>NC_091480.1:43089744-43755244 GCF_036971445.1 Narcine bancroftii | reverse complement strand
CCAGTGTGTAGATAGTCCAGTGTATGAGTGGTCCAGTCTATGAGTCTCCCAGTGTGTGAGCAGCCCGATTTGTGAGTAGCCCAGAGTATTAGTGGCCCAGTGTGTGAGTACTGCAATGTGTGAGTGCTGAAGGTTGTGAGTGGCCCAGTGCGTGAGTGGCCCAATTTATGAGCAGCTCATTGTTCGAGTGCCCCAGTGTGAGAGTGGACCTCTGTGTATTTGGCCCAGTGGAATAGAGGCCCAATGGTTTATTGGCCCAGTATGTGAGTGGTCCAGTGTGTGAGTGGCCCTGTGTGTGAGTGGCCCAGTGGTTAAGTGGCTCAGTGGATGAGTATCCCAATTTATGAGCAGCTCAGTGTGCGAGTGCCCCAGTGTGAGATTGGATCTGTGTGTAAGTGGCCCAGTGGATGAGAGGCCCAATGGATGATAGCCCAGTATGTGAGTGGCCCAGTGTGTGAGTGGCCCAGTGTGGGAGTGGACCAGTGTGTGAGTGGCCCAGTGTGTGAGTAATGTAGGGTGTGTATGGCCCAGTGTGTGAATGGCCCAATATATGAGTGCCCCAGTGTGTGAGTAGTGCAATGTGTGAATGGTGAAGGGTGTGAGTGGCCCAATGTGTGTTTGGCCAATGTATGAGTGGTCCAGTGTATGAATGTCCCAGTGTGTGATTAGCCCACTGTATCAGTGGCCCAGTGTGTGAGGAGCACACTGTATGAGTGGTCCAGTGTGTAAGTAGTGCAATGTGTGAGTAGTGAAGCGTGTGATTGGCCCAGTGTGTGACTGGCCGAATGTATGAGTTGCCCAGTCTGTGAGTGTCCCAGTGTGTGAGCAGCCCAATGTGTGAGTGGCTCTGTCATTGAGTGGCTCAGTGTATGAGTGGCCCATTGTGTGAGTAGTGGAATGTGTGAGTGGTGAAGGGCGTGAGTGGCCCAGTGTGTGAGTGTCCCAGTGTGTGAGTGGCCCAGTGGTTAAGTGGCCCAGTGTATGAGTGGTCCAGTGTGTAGATAGTCCAGTGTAAGAGTGGCACAGTCTGTGAGTCACCCAGTGTGTGAGCAGCCCAATTTGTGAGTGGTCCAGTGGATGAGTGGCCCAGTGTGTGAGCAGCCCAATGAATCATTTTCCCAGTGGATGAATGGAACAGTGTATGAGTGGTCCAGTGTGTAAGTAGTGCAATCTGTGAGTAGTGAAGGGTGTGATTGGCCCAGTGTGTGACTGGCCCAATGCATGAGTGCCCCATCATATGAGTAGCAAAATGTGTGAGTAGTCCAGTGTGCAAGTAGACCAGTGGATGTGTTGCCCAATGTATGAATGGCCCAGTGGATGAGTGGCCCAGTGTATGAGTTGGGCCAGTTTGTGAGTAGCCCACTGCATGAGTGGCCCCATGTGTGAGTGGCACAGGATATAACCAATGTATGAGTAAACATATGTATGAGTGTCACAGCGGTAGAATGGCCCAGTGTGTGAGAAGCCCCCTATGTGTGTGGTGAAGTGTGTGAGAAACCCAATTATGTGAGTGGCCCTATGGATAAGTGGCCCAGTGTATGAGTGGCCCAGTGTGCGAGTAGCCCAGAGTATTAGTGGCCCAGTGTATGAGTAGTCCAGTGTGTAGATAGTCCAGTGTATTAGTGGCCCAGTGTATGAGTCTCCCAGTGTGTGAGCAACCCAATTTGTGAGTGGCCCAGTGTATGAGTGGCACAGTGTGCAAGTAGTGCAATGTGTGAGTGTTGATGGTTGTGAGTGGCCCAGTGTGTGAGTGGCCCAATTTATGAGCAGCTCAGTGTGCGAGTGCCCCAGTGTGAGAGTGGACCTCTGTGTATTTGCCCCAGTGGAATAGAGGCCCAATGGATGATTGGCCCAGTATGTGAGTGGTCCAGTGTGTGAGTGTCTCTGTGTGTGAGTGGCCCAGTTTGTGAGTAGCCCAGCGTGTGAGTGGCAAAGTCTGGGAGTGGTCCAGTGTGTGAACAGCCCTATGTGTGAGTGGCCCAGAGGATGTCATTATGGAAAGAGAGAAATCAGGGCCAAGGATTGAGGTTTTTGATTGGGGAAAAGCTAGATTTGAGGAGATGCGAAAGGACTTGCAGGCTGTGCATTGGGACAATTTGTTTTATGGGCGGGATGTCTTTTAAAGATCAGATTTTGAGAGTGCAAAAGCTTTATGTTCCTGTTAGGTTAAAAGGAGGGGCAAAAGATTTGAGAGAGCCGTGGTTTTCAAGGAATATTGGAAACTAGGTTCGAAGAAAAAGGGAGGCGTACATTAGATATAAGAAGCATGGAGTTAAGGAGATGTTTGAAAGATACATTGAATGTAAGAGGAATCTTAAGAGTGGAATTAGGAAAGCTAAAAGAAGGTACGAGAAAACTATGGCAAGCAGGGTGAAAACTAATCCAAAAGATTTCTACAAATATATTAATGGTAAGAGGAAAGCTAGAGACAAAATTGGTCCCTTAGAAAATCAGAGCGGAAAACTGTGTGTGGAGCTTAGAGAAATGGGGGAGATATTGAACAGTTTCTTTTCTTCGGTATTCAGTAAAGAGAAGGATATTGGGAGATGTGAGATAAAAAAAGCAAATTGGGTAAATATGGGGAAATATAGAGATTACAAAAGGTGTAGTTTTAAGGCTTTTGAAGAATATAAAGGTAGATAAGTCTCCGGGACCAGACGGGATCTTCCCCAGGACATTGAGAGAAGTGAAGGAGGAAATAGCAGAGGCTCTGGCGGTAATTTTCCAAATGTCATTAGATATGGGGATAGTGCCGGAGGATTGGCGCATTGCGCATGTGGTTCTGTTATTTAAAAAGGGTT
Source organism: Narcine bancroftii (assembly GCF_036971445.1). Lineage (NCBI taxonomy): Eukaryota > Metazoa > Chordata > Chondrichthyes > Torpediniformes > Narcinidae > Narcine > Narcine bancroftii. Next base: position 43,752,443 of record NC_091480.1, on the reverse strand, counting down.
CAAGGAGGAAGCCTGGCAACTATCGGCCTGTAAGTTTGACGTCTGTGGTAGGTAAATTAATGGAGAAAATTCTTAGAGATAGTACTTATAAACATCTGAATAGACAGGGTCTGATCAGGAGCACTCAACATGGATTTGTGGGAGGAAGGTCATGTTTGACCAATCTGATTGAATTTTTTGAAGAGGTGACTAGGAATGTGGATGAGGGTAGCGCAGTGGATGTTGTCTATATGGACTTCAGTAAGGCCTTCGATAAGGTACCACATGGAAGGTTAGTTAGGAAGGTGCAGTCTTTAGGTATAAATTTTAAGATAGTCAAATGGATTGAACATTGGCTGAAAGGGAGAGGCCAGAGAGTGGTAGTGGATAATTGTCTGTCAGGTTGGAGGCCAGTGACCAGTGGTGTGCCTCAAGGATCTGTATTGGGCCCATTGTTGTTCGTTATATACATTAATGATCTAGATGATGGGGTGGTGAATTGGATTAGTAAATATGCAGACGATACTAAGATAGGTGGAATAGTGGATAATGAAGAAGGTTTTCAAGGATTGCAGAGGGATTTGGGCTGCTTAGAAAAGTGGGCTGAAAAATGGCAGATGGAATTTAATGCTGATAAGTGTGAAGTGCTTAATTTTGGTAAGAAGAATCAGAATAGGACATACGTGGTAAATGGGAGAGCATTGAGGAATACAGAAGAGCAGAAAGATTTAGGAGTGACGGTACATCGTTCCCTGAAGGTAGAAACTCACGTGAATAGGGTGGTGAAGAAGGCTTTTAGTATGCTGGCCTTTATCAATCATTGCATGGAATATAGGAGTTGGGAGGTGATGTTGAGATTGTATAAGACGTTGGTGCGGCCTAATTTGGAGTTCTGTGTGCAGTTCTGGTCGCCTAATTATAGGAAGGATATAAACAGAGTGGAGAGAGTGCAGAGAAGGTTTACCAGAATGTTACCTGGGTTTAAGCATCTAGAGTATAGGGAGAGAATGGACAGATTAGGTCTTTATTCTTTGGAGCGTAGAAGGTTGAGAGGGGATTTGATAGAAGTATTTAAGATTATGAAAGGGATAGACAGAGTGGATGTGGATAGACTATTTCTGTTAAGAGGAGGAAAGATTAAAACAAGAGGACATGAGTTAAGAAATAAGGGGCAGAGGTTTAGAGGTAACATGAGGGGGAAATTCTTTACTCAGAGAGTGGTAGCCGTGTGGAATGATCTTCCGGGAGAAATAGTGGCGGCGGAGTCAATTGTATTATTTAAGAAAATGTTGGACAGGTATATGGATGAGAAGAAGATGGAGGGTTATGGGCATTGTGCAGGGAGGTGAGACTAGAAAGGGGTGTTTGGTTTGGTGCGGACTAGAAGGGCCTAATGGCCTGTTTCCATGCTGTAATTGTTATGTTGTTATGTTATGAGTTACCCAGTGTAGGAGTGGCCCAGAGTGTGTGTTGTGCCATGTGTGAGTGGTGAAGGGTGTGATTGGCTCAGTGTGTGAGTGGTCCAATGTAAGTGTGGCCCAACATGTGAGTAGCACAGTGTGTGAGTAGCCCCGTGTGTAAGTAGCCCAGTGTATGAATTACCCAGTCTGTGAGTGGCCCAATGTTCGAGTTGCCCAATGTATGAGTGACCCAATGTATGAGTACCAAGTGTGTGAGTAGCCCAGTGTATGAGTGTCCCAGTGTATGAGTTGCCCAGTGTGTGAGTAGCCCATTGTATGAGTGTCCCAGTGTGTGAGTGGCACAGTATATAAGTGGACCAATGTATGAGTAATGCTATGTTTGAGTGTCCCAGTGGATGAATGGCCCAGTGTGTGAGCAGCCCCTTGTGTGTGTGGTGAAGTGTGTGAGTGGTGCAGAGTGTGAGTGACCCAGTGTGTGTGTTGCTAATTGTGGATGAGTGGCCTAGTTTCTGTGTGGCCCAGTGTGTTGGTGGCAAAGTGTGTGATTGCCACAGTGTGTGAGTGGTCCAGTTTGTGAGTAGACCAGTGGATGAGTTGCCCAATGTATGAGTGGCCCAGCGTGTGAGTACCACAGTGTGTGAGTAGTCCAGTGTGTGAGTAGCCCAGTGTATGGGTTGCCCAGTCTGTGAGTGTTCCAGTGTGTCAGCAGCCCAATGTGTGAGTGGCCCTGTGGATGAGTGGCCCAGTGTATGAGTGGTCCAGTGTGTAGGTAGTCCATGTGTATGAGTGTCCCAGTCTTTGAGTTTCCCAGTGTGTGAACAGCCCTATGTGTGAATGGCCCAGAGGATGAATGGCCCAGTTTATGAGTGGCCCAGTGTGTGTGTTGTGCCATGTGTGAGTGATGAAGGGTGTGATTGGCCCAGTTTGCAAGTGGCCTAGTGTGTGAGTGGCCAAGTGGTTAAGTGGCACAGTGGTTAAGTGGCCCAGTGGATGAGTGACCCAATTTTTGAGCAGCTCAGTGTGTGTGTATGTGTGCCCCAGTGTGATAGTGGACCTGTGTGTAAGTGGCCCTATGGATTAGAGGTCCAGTGGATGAGTGGCCCAGTAAGTTAGTGGCCCAGTGTTAGAGTAGCCCAGTGTATGAGTGGCCCAGTGTACCAGGAGTGTGATGTGTGAGTGGTGCAGAGTGTGACTGGCTCAATGTATGAGTGGCCCACTGTATGGGCAGCCCAATGTGTGAGTGGCACAGTCTATGAGGCGCCCAGTGTTTGAGGGGCCCAGTGTGTGAGTCGTCTTATGTGTGAGTATTGCAGGGTGTGAGTTGCCCAGTGTATGAGTGGCCCAGTCTGTGTGTGGCCCAGTGTGTGAGTGGCCAAGTGTGTGAGTGGCACAGTGGTTAAGTGGCCCAGTGGATGACTGTCCCAATGTGTGAGAAGCTCAATGTGTGAGTGCTCCAGAGTGAGAGTGGACCAGTGTGTAAGTGGCCCAGTGGAGTAGAGACCCAGTGGATGAGTGGCCAAGTATGTGAGTGGCCAAGTGTGTAAGTGGTCCAATGGAGGATGGTCCAGTGTATGTTTCCCAGTGTGTGGTAATCCCAGAATTTGACTGACCCAGTGGGTGACTGGCCCAATGGGTGGCCCAGTGGCTCTGAGACCCTGTCTGTGAATTAACCAGTGTCTGAGTGGCCCAATGTATGTGTCTCAATGTATGAGTGCCCCAGTGTGTGAGTGCCTAATGTGAGAGTGGCCAAGTGTGTATCTGGCCCAGTGGATGAGTGTCCAGTGCGTGAGAGGTGCAGTGCATGAGTGACCCAGTGAGTGAGTGGCCCAGTGGATGAGTGGCCCAGTGGATGAGTGGCAGAGTATGTGAGTGGCACAGCATATAAGTGGCTCAATGTATGAGTAACCCAATGTATAAGTGTCCAAGTCGATGAATGGCCCAGTGCGTGGGTGGTGAAGTGTGTGAGTGGCACAGTGTCTGAGTGGCCCAGATTGCGAGTAGCTCAGTGGATGAGTCGCCAAATGTATGAGTGGCCCAGTGCGTGAGTTTCCACTTGGATGAGGGTCCTAATGTCTGAGTAGCCCAGTGTGTGTATGGTGAATGTGGGTGGAACAGTGCGAGAGTGGCCCGATGTATAAGTGGCCCAGTGTATATGTGGCCCAATGTGTGAATGGTCCAGTGCATGAGTGGCTCAGTGAGTGATTGGCTCAGTGGAAGAGTGGCCCAGTGTGTCAGTGGTCCAATGGAGGAGTGGTCCAGTGTATGTTTCCATGTGGGTGAGAGGCCCAGTGTGTGAACGGCCCAGTGGATGAGTGGCCCATTGACTCAGAGATCCAGTGTGTGAGTTACCCAGTGTCTGAGTGGACAATGTATGAGTGTCCCACTGGATATATGGGCCAATGTTTGAGTGTCCCAGTGTGTGAGGTGCCCTTTGGATGAGTGGTCTAATGTCTGAGTGGCTAAGTGTGTGGGTGGGGAAGTGTGTGAATGGAACAGGGTGTGAGTGGTTAAGTGTGTGAGTGGTACAGTGTGTGCATGGCCCATTTTGCGAGTAGCTCAGTGGATGAGTCACCAAATGTATGAGTAGACCAGTGTGTGATTTTCCCCTTGCATGAGTGGCCTAATGTCTGAGTGGTCCAGTGTGTGGGTGGCAAAGTGTGCTAGTGGCAGAGTGTGTGAATGGCACAGTGTGTGAATGACCCAGTGTATGAGTGGTCCAGTGTGTAGGTAGTCCATGTGTATGAGTGTCCCAGTCTTTGAGTTTCCCAAAGTGTGAACAGCCCTATGTGTGAGTGGCCCAGAGGATGAGTGGCCCAGTTTATGAGTGGCCCAGTGTGTGTGTTGGGCAATGTGTGAGTGGTGAAGGGTGTGATTGGCCCAGTTTGCGAGTGGCCTAGTGTGTGAGTGGCCAAGAGGTTAAGTGGCACAGTGGTTAAGTGGCCCAGTGGATGAGTGACCCAATTTTTGACCAGCTCAGTGTGTGTGTATGTGTGCCCCAGTGTGATAGTGGACCTGTGTGTAAGTGGCCTTGTGGATTAGAGGTCCAGTGGATGAGTGCCCAGTAAGTGAGTGGCCCAGTGTTTGAGTAGCCCAGTGTATGAGTGGCCCAGTGTAGTGTAGTGGCCCAGTGTAGTGCAATGAGTGAGTGGTGAAGGGTGTGCATGGCTCAATGTTTGAGTGGTCCATTGTATGAGTGACCCAATGTATGAGTGCCCAGTGTGCGAGTAGCCCAGAGTATTAGTGGCCCAGTGTATGAGTGTTCCAGTGTGTAGATAGTCCAGTGTATGAGTGGTCCAGTCTATGAGTCTCCCAGTGTGTGAGCAGCCCGATTTGTGAGTAGCCCAGAGTATTAGTGGCCCAGTGTGTGAGTACTGCAATGTGTGAGTGCTGAAGGTTGTGAGTGGCCCAGTGCGTGAGTGGCCCAATTTATGAGCAGCTCATTGTTCGAGTGCCCCAGTGTGAGAGTGGACCTCTGTGTATTTGGCCCAGTGGAATAGAGGCCCAATGGTTTATTGACCCAGTATGTGAGTGGTCCAGTGTGTGAGTGGCCCTGTGTGTGAGTGGCCCAGTGGTTAAGTGGCTCAGTGGATGAGTATCCCAATTTATGAGCAGCTCAGTGTGCGAGTGCCCCAGTGTGAGATTGGATCTGTGTGTAAGTGGCCCAGTGGATGAGAGGCCCAATGGATGATAGCCCAGTATGTGAGTGGCCCAGTGTGTGAGTGGCCCAGTGTGGGAGTGGCCCAGTGTGTGAGTGGCCCAGTGTGTGAGTAATGTAGGGTGTGTATGGCCCAGTGTGTGAATGGCCCAATATATGAGTGCCCCAGTGTGTGAGTAGTGCAATGTGTGAATGGTGAAGGGTGTGAGTGGCCCAATGTGTGTTTGGCCAATGTATGAGTGGTCCAGTGTATGAATGTCCCAGTGTGTGATTAGCCCACTGTATCAGTGGCCCAGTGTGTGAGGAGCACACTGTATGAGTGGTCCAGTGTGTAAGTAGTGCAATGTGTGAGTAGTGAAGCGTGTGATTGGCCCAGTGTGTGACTGGCCGAATGTATGAGTTGCCCAGTCTGTGAGTGTCCCAGTGTGTGAGCAGCCCAATGTGTGAGTGGCTCTGTCATTGAGTGGCTCAGTGTATGAGTGGCCCATTGTGTGAGTAGTGGAATGTGTGAGTGGTGAAGGGCGTGAGTGGCCCAGTGTGTGAGTGTCCCAGTGTGTGAGTGGCCCAGTGGTTAAGTGGCCCAGTGTATGAGTGGTCCAGTGTGTAGATAGTCCAGTGTAAGAGTGGCACAGTCTGTGAGTCACCCAGTGTGTGAGCAGTCCAATTTGTGAGTGGTCCAGTGGATGAGTGGCCCAGTGTGTGAGCAGCCCAATGAATCATTTTCCCAGTGGATGAATGGAACAGTGTATGAGTGGTCCAGTGTGTAAGTAGTGCAATCTGTGAGTAGTGAAGGGTGTGATTGGCCCAGTGTGTGACTGGCCCAATGCATGAGTGCCCCATCATATGAGTAGCAAAATGTGTGAGTAGTCCAGTGTGCAAGTAGACCAGTGGATGTGTTGCCCAATGTATGAATGGCCCAGTGGATGAGTGGCCCAGTGTATGAGTTGGGCCAGTTTGTGAGTAGCCCACTGCATGAGTGGCCCCATGTGTGAGTGGCACAGGATATAACCAATGTATGAGTAAACATATGTATGAGTGTCACAGCGGTAGAATGGCCCAGTGTGTGAGAAGCCCCCTATGTGTGTGGTGAAGTGTGTGAGAAACCCAATTATGTGAGTGGCCCTATGGATAAGTGGCCCAGTGTATGAGTGGCCCAGTGTGCGAGTAGCCCAGAGTATTAGTGGCCCAGTGTATGAGTAGTCCAGTGTGTAGATAGTCCAGTGTATTAGTGGCCCAGTGTATGAGTCTCCCAGTGTGTGAGCAGCCCAATTTGTGAGTGGCCCAGTGTATGAGTGGCACAGTGTGCAAGTAGTGCAATGTGTGAGTGTTGACGGTTGTGAGTGGCCCAGTGTGTGAGTGGCCCAATTTATGAGCAGCTCAGTGTGCGAGTGCCCCAGTGTGAGAGTGGACCTCTGTGTATTTGCCCCAGTGGAATAGAGGCCCAATGGATGATTGGCCCAGTATGTGAGTGGTCCAGTGTGTGAGTGTCTCTGTGTGTGAGTGGCCCAGTTTGTGAGTAGCCCAGCGTGTGAGTGGCAAAGTCTGGGAGTGGTCCAGTGTGTGAACAGCCCTATGTGTGAGTGGCCCAGAGGATGTCATTATGGAAAGAGAGAAATCAGGGCCAAGGATTGAGGTTTTTGATTGGGGAAAAGCTAGATTTGAGGAGATGCGAAAGGACTTGCAGGCTGTGCATTGGGACAATTTGTTTTATGGGCAGGATGTCTTTTAAAGATCAGATTTTGAGAGTGCAAAAGCTTTATGTTCCTGTTAGGTTAAAAGGATGGGCAAAAGATTTGAGAGAGCCGTGGTTTTCAAGGAATATTGGAAACTAGGTTCGAAGAAAAAGGGAGGCGTACATTAGATATAAGAAGCATGGAGTTAAGGAGATGTTTGAAAGATACATTGAATGTAAGAGGAATCTTAAGAGTGGAATTAGGAAAGCTAAAAGAAGGTACGAGAAAACTATGGCAAGCAGGGTGAAAACTAATCCAAAAGATTTCTACAAATATATTAATGGTAAGAGGAAAGCTAGAGACAAAATTGGTCCCTTAGAAAATCAGAGCGGAAAACTGTGTGTGGAGCTTAGAGAAATGGGGGAGATATTGAACAGTTTCTTTTCTTCGGTATTCAGTAAAGAGAAGGATATTGGGAGATGTGAGATAAAAAAAGCAAATTGGGTAAATATGGGGAAATATAGAGATTACAAAAGGTGTAGTTTTAAGGCTTTTGAAGAATATAAAGGTGGATAAGTCTCCGGGACCAGACGGGATCTTCCCCAGGACATTGAGAGAAGTGAAGGAGGAAATAGCAGAGGCTCTGGCGGTAATTTTCCAAATGTCATTAGATATGGGGATAGTGCCGGAGGATTGGCGCATTGCGCATGTGGTTCTGTTATTTAAAAAGGGTTCAAGGAGGAAGCCTGGCAACTATCGGCCTGTAAGTTTGACGTCTGTGGTAGGTAAATTAATGGAGAAAATTCTTAGAGATAGTACTTATAAACATCTGAATAGACAGGGTCTGATCAGGAGCACTCAACATGGATTTGTGGGAGGAAGGTCATGTTTGACCAATCTGATTGAATTTTTTGAAGAGGTGACTAGGAATGTGGATGAGGGTAGCGCAGTGGATGTTGTCTATATGGACTTCAGTAAGGCCTTCGATAAGGTACCACATGGAAGGTTAGTTAGGAAGGTGCAGTCTTTAGGTATAAATTTTAAGATAGTCAAATGGATTGAACATTGGCTGAAAGGGAGAGGCCAGAGAGTGGTAGTGGATAATTGTCTGTCAGGTTGGAGGCCAGTGACCAGTGGTGTGCCTCAAGGATCTGTATTGGGCCCATTGTTGTTCGTTATATACATTAATGATCTAGATGATGGGGTGGTGAATTGGATTAGTAAATATGCAGACGATACTAAGATAGGTGGAATAGTGGATAATGAAGAAGGTTTTCAAGGATTGCAGAGGGATTTGGGCTGCTTAGAAAAGTGGGCTGAAAAATGGCAGATGGAATTTAATGCTGATAAGTGTGAAGTGCTTCATTTTGGTAAGAAGAATCAGAATAGGACATACGTGGTAAATGGGAGAGCATTGAGGAATACAGAAGAGCAGAAAGATTTAGGAGTGACGGTACATCGTTCCCTGAAGGTAGAAACTCACGTGAATAGGGTGGTGAAGAAGGCTTTTAGTATGCTGGCCTTTATCAATCATTGCATGGAATATAGGAGTTGGGAGGTGATGTTGAGATTGTATAAGACGTTGGTGCGGCCTAATTTGGAGTTCTGTGTGCAGTTCTGGTCGCCTAATTATAGGAAGGATATAAACAGAGTGGAGAGAGTGCAGAGAAGGTTTACCAGAATGTTACCTGGGTTTAAGCATCTAGAGTATAGGGAGAGAATGGACAGATTAGGTCTTTATTCTTTGGAGCGTAGAAGGTTGAGAGGGGATTTGATAGAAGTATTTAAGATTATGAAAGGGATAGACAGAGTGGATGTGGATAGACTATTTCTGTTAAGAGGAGGAAAGATTAAAACAAGAGGACATGAGTTAAGAATTAAGGGGCAGAGGTTTAGAGGTAACATGAGGGGGAAATTCTTTACTCAGAGAGTGGTAGCCGTGTGGAATGATCTTCCGGGAGAAATAGTGGCGGCGGAGTCAATTGTATTATTTAAGAAAATGTTGGACAGGTATATGGATGAGAAGAAGATGGAGGGTTATGGGCATTGTGCAGGGAGGTGAGACTAGAAAGGGGTGTTTGGTTTGGTGCGGACTAGAAGGGCCTAATGGCCTGTTTCCATGCTGTAATTGTTATGTTGTTATGTTATGAGTTACCCAGTGTAGGAGTGGCCCAGAGTGTGTGTTGTGCCATGTGTGAGTGGTGAAGGGTGTGATTGGCTCAGTGTGTGAGTGGTCCAATGTAAGTGTGGCCCAACATGTGAGTAGCACAGTGTGTGAGTAGCCCCGTGTGTAAGTAGCCCAGTGTATGAATTACCCAGTCTGTGAGTGGCCCAATGTTCGAGTTGCCCAATGTATGAGTGACCCAATGTATGAGTACCAAGTGTGTGAGTAGCCCAGTGTATGAGTGTCCCAGTGTATGAGTTGCCCAGTGTGTGAGTAGCCCATTGTATGAGTGTCCCAGTGTGTGAGTGGCACAGTATATAAGTGGACCAATGTATGAGTAATGCTATGTTTGAGTGTCCCAGTGGATGAATGGCCCAGTGTGTGAGCAGCCCCTTGTGTGTGTGGTGAAGTGTGTGAGTGGTGCAGAGTGTGAGTGACCCAGTGTGTGTGTTGCTAATTGTGGATGAGTGGCCTAGTTTCTGTGTGGCCCAGTGTGTTGGTGGCAAAGTGTGTGATTGCCACAGTGTGTGAGTGGTCCAGTTTGTGAGTAGACCAGTGGATGAGTTGCCCAATGTATGAGTGGCCCAGCGTGTGAGTACCACAGTGTGTGAGTAGTCCAGTGTGTGAGTATCCCAGTGTATGGGTTGCCCAGTCTGTGAGTGTTCCAGTGTGTCAGCAGCCCAATGTGTGAGTGGCCCTGTGGATGAGTGGCCCAGTGTATGAGTGGTCCAGTGTGTAGGTAGTCCATGTGTATGAGTGTCCCAGTCTTTGAGTTTCCCAGTGTGTGAACAGCCCTATGTGTGAATGGCCCAGAGGATGAATGGCCCAGTTTATGAGTGGCCCAGTGTGTGTGTTGTGCCATGTGTGAGTGATGAAGGGTGTGATTGGCCCAGTTTGCAAGTGGCCTAGTGTGTGAGTGGCCAAGTGGTTAAGTGGCACAGTGGTTAAGTGGCCCAGTGGATGAGTGACCCAATTTTTGAGCAGCTCAGTGTGTGTGTATGTGTGCCCCAGTGTGATAGTGGACCTGTGTGTAAGTGGCCCTATGGATTAGAGGTCCAGTGGATGAGTGGCCCAGTAAGTTAGTGGCCCAGTGTTAGAGTAGCCCAGTGTATGAGTGGCCCAGTGTACCAGGAGTGTGATGTGTGAGTGGTGCAGAGTGTGACTGGCTCAATGTATGAGTGGCCCACTGTATGGGCAGCCCAATGTGTGAGTGGCACAGTCTATGAGGCGCCCAGTGTTTGAGGGGCCCAGTGTGTGAGTCGTCTTATGTGTGAGTATTGCAGGGTGTGAGTTGCCCAGTGTATGAGTGGCCCAGTCTGTGTGTGGCCCAGTGTGTGAGTGGCCAAGTGTGTGAGTGGCACAGTGGTTAAGTGGCCCAGTGGATGACTGTCCCAATGTGTGAGAAGCTCAATGTGTGAGTGCTCCAGAGTGAGAGTGGACCAGTGTGTAAGTGGCCCAGTGGAGTAGAGACCCAGTGGATGAGTGGCCAAGTATGTGAGTGGCCAAGTGTGTAAGTGGTCCAATGGAGGAGTGGTCCAGTGTATGTTTCCCAGTGTGTGGTAATCCCAGAATTTGACTGACCCAGTGGGTGACTGGCCCAATGGGTGGCCCAGTGGCTCTGAGACCCTGTCTGTGAATTAACCAGTGTCTGAGTGGCCCAATGTATGTGTCTCAATGTATGAGTGCCCCAGTGTGTGAGTGCCTAATGTGAGAGTGGCCAAGTGTGTATCTGGCCCAGTGGATGAGTGTCCAGTGCGTGAGAGGTGCAGTGCATGAGTGACCCAGTGAGTGAGTGGCCCAGTGGATGAGTGGCCCAGTGGATGAGTGGCAGAGTATGTGAGTGGCACAGCATATAAGTGGCTCAATGTATGAGTAACCCAATGTATAAGTGTCCAAGTCGATGAATGGCCCAGTGCGTGGGTGGTGAAGTGTGTGAGTGGCACAGTGTCTGAGTGGCCCAGATTGCGAGTAGCTCAGTGGATGAGTCGCCAAATGTATGAGTGGCCCAGTGCGTGAGTTTCCACTTGGATGAGGGTCCTAATGTCTGAGTAGCCCAGTGTGTGTATGGTGAATGTGGGTGGAACAGTGCGAGAGTGGCCCGATGTATAAGTGGCCCAGTGTATATGTGGCCCAATGTGTGAATGGTCCAGTGCATGAGTGGCTCAGTGAGTGATTGGCTCAGTGGAAGAGTGGCCCAGTGTGTCAGTGGTCCAATGGAGGAGTGGTCCAGTGTATGTTTCCATGTGGGTGAGAGGCCCAGTGTGTGAACGGCCCAGTGGATGAGTGGCCCATTGACTCAGAGATCCAGTGTGTGAGTTACCCAGTGTCTGAGTGGACAATGTATGAGTGTCCCACTGGATATATGGGCCAATGTTTGAGTGTCCCAGTGTGTGAGGTGCCCTTTGGATGAGTGGTCTAATGTCTGAGTGGCTAAGTGTGTGGGTGGGGAAGTGTGTGAATGGAACAGGGTGTGAGTGGTTAAGTGTGTGAGTGGTACAGTGTGTGCATGGCCCATTTTGCGAGTAGCTCAGTGGATGAGTCACCAAATGTATGAGTAGACCAGTGTGTGATTTTCCCCTTGCATGAGTGGCCTAATGTCTGAGTGGTCCAGTGTGTGTGTGGCAAAGTGTGCTAGTGGCAGAGTGTGTGAATGGCACAGTGTGTGAATGACCCAGTGTATGAGTGGTCCAGTGTGCAGGTAGTCCATATGTATGAGTGTCCCAGTCTTTGAGTTTCCCAAAGTGTGAACAGCCCTATGTGTGAGTGGCCCAGAGGATGAGTGGCCCAGTTTATGAGTGGCCCAGTGTGTGTGTTGGGCAATGTGTGAGTGGTGAAGGGTGTGATTGGCCCAGTTTGCGAGTGGCCTAGTGTGTGAGTGGCCAAGAGGTTAAGTGGCACAGTGGTTAAGTGGCCCAGTGGATGAGTGACCCAATTTTTGACCAGCTCAGTGTGTGTGTATGTGTGCCCCAGTGTGATAGTGGACCTGTGTGTAAGTGGCCTTGTGGATTAGAGGTCCAGTGGATGAGTGCCCAGTAAGTGAGTGGCCCAGTGTTTGAGTAGCCCAGTGTATGAGTGGCCCAGTGTAGTGTAGTGGCCCAGTGTAGTGCAATGAGTGAGTGGTGAAGGGTGTGCATGGCTCAATGTTTGAGTGGTCCATTGTATGAGTGACCCAATGTATGAGTGCCCAGTGTGCGAGTAGCCCAGAGTATTAGTGGCCCAGTGTATGAGTGTTCCAGTGTGTAGATAGTCCAGTGTATGAGTGGTCCAGTCTATGAGTCTCCCAGTGTGTGAGCAGCCCGATTTGTGAGTAGCCCAGAGTATTAGTGGCCCAGTGTGTGAGTACTGCAATGTGTGAGTGCTGAAGGTTGTGAGTGGCCCAGTGCGTGAGTGGCCCAATTTATGAGCAGCTCATTGTTCGAGTGCCCCAGTGTGAGAGTGGACCTCTGTGTATTTGGCCCAGTGGAATAGAGGCCCAATGGTTTATTGGCCCAGTATGTGAGTGGTCCAGTGTGTGAGTGGCCCTGTGTGTGAGTGGCCCAGTGGTTAAGTGGCTCAGTGGATGAGTATCCCAATTTATGAGCAGCTCAGTGTGCGAGTGCCCCAGTGTGAGATTGGATCTGTGTGTAAGTGGCCCAGTGGATGAGAGGCCCAATGGATGATAGCCCAGTATGTGAGTGGCCCAGTGTGTGAGTGGCCCAGTGTGGGAGTGGCCCAGTGTGTGAGTGGCCCAGTGTGTGAGTAATGTAGGGTGTGTATGGCCCAGTGTGTGAATGGCCCAATATATGAGTGCCCCAGTGTGTGAGTAGTGCAATGTGTGAATGGTGAAGGGTGTGAGTGGCCCAATGTGTGTTTGGCCAATGTATGAGTGGTCCAGTGTATGAATGTCCCAGTGTGTGATTAGCCCACTGTATCAGTGGCCCAGTGTGTGAGGAGCACACTGTATGAGTGGTCCAGTGTGTAAGTAGTGCAATGTGTGAGTAGTGAAGCGTGTGATTGGCCCAGTGTGTGACTGGCCGAATGTATGAGTTGCCCAGTCTGTGAGTGTCCCAGTGTGTGAGCAGCCCAATGTGTGAGTGGCTCTGTCATTGAGTGGCTCAGTGTATGAGTGGCCCATTGTGTGAGTAGTGGAATGTGTGAGTGGTGAAGGGCGTGAGTGGCCCAGTGTGTGAGTGTCCCAGTGTGTGAGTGGCCCAGTGGTTAAGTGGCCCAGTGTATGAGTGGTCCATTGTGTAGATAGTCCAGTGTAAGAGTGGCACAGTCTGTGAGTCACCCAGTGTGTGAGCAGCCCAATTTGTGAGTGGTCCAGTGGATGAGTGGCCCAGTGTGTGAGCAGCCCAATGAATCATTTTCCCAGTGGATGAATGGAACAGTGTATGAGTGGTCCAGTGTGTAAGTAGTGCAATCTGTGAGTAGTGAAGGGTGTGATTGGCCCAGTGTGTGACTGGCCCAATGCATGAGTGCCCCATCATATGAGTAGCAAAATGTGTGAGTAGTCCAGTGTGCAAGTAGACCAGTGGATGTGTTGCCCAATGTATGAATGGCCCAGTGGATGAGTGGCCCAGTGTATGAGTTGGGCCAGTTTGTGAGTAGCCCACTGCATGAGTGGCCCCATGTGTGAGTGGCACAGGATATAACCAATGTATGAGTAAACATATGTATGAGTGTCACAGCGGTAGAATGGCCCAGTGTGTGAGAAGCCCCCTATGTGTGTGGTGAAGTGTGTGAGAAACCCAATTATGTGAGTGGCCCTATGGATAAGTGGCCCAGTGTATGAGTGGCCCAGTGTGCGAGTAGCCCAGAGTATTAGTGGCCCAGTGTATGAGTAGTCCAGTGTGTAGATAGTCCAGTGTATTAGTGACCCAGTGTATAAGTCTCCCAGTGTGTGAGCAGCCCAATTTGTGAGTGGCCCAGTGTATGAGTGGCACAGTGTGTAAGTAGTGCAATGTGTGAGTGTTGATGGTTGTGAGTGGCCCAGTGTGTGAGTGGCCCAATTTATGAGCAGCTCAGTGTGCGAGTGCCCCAGTGTGAGAGTGGACCTCTGTGTATTTGCCCCAGTGGAATAGAGGCCCAATGGATGATTGGCCCAGTATGTGAGTGGTCCAGTGTGTGAGTGTCTCTGTGTGTGAGTGGCCCAGTTTGTGAGTAGCCCAGCGTGTGAGTGGCAAAGTCTGGGAGTGGTCCAGTGTGTGAACAGCCCTATGTGTGAGTGGCCCAGAGGATGTCATTATGGAAAGAGAGAAATCAGGGCCAAGGATTGAGGTTTTTGATTGGGGAAAAGCTAGATTTGAGGAGATGCGAAAGGACTTGCAGGCTGTGCATTGGGACAATTTGTTTTATGGGCAGGATGTCTTTTAAAGATCAGATTTTGAGAGTGCAAAAGCTTTATGTTCCTGTTAGGTTAAAAGGAGGGGCAAAAGATTTGAGAGAGCCGTGGTTTTCAAGGAATATTGGAAACTAGGTTCGAAGAAAAAGGGAGGCGTACATTAGATATAAGAAGCATGGAGTTAAGGAGATGTTTGAAAGATACATTGAATGTAAGAGGAATCTTAAGAGTGGAATTAGGAAAGCTAAAAGAAGGTACGAGAAAACTATGGCAAGCAGGGTGAAAACTAATCCAAAAGATTTCTACAAATATATTAATGGTAAGAGGAAAGCTAGAGACAAAATTGGTCCCTTAGAAAATCAGAGCGGAAAACTGTGTGTGGAGCTTAGAGAAATGGGGGAGATATTGAACAGTTTCTTTTCTTCGGTATTCAGTAAAGAGAAGGATATTGGGAGATGTGAGATAAAAAAAGCAAATTGGGTAAATATGGGGAAATATAGAGATTACAAAAGGTGTAGTTTTAAGGCTTTTGAAGAATATAAAGGTAGATAAGTCTCCGGGACCAGACGGGATCTTCCCCAGGACATTGAGAGAAGTGAAGGAGGAAATAGCAGAGGCTCTGGCGGTAATTTTCCAAATGTCATTAGATATGGGGATAGTGCCGGAGGATTGGCGCATTGCGCATGTGGTTCCGTTATTTAAAAAGGGTTCAAGGAGGAAGCCTGGCAACTATCGGCCTGTAAGTTTGACGTCTGTGGTAGGTAAATTAATGGAGAAAATTCTTAGAGATAGTACTTATAAACATCTGAATAGACAGGGTCTGATCAGGAGCACTCAACATGGATTTGTGGGAGGAAGGTCATGTTTGACCAATCTGATTGAATTTTTTGAAGAGGTGACTAGGAATGTGGATGAGGGTAGCGCAGTGGATGTTGTCTATATGGACTTCAGTAAGGCCTTCGATAAGGTACCACATGGAAGGTTAGTTAGGAAGGTGCAGTCTTTAGGTATAAATTTTAAGATAGTCAAATGGATTGAACATTGGCTGAAAGGGAGAGGCCAGAGAGTGGTAGTGGATAATTGTCTGTCAGGTTGGAGGCCAGTGACCAGTGGTGTGCCTCAAGGATCTGTATTGGGCCCATTGTTGTTCGTTATATACATTAATGATCTAGATGATGGGGTGGTGAATTGGATTAGTAAATATGCAGACGATACTAAGATAGGTGGAATAGTGGATAATGAAGAAGGTTTTCAAGGATTGCAGAGGGATTTGGGCTGCTTAGAAAAGTGGGCTGAAAAATGGCAGATGGAATTTAATGCTGATAAGTGTGAAGTGCTTCATTTTGGTAAGAAGAATCAGAATAGGACATACGTGGTAAATGGGAGAGCATTGAGGAATACAGAAGAGCAGAAAGATTTAGGAGTGACGGTACATCGTTCCCTGAAGGTAGAAACTCACGTGAATAGGGTGGTGAAGAAGGCTTTTAGTATGCTGGCCTTTATCAATCATTGCATGGAATATAGGAGTTGGGAGGTGATGTTGAGATTGTATAAGACGTTGGTGCGGCCTAATTTGGAGTTCTGTGTGCAGTTCTGGTCGCCTAATTATAGGAAGGATATAAACAGAGTGGAGAGAGTGCAGAGAAGGTTTACCAGAATGTTACCTGGGTTTAAGCATCTAGAGTATAGGGAGAGAATGGACAGATTAGGTCTTTATTCTTTGGAGCGTAGAAGGTTGAGAGGGGATTTGATAGAAGTATTTAAGATTATGAAAGGGATAGACAGAGTGGATGTGGATAGACTATTTCTGTTAAGAGGAGGAAAGATTAAAACAAGAGGACATGAGTTAAGAATTAAGGGGCAGAGGTTTAGAGGTAACATGAGGGGGAAATTCTTTACTCAGAGAGTGGTAGCCGTGTGGAATGATCTTCCGGGAGAAATAGTGGCGGCGGAGTCAATTGTATTATTTAAGAAAATGTTGGACAGGTATATGGATGAGAAGAAGATGGAGGGTTATGGGCATTGTGCAGGGAGGTGAGACTAGAAAGGGGTGTTTGGTTTGGTGCGGACTAGAAGGGCCTAATGGCCTGTTTCCATGCTGTAATTGTTATGTTGTTATGTTATGAGTTACCCAGTGTAGGAGTGGCCCAGAGTGTGTGTTGTGCCATGTGTGAGTGGTGAAGGGTGTGATTGGCTCAGTGTGTGAGTGGTCCAATGTAAGTGTGGCCCAACATGTGAGTAGCACAGTGTGTGAGTAGCCCCGTGTGTAAGTAGCCCAGTGTATGAATTACCCAGTCTGTGAGTGGCCCAATGTTCGAGTTGCCCAATGTATGAGTGACCCAATGTATGAGTACCAAGTGTGTGAGTAGCCCAGTGTATGAGTGTCCCAGTGTGTGAGTGGCACAGTATATAAGTGGACCAATGTATGAGTAATGCTATGTTTGAGTGTCCCAGTGGATGAATGGCCCAGTGTGTGAGCAGCCCCTTGTGTGTGTGGTGAAGTGTGTGAGTGGTGCAGAGTGTGAGTGACCCAGTGTGTGTGTTGCTAATTGTGGATGAGTGGCCTAGTTTCTGTGTGGCCCAGTGTGTTGGTGGCAAAGTGTGTGATTGCCACAGTGTGTGAGTGGTCCAGTTTGTGAGTAGACCAGTGGATGAGTTGCCCAATGTATGAGTGGCCCAGCGTGTGAGTACCACAGTGTGTGAGTAGTCCAGTGTGTGAGTAGCCCAGTGTATGGGTTGCCCAGTCTGTGAGTGTTCCAGTGTGTCAGCAGCCCAATGTGTGAGTGGCCCTGTGGATGAGTGGCCCAGTGTATGAGTGGTCCAGTGTGTAGGTAGTCCATGTGTATGAGTGTCCCAGTCTTTGAGTTTCCCAGTGTGTGAACAGCCCTATGTGTGAATGGCCCAGAGGATGAATGGCCCAGTTTATGAGTGGCCCAGTGTGTGTGTTGTGCCATGTGTGAGTGATGAAGGGTGTGATTGGCCCAGTTTGCAAGTGGCCTAGTGTGTGAGTGGCCAAGTGGTTAAGTGGCACAGTGGTTAAGTGGCCCAGTGGATGAGTGACCCAATTTTTGAGCAGCTCAGTGTGTGTGTATGTGTGCCCCAGTGTGATAGTGGACCTGTGTGTAAGTGGCCCTATGGATTAGAGGTCCAGTGGATGAGTGGCCCAGTAAGTTAGTGGCCCAGTGTTAGAGTATCCCAGTGTATGAGTGGCCCAGTGTACCAGGAGTGTGATGTGTGAGTGGTGCAGAGTGTGACTGGCTCAATGTATGAGTGGCCCACTGTATGGGCAGCCCAATGTGTGAGTGGCACAGTCTATGAGGCGCCCAGTGTTTGAGGGGCCCAGTGTGTGAGTCGTCTTATGTGTGAGTATTGCAGGGTGTGAGTTGCCCAGTGTATGAGTGGCCCAGTCTGTGTGTGGCCCAGTGTGTGAGTGGCCAAGTGTGTGAGTGGCACAGTGGTTAAGTGGCCCAGTGGATGACTGTCCCAATGTGTGAGAAGCTCAATGTGTGAGTGCTCCAGAGTGAGAGTGGACCAGTGTGTAAGTGGCCCAGTGGAGTAGAGACCCAGTGGATGAGTGGCCAAGTATGTGAGTGGCCAAGTGTGTAAGTGGTCCAATGGAGGAGTGGTCCAGTGTATGTTTCCCAGTGTGTGGTAATCCCAGAATTTGACTGACCCAGTGGGTGACTGGCCCAATGGGTGGCCCAGTGGCTCTGAGACCCTGTCTGTGAATTAACCAGTGTCTGAGTGGCCCAATGTATGTGTCTCAATGTATGAGTGCCCCAGTGTGTGAGTGCCTAATGTGAGAGTGGCCAAGTGTGTATCTGGCCCAGTGGATGAGTGTCCAGTGCGTGAGAGGTGCAGTGCATGAGTGACCCAGTGAGTGAGTGGCCCAGTGGATGAGTGGCCCAGTGGATGAGTGGCAGAGTATGTGAGTGGCACAGCATATAAGTGGCTCAATGTATGAGTAACCCAATGTATAAGTGTCCAAGTCGATGAATGGCCCAGTGCGTGGGTGGTGAAGTGTGTGAGTGGCACAGTGTCTGAGTGGCCCAGATTGCGAGTAGCTCAGTGGATGAGTCGCCAAATGTATGAGTGGCCCAGTGCGTGAGTTTCCACTTGGATGAGGGTCCTAATGTCTGAGTAGCCCAGTGTGTGTATGGTGAATGTGGGTGGAACAGTGCGAGAGTGGCCCGATGTATAAGTGGCCCAGTGTATATGTGGCCCAATGTGTGAATGGTCCAGTGCATGAGTGGCTCAGTGAGTGATTGGCTCAGTGGAAGAGTGGCCCAGTGTGTCAGTGGTCCAATGGAGGAGTGGTCCAGTGTATGTTTCCATGTGGGTGAGAGGCCCAGTGTGTGAACGGCCCAGTGGATGAGTGGCCCATTGACTCAGAGATCCAGTGTGTGAGTTACCCAGTGTCTGAGTGGACAATGTATGAGTGTCCCACTGGATATATGGGCCAATGTTTGAGTGTCCCAGTGTGTGAGGTGCCCTTTGGATGAGTGGTCTAATGTCTGAGTGGCTAAGTGTGTGGGTGGGGAAGTGTGTGAATGGAACAGGGTGTGAGTGGTTAAGTGTGTGAGTGGTACAGTGTCTGAGTGGCCCAGATTGCGAGTAGCTCAGTGGATGAGTCGCCAAATGTATGAGTGGCCCAGTGCGTGAGTTTCCACTTGGATGAGGGTCCTAATGTCTGAGTAGCCCAGTGTGTGTATGGTGAATGTGGGTGGAACAGTGCGAGAGTGGCCCGATGTATAAGTGGCCCAGTGTATATGTGGCCCAATGTGTGAATGGTCCAGTGCATGAGTGGCTCAGTGAGTGATTGGCTCAGTGGAAGAGTGGCCCAGTGTGTCAGTGGTCCAATGGAGGAGTGGTCCAGTGTATGTTTCCATGTGGGTGAGAGGCCCAGTGTGTGAACGGCCCAGTGGATGAGTGGCCCATTGACTCAGAGATCCAGTGTGTGAGTTACCCAGTGTCTGAGTGGACAATGTATGAGTGTCCCACTGGATATATGGGCCAATGTTTGAGTGTCCCAGTGTGTGAGGTGCCCTTTGGATGAGTGGTCTAATGTCTGAGTGGCTAAGTGTGTGGGTGGGGAAGTGTGTGAATGGAACAGGGTGTGAGTGGTTAAGTGTGTGAGTGGTACAGTGTGTGCATGGCCCATTTTGCGAGTAGCTCAGTGGATGAGTCACCAAATGTATGAGTAGACCAGTGTGTGATTTTCCCCTTGCATGAGTGGCCTAATGTCTGAGTGGTCCAGTGTGTGGGTGGCAAAGTGTGCTAGTGGCAGAGTGTGTGAATGGCACAGTGTGTGAATGACCCAGTGTATGAGTGGTCCAGTGTATAGGTAGTCCATGTGTATGAGTGTCCCAGTCTTTGAGTTTCCCAAAGTGTGAACAGCCCTATGTGTGAGTGGCCCAGAGGATGAGTGGCCCAGTTTATGAGTGGACCAGTGTGTGTGTTGGGCAATGTGTGAGTGGTGAAGGGTGTGATTGGCCCAGTTTGCGAGTGGCCTAGTGTGTGAGTGGCCAAGAGGTTAAGTGGCACAGTGGTTAAGTGGCCCAGTGGATGAGTGACCCAATTTTTGACCAGCTCAGTGTGTGTGTATGTGTGCCCCAGTGTGATAGTGGACCTGTGTGTAAGTGGCCTTGTGGATTAGAGGTCCAGTGGATGAGTGCCCAGTAAGTGAGTGGCCCAGTGTTTGAGTAGCCCAGTGTATGAGTGGCCCAGTGTAGTGTAGTGGCCCAGTGTAGTGCAATGAGTGAGTGGTGAAGGGTGTGCATGGCTCAATGTTTGAGTGGTCCATTGTATGAGTGACCCAATGTATGAGTGCCCAGTGTTCGAGTAGCCCAGAGTATTAGTGGCCCAGTGTATGAGTGTTCCAGTGTGTAGATAGTCCAGTGTATGAGTGGTCCAGTCTATGAGTCTCCCAGTGTGTGAGCAGCCCGATTTGTGAGTAGCCCAGAGTATTAGTGGCCCAGTGTGTGAGTACTGCAATGTGTGAGTGCTGAAGGTTGTGAGTGGCCCAGTGCGTGAGTGGCCCAATTTATGAGCAGCTCATTGTTCGAGTGCCCCAGTGTGAGAGTGGACCTCTGTGTATTTGGCCCAGTGGAATAGAGGCCCAATGGTTTATTGGCCCAGTATGTGAGTGGTCCAGTGTGTGAGTGGCCCTGTGTGTGAGTGGCCCAGTGGTTAAGTGGCTCAGTGGATGAGTATCCCAATTTATGAGCAGCTCAGTGTGCGAGTGCCCCAGTGTGAGATTGGATCTGTGTGTAAGTGGCCCAGTGGATGAGAGGCCCAATGGATGATAGCCCAGTATGTGAGTGGCCCAGTGTGTGAGTGGCCCAGTGTGGGAGTGGCCCAGTGTGTGAGTGGCCCAGTGTGTGAGTAATGTAGGGTGTGTATGGCCCAGTGTGTGAATGGCCCAATATATGAGTGCCCCAGTGTGTGAGTAGTGCAATGTGTGAATGGTGAAGGGTGTGAGTGGCCCAATGTGTGTTTGGCCAATGTATGAGTGGTCCAGTGTATGAATGTCCCAGTGTGTGATTAGCCCACTGTATCAGTGGCCCAGTGTGTGAGGAGCACACTGTATGAGTGGTCCAGTGTGTAAGTAGTGCAATGTGTGAGTAGTGAAGCGTGTGATTGGCCCAGTGTGTGACTGGCCGAATGTATGAGTTGCCCAGTCTGTGAGTGTCCCAGTGTGTGAGCAGCCCAATGTGTGAGTGGCTCTGTCATTGAGTGGCTCAGTGTATGAGTGGCCCATTGTGTGAGTAGTGGAATGTGTGAGTGGTGAAGGGCGTGAGTGGCCCAGTGTGTGAGTGTCCCAGTGTGTGAGTGGCCCAGTGGTTAAGTGGCCCAGTGTATGAGTGGTCCAGTGTGTAGATAGTCCAGTGTAAGAGTGGCACAGTCTGTGAGTCACCCAGTGTGTGAGCAGCCCAATTTGTGAGTGGTCCAGTGGATGAGTGGCCCAGTGTGTGAGCAGCCCAATGAATCATTTTCCCAGTGGATGAATGGAACAGTGTATGAGTGGTCCAGTGTGTAAGTAGTGCAATCTGTGAGTAGTGAAGGGTGTGATTGGCCCAGTGTGTGACTGGCCCAATGCATGAGTGCCCCATCATATGAGTAGCAAAATGTGTGAGTAGTCCAGTGTGCAAGTAGACCAGTGGATGTGTTGCCCAATGTATGAATGGCCCAGTGGATGAGTGGCCCAGTGTATGAGTTGGGCCAGTTTGTGAGTAGCCCACTGCATGAGTGGCCCCATGTGTGAGTGGCACAGGATATAACCAATGTATGAGTAAACATATGTATGAGTGTCACAGCGGTAGAATGGCCCAGTGTGTGAGAAGCCCCCTATGTGTGTGGTGAAGTGTGTGAGAAACCCAATTATGTGAGTGGCCCTATGGATAAGTGGCCCAGTGTATGAGTGGCCCAGTGTGCGAGTAGCCCAGAGTATTAGTGGCCCAGTGTATGAGTAGTCCAGTGTGTAGATAGTCCAGTGTATTAGTGGCCCAGTGTATGAGTCTCCCAGTGTGTGAGCAGCCCAATTTGTGAGTGGCCCAGTGTATGAGTGGCACAGTGTGCAAGTAGTGCAATGTGTGAGTGTTGATGGTTGTGAGTGGCCCAGTGTGTGAGTGGCCCAATTTATGAGCAGCTCAGTGTGCGAGTGCCCCAGTGTGAGAGTGGACCTCTGTGTATTTGCCCCAGTGGAATAGAGGCCCAATGGATGATTGGCCCAGTATGTGAGTGGTCCAGTGTGTGAGTGTCTCTGTGTGTGAGTGGCCCAGTTTGTGAGTAGCCCAGCGTGTGAGTGGCAAAGTCTGGGAGTGGTCCAGTGTGTGAACAGCCCTATGTGTGAGTGGCCCAGAGGATGTCATTATGGAAAGAGAGAAATCAGGGCCAAGGATTGAGGTTTTTGATTGGGGAAAAGCTAGATTTGAGGAGATGCGAAAGGACTTGCAGGCTGTGCATTGGGACAATTTGTTTTATGGGCAGGATGTCTTTTAAAGATCAGATTTTGAGAGTGCAAAAGCTTTATGTTCCTGTTAGGTTAAAAGGAGGGGCAAAAGATTTGAGAGAGCCGTGGTTTTCAAGGAATATTGGAAACTAGGTTCGAAGAAAAAGGGAGGCGTACATTAGATATAAGAAGCATGGAGTTAAGGAGATGTTTGAAAGATACATTGAATGTAAGAGGAATCTTAAGAGTGGAATTAGGAAAGCTAAAAGAAGGTACGAGAAAACTATGGCAAGCAGGGTGAAAACTAATCCAAAAGATTTCTACAAATATATTAATGGTAAGAGGAAAGCTAGAGACAAAATTGGTCCCTTAGAAAATCAGAGCGGAAAACTGTGTGTGGAGCTTAGAGAAATGGGGGAGATATTGAACAGTTTCTTTTCTTCGGTATTCAGTAAAGAGAAGGATATTGGGAGATGTGAGATAAAAAAAGCAAATTGGGTAAATATGGGGAAATATAGAGATTACAAAAGGTGTAGTTTTAAGGCTTTTGAAGAATATAAAGGTAGATAAGTCTCCGGGACCAGACGGGATCTTCCCCAGGACATTGAGAGAAGTGAAGGAGGAAATAGCAGAGGCTCTGGCGGTAATTTTCCAAATGTCATTAGATATGGGGATAGTGCCGGAGGATTGGCGCATTGCGCATGTGGTTCCGTTATTTAAAAAGGGTTCAAGGAGGAAGCCTGGCAACTATCGGCCTGTAAGTTTGACGTCTGTGGTAGGTAAATTAATGGAGAAAATTCTTAGAGATAGTACTTATAAACATCTGAATAGACAGGGTCTGATCAGGAGCACTCAACATGGATTTGTGGGAGGAAGGTCATGTTTGACCAATCTGATTGAATTTTTTGAAGAGGTGACTAGGAATGTGGATGAGGGTAGCGCAGTGGATGTTGTCTATATGGACTTCAGTAAGGCCTTCGATAAGGTACCACATGGAAGGTTAGTTAGGAAGGTGCAGTCTTTAGGTATAAATTTTAAGATAGTCAAATGGATTGAACATTGGCTGAAAGGGAGAGGCCAGAGAGTGGTAGTGGATAATTGTCTGTCAGGTTGGAGGCCAGTGACCAGTGGTGTGCCTCAAGGATCTGTATTGGGCCCATTGTTGTTCGTTATATACATTAATGATCTAGATGATGGGGTGGTGAATTGGATTAGTAAATATGCAGACGATACTAAGATAGGTGGAATAGTGGATAATGAAGAAGGTTTTCAAGGATTGCAGAGGGATTTGGGCTGCTTAGAAAAGTGGGCTGAAAAATGGCAGATGGAATTTAATGCTGATAAGTGTGAAGTGCTTCATTTTGGTAAGAAGAATCAGAATAGGACATACGTGGTAAATGGGAGAGCATTGAGGAATACAGAAGAGCAGAAAGATTTAGGAGTGACGGTACATCGTTCCCTGAAGGTAGAAACTCACGTGAATAGGGTGGTGAAGAAGGCTTTTAGTATGCTGGCCTTTATCAATCATTGCATGGAATATACGAGTTGGGAGGTGATGTTGAGATTGTATAAGACGTTGGTGCGGCCTAATTTGGAGTTCTGTGTGCAGTTCTGGTCGCCTAATTATAGGAAGGATATAAACAGAGTGGAGAGAGTGCAGAGAAGGTTTACCAGAATGTTACCTGGGTTTAAGCATCTAGAGTATAGGGAGAGAATGGACAGATTAGGTCTTTATTCTTTGGAGCGTAGAAGGTTGAGAGGGGATTTGATAGAAGTATTTAAGATTATGAAAGGGATAGACAGAGTGGATGTGGATAGACTATTTCTGTTAAGAGGAGGAAAGATTAAAACAAGAGGACATGAGTTAAGAAATAAGGGGCAGAGGTTTAGAGGTAACATGAGGGGGAAATTCTTTACTCAGAGAGTGGTAGCCGTGTGGAATGATCTTCCGGGAGAAATAGTGGCGGCGGAGTCAATTGTATTATTTAAGAAAATGTTGGACAGGTATATGGATGAGAAGAAGATGGAGGGTTATGGGCATTGTGCAGGGAGGTGAGACTAGAAAGGGGTGTTTGGTTTGGTGCGGACTAGAAGGGCCTAATGGCCTGTTTCCATGCTGTAATTGTTATGTTGTTATGTTATGAGTTACCCAGTGTAGGAGTGGCCCAGAGTGTGTGTTGTGCCATGTGTGAGTGGTGAAGGGTGTGATTGGCTCAGTGTGTGAGTGGTCCAATGTAAGTGTGGCCCAACATGTGAGTAGCACAGTGTGTGGGTAGCCCCGTGTGTAAGTAGCCCAGTGTATGAATTACCCAGTCTGTGAGTGGCCCAATGTTCGAGTTGCCCAATGTATGAGTGACCCAATGTATGAGTACCAAGTGTGTGAGTAGCCCAGTGTATGAGTGTCCCAGTGTATGAGTTGCCCAGTGTGTGAGTAGCCCATTGTATAAGTGTCCCAGTGTGTGAGTGGCACAGTATATAAGTGGACCAATGTATGAGTAATGCTATGTTTGAGTGTCCCAGTGGATGAATGGCCCAGTGTGTGAGCAGCCCCTTGTGTGTGTGGTGAAGTGTGTGAGTGGTGCAGAGTGTGAGTGACCCAGTGTGTGTGTTGCTAATTGTGGATGAGTGGCCTAGTTTCTGTGTGGCCCAGTGTGTTGGTGGCAAAGTGTGTGATTGCCACAGTGTGTGAGTGGTCCAGTTTGTGAGTAGACCAGTGGATGAGTTGCCCAATGTATGAGTGGCCCAGCGTGTGAGTACCACAGTGTGTGAGTAGTCCAGTGTGTGAGTAGCCCAGTGTATGGGTTGCCCAGTCTGTGAGTGTTCCAGTGTGTCAGCAGCCCAATGTGTGAGTGGCCCTGTGGATGAGTGGCCCAGTGTATGAGTGGTCCAGTGTGTAGGTAGTCCATGTGTATGAGTGTCCCAGTCTTTGAGTTTCCCAGTGTGTGAACAGCCCTATGTGTGAATGGCCCAGAGGATGAATGGCCCAGTTTATGAGTGGCCCAGTGTGTGTGTTGTGCCATGTGTGAGTGATGAAGGGTGTGATTGGCCCAGTTTGCAAGTGGCCTAGTGTGTGAGTGGCCAAGTGGTTAAGTGGCACAGTGGTTAAGTGGCCCAGTGGATGAGTGACCCAATTTTTGAGCAGCTCAGTGTGTGTGTATGTGTGCCCCAGTGTGATAGTGGACCTGTGTGTAAGTGGCCCTATGGATTAGAGGTCCAGTGGATGAGTGGCCCAGTAAGTTAGTGGCCCAGTGTTAGAGTAGCCCAGTGTATGAGTGGCCCAGTGTACCAGGAGTGTGATGTGTGAGTGGTGCAGAGTGTGACTGGCTCAATGTATGAGTGGCCCACTGTATGGGCAGCCCAATGTGTGAGTGGCACAGTCTATGAGGCGCCCAGTGTTTGAGGGGCCCAGTGTGTGAGTCGTCTTATGTGTGAGTATTGCAGGGTGTGAGTTGCCCAGTGTATGAGTGGCCCAGTCTGTGTGTGGCCCAGTGTGTGAGTGGCCAAGTGTGTGAGTGGCACAGTGGTTAAGTGGCCCAGTGGATGACTGTCCCAATGTGTGAGAAGCTCAATGTGTGAGTGCTCCAGAGTGAGAGTGGACCAGTGTGTAAGTGGCCCAGTGGAGTAGAGACCCAGTGGATGAGTGGCCAAGTATGTGAGTGGCCAAGTGTGTAAGTGGTCCAATGGAGGAGTGGTCCAGTGTATGTTTCCCAGTGTGTGGTAATCCCAGAATTTGACTGACCCAGTGGGTGACTGGCCCAATGGGTGGCCCAGTGGCTCTGAGACCCTGTCTGTGAATTAACCAGTGTCTGAGTGGCCCAATGTATGTGTCTCAATGTATGAGTGCCCCAGTGTGTGAGTGCCTAATGTGAGAGTGGCCAAGTGTGTATCTGGCCCAGTGGATGAGTGTCCAGTGTGTGAGAGGTGCAGTGCATGAGTGACCCAGTGAGTGAGTGGCCCAGTGGATGAGTGGCCCAGTGGATGAGTGGCAGAGTATGTGAGTGGCACAGCATATAAGTGGCTCAATGTATGAGTAACCCAATGTATAAGTGTCCAAGTCGATGAATGGCCCAGTGCGTGGGTGGTGAAGTGTGTGAGTGGCACAGTGTCTGAGTGGCCCAGATTGCGAGTAGCTCAGTGGATGAGTCGCCAAATGTATGAGTGGCCCAGTGCGTGAGTTTCCACTTGGATGAGGGTCCTAATGTCTGAGTAGCCCAGTGTGTGTATGGTGAATGTGGGTGGAACAGTGCGAGAGTGGCCCGATGTATAAGTGGCCCAGTGTATATGTGGCCCAATGTGTGAATGGTCCAGTGCATGAGTGGCTCAGTGAGTGATTGGCTCAGTGGAAGAGTGGCCCAGTGTGTCAGTGGTCCAATGGAGGAGTGGTCCAGTGTATGTTTCCATGTGGGTGAGAGGCCCAGTGTGTGAACGGCCCAGTGGATGAGTGGCCCATTGACTCAGAGATCCAGTGTGTGAGTTACCCAGTGTCTGAGTGGACAATGTATGAGTGTCCCACTGGATATATGGGCCAATGTTTGAGTGTCCCAGTGTGTGAGGTGCCCTTTGGATGAGTGGTCTAATGTCTGAGTGGCTAAGTGTGTGGGTGGGGAAGTGTGTGAATGGAACAGGGTGTGAGTGGTTAAGTGTGTGAGTGGTACAGTGTGTGCATGGCCCATTTTGCGAGTAGCTCAGTGGATGAGTCACCAAATGTATGAGTAGACCAGTGTGTGATTTTCCCCTTGCATGAGTGGCCTAATGTCTGAGTGGTCCAGTGTGTGGGTGGCAAAGTGTGCTAGTGGCAGAGTGTGTGAATGGCACAGTGTGTGAATGACCCAGTGTATGAGTGGTCCAGTGTGTAGGTAGTCCATGTGTATGAGTGTCCCAGTCTTTGAGTTTCCCAAAGTGTGAACAGCCCTATGTGTGAGTGGCCCAGAGGATGAGTGGCCCAGTTTATGAGTGGCCCAGTGTGTGTGTTGGGCAATGTGTGAGTGGTGAAGGGTGTGATTGGCCCAGTTTGCGAGTGGCCTAGTGTGTGAGTGGCCAAGAGGTTAAGTGGCACAGTGGTTAAGTGGCCCAGTGGATGAGTGACCCAATTTTTGACCAGCTCAGTGTGTGTGTATATGTGTGCCCCAGTGTGATAGTGGACCTGTGTGTAAGTGGCCTTGTGGATTAGAGGTCCAGTGGATGAGTGCCCAGTAAGTGAGTGGCCCAGTGTTTGAGTAGCCCAGTGTATGAGTGGCCCAGTGTAGTGTAGTGGCCCAGTGTAGTGCAATGAGTGAGTGGTGAAGGGTGTGCATGGCTCAATGTTTGAGTGGTCCATTGTATGAGTGACCCAATGTATGAGTGCCCAGTGTGCGAGTAGCCCAGAGTATTAGTGGCCCAGTGTATGAGTGTTCCAGTGTGTAGATAGTCCAGTGTATGAGTGGTCCAGTCTATGAGTCTCCCAGTGTGTGAGCAGCCCGATTTGTGAGTAGCCCAGAGTATTAGTGGCCCAGTGTGTGAGTACTGCAATGTGTGAGTGCTGAAGGTTGTGAGTGGCCCAGTGCGTGAGTGGCCCAATTTATGAGCAGCTCATTGTTCGAGTGCCCCAGTGTGAGAGTGGACCTCTGTGTATTTGGCCCAGTGGAATAGAGGCCCAATGGTTTATTGGCCCAGTATGTGAGTGGTCCAGTGTGTGAGTGGCCCTGTGTGTGAGTGGCCCAGTGGTTAAGTGGCTCAGTGGATGAGTATCCCAATTTATGAGCAGCTCAGTGTGCGAGTGCCCCAGTGTGAGATTGGATCTGTGTGTAAGTGGCCCAGTGGATGAGAGGCCCAATGGATGATAGCCCAGTATGTGAGTGGCTCAGTGTGTGAGTGGCCCAGTGTGGGAGTGGACCAGTGTGTGAGTGGCCCAGTGTGTGAGTAATGTAGGGTGTGTATGGCCCAGTCATGGTGGGGAGCTGGCTGATGGAGGACCTCAGTTTTCTTCAGGCTGACTTCCAGGCCAAATATTTTGGCAGTTTCCGCAAAGCAGGACGTCAAGCGCTGAAGAGCTGGCTCTGAATGGGCACCTCACTGACAAAAGGCAAAGGAGGAAAAACCCAACACCCAACCCCAACCAACCAATTTTCCCTTGCAACCGCTGCAATCGTGTCTGCCTGTCCCGCATCGGACTGGTCAGCCACAAACGAGCCTGCAGCTGACGTGGACTTTTTTTTACCCCCTCCATAAATCTTCGTCCGCGAAGCCAAGCCAAAGTATGGCCCAGTGTGTGAATGGCCCAATATATGAGTGCCCCAGTGTGTGAGTAGTGCAATGTGTGAATGGTGAAGGGTGTGATTGGCCCAATGTGTGTTTGGCCAATGTATGAGTGGTCCAGTGTATGAATGTCCCAGTGTGTGATTAGCCCACTGTATCAGTGGCCCAGTGTGTGAGGAGCACACTGTATGAGTGGTCCAGTGTGTAAGTAGTGCAATGTGTGAGTAGTGAAGCGTGTGATTGGCCCAGTGTGTGACTGGCCGAATGTATGAGTTGCCCAGTCTGTGAGTGTCCCAGTGTGTGAACAGCCCAATGTGTGAGTGGCTCTGTCATTGAGTGGCTCAGTGTATGAGTGGCCCATTGTGTGAGTAGTGGAATGTGTGAGTGGTGAAGGGCGTGAGTGGCCCAGTGTGTGAGTGTCCCAGTGTGTGAGTGGCCCAGTGGTTAAGTGGCCCAGTGTATGAGTGGTCCAGTGTGTAGATAGTCCAGTGTAAGAGTGGCACAGTCTGTGAGTCACCCAGTGTGTGAGCAGCCCAATTTGTGAGTGGTCCAGTGGATGAGTGGCCCAGTGTGTGAGCAGCCCAATGAATCATTTTCCCAGTGGATGAATGGAACAGTGTATGAGTGGTCCAGTGTGTAAGTAGTGCAATCTGTGAGTAGTGAAGGGTGTGATTGGCCCAGTGTGTGACTGGCCCAATGCATGAGTGCCCCATCATATGAGTAGCAAAATGTGTGAGTAGTCCAGTGTGCAAGTAGACCAGTGGATGTG
Source organism: Narcine bancroftii (assembly GCF_036971445.1). NCBI lineage: Eukaryota > Metazoa > Chordata > Chondrichthyes > Torpediniformes > Narcinidae > Narcine > Narcine bancroftii. The sequence continues at coordinate 43,723,274 of NC_091480.1, read as the reverse complement.
TTGCGCAATGTATGAATGGCCCAGTGGATGAGTGGCCCAGTGTATGAGTTGGGCCAGTTTGTGAGTAGCCCACTGCATGAGTGGCCCCATGTGTGAGTGGCACAGGATATAACCAATGTATGAGTAAACATATGTATGAGTGTCACAGCGGTAGAATGGCCCAGTGTGTGAGAAGCCCCCTATGTGTGTGGTGAAGTGTGTGAGAAACCCAATTATGTGAGTGGCCCTATGGATAAGTGGCCCAGTGTATGAGTCTCCCAGTGTGTGAGCAGCCCAATTTGTGAGTGGCCCAGTGTATGAGTGGCACAGTGTGCAAGTAGTGCAATGTGTGAGTGTTGACGGTTGTGAGTGGCCCAGTGTGTGAGTGGCCCAATTTATGAGCAGCTCAGTGTGCGAGTGCCCCAGTGTGAGAGTGGACCTCTGTGTATTTGCCCCAGTGGAATAGAGGCCCAATGGATGATTGGCCCAGTATGTGAGTGGTCCAGTGTGTGAGTGTCTCTGTGTGTGAGTGGCCCAGTTTGTGAGTAGCCCAGCGTGTGAGTGGCAAAGTCTGGGAGTGGTCCAGTGTGTGAACAGCCCTATGTGTGAGTGGCCCAGAGGATGTCATTATGGAAAGAGAGAAATCAGGGCCAAGGATTGAGGTTTTTGATTGGGGAAAAGCTAGATTTGAGGAGATGCGAAAGGACTTGCAGGCTGTGCATTGGGACAATTTGTTTTATGGGCAGGATGTCTTTTAAAGATCAGATTTTGAGAGTGCAAAAGCTTTATGTTCCTGTTAGGTTAAAAGGAGGGGCAAAAGATTTGAGAGAGCCGTGGTTTTCAAGGAATATTGGAAACTAGGTTCGAAGAAAAAGGGAGGCGTACATTAGATATAAGAAGCATGGAGTTAAGGAGATGTTTGAAAGATACATTGAATGTAAGAGGAATCTTAAGAGTGGAATTAGGAAAGCTAAAAGAAGGTACGAGAAAACTATGGCAAGCAGGGTGAAAACTAATCCAAAAGATTTCTACAAATATATTAATGGTAAGAGGAAAGCTAGAGACAAAATTGGTCCCTTAGAAAATCAGAGCGGAAAACTGTGTGTGGAGCTTAGAGAAATGGGGGAGATATTGAACAGTTTCTTTTCTTCGGTATTCAGTAAAGAGAAGGATATTGGGAGATGTGAGATAAAAAAAGCAAATTGGGTAAATATGGGGAAATATAGAGATTACAAAAGGTGTAGTTTTAAGGCTTTTGAAGAATATAAAGGTAGATAAGTCTCCGGGACCAGACGGGATCTTCCCCAGGACATTGAGAGAAGTGAAGGAGGAAATAGCAGAGGCTCTGGCGGTAATTTTCCAAATGTCATTAGATATGGGGATAGTGCCGGAGGATTGGCGCATTGCGCATGTGGTTCTGTTATTTAAAAAGGGTTCAAGGAGGAAGCCTGGCAACTATCGGCCTGTAAGTTTGACGTTTGTGGTAGGTAAATTAATGGAGAAAATTCTTAGAGATAGTACTTATAAACATCTGAATAGACAGGGTCTGATCAGGAGCACTCAACATGGATTTGTGGGAGGAAGGTCATGTTTGACCAATCTGATTGAATTTTTTGAAGAGGTGACTAGGAATGTGGATGAGGGTAGCGCAGTGGATGTTGTCTATATGGACTTCAGTAAGGCCTTCGATAAAGTACCACATGGAAGGTTAGTTAGGAAGGTGCAGTCTTTAGGTATAAATTTTAAGATAGTCAAATGGATTGAACATTGGCTGAAAGGGAGAGGCCAGAGAGTGGTAGTGGATAATTGTCTGTCAGGTTGGAGGCCAGTGACCAGTGGTGTGCCTCAAGGATCTGTATTGGGCCCATTGTTGTTCGTTATATACATTAATGATCTAGATGATGGGGTGGTGAATTGGATTAGTAAATATGCAGACGATACTAAGATAGGTGGAATAGTGGATAATGAAGAAGGTTTTCAAGGATTGCAGAGGGATTTGGGCTGCTTAGAAAAGTGGGCTGAAAAATGGCAGATGGAATTTAATGCTGATAAGTGTGAAGTGCTTCATTTTGGTAAGAAGAATCAGAATAGGACATACGTGGTAAATGGGAGAGCATTGAGGAATACAGAAGAGCAGAAAGATTTAGGAGTGACGGTACATCGTTCCCTGAAGGTAGAAACTCACGTGAATAGGGTGGTGAAGAAGGCTTTTAGTATGCTGGCCTTTATCAATCATTGCATGGAATATAGGAGTTGGGAGGTGATGTTGAGATTGTATAAGACGTTGGTGCGGCCTAATTTGGAGTTCTGTGTGCAGTTCTGGTCGCCTAATTATAGGAAGGATATAAACAGAGTGGAGAGAGTGCAGAGAAGGTTTACCAGAATGTTACCTGGGTTTAAGCATCTAGAGTATAGGGAGAGAATGGACAGATTAGGTCTTTATTCTTTGGAGCGTAGAAGGTTGAGAGGGGATTTGATAGAAGTATTTAAGATTATGAAAGGGATAGACAGAGTGGATGTGGATAGACTATTTCTGTTAAGAGGAGGAAAGATTAAAACAAGAGGACATAAGTTAAGAAATAAGGGGCAGAGGTTTAGAGGTAACATGAGGGGGAAATTCTTTACTCAGAGAGTGGTAGCCGTGTGGAATGATCTTCCGGGAGAAATAGTGGCGGCGGAGTCAATTGTATTATTTAAGAAAATGTTGGACAGGTATATGGATGAGAAGAAGATGGAGGGTTATGGGCATTGTGCAGGGAGGTGAGACTAGAAAGGGGTGTTTGGTTTGGTGCGGACTAGAAGGGCCTAATGGCCTGTTTCCATGCTGTAATTGTTATGTTGTTATGTTATGAGTTACCCAGTGTAGGAGTGGCCCAGAGTGTGTGTTGTGCCATGTGTGAGTGGTGAAGGGTGTGATTGGCTCAGTGTGTGAGTGGTCCAATGTAAGTGTGGCCCAACATGTGAGTAGCACAGTGTGTGAGTAGCCCCGTGTGTAAGTAGCCCAGTGTATGAATTACCCAGTCTGTGAGTGGCCCAATGTTCGAGTTGCCCAATGTATGAGTGACCCAATGTATGAGTACCAAGTGTGTGAGTAGCCCAGTGTATGAGTGTCCCAGTGTATGAGTTGCCCAGTGTGTGAGTAGCCCATTGTATGAGTGTCCCAGTGTGTGAGTGGCACAGTATATAAGTGGACCAATGTATGAGTAATGCTATGTTTGAGTGTCCCAGTGGATGAATGGCCCAGTGTGTGAGCAGCCCCTTGTGTGTGTGGTGAAGTGTGTGAGTGGTGCAGAGTGTGAGTGACCCAGTGTGTGTGTTGCTAATTGTGGATGAGTGGCCTAGTTTCTGTGTGGCCCAGTGTGTTGGTGGCAAAGTGTGTGATTGCCACAGTGTGTGAGTGGTCCAGTTTGTGAGTAGACCAGTGGATGAGTTGCCCAATGTATGAGTGGCCCAGCGTGTGAGTACCACAGTGTGTGAGTAGTCCAGTGTGTGAGTAGCCCAGTGTATGGGTTGCCCAGTCTGTGAGTGTTCCAGTGTGTCAGCAGCCCAATGTGTGAGTGGCCCTGTGGATGAGTGGCCCAGTGTATGAGTGGTCCAGTGTGTAGGTAGTCCATGTGTATGAGTGTCCCAGTCTTTGAGTTTCCCAGTGTGTGAACAGCCCTATGTGTGAATGGCCCAGAGGATGAATGGCCCAGTTTATGAGTGGCCCAGTGTGTGTGTTGTGCCATGTGTGAGTGATGAAGGGTGTGATTGGCCCAGTTTGCAAGTGGCCTAGTGTGTGAGTGGCCAAGTGGTTAAGTGGCACAGTGGTTAAGTGGCCCAGTGGATGAGTGACCCAATTTTTGAGCAGCTCAGTGTGTGTGTATGTGTGCCCCAGTGTGATAGTGGACCTGTGTGTAAGTGGCCCTATGGATTAGAGGTCCAGTGGATGAGTGGCCCAGTAAGTTAGTGGCCGAGTGTTAGAGTAGCCCAGTGTATGAGTGGCCCAGTGTACCAGGAGTGTGATGTGTGAGTGGTGCAGAGTGTGACTGGCTCAATGTATGAGTGGCCCACTGTATGGGCAGCCCAATGTGTGAGTGGCACAGTCTATGAGGCGCCCAGTGTTTGAGGGGCCCAGTGTGTGAGTGGCCCAGTCTGTGTGTGGCCCAGTGTGTGAGTGGCCAAGTGTGTGAGTGGCACAGTAGTTAAGTGGCCCAGTGGATGACTGTCCCAATGTGTGAGAAGCTCAATGTGTGAGTGCTCCAGAGTGAGAGTGGACCAGTGTGTAAGTGGCCCAGTGGAGTAGAGACCCAGTGGATGCGTGGCCAAGTATGTGAGTGGCCAAGTGTGTAAGTGGTCCAATGGAGGAGTGGTCCAGTGTATGTTTCCCAGTGTGTGGTAATCCCAGAATTTGACTGACCCAGTGGGTGACTGGCCCAATGGGTGGCCCAGTGGCTCTGAGACCCTGTCTGTGAATTAACCAGTGTCTGAGTGGTCCAATGTATGTGTCTCAATGTATGAGTGCCCCAGTGTGTGAGTGCCTAATGTGAGAGTGGCCAAGTGTGTATCTGGCCCAGTGGATGAGTGTCCAGTGTGTGAGAGGTGCAGTGCATGAGTGACCCAGTGAGTGAGTGGCCCAGTGGATGAGTGGCCCAGTGGATGAGTGGCAGAGTATGTGAGTGGCACAGCATATAAGTGGCTCAATGTATGAGTAACCCAATGTATAAGTGTCCAAGTCGATGAATGGCCCAGTGCATGGGTGGTGAAGTGTGTGAGTGGCACAGTGTCTGAGTGGCCCAGATTGCGAGTAGCTCAGTGGATGAGTCGCCAAATGTATGAGTGGCCCAGTGCGTGAGTTTCCACTTGGATGAGGGTCCTAATGTCTGAGTAGCCCAGTGTGTGTATGGTGAATGTGGGTGGAACAGTGCGAGAGTGGCCCGATGTATAAGTGGCCCAGTGTATATGTGGCCCAATGTGTGAATGGTCCAGTGCATGAGTGGCTCAGTGAGTGATTGGCTCAGTGGAAGAGTGGCCCAGTGTGTCAGTGGTCCAATGGAGGAGTGGTCCAGTGTATGTTTCCATGTGGGTGAGAGGCCCAGTGTGTGAACGGCCCAGTGGATGAGTGGCCCATTGACTCAGAGATCCAGTGTGTGAGTTACCCAGTGTCTGAGTGGACAATGTATGAGTGTCCCACTGGATATATGGGCCAATGTTTGAGTGTCCCAGTGTGTGAGGTGCCCTTTGGATGAGTGGTCTAATGTCTGAGTGGCTAAGTGTGTGGGTGGGGAAGTGTGTGAATGGAACAGGGTGTGAGTGGTTAAGTGTGTGAGTGGTACAGTGTGTGCATGGCCCATTTTGAGAGTAGCTCAGTGGATGAGTCACCAAATGTATGAGTAGACCAGTGTGTGATTTTCCCCTTGCATGAGTGGCCTAATGTCTGAGTGGTCCAGTGTGTGGGTGGCAAAGTGTGCTAGTGGCAGAGTGTGTGAATGGCACAGTGTGTGAATGACCCAGTGTATGAGTGGTCCAGTGTGTAGGTAGTCCATGTGTATGAGTGTCCCAGTCTTTGAGTTTCCCAAAGTGTGAACAGCCCTATGTGTGAGTGGCCCAGAGGATGAGTGGCCCAGTTTATGAGTGGCCCAGTGTGTGTGTTGGGCAATGTGTGAGTGGTGAAGGGTGTGATTGGCCCAGTTTGCGAGTGGCCTAGTGTGTGAGTGGCCAAGAGGTTAAGTGGCACAGTGGTTAAGTGGCCCAGTGGATGAGTGACCCAATTTTTGACCAGCTCAGTGTGTGTGTATGTGTGCCCCAGTGTGATAGTGGACCTGTGTGTAAGTGGCCTTGTGGATTAGAGGTCCAGTGGATGAGTGCCCAGTAAGTGAGTGGCCCAGTGTTTGAGTAGCCCAGTGTATGAGTGGCCCAGTGTAGTGTAGTGGCCCAGTGTAGTGCAATGAGTGAGTGGTGAAGGGTGTGCATGGCTCAATGTTTGAGTGGTCCATTGTATGAGTGACCCAATGTATGAGTGCCCAGTGTGCGAGTAGCCCAGAGTATTAGTGGCCCAGTGTATGAGTGTTCCAGTGTGTAGATAGTCCAGTGTATGAGTGGTCCAGTCTATGAGTCTCCCAGTGTGTGAGCAGCCCGATTTGTGAGTAGCCCAGCGTATTAGTGGCCCAGTGTGTGAGTACTGCAATGTGTGAGTGCTGAAGGTTGTGAGTGGCCCAGTGCGTGAGTGGCCCAATTTATGAGCAGCTCATTGTTCGAGTGCCCCAGTGTGAGAGTGGACCTCTGTGTATTTGGCCCAGTGGAATAGAGGCCCAATGGTTTATTGGCCCAGTATGTGAGTGGTCCAGTGTGTGAGTGGCCCTGTGTGTGAGTGGCCCAGTGGTTAAGTGGCTCAGTGGATGAGTATCCCAATTTATGAGCAGCTCAGTGTGCGAGTGCCCCAGTGTGAGATTGGATCTGTGTGTAAGTGGCCCAGTGGATGAGAGGCCCAATGGATGATAGCCCAGTATGTGAGTGGCCCAGTGTGTGAGTGGCCCAGTGTGGGAGTGGACCAGTGTGTGAGTGGCCCAGTGTGTGAGTAATGTAGGGTGTGTATGGCCCAGTGTGTGAATGGCACAATATATGAGTGCCCCAGTGTGTGAGTAGTGCAATGTGTGAATGGTGAAGGGTGTGAGTGGCCCAATGTGTGTTTGGCCAATGTATGAGTGGTCCAGTGTATGAATGTCCCAGTGTATGATTAGCCCACTGTATCAGTGGCCCAGTGTGTGAGGAGCACACTGTATGAGTGGTCCAGTGTGTAAGTAGTGCAATGTGTGAGTAGTGAAGCGTGTGATTGGCCCAGTGTGTGACTGGCCGAATGTATGAGTTGCCCAGTCTGTGAGTGTCCCAGTGTGTGAGCAGCCCAATGTGTGAGTGGCTCTGTCATTGAGTGGCTCAGTGTATGAGTGGCCCATTGTGTGAGTAGTGGAATGTGTGAGTGGTGAAGGGCGTGAGTGGCCCAGTGTGTGAGTGTCCCAGTGTGTGAGTGGCCCAGTGGATAAGTGGCCCAGTGTATGAGTGGTCCAGTGTGTAGATAGTCCAGTGTAAGAGTGGCACAGTCTGTGAGTCACCCAGTGTGTGAGCAGCCCAATTTGTGAGTGGTCCAGTGGATGAGTGGCCCAGTGTGTGAGCAGCCCAATGAATCATTTTCCCAGTGGATGAATGGAACAGTGTATGAGTGGTCCAGTGTGTAAGTAGTGCAATCTGTGAGTAGTGAAGGGTGTGATTGGCCCAGTGTGTGACTGGCCCAATGCATGAGTGCCCCATCATATGAGTAGCAAAATGTGTGAGTAGTCCAGTGTGCAAGTAGACCAGTGGATGTGTTGCCCAATGTATGAATGGCCCAGTGGATGAGTGGCCCAGTGTATGAGTTGGGCCAGTTTGTGAGTGGCCCACTGCATGAGTGGCCCCATGTGTGAGTGGCACAGGATATAACCAATGTATGAGTAAACATATGTATGAGTGTCACAGCGGTAGAATGGCCCAGTGTGTGAGAAGCCCCCTATGTGTGTGGTGAAGTGTGTGAGAAACCCAATTATGTGAGTGGCCCTATGGATAAGTGGCCCAGTGTATGAGTGGCCCAGTGTGCGAGTAGCCCAGAGTATTAGTGGCCCAGTGTATGAGTAGTCCAGTGTGTAGATAGTCCAGTGTATTAGTGGCCCAGTGTATGAGTCTCCCAGTGTGTGAGCAGCCCAATTTGTGAGTGGCCCAGTGTATGAGTGGCACAGTGTGCAAGTAGTGCAATGTGTGAGTGTTGACGGTTGTGAGTGGCCCAGTGTGTGAGTGGCCCAATTTATGAGCAGCTCAGTGTGCGAGTGCCCCAGTGTGAGAGTGGACCTCTGTGTATTTGCCCCAGTGGAATAGAGGCCCAATGGATGATTGGCCCAGTATGTGAGTGGTCCAGTGTGTGAGTGTCTCTGTGTGTGAGTGGCCCAGTTTGTGAGTAGCCCAGCGTGTGAGTGGCAAAGTCTGGGAGTGGTCCAGTGTGTGAACAGCCCTATGTGTGAGTGGCCCAGAGGATGTCATTATGGAAAGAGAGAAATCAGGGCCAAGGATTGAGGTTTTTGATTGGGGAAAAGCTAGATTTGAGGAGATGCGAAAGGACTTGCAGGCTGTGCATTGGGACAATTTGTTTTATGGGCAGGATGTCTTTTAAAGATCAGATTTTGAGAGTGCAAAAGCTTTATGTTCCTGTTAGGTTAAAAGGATGGGCAAAAGATTTGAGAGAGCCGTGGTTTTCAAGGAATATTGGAAACTAGGTTCGAAGAAAAAGGGAGGCGTACATTAGATATAAGAAGCATGGAGTTAAGGAGATGTTTGAAAGATACATTGAATGTAAGAGGAATCTTAAGAGTGGAATTAGGAAAGCTAAAAGAAGGTACGAGAAAACTATGGCAAGCAGGGTGAAAACTAATCCAAAAGATTTCTACAAATATATTAATGGTAAGAGGAAAGCTAGAGACAAAATTGGTCCCTTAGAAAATCAGAGCGGAAAACTGTGTGTGGAGCTTAGAGAAATGGGGGAGATATTGAACAGTTTCTTTTCTTCGGTATTCAGTAAAGAGAAGGATATTGGGAGATGTGAGATAAAAAAAGCAAATTGGGTAAATATGGGGAAATATAGAGATTACAAAAGGTGTAGTTTTAAGGCTTTTGAAGAATATAAAGGTGGATAAGTCTCCGGGACCAGACGGGATCTTCCCCAGGACATTGAGAGAAGTGAAGGAGGAAATAGCAGAGGCTCTGGCGGTAATTTTCCAAATGTCATTAGATATGGGGATAGTGCCGGAGGATTGGCGCATTGCGCATGTGGTTCTGTTATTTAAAAAGGGTTCAAGGAGGAAGCCTGGCAACTATCGGCCTGTAAGTTTGACGTCTGTGGTAGGTAAATTAATGGAGAAAATTCTTAGAGATAGTACTTATAAACATCTGAATAGACAGGGTCTGATCAGGAGCACTCAACATGGATTTGTGGGAGGAAGGTCATGTTTGACCAATCTGATTGAATTTTTTGTAGAGGTGACTAGGAATGTGGATGAGGGTAGCGCAGTGGATGTTGTCTATATGGACTTCAGTAAGGCCTTCGATAAGGTACCACATGGAAGGTTAGTTAGGAAGGTGCAGTCTTTAGGTATAAATTTTAAGATAGTCAAATGGATTGAACATTGGCTGAAAGGGAGAGGCCAGAGAGTGGTAGTGGATAATTGTCTGTCAGGTTGGAGGCCAGTGACCAGTGGTGTGCCTCAAGGATCTGTATTGGGCCCATTGTTGTTCGTTATATACATTAATGATCTAGATGATGGGGTGGTGAATTGGATTAGTAAATATGCAGACGATACTAAGATAGGTGGAATAGTGGATAATGAAGAAGGTTTTCAAGGATTGCAGAGGGATTTGGGCTGCTTAGAAAAGTGGGCTGAAAAATGGCAGATGGAATTTAATGCTGATAAGTGTGAAGTGCTTCATTTTGGTAAGAAGAATCAGAATAGGACATACGTGGTAAATGGGAGAGCATTGAGGAATACAGAAGAGCAGAAAGATTTAGGAGTGACGGTACATCGTTCCCTGAAGGTAGAAACTCACGTGAATAGGGTGGTGAAGAAGGCTTTTAGTATGCTGGCCTTTATCAATCATTGCATGGAATATAGGAGTTGGGAGGTGATGTTGAGATTGTATAAGACGTTGGTGCGGCCTAATTTGGAGTTCTGTGTGCAGTTCTGGTCGCCTAATTATAGGAAGGATATAAACAGAGTGGAGAGAGTGCAGAGAAGGTTTACCAGAATGTTACCTGGGTTTAAGCATCTAGAGTATAGGGAGAGAATGGACAGATTAGGTCTTTATTCTTTGGAGCGTAGAAGGTTGAGAGGGGATTTGATAGAAGTATTTAAGATTATGAAAGGGATAGACAGAGTGGATGTGGATAGACTATTTCTGTTAAGAGGAGGAAAGATTAAAACAAGAGGACATGAGTTAAGAATTAAGGGGCAGAGGTTTAGAGGTAACATGAGGGGGAAATTCTTTACTCAGAGAGTGGTAGCCGTGTGGAATGATCTTCCGGGAGAAATAGTGGCGGCGGAGTCAATTGTATTATTTAAGAAAATGTTGGACAGGTATATGGATGAGAAGAAGATGGAGGGTTATGGGCATTGTGCAGGGAGGTGAGACTAGAAAGGGGTGTTTGGTTTGGTGCGGACTAGAAGGGCCTAATGGCCTGTTTCCATGCTGTAATTGTTATGTTGTTATGTTATGAGTTACCCAGTGTAGGAGTGGCCCAGAGTGTGTGTTGTGCCATGTGTGAGTGGTGAAGGGTGTGATTGGCTCAGTGTGTGAGTGGTCCAATGTAAGTGTGGCCCAACATGTGAGTAGCACAGTGTGTGAGTAGCCCCGTGTGTAAGTAGCCCAGTGTATGAATTACCCAGTCTGTGAGTGGCCCAATGTTCGAGTTGCCCAATGTATGAGTGACCCAATGTATGAGTACCAAGTGTGTGAGTAGCCCAGTGTATGAGTGTCCCAGTGTATGAGTTGCCCAGTGTGTGAGTAGCCCATTGTATGAGTGTCCCAGTGTGTGAGTGGCACAGTATATAAGTGGACCAATGTATGAGTAATGCTATGTTTGAGTGTCCCAGTGGATGAATGGCCCAGTGTGTGAGCAGCCCCTTGTGTGTGTGGTGAAGTGTGTGAGTGGTGCAGAGTGTGAGTGACCCAGTGTGTGTGTTGCTAATTGTGGATGAGTGGCCTAGTTTCTGTGTGGCCCAGTGTGTTGGTGGCAAAGTGTGTGATTGCCACAGTGTGTGAGTGGTCCAGTTTGTGAGTAGACCAGTGGATGAGTTGCCCAATGTATGAGTGGCCCAGCGTGTGAGTACCACAGTGTGTGAGTAGTCCAGTGTGTGAGTAGCCCAGTGTATGGGTTGCCCAGTCTGTGAGTGTTCCAGTGTGTCAGCAGCCCAATGTGTGAGTGGCCCTGTGGATGAGTGGCCCAGTGTATGAGTGGTCCAGTGTGTAGGTAGTCCATGTGTATGAGTGTCCCAGTCTTTGAGTTTCCCAGTGTGTGAACAGCCCTATGTGTGAATGGCCCAGAGGATGAATGGCCCAGTTTATGAGTGGCCCAGTGTGTGTGTTGTGCCATGTGTGAGTGATGAAGGGTGTGATTGGCCCAGTTTGCAAGTGGCCTAGTGTGTGAGTGGCCAAGTGGTTAAGTGGCACAGTGGTTAAGTGGCCCAGTGGATGAGTGACCCAATTTTTGAGCAGCTCAGTGTGTGTGTATGTGTGCCCCAGTGTGATAGTGGACCTGTGTGTAAGTGGCCCTATGGATTAGAGGTCCAGTGGATGAGTGGCCCAGTAAGTTAGTGGCCCAGTGTTAGAGTAGCCCAGTGTATGAGTGGCCCAGTGTACCAGGAGTGTGATGTGTGAGTGGTGCAGAGTGTGACTGGCTCAATGTATGAGTGGCCCACTGTATGGGCAGCCCAATGTGTGAGTGGCACAGTCTATGAGGCGCCCAGTGTTTGAGGGGCCCAGTGTGTGAGTCGTCTTATGTGTGAGTATTGCAGGGTGTGAGTTGCCCAGTGTATGAGTGGCCCAGTCTGTGTGTGGCCCAGTGTGTGAGTGGCCAAGTGTGTGAGTGGCACAGTGGTTAAGTGGCCCAGTGGATGACTGTCCCAATGTGTGAGAAGCTCAATGTGTGAGTGCTCCAGAGTGAGAGTGGACCAGTGTGTAAGTGGCCCAGTGGAGTAGAGACCCAGTGGATGAGTGGCCAAGTATGTGAGTGGCCAAGTGTGTAAGTGGTCCAATGGAGGAGTGGTCCAGTGTATGTTTCCCAGTGTGTGGTAATCCCAGAATTTGACTGACCCAGTGGGTGACTGGCCCAATGGGTGGCCCAGTGGCTCTGAGACCCTGTCTGTGAATTAACCAGTGTCTGAGTGGCCCAATGTATGTGTCTCAATGTATGAGTGCCCCAGTGTGTGAGTGCCTAATGTGAGAGTGGCCAAGTGTGTATCTGGCCCAGTGGATGAGTGTCCAGTGTGTGAGAGGTGCAGTGCATGAGTGACCCAGTGAGTGAGTGGCCCAGTGGATGAGTGGCCCAGTGGATGAGTGGCAGAGTATGTGAGTGGCACAGCATATAAGTGGCTCAATGTATGAGTAACCCAATGTATAAGTGTCCAAGTCGATGAATGGCCCAGTGCGTGGGTGGTGAAGTGTGTGAGTGGCACAGTGTCTGAGTGGCCCAGATTGCGAGTAGCTCAGTGGATGAGTCGCCAAATGTATGAGTGGCCCAGTGCGTGAGTTTCCACTTGGATGAGGGTCCTAATGTCTGAGTAGCCCAGTGTGTGTATGGTGAATGTGGGTGGAACAGTGCGAGAGTGGCCCGATGTATAAGTGGCCCAGTGTATATGTGGCCCAATGTGTGAATGGTCCAGTGCATGAGTGGCTCAGTGAGTGATTGGCTCAGTGGAAGAGTGGCCCAGTGTGTCAGTGGTCCAATGGAGGAGTGGTCCAGTGTATGTTTCCATGTGGGTGAGAGGCCCAGTGTGTGAACGGCCCAGTGGATGAGTGGCCCATTGACTCAGAGATCCAGTGTGTGAGTTACCCAGTGTCTGAGTGGACAATGTATGAGTGTCCCACTGGATATATGGGCCAATGTTTGAGTGTCCCAGTGTGTGAGGTGCCCTTTGGATGAGTGGTCTAATGTCTGAGTGGCTAAGTGTGTGGGTGGGGAAGTGTGTGAATGGAACAGGGTGTGAGTGGTTAAGTGTGTGAGTGGTACAGTGTGTGCATGGCCCATTTTGCGAGTAGCTCAGTGGATGAGTCACCAAATGTATGAGTAGACCAGTGTGTGATTTTCCCCTTGCATGAGTGGCCTAATGTCTGAGTGGTCCAGTGTTTGGGTGGCAAAGTGTGCTAGTGGCAGAGTGTGTGAATGGCACAGTGTGTGAATGACCCAGTGTATGAGTGGTCCAGTGTGTAGGTAGTCCATGTGTATGAGTGTCCCAGTCTTTGAGTTTCCCAAAGTGTGAACAGCCCTATGTGTGAGTGGCCCAGAGGATGAGTGGCCCAGTTTATGAGTGGCCCAGTGTGTATGTTGGGCAATGTGTGAGTGGTGAAGGGTGTGATTGGCCCAGTTTGCGAGTGGCCTAGTGTGTGAGTGGCCAAGAGGTTAAGTGGCACAGTGGTTAAGTGGCCCAGTGGATGAGTGACCCAATTTTTGACCAGCTCAGTGTGTGTGTATGTGTGCCCCAGTGTGATAGTGGACCTGTGTGTAAGTGGCCTTGTGGATTAGAGGTCCAGTGGATGAGTGCCCAGTAAGTGAGTGGCCCAGTGTTTGAGTAGCCCAGTGTATGAGTGGCCCAGTGTAGTGTAGTGGCCCAGTGTAGTGCAATGAGTGAGTGGTGAAGGGTGTGCATGGCTCAATGTTTGAGTGGTCCATTGTATGAGTGACCCAATGTATGAGTGCCCAGTGTGCGAGTAGCCCAGAGTATTAGTGGCCCAGTGTATGAGTGTTCCAGTGTGTAGATAGTCCAGTGTATGAGTGGTCCAGTCTATGAGTCTCCCAGTGTGTGAGCAGCCCGATTTGTGAGTAGCCCAGAGTATTAGTGGCCCAGTGTGTGAGTACTGCAATGTGTGAGTGCTGAAGGTTGTGAGTGGCCCAGTGCGTGAGTGGCCCAATTTATGAGCAGCTCATTGTTCGAGTGCCCCAGTGTGAGAGTGGACCTCTGTGTATTTGGCCCAGTGGAATAGAGGCCCAATGGTTTATTGGCCCAGTATGTGAGTGGTCCAGTGTGTGAGTGGCCCTGTGTGTGAGTGGCCCAGTGGTTAAGTGGCTCAGTGGATGAGTATCCCAATTTATGAGCAGCTCAGTGTGCGAGTGCCCCAGTGTGAGATTGGATCTGTGTGTAAGTGGCCCAGTGGATGAGAGGCCCAATGGATGATAGCCCAGTATGTGAGTGGCCCAGTGTGTGAGTGGCCCAGTGTGGGAGTGGACCAGTGTGTGAGTGGCCCAGTGTGTGAGTAATGTAGGGTGTGTATGGCCCAGTGTGTGAATGGCCCAATATATGAGTGCCCCAGTGTGTGAGTAGTGCAATGTGTGAATGGTGAAGGGTGTGAGTGGCCCAATGTGTGTTTGGCCAATGTATGAGTGGTCCAGTGTATGAATGTCCCAGTGTGTGATTAGCCCACTGTATCAGTGGCCCAGTATGTGAGGAGCACACTGTATGAGTGGTCCAGTGTGTAAGTAGTGCAATGTGTGAGTAGTGAAGCGTGTGATTGGCCCAGTGTGTGACTGGCCGAATGTATGAGTTGCCCAGTCTGTGAGTGTCCCAGTGTGTGAGCAGCCCAATGTGTGAGTGGCTCTGTCATTGAGTGGCTCAGTGTATGAGTGGCCCATTGTGTGAGTAGTGGAATGTGTGAGTGGTGAAGGGCGTGAGTGGCCCAGTGTGTGAGTGTCCCAGTGTGTGAGTGGCCCAGTGGTTAAGTGGCCCAGTGTATGAGTGGTCCAGTGTGTAGATAGTCCAGTGTAAGAGTGGCACAGTCTGTGAGTCACCCAGTGTGTGAGCAGCCCAATTTGTGAGTGGTCCAGTGGATGAGTGGCCCAGTGTGTGAGCAGCCCAATGAATCATTTTCCCAGTGGATGAATGGAACAGTGTATGAGTGGTCCAGTGTGTAAGTAGTGCAATCTGTGAGTAGTGAAGGGTGTGATTGGCCCAGTGTGTGACTGGCCCAATGCATGAGTGCCCCATCATATGAGTAGCAAAATGTGTGAGTAGTCCAGTGTGCAAGTAGACCAGTGGATGTGTTGCCCAATGTATGAATGGCCCAGTGGATGAGTGGCCCAGTGTATGAGTTGGGCCAGTTTGTGAGTAGCCCACTGCATGAGTGGCCCCATGTGTGAGTGGCACAGGATATAACCAATGTATGAGTAAACATATGTATGAGTGTCACAGCGGTAGAATGGCCCAGTGTGTGAGAAGCCCCCTATGTGTGTGGTGAAGTGTGTGAGAAACCCAATTATGTGAGTGGCCCTATGGATAAGTGGCCCAGTGTATGAGTGGCCCAGTGTGCATGTAGTGCAATGAGTGAGTGGTGAAGGGTGTGCGTGGCTCAATGTTTGAGTGGCCCAATGTATGAGTGACCCAATGTATGAGTGCCCATTGTGCGAGTAGCCCAGAGTATTAGTGGCCCAGTGTATGAGTAGTCCAGTGTGTAGATAGTCCAGTGTATGAGTGGCCCAGTCTATGAGTCTCCCAGTGTGTGAGCAGCCCAATTTGAGAGTGGCCCAGTGTATGAGTGGCCCAGTGTGAGAGTGGCCCGATTTATGAGCAGCTCAGTGTGCGAGTGCCCCAGTGTGAGAGTGGACCTCTGTGTATTTGATCCAGTGGAATAGAGGCCCAATGGATGATTGACCCAGTATGTGAGTGGTCCAGTGTGTGAGTGGCTCAGTGGATGAGTATCCCAATTTATGAGCAGCTCAGTGTTCGAGTGCCCCAGTGTGAGATTGGATCTGTGCGTAAGTGGCCCAGTGGATGAGAGGCCCAATCGATGATAGGCCCAGTATGTGAGTGGCCCAGTGTGTGAGTGGCCCTGTGTGTGAGTGGACCAGTGTGTGAGTGGCCCAGTGTATGAGTAATGTAGGGTGTGTATGGCCCAGGGTGTGAATGGCCCAATATATGAGTGGCCCAGTGTGTGAGTAGCACAGTGTGTGAGTAGCTCAGTGTGTGAGTAGTCCAATGTGTGAGTGGCCCAGAGGATGAGTGGCCCAGTGTATGAGTGCCCCAGTGTGTGAGTAGTGCAAAGTGTGAATGGTGAAGGGTGTGAGTGGCCCAATGTGTGTTTGGCCAATGTATGAGTGGTCAAGTGTATGAATGTCCCAGTGTGTGATTGCCCACTGTATCAGTGGCCCAGTGTGTGAGGAGCCCACTGTATGAGTGGTCCAGTGTGTAAGTAGTGCAATTTGTGAGTAGTGAAGGGTGTGATTGGACAGGTGTGTGACTGGCCAAATGTATGAGTTGACCAGTCTGTGAGTGTCCCAGTGTGTGAGCAGCCCAATGTGTGAGTGGCCCTGTCATTGAGTGGCTCAGTGTATGTGGCCCATTGTGTGAGTGGCCCAGTGGTTAAGTGGCCCAGTGTATGAGTGGTCCAGTGTGTAGATAGTCCAGTGTAAGAGTGGCACAGTCTGTGAGTCCCCCAGTGTGTGAGCAGCCCAATTTGTGAGTGGTCAAGTGGATGAGTGGCCCAGTGTGTGAGCAGCCCAATGAATCATTTTCCCAGTGGATGAATGGAACAGTGTATGAGTGGTCTAGTGTGTAAGTAGTGCAATCTGTGAGTAGTGAAGGGTGTGATTGGCCCAGTGTGTGACTGGCCCAATGCATGAGTGCCCCATCATGTGAGTAGCAAAATGTGTGAGTAGTCCAGTGTGAAAGTAGACCATTGGATGTGTTGCCCAATGTATGAATGGCCCAGTGTATGAGTTGGCCCGGTTTGTGAGTAGCCCACTGCATGAGTGGCCCCATGTGTGAGTGGCACAGGATATAACCAATGTATGAGTAAACCTATGTATGAGTGTCACAGCGGAAGAATGGCCTAGTGTGTTAGAAGCCCCCTGTGTGTGTGGTGAAGTGTGTGAGAAGCCCAATTATGTGAGTGGCCCTGTGGATAAGTGGCCCAGTGTATGAGTGGCCCAGTGTGCATGTAGTGCAATGAGTGAGTGGTGAAGGGTGTACGTGGCTCAATATTTGAGTGGCCCAATATATGAGTGACACAATGTATGAGTGCCCATTGTGCGAGTAGCCCAGAGTATTAATGGCCCAGTGTATGAGTGGTCCAGTGTGTAGATAGTCCAGTGTATTAGTGGCTCAGTGTATGAGTCTCCCAGTGTGTGAGCAGCACAATTTGTGAGTGGCCCAGTGTATGTGGCACAGTGTGCGAGTAGTGCAATGTGTGAGTGCTGACGGTTGTGAGTGGCCCAGTGTGTGAGTGGCCCAATTTATGAGTAGCTCAGTGTGCAAGTGCCCCAGTGTGAGAGTGGACCTCTGTCTATTTGCCCCAGTGGAATAGAGGCCCAATGGATGATTGGCCCAGTATGTGAGTGGTCCAGAGTGTGAGTGGCTCTGTGTGTGAGTGGCCCAGTGTGTGAGTAGCCAAGCGTGTGAGTGGCAAAGTCTGGGAGTGGTCCAGTGCGTGAACAGCCCTATGTGTGAGTGGCCCAGAGGATGAGTTACCCAGTGTAGGAGTGGCCCAGAGTGTGTGTTGTGCCATGTGTGAGTGGTGAAGGGTGTGATTGGCTCAGTGTGTGAGTGGTGCAATGTAAGTGTGACCCAACATGTGAGTAGCACAGTGTGTGAGTAGCCCCGTGTGTAAGTAGCCAAGTGTATGAATTACCCAGTCTGTGAGTGGCCCAATGTTTGAGTTGCCCAATGTTTGAGTGACCCAGTGTATGAGTACCAAATGTGTGAGTAGCCCAGTGTATGAGTGTTCCAGTGTATGAGTTGCCCAGTGTGTGAGTATCCCACTGTATGAGTGTCCCAGTGTGTGAGTGGCACAGTATATAAGTGGACCAATGTATGAGTAATGCTATGTTTGAGTGTCCCAGTGGATGAATGGCCCAGTGTGTGAGCAGCCCCTTGTGTGTGTGGTGAAGTGTGTGAGTGGTGCAGAGTGTGAGTGACCCAGTGTGTGTGTTGCTAATTGTGGATGTGTGGCCTAGTTTCTGTGTGTCCCAGTGTGTTGGTGGCAAAGTGTATGATTGCCACAGTGTGTGAGTGGTCCAGTTTGTGAGTAGACCAGTGGATGAGTTGCCCAATGTACGAGTGGCCCAGCGTGTGAGTACCACAGTGTGTGAGTAGTCCAGTGTGTGACCAGCACAATGTGTGATTGGCCCTGTGGATGAGTGGCCCAGTTTATGAGTGGCCCAGTGTGTGTGTTGTGCCATGTGTGAGTGGTGAAGGGTGTGATTGGTCCAGTTTGCAAGTGGCTTAGTGTGTGAGTGGCCAAGTGGTTAAGTGGCACAGTGGTTAAGTGGTCCATTGTATGAGTGACCCAATGTATGAGTGCCCAGTGTGCGAATAGCCCAGAGTATTAGTGGCCCAGTGTATGAGTGGTCCAGTGTGTAGATAGTCCAGTGTATGAGTAGCCCAGTCTATGAGTCTCCCAGTGTGTGAGCAGCCCAATTTGTGAGTGGCCCAGTGTATGAGTGGCCCATTGTGTGAGTGGCCCGATTAATGAGCAGCTCAGTGTGCGAGTGCCCCAGTGTGAGAGTGGACCTCTGTGTATTTGGTCCAGTGAAATAGAGGCCCAATGGATGATTGGCCCAGTATGTGAGTGGTCCAGTGTGTAAGTGGCTCTGTGTGTGAGTGGCCCAGTTGTTAAGTGGCTCAGTGGATGAGTATCCCAATTTATGGGCAGCTCAGTGTGCGAGTGCCCCAGTGTGAGATTGGATCTGTGTGTAAGTGGCCCAGTGGATGAGAAGCCCAATCGATGATAGGCCCAGTATGTGAGTGGCCCAGTGTGTGAGTGGCCTTGTGTGTGAGTGGACCAGTGTGTAAGTGGCCCAGTGTGTGAGTAATGTAGGGTGTGTATGGCCCAGTGTGTGAAATGCCCAATATATGAGTGGCCCAGTGTGTGAGTCTCCCAGTGTGTGAGCAGCCCAATTTGTGAGTGGCCCAGTGTATGAGTGGCACATTGTGTGAGTGGCCCGATTAATGAGCAGCTCAGTGTGCGAGTGCCCCAGTGTGAGAGTGGACCTCTGTGTATTTGGTCCAGTGAAATAGAGGCCCAATGGATGATTGGCCCAGTATGTGAGTGGTCCAGTGTGTAAGTGGCTCTGTGTGTGAGTGGCCCAGTTGTTAAGTGGCTCAGTGGATGAGTATCCCAATTTATGGGCAGCTCAGTGTGCGAGTGCCCCAGTGTGAGATTGGATCTGTGTGTAAGTGGCCCAGTGGATGAGAAGCCCAATGGATGATTGGCCCAGTATGTGAGTGATCCAGTGTGTGAGTGGCTCTGTGTGTGAGTGGCCCTGTGTGTGAGTAGCCCAGCGTGTGAGTGGCAAAGTCTGGGAGTGGTCCAGTGTGTGAACAGCCCTATGTGTGAGTGGCCCAGAGGATGAGTTACCCAGTGTAGGAGTGGCCCAGAGTGTGTGTTGTGCCATGTGTGAGTGGTGAAGGGTGTGATTGGCTCAGTGTGTGAGTGGTCCAATGTAAGTGTGGCCCAACATGTGAGTAGCACAGTGTGTGAGTAGCCCCATGTGTAAGTAGCCAAGTGTATGAATTGCCCAGTGTGTTAGTGGCCCAATGTTTGAGTTCCCCAATGTATGAGTGACCCAGTGTATGAGTACCAAATGTGTGAGTAGCCCAGTGTATGAGTGTCCCAGTGTATGAGTTGCCCAGTGTGTGAGTATCCCACTGTATGAGTGTCCCAGTGTGTGAGTGGCACAGTATATAAGTGGACCAATGTATGAGTCACGCTATGTTTGAGTGTCCCAGTGGATGAATGGCCCAGTGTGTGAGCAGCCCCTTGTGTGTGTGGTGAAGTGTGTGAGTGGTGCAGAGTGTGTGTGACCCAATGTGTGTGTTGCTAATTGTGGATGTGTGGCCTAGTTTCTGAGTGGCCCAGTGTGTTGGTGGTAAAGTGTGTGATTGCCACAGTGTGTGAGTGGTCCAGTTTGTGAGTAGACCAGTGGATGAGTTGCCCAATGTACAAGTGGGACAGCGTGTGAGTACCACAGTGTGTGTGTAGTCCATTGTGTGAGTAGCCCAGTGTATGGGTTGCCCAGTCTGTGAGTGTTGCAGTGTGTGAGCAGCCCAATGTGTGATTGGCCCTGTGGATGAGTGGCCCAGTGTATGAGTGGCCCATTGTGTGAGTAGTGCAATGTGTGAGTGGTGAAGGGTGTGAGTGGCGTAGGTTGTGAGTGGCCCAGTGTGTGTGTGGTCCAGTTTGCGAGTAGCGCATTGGATGCATCGCCCAATGTTTGAGTGACCCAGTGTATGAGTGGTCCAGTGTGTAGGTAGTCCATGTGTATGAGTGCCCCAGTGTGTGATTAGCCCACTGTATCAGTGGCCCAGTGTGTGAGGGGCCCACTGTATGAGTGGTCCAGTGTGAAAGTAGTGCAATGTGTGAGTAGTGAAGGGTGTGATTGGCCCAGTGTGTGACTGGTCGAATGTATGAATTGCCGAGTCTGTGAGTGTCCCAGTGTGTGAGCAGCCCAATGTGTGAGTGGCCCTGTCATTGAGTGGCTCAGTGTATGAGTGGCCCATTGTGTGAGTAGTGGAATGTGTGAGTGGAGAGGGATGTGAGTTGCCCAGTGTGTGAATGGCCCAGTGTGTGAGTGGCCCAGTGTGTGAATGGCCCATTGGTTAAGTGGCCCAGTGTATGAGTGGTCCAGTGTGTAGATAGTCCAGTGTAAGAGTGGCGCAGTCTATAAGTCCCCCAGTGTGTGAGCATCCCAATTTGTGAATGGTCCAGTGGATGAGTGGCCCAGAGTGTGAGCAGCCCAATGAATAATTTTCCCAGTGGATGAATTGAACAGTGTATGAGTGGTCCAGTGTGTAAGTAGTGCAATCTGTGAGTAGTGAAGGGTGTGATTGGCCCAGTGTGTGACTGGCCCAATGCATGAGTGCCTTTCATGTGAGTAGCACAATGTGTGAGTAGTCCAGTGTGCAAGTAGACCAGTGGATGTGTTGCCCAATGTATGAATGGCCCAGTGGATGAGTGGCCTAGTGTATGAGTTTGCCCAATGTATGAATGGCCCAGTGGATGAGTGGCCCCCTGTGTGAGTGGCACAGTATATAACCAATGTATGAGTAAACCTATGTATGAGTGTCACAGCGGAAGAATGTCCCAGTGTGTGAGAAGCCCCCTGTGTGTGTGGTGAAGTGTGTGAGAAGCCCAATTATTTGAGTGGCCCTGTGGATAAGTGGCCCAGTGTATGAGTGGCCCAGTGCGCATGTAGTGCAATGAGTGAGTGGTGAAGGGTGTGCGTGGCTCAATGTTTGAGTGGTGCAAAGTAAGTGTGGCCCAACATGTGAGTAGCACAGCGTGTGAGCAGCCCCGTGTGTAAGTAGCCAAGTGTATGAATTGCCCAGTCTGTGAGTGGCCCAATGTTTGAGTTGCCCAATGTATGAGTGACGCAGTGTATGAGTACCAAATGTGTGAGTAGCCCAGTGTATGAGTGTCCCAGTGTATGAGTTGCCCAGTGTGTGAGTATCCCACTGTATGAGTGTCCCAGTGTGTGAGTGGCACAGTATATAAGTGGACCAATGTATGAGTCACGCTATGTTTGAGTGTCCCAGTGGATGAATGGCCCAATGTATGAGTGACCCAATGTATGAGTGCCAATTGTGCGAGTAGCCCAGAGTATTAGTGGCCCTGTGTATGAGCTGTCCAGTGTGTAGATAGTCCAGTGTATCAGTGGCCCAGTGTATGAGTCTCCCAGTGTGTGAGCAGCACAATTTGTGAGTGGCCCAGTGTATGAGTTGCACAGTGTGCGAGTAGTGCAATGTGTGAGTGCTGATGGTTGTGAGTGGCCCAGTGTGTGAGTGGCCCAATTTATGAGCAGCTCAGTGTGCGAGTGCCCCAGTGTGAGAGTGGAACTCTGTGTATTTGCCCCAGTGGAATAGAGGCCCAATGGATGATTGGCCCAGTATGTGAGTGGTCCAGTGTGTGAGTGGCTCTGTGTGTGAGTGGCCCAGTGTGTGAGTAGCCCAGTGTGTGAGTGGCAAAGTCTGGGAGTGGTCCAGTGTGTGAACAGACCTATGTGTGAGAAGCCCAGAGGATGAGTTACCCAGTGTATGAGTGGCCCAGAGTGTGTGTGAAGGATGTGAGTGGCCCAGAGTGTGTGTGAAGGATGTGAGTGGCCCATTGTTTAAGTGGCCCAGTGTATGAGTGCTCCAGTGTGTAGATTGTCCAGTGTATGAGTGGCACAGTCTGTGAGTCACCCAGTGTGTGAGCAGCCCAATTTTGAGTGGTCAATGGATGAGTAGCCCAGTGTGTGAGTAGTGCAATCTGTGAGTAGTGAAGGGTGTGATTGGCCCAGTGTGTGACTGGCGCAATGCATGAGTGGCCCAGCGTGTGAGTAGCACAATGTGTGTGAATTCCAGTGTGCATGTAGACGAGTGGATGTGTTGCCGAATGTATGAATGGCCCAGTGTATGAGTGGCCCAGTGTGTAGGTAGTCCAGTGTATGAATGGTCCAGTCTGTGAGTCTCCCAGTGTGTGAGAAGCACAATGTGTAAGTGGACCAGTGGATGAGTGGCCCAGTGTATGAGTTGGCCCAGTGTGTGAGTAGCTCACTGCATGATTGGCCCCATGTGTGAGTGGTACAGTATAAACCAATGTATGAGTAAACCTATGTATGAGTGTCCCAGCGGATGAATGGCCCAGTGTGTGAGAAGCCCCCTGTGTGTGTGTGGTGAAGTGTGTGAGCAGCCCAATGTGTTTGTGGCCCTGTGGATAAGTGGCCCAGTGTATGAGTGGCCCAGTGTGCATGTATTGCAATGAGTGAGTGGTGAAGGGTGTGCGTGGCTTAATGATTGAGTGGCCCAAAGTATGAGTGACCCAATGTATGAGTGCCCATTGTGCGAGTAGCCCAGAGTATTAGTGGCCCAGTGTATGAGTGGTCCAGTGTGTAGGTAGTTCAGTGTATGAGTAGCCCATTGTATGCGTCTCCCAGTGTGTGAGCAGCGCAACTTGTGAGTGGCCCAGTGTATGAGTGGCCCAGTGTGTGAGTGGCCCAATTTATGAGCAGCTCAGTGTGCGAGTGCCCCAGTGTGAGAGTGGACCTCTGTGTATTTCCCCCAGTGGAATAGAGGCCCAATGGATGATTGGCCCAGTATGTGAGTGGTCCAGTGTGTGAGTGGCTCTGTGTGTGAGTGGCCCAGTGTGTGAGTAGCCCAGCGTGTGAGTGGCAAAGTCTGGGAGTGGTCCAGTGTGTGAACAGCCCTATGTGTGAGTGGCCCAGAGGATGAGTTACCCAGTTTAGGGGTGGCCCAGAGTGTGTATTGTGCCATGTGTGAGTGGTGAAGGGTGTGATTGGCTCAGTGTGTGAGTGGTCCAATGTCAGTGTGGCCCAACATGTGAGTAGCACAGAGTGTGAGTAACCCCGTGTGTAAGTAGCCCAGTGTATGAATTGCCCAGTCTGTGAGTGGCTCAATGTTTGAGTTGCACAATGTATGAGTGACCCAGTGTATGAGTACCAAGAGTGTGAGTAGCCCAGTGTATTAGTGTCCCAGTGTATGAGTTGCCCAGTGTGTGAGTAGCCCACTGCATGAATATCCCAGTGTGTGAGTGGCACAGTATATAAGTGGACCAATGTATGAGTAATGCTATGTTTGAGTGTCCCAGTGGATGAATGGCCCAGTGTGTGAGCAGCCCCTTGTGCGTGTGGTGAAGTGTGTGAGTGGTGCAGAGTGTGAGTGACCCAGTGTGTGTGTTGCTAATTGTGGATGAGTGGCCTAGTTTCTGTGTGGCCCAGTGTGTGTGTGGCAAAGTGTGTGATTGCCACAGTGTGTGAGTGGTCCAGTTTGTGAATAGACCAGTGGATGAGTTGCCCAATGTATGAGTGGCCCAGCGTGTGAGTACCAGTCTGTGAGTGTTCCAGTGTGTGAGCAGCCCAATGTCTGAGTACCCCAGTGCATGAGTGGCCAAGTGTATGCGTTGGCTCAGTGTGTCGGTAGCCCACTGTATGAGTGGCCCAGTGTGTGAATAGCCCACTGTATGAGTGTCCCAGTGTGTGAGTGGCACAGTATATAAGTGGACCAATGTATGAGTAACGCTATGTTTGAGTGTCCCAGTGGATGAATGGCCCAGTGTGTGAGCAGCCACTTGTGCGTGTGGTGAAGTGTGTGAGTGGTGCAGAGTGTGAGTGACCCAGTGTGTGTGTTGCTAATTGGATGAGTGGCCTAGTTTCTGAGTGGCCCAGTGTGTGGGTGGGAAAGTGTGTGATTGCCACAATATGTGAGTGGTGCAGTTTGTGAGTACACCAGTGGATGTGTTGCCCAAGGTATGAGTGGCCCAGTGTGTAGGTAGTCCAGTGTATGAGTGGCCCAGTCTGTGAGTCTCCCAGTGTGTGAGCAGCCCAATGTGTGAGTAACCCATTGGATGAGTGGCCCAGTGCATGAGTGGTCCAGTGTGTGAGTAGTGCACTGTGTGTGTAGTGAAGGGTGTGATTGGCCCACTGTGTGAGTGGTCCAATGTATGAGTGGCCCAGCGTGTGAGTGGCCCAGTCTGTTTGCAGCCCAATGTTTGAGTGGCCCAGTGGATGAGTGGCCCAGTGTGTGAGTAGTGCAATGTGTGAATGGGGAAGAGTGCCACAGTGTGTGAGTGGTCCAGTTTGTAAGTAGACCAGTGGATGTTACTCAAGGTATGAGTGGCCTGGTGTGTAGGTAGTCCAGTGTATGAGTGGCCCAGTCTGTGAGTCTACCAGTGTGTGAGCAGCCCAATGTGTGAGTGGCCCAGTGGATGAGTGGCCCAGTGTATGAGTGGCCCAGTGTATGAGTAGCCCAGTGTGTGTGTCATGCAATGTGTGAGTGGAGAAAGGTGTGAATGTCCGAGTGTGTGAGTGGCCCATTGTATGAGTGGCCAAGTCTGGGAGCGTTCCAGTGTGTGAGCAGCCCAATGTGTGAGTACCACCGTGTATGAGTGGACCAGTGTGTGAGTGGCCCAGTGGATGAGTGTCCCCATTTAAGAGCAGTTCAGTGTGCAAATGCCCCAGTGTGAGAGTGGACCTGTGTGTAAGTACCCCAGTTTATGAATGGCCCAGTGTATGAGTTGTCACAATGTGTGAGTAGCCCACTGTATGAGTGGCCCCGTGTGTGAATGGCACAGTATATAAGTTGACCAATGTATGTGTAACCCTTTGTATGAGTATCCCAGTGGATGAATGGCCCAGTGTGTGAGAAGCCCCTTGTGTGTGGTGAAATGTGTGAGTGGCGCTGGTTGTGAGTCTTGCAATGTGTAAACAGCCCTATGTGTTAGTGGCCCAGAGGATGAGTGGCCCAGTGTCTGAGTGGCCCAGTGTGTGTGTTGTGCCATGTGTGAGTGGTGAAGGTTGTGATTGGCCTAGTGTGTGAGTGGCCAAGTGGTAAAGTCGCCCAGTGGTTAAGTGGCACAGTGGATGAGTTGTCATAATTTTTGACCAGCTCAGTGTGTGTGTGTGTGTGTGTGTGTGTGTGTGTGTGCCCCAGTGTGATAGTGGACCTGTGTGTAAGTGGCCCAGTGGATGAGAAGTCCAGTGAATGAGTGGCCCAGTGTGTGAGTAGCCCACTGTATGAGTGGCCCAGTGTGTGTGTTGTGCCATGTGTGAGTGCCCAAATGTGTGATTGGCCAATGTATGAGTGGACCAGTGTATGAATGTCCCAGTGTGTGAGTAGCCCAGTGTATGAGTGGCCCAGTGTTTGAGTTGCCCAGTGTCTGAGTAGCCCACTGTATGAATGTCCCAATGTGTGAGTGGCACAGTATACAAGTGGACCAATGTATGAGTGGCCCAGTGTATGAGTGGCCCAGTGTATGAGTAGCCAAGTGTGTAGGTAGTCCAGTGTATGAGTGGCCCATTCTGTGAGTATCCCAGTGTGTGTGCAGCCCAATGTGTGAGTGGCCCAGTGGATGAGTGGTCCAATTTGCGAGTAGCGCATTGGTTGCATCGCCAAATGTATGAGTGACCCAGTGTATGAGTGGTCCAGTGTGTAGGTAGTCCATGTGTATGAGTTTCCCAGTCTTTGAGTTTCCCAGAGTGTAAACATCCCTATGTGTGAGTGGCCCAGAGGATGAGTGGCCCAGTTTATGAGTGGCCCAGTGTGTGTGTTGTGCCATGTGTGAGTGGTGAAGGGTGTGATTGGCCCAGTGTGTGAGTGGCCTAGTGTGTGAGTGGCCAAGTGGTTAAGTGGCACAGTGGTTAAGTGGCCCAGTGGATGAGTTGTCCTAATTTTTGACCAGCTCAGTGTGTGTGTGTGTGTGTGCCCCAGTGTGATAGTAGAACTGTGTGTAAGTGGCCCAGTGGATGAGAGGTCCAGTGAATGAGAGGTCCAGTGAATGAGTGGCCCAGTGTGTGAGTAGCCCACTGTATGAGTGGCCCAGTGTGTGTGTTGTGCCATGTGTGAGTGGTGAAGGGCTTGGCCCAGCATGTGAGTAGCACAGTCTGTGAGTAGCCCCGTGTGTAAGTAGCCCAGTGTATGAATTGCCCAGTCTGTGAGTGGCCCAATGTTTGAGTTGCCCAATGTATGAGTGACCCAGTGTATGAGTACCAAGTGTGTGAGTAGCCCAGTGTATGAGTGGTCCAGTGTATGAGTTGCCCAGTGTGTGAGTAGCCCACTGTATGAGTGTCCCAATGTGTGTGTGGCACAGTATATAAGTGGACCAATGTATGAGTAACCCTATGTTCGAGTGTCCCAGTGGATGAATGGCCCAGTGTGTGAGCAGCCCTTTGTGCGTGTGGTGAAGTGTGTGAGTGGTGCAGAGTGTGAGTGACCCAGTGTGTGTGTTGCTAATTGGATGAGTGGCCTAGTTTCTGAGTGGCCCAGTGTGTGGGTGGGAAAGTGTGTGACTACCACAATGTGTGAGTGATGCAGTTTGTGAGTAGACCAGTGGATGAGTTCCCAGTGTGTGAGTGGCCCATTGTATGAGTGTCCCAGTGTGTGTGTGGCACAGTATATAAGTGGACCAATGTATGAGTAACGGTATGTTTGAGTGTCCCAGTGGATGAATGGCCCAGTGTGTGAGCAGCACAGGATATGAGTAGTCCAGTGTGTGAGTAGCCCAGTGTATGTGTTGCCCAGTCTGTGAGTGTTCCAGTGTGTGAGCAGCCCAATGTGTGAGTGGCCCTGTGGATGAGTGGCCCAGTGTATGAATGGCCCATTGTGTGTGTAGTGCAATGTGTGAGTGGTGAAGGGTTTGAGTGCCCAAATGTGTGATTGGCCAATGTATGAGTGGACCAGTGTATGAATGTCCCAGTGTGTGAGTAGCCCAGTTTATGAGTGGCCCAGTGTTTGAGTTGCCCAGTGTCTGAGTAGCCCACTGTATGAATGGCCCAATGTGTGAGTGGCACAGTATACAAGTGGACCAATGTATGAGTGGCCCAGTGTATGAGTGGCCCAGTGTATGAGTAGCCAAGTGTGTAGGTAGCCCAGTGTATGAGTGGCCCATTCTGTGAGTCTCCCAGTGTGTGTGCAGCCCAATGTGTGAGTGGCCCAGTGGATGAGTGGTCCAATTTGCGAGTAGCGCATTGGTTGCATCGCCAAATGTATGAGTGACCCAGTGTATGAGTGGTCCAGTGTGTAGGTAGTCCATGTGTATGAGTTTCCCAGTCTTTGAGTTTCCCAGAGTGTGAACATCCCTATGTGTGAGTGGCCCAGAGGATGAGTGGCCCAGTTTATGAGTGGCCCAGTGTGTGTGTTGTGCCATGTGTGAGTGGTGAAGGGTGTGATTGGCCCAGTGTGCGAGTGGCCTAGTGTGTGAGTGGCCAAGTGGTTAGGTGGCACAGTGGTTAAGTGGCCCAGTGGATGAGTGACCCAATTTTTGACCAGCTCAGTGTGTGTGTATGTGTGCCCCACTGTGATAGTGGACCTGTGTGTCAGTGGACCTGTGGTTTAGAGGCCCAGTGGATGAGTGGCCCAGTAAGTGAATGGCCCAGTGTTTGAGTAGCCCAGTGTATGAGTGGCCCAGTGTGTGTTTAGCGCAATGAGTGAGTGGTGAAGGGTGTGCGTGGCTCAATGTTTGAGTGGTCCATTGTATGAGTGACCCAATGTATGAGTGCCCAACGTGAGAGAAATCCAGAGTATTAGTGGCCCAGTGTATGAGTGCTCCAGTGTGTAGATAGTCCAGTGTATGAGTGGCCCAGTCTATGAGTCTCCCAGTGTGGGAGCAGCCCAATTTGTGAGTGCTGAAAGTTGTGAGTGGCCCAGTGTTGAGTGGCCCAATTTACGAGCAGCTCAGTGTGCGAGTTCCCCAGTGTGAGAGTGGACTTCTGTGTATTTGGCCCAGTGGAATAGAGGCCCAATGGATGAGTGGCCCAGTCTGTGAGTCTCCCAGTGTGTGAGCAGCCCAATGTGTGAGTAACCCATTGGATGAGTGGCCCAGTGCATGAGTGGTCCAGTGTGTGAGTAGTGCACTGTGTGTGTAGTGAAGGGTGTGATTGGCCCACTGTGTGAGTGGTCCAATGTATGAGTGGCCCAGCGTGTGAGTGGCCCAGTCTGTTTGCAGCCCAATGTTTGAGTGGCCCAGTGGATGAGTGGCCCAGTGTGTGAGTAGTGCAATGTGTGAATGGGGAAGAGTGCCACAGTGTGTGAGTGGTCCAGTTTGTAAGTAGACCAGTGGATGTTACTCAAGGTATGAGTGGCCTGGTGTGTAGGTAGTCCAGTGTATGAGTGGCCCAGTCTGTGAGTCTACCAGTGTGTGAGCAGCCCAATGTGTGAGTGGCCCAGTGGATGAGTGGCCCAGTGTATGAGTGGCCCAGTGTATGAGTAGCCCAGTGTGTGTGTCATGCAATGTGTGAGTGGAGAAAGGTGTGAATGTCCGAGTGTGTGAGTGGCCCATTGTATGAGTGGCCAAGTCTGGGAGCGTTCCAGTGTGTGAGCAGCCCAATGTGTGAGTACCACCGTGTATGAGTGGACCAGTGTGTGAGTGGCCCAGTGGATGAGTGTCCCCATTTAAGAGCAGTTCAGTGTGCAAATGCCCCAGTGTGAGAGTGGACCTGTGTGTAAGTACCCCAGTTTATGAATGGCCCAGTGTATGAGTTGTCACAATGTGTGAGTAGCCCACTGTATGAGTGGCCCCGTGTGTGAGTGGCACAGTATATAAGTTGACCAATGTATGTGTAACCCTTTGTATGAGTATCCCAGTGGATGAATGGCCCAGTGTGTGAGAAGCCCCTTGTGTGTGGTGAAATGTGTGAGTGGCGCTGGTTGTGAGTCTTGCAATGTGTAAACAGCCCTATGTGTTAGTGGCCCAGAGGATGAGTGGCCCAGTGTCTGAGTGGCCCAGTGTGTGTGTTGTGCCATGTGTGAGTGGTGAAGGTTGTGATTGGCCTAGTGTGTGAGTGGCCAAGTGGTAAAGTCGCCCAGTGGTTAAGTGGCACAGTGGATGAGTTGTCATAATTTTTGACCAGCTCAGTGTGTGTGTGTGTGTGTGTGTGTGTGTGTGCCCCAGTGTGATAGTGGACCTGTGTGTAAGTGGCCCAGTGGATGAGAAGTCCAGTGAATGAGTGGCCCAGTGTGTGAGTAGCCCACTGTATGAGTGGCCCAGTGTGTGTGTTGTGCCATGTGTGAGTGCCCAAATGTGTGATTGGCCAATGTATGAGTGGACCAGTGTATGAATGTCCCAGTGTGTGAGTAGCCCAGTGTATGAGTGGCCCAGTGTTTGAGTTGCCCAGTGTCTGAGTAGCCCACTGTATGAATGTCCCAATGTGTGAGTGGCACAGTATACAAGTGGACCAATGTATGAGTGGCCCAGTGTATGAGTGGCCCAGTGTATGAGTAGCCAAGTGTGTAGGTAGTCCAGTGTATGAGTGGCCCATTCTGTGAGTATCCCAGTGTGTGTGCAGCCCAATGTGTGAGTGGCCCAGTGGATGAGTGGTCCAATTTGCGAGTAGCGCATTGGTTGCATCGCCAAATGTATGAGTGACCCAGTGTATGAGTGGTCCAGTGTGTAGGTAGTCCATGTGTATGAGTTTCCCAGTCTTTGAGTTTCCCAGAGTGTAAACATCCCTATGTGTGAGTGGCCCAGAGGATGAGTGGCCCAGTTTATGAGTGGCCCAGTGTGTGTGTTGTGCCATGTGTGAGTGGTGAAGGGTGTGATTGGCCCAGTGTGTGAGTGGCCTAGTGTGTGAGTGGCCAAGTGGTTAAGTGGCACAGTGGTTAAGTGGCCCAGTGGATGAGTTGTCCTAATTTTTGACCAGCTCAGTGTGTGTGTGTGTGTGTGCCCCAGTGTGATAGTAGAACTGTGTGTAAGTGGCCCAGTGGATGAGAGGTCCAGTGAATGAGAGGTCCAGTGAATGAGTGGCCCAGTGTGTGAGTAGCCCACTGTATGAGTGGCCCAGTGTGTGTGTTGTGCCATGTGTGAGTGGTGAAGGGCTTGGCCCAGCATGTGAGTAGCACAGTCTGTGAGTAGCCCCGTGTGTAAGTAGCCCAGTGTATGAATTGCCCAGTCTGTGAGTGGCCCAATGTTTGAGTTGCCCAATGTATGAGTGACCCAGTGTATGAGTACCAAGTGTGTGAGTAGCCCAGTGTATGAGTGGTCCAGTGTATGAGTTGCCCAGTGTGTGAGTAGCCCACTGTATGAGTGTCCCAATGTGTGTGTGGCACAGTATATAAGTGGACCAATGTATGAGTAACCCTATGTTCGAGTGTCCCAGTGGATGAATGGCCCAGTGTGTGAGCAGCCCTTTGTGCGTGTGGTGAAGTGTGTGAGTGGTGCAGAGTGTGAGTGACCCAGTGTGTGTGTTGCTAATTGGATGAGTGGCCTAGTTTCTGAGTGGCCCAGTGTGTGGGTGGGAAAGTGTGTGACTACCACAATGTGTGAGTGATGCAGTTTGTGAGTAGACCAGTGGATGAGTTCCCAGTGTGTGAGTGGCCCATTGTATGAGTGTCCCAGTGTGTGTGTGGCACAGTATATAAGTGGACCAATGTATGAGTAACGGTATGTTTGAGTGTCCCAGTGGATGAATGGCCCAGTGTGTGAGCAGCACAGGATATGAGTAGTCCAGTGTGTGAGTAGCCCAGTGTATGTGTTGCCCAGTCTGTGAGTGTTCCAGTGTGTGAGCAGCCCAATGTGTGAGTGGCCCTGTGGATGAGTGGCCCAGTGTATGAATGGCCCATTGTGTGTGTAGTGCAATGTGTGAGTGGTGAAGGGTTTGAGTGCCCAAATGTGTGATTGGCCAATGTATGAGTGGACCAGTGTATGAATGTCCCAGTGTGTGAGTAGCCCAGTTTATGAGTGGCCCAGTGTTTGAGTTGCCCAGTGTCTGAGTAGCCCACTGTATGAATGGCCCAATGTGTGAGTGGCACAGTATACAAGTGGACCAATGTATGAGTGGCCCAGTGTATGAGTGGCCCAGTGTATGAGTAGCCAAGTGTGTAGGTAGCCCAGTGTATGAGTGGCCCATTCTGTGAGTCTCCCAGTGTGTGTGCAGCCCAATGTGTGAGTGGCCCAGTGGATGAGTGGTCCAATTTGCGAGTAGCGCATTGGTTGCATCGCCAAATGTATGAGTGACCCAGTGTATGAGTGGTCCAGTGTGTAGGTAGTCCATGTGTATGAGTTTCCCAGTCTTTGAGTTTCCCAGAGTGTGAACATCCCTATGTGTGAGTGGCCCAGAGGATGAGTGGCCCAGTTTATGAGTGGCCCAGTGTGTGTGTTGTGCCATGTGTGAGTGGTGAAGGGTGTGATTGGCCCAGTGTGCGAGTGGCCTAGTGTGTGAGTGGCCAAGTGGTTAAGTGGCACAGTGGTTAAGTGGCCCAGTGGATGAGTGACCCAATTTTTGACCAGCTCAGTGTGTGTGTATGTGTGCCCCACTGTGATAGTGGACCTGTGTGTCAGTGGACCTGTGGTTTAGAGGCCCAGTGGATGAGTGGCCCAGTAAGTGAATGGCCCAGTGTTTGAGTAGCCCAGTGTATGAGTGGCCCAGTGTGTGTTTAGCGCAATGAGTGAGTGGTGAAGGGTGTGCGTGGCTCAATGTTTGAGTGGTCCATTGTATGAGTGACCCAATGTATGAGTGCCCAACGTGAGAGAAATCCAGAGTATTAGTGGCCCAGAGTATGAGTGCTCCAGTGTGTAGATAGTCCAGTGTATGAGTGGCCCAGTCTATGAGTCTCCCAGTGTGGGAGCAGCCCAATTTGTGAGTGCTGAAAGTTGTGAGTGGCCCAGTGTTGAGTGGCCCAATTTACGAGCAGCTCAGTGTGCGAGTTCCCCAGTGTGAGAGTGGACTTCTGTGTATTTGGCCCAGTGGAATAGAGGCCCAATGGATGAGTGGCCCAGTATGTGAGTGATCCAGTGTGTGAATGGCTTTGTGTGAGAGTGGCCCAGAGTATGAGTATCCCAGTGTGTGAGTGGACAAGTCGGGAGTACTCCAGTGTGTGAACAGCCCTATGTGTGTGTGGCCCAGAGGATGAGTTACCCAGTGTATGAGTGGCCCAGAGTGTGTGTTGTGCCATGTATGGGTGGTGAAGGGTGTGATTGGCCCAGTGTTTGAGTGGCCCAATGTAAGTGTGGCCCAACATGCGCGTAGCACAGTGTGTGAGTAGCCCCATGGGTAAGTAGCCCGGTGTATGAATTGCCCAGTCTGTGGGGGCCCAATATTTGCGTTGCCCAATGTATGAGTGACCCAGTGTATGAGTTGCCCAGTGTGTGAGTAGCCCACTGTATGAGTGTCCCAGTGTGTGAGTGGCACAGTATATAAGTGGACCAATGTATGAGTAATGCTATGTTTGAGTGTCCCATTGGATTAATGGCCCAGTGTGTGAGCAGCCCCTTGTGTGTGTGGTGAAGTGTGTGAGTGGTGCAGAGTGTGAGTAACCCAGTGTGTGTGTTGCTAATTGTGGATGAGTGACCTAGTTTCTGAGTGGCCCACTGTGTGGGTGGAAAAGTGTGTGATTGCCAAAGTGTGTGAGTGGTCCAGTTTGTGAGTAGACCAGTGGATGTGTTGCCCTCAGGTATGAGTACCCCAGTGTGTAGGTAGTCCAGTGTATGAGCGGCCCAGTCTGTGAGTCTCCCAGTGTGTGAGCAGCCCAATGTGTGAGTAACCCATTGGATGAGTGGCCCAGTGCATGAGTGGTCCAGTGTGTGAGTAGTGCACTGTGTGTGTTGTGAAGGGTGTGATTGGCCCAGTGTGTGAGTGGTCCTATGTATGAGTGGCCCAGTGTGTGAGTAGTGCAATGTGTTAATGGCGAAGAGTGCCACAGTGTGTGAGTGGTCCAGTTTGTAAGTAGACCAGTAGATGAGTTACCCAAGGTATGAGTGGCCTGGTGTGTAGGTAGTCCAGTGTATGAGTGGCCCAGTCTGTGAGTCTACCAGTGTGTGAGCAGCCCAATGTGTGAGTGGCCCAGTGGATGAGTGGCCCAGTGTATGAGTAGCCCAGTGTGTGCGTCGTGCAATGTGTGAGTGGAGAAAGGTGTGAATGTCCGAGTGTGTGAGTGGCCCATTGTACGAGTGGCCAAGTCTGGGAGTGGTCCAGTGTGTGAGCAGCCCAATGTGTGAGTAACGCCGTGTATGAGTAGACCAGTGTGTGAGTGGCACAGTGGATGAGTCTCTCAGTGTATGAGTGGACAAGTGTGTAGGTAGTCCAGTGTATGAGTGGCCCAGTCTGTGAGTCTCCCAGTATGTGTGCAGCCCAATGTTTGAGTGGCCCAGTGGATGTGTGGCCCAGTGTGTGAGTAGTGCAGTGTGTGAATGGGGAAGTGTGCCACAGTGTGTGAGTGGTCCAGTTTGTAAGTAGACCAGTGGATGTTACCCAAGGTATGAGTGGCCTGGTGTGTAGGTAGTCCAGTGTATGAGTGGACCAGTCTGTGAGTCTACCAGTGTGTGAGCAGCCCAATGTGTGAGTGGCCCAGTGGATGAGTGGCCCAGTGTTTGAGAGGCCCAGTGTATGAGTAGCCCAGTGTGTGTGTCATGCAATGTGTGAGTGGAGAAAGGTGTGAATGTCCGAGTGTGTGAGTGGCCCATTGTATGAGTGGCCAAGTCTGGGAGTGGTCCAGTGTTCGAGCAGCCCAATGTTGGCCCAATGGATGAGTGTGTGAGTGGCCCAGTGGATGAGTGTCCCCATTTATGAGCAGTTCAGTGTGCAAGTGCCCCAGTGTGAGAGTGGACCTGTGTGTAAGTACCCCAGTGTATGAGTGGCCCAGTGTATGATTTGTCACAATGTGTGGGTAGCCCACTGTATGAATGGCCCCGTGTGTGAGTGGCACAGTATATAAGTTGACCAATGTATGTGTAACCCTTTGTATGAGTGTCCCAGTGGATGAATGGCCCAGTGTGTGAGAAGCCCCTTCTGTGTGGTGAAATGTGTGAGTGGCGCTGGTTGTGAGTCTCGCAATGCGTAAACAGCCCTATGTGTTAGTGGCCCAGAGGATGAGTGGCCCAGTGTCTGAGTGGCCCAGTGTGTGTGTTGTGCCATGTGTGAGTGGTGAAGGTTGTGATTGGCCTAGTGTGTGAGTGGCCAAGTGGTAAAGTCGCCCAGTGGTTAAGTGGCCCAGTGGATGAGTTGTCCTAATTTTTGACCAGCTCAGTGTGTGTGTGTGTGTGTGTGCCCCAGTGTGATAGTAGAACTGTGTGTAAGTGGCCCAGTGGATGAGAGGTCCAGTGAATGAGTGGCCCAGTGTGTGAGTAGCCCACTGTATGAGTGGCCCAGTGTGTGTGTTGTGCCATGTGTGAGTGGTGAATGGTGTGATTGGCCCAGTGTTTGAGTGGCCCAATGTAAGCTTGGCCCAGCATGTGAGTATCACAGTCTGTGAGTAGCCCCGTGTGTAAGTAGCCCAGTGTATGAATTGCCCAGTCTGTGAGTTTCACAATGTTTGAGTTGCCCAATGTATGAGTGACCCAGTGTATGAGTACCAAGTGTGTGAGTAGCCCAGTGTATGAGTGGTCCAGTGTATGAGTTGCCCAGTGTGTGAGTAGCCCACTGTATGAGTGTCCCAATGTGTGTGTGGCACAGTATATAAGTGGACCAATGTATGAGTAACCCTATGTTCGAGTGTCCCAGTGGATGAATGACCCAGTGTGTGAGCAGCCCCTTGTGCGTGTGGTGAAGTGTGTGAGTGGTGCAGAGTGTGAGTGACACAGTGTGTGTGTTGCTAATTGGATGAGTGGCCTAGTTTCTGAGTGGCCCAGTGTGTGGGTGGGAAAGTGTGTGACTACCACAATGTGTGAGTGGTGCAGTTTGTGAGTAGACCAGTGGATGAGTTCCCAGTGTATGAGTGGCCCAGTGTATGAGTGTCCCAGTGTGTGAGTGGCACAGTATATAAGTGGACCAATGTATGAGTAACGGTATGTTTGAGTGTCCCAGTGGATGAATGGCCCAGTGTGTGAGCAGCACAGGATATGAGTAGTCCAGTGTGTGAGTAGCCCAGTGTATGGATTGCCCAGTCTGTGAGTGTTCCAGTGTGTGAGCAGCACAATGTGTGAGTGGCCCTTTGGATGAGTGGCCCAGTGTATGAGTGGCCCATTGTGTGAGTAGTGCAATGTGTGAGTGGTGAAGGGTTTGAGTGCCCAAATATGTGATTGGCCAATGTATGAGTGGACCATTGTATGAATGTCCCAGTGTGTGAGTAGCCCAGTGAATGAGTGGCCCAGTGTTTGAGTTTCCGAGTGTCTGAGTAGCCCACTGTATGAATGGCCCAATGTGTGAGTGGCACAGTATACAAGTGTACCAATGTATGAGTGGCCCAGTGTATGAGTGGCCCAGTGTATGAGTAGCCAAGTGTGTAGGTAGTCCAGTGTATGAATGGCCCATTCTGTGAGTCTCCCAGTGTGTGTGCAGCCCAATGTGTGAGTGGCCCAGTGGATGAGTGGTCCAGTGTGTTGGTAGTCCATGTGTATGAGTTTCCCAGTCTTTTAGATTCCCAGAGTGTGAAAATCCCTATGTGTGAGTGGCCCAGAGGATGAGTGGCCCAGTTTATGAGTGGCCCAGTGTGTGTGTTGTGCCACGTGTGAGTGGTGAAGGGTGTGATTGGCCCAGTGTGCGAGTGGCCTAGTGTGTGAGTGGCCAAGTGGTTAAGTGGCACAGTGGTTAAGTGGCCCAGTGGATGAGTGACTCAATTTTTGACCAGCTCAGTGTGTGTGTATGTGTGCCCCACTGTGATAGTGGACCTGTGTGTCAGTGGCCCTGTGGTTTAGAGGCCCAGTGGATGAGTGGCCCAGTAAGTGATTGGCCCAGTGTTTGAGTAGCCCAGTGTATGAGTGGCCCAGTCTGTGTGTAGTGCAATGAGTGAGTGGTGAAGGGTGTGCGTGGCTCAATGTTTGAGTGGTCCATTGTATGAGTGACCCAATGTATGAGTGCCCAACGTGCGAGAAGCGCAGAGTATTAGTGGCCCAGTGTATGAGTGCTCCAGTGTGTAGATAGTCCAGTGTATGAGTGGCCCTGTCTATGAGTCTCCCAGTGTGTGAGCAGCCCAATTTGTGAGTGGCCCAGTGTATGAGTGGCCCAGTGTTTGAGTAGTGCAATGTGTGAGTGCTGAAGGTTGTGAGT
Organism: Narcine bancroftii; assembly: GCF_036971445.1. Taxonomy (NCBI): domain Eukaryota; kingdom Metazoa; phylum Chordata; class Chondrichthyes; order Torpediniformes; family Narcinidae; genus Narcine; species Narcine bancroftii. The sequence goes on along the minus strand of NC_091480.1, from coordinate 43,687,132 downwards.
GGCCCAGTGTTGAGTGGCCCAGTTTATGAGTAGCTCAGTTTTCGAGTGCCCCAGTGTGAGAGTGGACTTCTGTGTATTTGGCCCAGTGGAATAGAGGCCCAATGGATGAGTGGCCCAGTATGTGAGTGGTCCAGTGTGTGAATGGCTCTGTGTGAGAGTGGCCCAGTGTATGAGTATCCCAGTGTGTGAGTGGACAAGTCAGGGAGTGGTCCAGTGTGTGAACAGCCCTATGTGTGTGTGGCCCAGAGGATGAGTTACCCAGTGTATGAGTGGCCCAGAGTGTGTGTTGTGCCATGTATGGGTGGTGAAGGGTGTGATTGGCCCAGTGTTTGAGTGGCCCAATGTAAGTGTGGCCCAACATGTGCGTAGCACAGTGTGTGAGTAGCTCCATGTGTAAGTAGCCCGGTGTATGAATTGCCCAGTCTGTGGGGGCCCAATATTTGCGTTGCCCAATGTATGTGTGACCCAGTGTATGAGTTGCCCAGTGTGTGAGTAGCCCACTGTATGAGTGTCCCAGTGTGTGAGTGGCACAGTATATAAGTGGACCAATGTATGAGTAATGCTATGTTTGAGTGTCCCATTGGATTAATGGCCCAGTGTGTGAGCAGCCCCTTGTGTGTGTGGTGAAGTGTGTGAGTGGTGCAGAGTGTGAGTAACCCAGTGTGTGTGTTGCTAATTGTGGATGAGTGACCTAGTTTATGAGTGGCCCACTGTGTGGGTGGCAAAGTGTGTGATTGCCAAAGTGTTTGAGTGGTCCAGTTTGTGAGTAGACCAATGGATGTAAGGCCCAAGGTATGAATGCCCCAGTGTGTAGGTAGTCCAGTGTATGAGTGGCCCAGTCTGTGAGTCTCCCAGTGTGTGAGCAGCCCAATGTGTGAGTAACCCATTGGATGAGTGGCCCAGTGCATGAGTGGTCCAGTGTGTGACTAGTGCACTGTGTGTGTAGTGAAGGGTGTGATTGGCCCAGTGTGTGAGTGGTCCAATGTATGAGTGGCCCATTGTGTGAGTAGTGCAATGTGTGAATGGGGAAGAGTGCCACAGTGTGTGAGTGGTCCAGTTTGTAAGCAGACCAGTGGATGAGTTACCCAAGGTATGAGTGGCCTGGTGTGTAGGTAGTCCAGTGTATGAGTGGCCCAGTCTGTGAGTCTACCAGTGTGTGAGCAGCCCAATGTGTGAGTGGCCCAGTGGATGAGTGGCCCAGTGTATGAGTGGCCCAGTGTGTGCGTCGTGCAATGTGTAAGTGGAGAAAGGTGTGAATGTCCGAGTGTGTGAGTGGCCCATTGTATGAGTGGCAAAGTCTGGGAGTGGGCTAGTGTGTGAGCAGCCCAATGTGTGAGTACCGCCGTGTATGAGTGAACCAGTGTGTGAGTGGCCCAGTGGATGAGTTTCCCAGTGTATGAGTGGACAAGTGTGTAGGTAGTCCAGTGTATGAGCGTCCCAGTCTGTGAGTCTCCCAGTATGTGTGCAGCCCAATGTGTGAGTGGCACAGTGGATGTGTGGCCCAGTGTATGAATGGCCCAGTGTATGAGTAGCCCAGTGTGCGAGTCGTGCAATGAATGAGTGGTGGAGGGTGTGTGTGTCCCAGTGTGTGAGCATCCCAATGTGTGCGTGGCCCAGTGTATGATTGGACCAGTGTGTGAGTGGCCCAGTGGATGAGCGTCCCCATTTATGAGCAGCTCAGTGTTCGAATGCCCCAGTGTGAGAGTGGACCTGTGTGCAAGTGGCCCAGTGGATGAGTAGCCCAGTGTGTGAGTGGCCCAGTGTGTGAGTAGCCCCTGTATGAGTGTCCCAGTGTGTGAGTGGCACTGTATATAAGTGGACCAATGCATGAGTAATGCTATGTTTGAGTGACCCAGTGCATGAATGGCCCAGTGTGTGAGCAACCCCTTTTGTGTGTGGTGAAGTGTGTGAGTGGTGCAGAGTGTGAGTAACCCAGTGTGTGTGTTTCTAATTGTGGATGAGTGGCCTAGTTTATGAGTGGCCCAGTGTGTGGGTGGCAAAGTGTGTGATTGCCAAAGTGTGTGAGTGGTTCAGTTTGTGAGTAGACCAGTGGATGTGTTGCCCAAGTTATGAGTGGCCCAGTGTTGTGTGGAGTGCCATGTGTGAGGGGTGAAGGGTGTGATTGTTCCAGTGTTTGAGTGGCCCAATGTATGTGTGGCCCTGTGTATGTGTGGGCTAGTGTGTGAGTGGCACAGTAGTTAAGTGGCCCAGTGGATAAATGTCACAATTTATGACCAGCGCAGTGTGTGAGTGCCCCAGTGTGAGAGTTGATCTCTGTGTTTAATGGCCCAGTGGGTGAGAGGCTCAGTGGACGAGTGGCACAGTATGTGAGTGGCCCAGTGTATGAGTGGCCCTGTGTATGAGTTGCCCAGTGTGTGAGTAGCCCACTGTATGAGTGTCCCAGTGTGTGAGTGGCACAGTATATAAGTGGACCAATGTATGAGTAACTCTATGTTTGAGTGTCCCAGTGGATGAATGCCCAGTGTGTGAGCAGCCACTTGTGTGTGTGGTGAACTGTGTGAGTGGTGTAGAGTGTGAGTGAGCCAGTGTGTGTGTTGCTAATTGGATGAGTGGCCTAGTTTCTGAGTGGCCCAGTGTGTGGATGGGAACGTGTGTGATTGCCACAATGTGTGAGTGGTTCAGTTTGTGAGTACACCAGTGGATGTGTTGCCCAAGGTATGAGTGGCCAAGTGTGTAGGTAGTCCAGTGTATGAGTGGCCCAGTCTGTGAGTCTCCCAGTGTGTGAGCAGCCCAATGTGTGAGTAATCCATTGGATGAGTGGCCCAGTGCATGAGTGGTCCAGTGTGTGAGTAGTGCACTGTGTGTGTAGTGAAGGGTGTGATTGGCCCAGTGTGTGAGTGGTCCAATGTATGAGTGGCCCAGCTTGTGAGTGGCCCAGTCTGTGTGCAGCCCAATGTTTGAGTGGCCCAGTGGATGAGTTGCCCAGTGTGTGAGTAGTGCAGTGTGTGAATGGGGAAGTGTGCCACAGTGTGTGAGTGGTCCAGTTTGTAAGTAGACCAGTGGATGTTACCCAAGGTATGAGTGGCCTGGTGTGTAGGTAGTCCAGTGTATGAGTGGCCCAGTCTGTGAGTCTACCAGTGTGTGAGCAGCCCAATGTGTGAGTGGCCCAGTGGATGAGTGGCCCAGTGTTTGAGTGGCCCAGTGTATGAGTAGCCCAGTGTGTGTGTCATGCAATGTGTGAGTGGAGAAAGGTGTGAATGTCCGAGTGTGTGAGTGGCCCATTGTATGAGTGGCCAAGTCTGGGAGTGGTCCAGTGTTCGAGCAGCCCAATGTTGGCCCAATGGATGAGTGTGTGAGTGGACCAGTGGATGAGTGTCCCCATTTATGAGCAGTTCAGTGTGCAAGTGCCCCAGTGTGAGAGTGGACCTGTGTGTAAGTACCCCAGTGTATGAGTGGCCCAGTGTATGATTTGTCACAATGTGTGGGTAGCCCACTGTATGAATGGCCCCGTGTGTGAGTGGCACAGTATATAAGTTGACCAATGTATGTGTAACCCTTTGTATGAGTGTCCCAGTGGATGAATGGCCCAGTGTGTGAGAAGCCCCTTCTGTGTGGTGAAATGTGTGAGTGGCGCTGGTTGTGAGTCTCGCAATGCGTAAACAGCCCTATGTGTTAGTGGCCCAAAGGATGAGTGGCCCAGTGTCTGAGTGGCCCAGTATGTGTGTTGTGCCATGTCTGAGTGGTGAAGGGTGTGATTGGCCTAGTGTGTGAGTGGCCAAGTGGTAAAGTCGCCCAGTGGTTAAGTGGCCCAGTGGATGAGTTGTCCTAATTTTTGACCAGCTCAGTGTGTGTGTGTGTGTGTGTGTGTGCCCCAGTGTGATAGTAGAACTGTGTGTAAGTGGCCCAGTGGATGAGAGGTCCAGTGAATGAGTGGCCCAGTGTGTGAGTAGCCCACTGTATGAGTGGCCCAGTGTGTGTGTTGTGCCATGTGTGAGTGGTGAATGGTGTGATTGGCCCAGTGTTTGAGTGGCCCAATGTAAGCTTGGCCCAGCATGTGAGTATCACAGTCTGTGAGTAGCCCCGTGTGTAAGTAGCCCAGTGTATGAATTGCCCAGTCTGTGAGTTTCCCAATGTTTGAGTTGCCCAATGTATGAGTGACCCAGTGTATGAGTACCAAGTGTGTGAGTAGCCCAGTGTATGAGTGGTCCAGTGTATGAATGTCCCAGTGTGTGAGTAGCCCAGTGAATGAGTGGCCCAGTGTTTGAGTTTCCCAGTGTCTGAGTAGCCCACTGTATGAATGGCCCAATGTGTGAGTGGCACAGTATACAAGTGGACCAATGTATGAGTGGCCCAGTGTATGAGTGGCCCAGTGTATGAGTAGCCAAGTGTGTAGGTAGTCCAGTGTATGAATGGCCCATTCTGTGAGTCTCCCAGTGTGTGTGCAGCCCAATGTGTGAGTGGCCCAGTGGATGAGTGGTCCAGTGTTTTGGTAGTCCATGTGTATGAGTTTCCCAGTCTTTTAGTTTCCCAGAGTGTGAAAATCCCTATGTGTGAGTGGCCCAGAGGATGAGTGGCCCAGTTTATGAGTGGCCCAGTGTGTGTGTTGTGCCATGTGTGAGTGGTGAAGGGTGTGATTGGCCCAGTGTGCGAGTGGCCTAGTGTGTGAGTGGCCAAGTGGTTAAGTGGCACAGTGGTTAAGTGGCCCAGTGGATGAGTGACTCAATTTTTGACCAGCTCAGTGTGTGTGTATGTGTGCCCCACTGTGATAGTGGACCTGTGTGTCAGTTGCCCTGTGGTTTAGAGGCCCAGTGGATGAGTGGCCCAGTAAGTGATTGGCCCAGTGTTTGAGTAGCCCAGTGTATGAGTGGCCCAGTCTGTGTGTAGTGCAATGAGTGAGTGGTGAAGGGTGTGCGTGGCTCAATGTTTGAGTGGTCCATTGTATGAGTGACCCAATGTATGTGTGCCCAACGTGCGAGATGCGCAGAGTATTAGTGGCCCAGTGTATGAGTGCTCCAGTGTGTAGATAGTCCAGTGTATGAGTGGCCCTGTCTATGAGTCTCCCAGTGTGTGAGCAGCCCAATTTGTGAGTGGCCCAGTGTATGAGTGGCCCAGTGTTTGAGTAGTGCAATGTGTGAGTGCTGAAGGTTGTGAGTGGCCCAGTGTTGAGTGGCCCAGTTTATGAGTAGCTCAGTTTTCGAGTGCCCCAGTGTGAGAGTGGACTTCTGTGTATTTGGCCCAGTGGAATAGCGGCCCAATGGATGAGTGGCCCAGTATGTGAGTGGTCCAGTGTGTGAATGGCTCTGTGTGAGAGTGGCCCAGTGTATGAGTATCCCAGTGTGTGAGTGGACAAGTCAGGGAGTGGTCCAGTGTGTGAACAGCCCTATGTGTGTGTGGCCCAGAGGATGAGTTACCCAGTGTATGAGTGGCCCAGAGTGTGTGTTGTGCCATGTATGGGTGGTGAAGGGTGTGATTGGCCCAGTGTTTGAGTGGCCCAATGTAAGTGTGGCCCAACATGTGCGTAGCACAGTGTGTGAGTAGCTCCATGTGTAAGTAGCCCGGTGTATGAATTGCCCAGTCTGTGGGGGCCCAATATTTGCGTTGCCCAATGTATGTGTGACCCAGTGTATGAGTTGCCCAGTGTGTGAGTAGCCCACTGTATGAGTGTCCCAGTGTGTGAGTGGCACAGTATATAAGTGGACCAATGTATGAGTAATGCTATGTTTGAGTGTTCCATTGGATTAATGGCCCAGTGTGTGAGCAGCCCCTTGTGTGTGTGGTGAAGTGTGTGAGTGGTGCAGAGTGTGAGTAACCCAGTGTGTGTGTTGCTAATTGTGGATGAGTGACCTAGTTTCTGAGTGGCCCACTGTGTGGGTGGCAAAGTGTGTGATTGCCAAAGTGTGTGAGTGGTCCAGTTTGTGAGTAGACCAATGGATGTAAGGCCCAAGGTATGAATGCCCCAGTGTGTAGGTAGTCCAGTGTATGAGTGGCCCAGTCTGTGAGTCTCCCAGTGTGTGAGCAGCCCAATGTGTGAGTAACCCATTGGATGAGTGGCCCAGTGCATGAGTGGTCCAGTGTGTGAGTAGTGCACTGTGTGTGTAGTGAAGGGTGTGATTGGCCCAGTGTGTGAGTGGTCCAATGTATGAGTGGCCCAGCTTGTGAGTGGCCCAGTCTGTGTGCAGCCCAATGTTTGAGTGGCCCAGTGGATGAGTTGCCCAGTATGTGAGTAGTGCAGTGTGTGAATGGGGAAGTGTGCCACAGTGTGTGAGTGGTCCAGTTTGTAAGTAGACCAGTGGATGTTACCCAAGGTATGAGTGGCCTGGTGTGTAGGTAGTCCAGTGTATGAGTGGCCCAGTCTGTGAGTCTACCAGTGTGTGAGCAGCCCAATGTGTGAGTGGCCCAGTGGATGAGTGGCCCAGTGTTTGAGTGGCCCAGTGTATGAGTAGCCCAGTGTGTGTGTCATGCAATGTGTGAGTGGAGAAAGGTGTGAATGTCCGAGTGTGTGAGTGGCCCATTGTATGAGTGGCCAAGTCTGGGAGTGGTCCAGTGTTCGAGCAGCCCAATGTTGGCCCAATGGATGAGTGTGTGAGTGGCCCAGTGGATGAGTGTCCCCATTTATGAGCAGTTCAGTGTGCAAGTGCCCCAGTGTGAGAGTGGACCTGTGTGTAAGTACCCCAGTGTATGAGTGGCCCAGTGTATGATTTGTCACAATGTGTGGGTAGCCCACTGTATGAATGGCCCCGTGTGTGAGTGGCACAGTATATAAGTTGACCAATGTATGTGTAACCCTTTGTATGAGTGTCCCAGTGGATGAATGGCCCAATGTGTGAGAAGCCCCTTCTGTGTGGTGAAATGTGTGAGTGGCGCTGGTTGTGAGTCTCGCAATGCGTAAACAGCCCTATGTGTTAGTGGCCCAGAGGATGAGTGGCCCAGTGTCTGAGTGGCCCAGTGTGTGTGTTGTGCCATGTGTGAGTGGTGAAGGGTGTGATTGGCCTAGTGTGTGAGTGGCCAAGTGGTAAAGTCGCCCAGTGGTTAAGTGGCCCAGTGGATGAGTTGTCCTAATTTTTGACCAGTTCAGTGTGTGCGTGTGTGTGTGCCCCAGTGTGATAGTAGAACTGTGTGTAAGTGGCCCAGTGGATGAGAGGTCCAGTGAATGAGTGGCCCAGTGTGTGAGTAGCCCACTGTATGAGTGGCCCAGTGTGTGTGTTGTGCCATGTGTGAGTGGTGAATGGTGTGATTGGCCCAGTGTTTGAGTGGCCCAATGTAAGCTTGGCCCAGCATGTGAGTATCACAGTCTGTGAGTAGCCCCGTGTGTAAGTAGCCCAGTGTATGAATTGCCCAGTCTGTGAGTTTCCCAATGTTTGAGTTGCCCAATGTATGAGTGACCCAGTGTATGAGTACCAAGTGTGTGAGTAGCCCAGTGTATGAGTGGTCCAGTGTATGAGTTGCCCAGTGTGTGAGTAGCCCACTGTATGAGTGTCCCAATGTGTGTGCGGCACAGTATATAAGTGGACCAATGTATGAGTAACCCTATGTTCGAGTGTCCCAGTGGATGAATGGCCCAGTCTGTGAGCAGCCCCTTGTGCGTGTGGTGAAGTGTGTGAGTGGTGCAGAGTGTGAATGACACAGTGTGTGTGTTGCTAATTGGATGAGTGGCCTAGTTTCTGAGTGGCCCAGTGTGTGGGTGGGAAAGTGTGTGACTACCACAATGTGTGAGTGGTGCAGTTTATGAGTAGACCAGTGGATGAGTTCCCAGTGTATGAGTGGCCCAGTGTATGAGTGTCCCAGTGTGTGAGTGGCACAGTATATAAGTGGACCAATGTATGAGTAACGGTATGTTTGAGTGTCCCAGTGGATGAATGGCCCAGTGTGTGAGCAGCACAGGATATGAGTAGTCCAGTGTGTGAGTAGCCCAGTGTATGGATTGCCCAGTCTGTGAGTGTTCCAGTGTGTGAGCAGCACAATGTGTGAGTGGCCCTTTGGATGAGTGGCCCAGTGTATGAGTGGCCCATTGTGTGAGTAGTGCAATGTGTGAGTGGTGAAGGGTTTGAGTGCCCAAATATGTGATTGGCCAATGTATGAGTGGACCAGTGTATGAATGTCCCAGTGTGTGAGTAGCCCAGTGAATGAGTGGCCCAGTGTTTGAGTTTCCGAGTGTCTGAGTAGTCCACTGTATGAATGGCCCAATGTGTGAGTGGCACAGTATACAAGTGTACCAATGTATGAGTGGCCCAGTGTATGAGTGGCCCAGTGTATGAGTAGCCAAGTGTGTAGGTAGTCCAGTGTATGAATGGCCCATTCTGTGAGTCTCCCAGTGTGTGTGCAGCCCAATGTGCGAGTGGCCCAGTGGATGAGTGGTCCAGTGTTTTGGTAGTCCATGTGTATGAGTTTCCCAGTCTTTTAGTTTCCCAGAGTGTGAAAATCCCTATGTGTGAGTGGCCCAGAGGATGAGTGGCCCAGTTTATGAGTGGCCCAGTGTGTGTGTTGTGCCATGTGTGAGTGGTGAAGGGTGTGATTGGCCCAGTGTGCGAGTGGCCTAGTGTGTGAGTGGCCAAGTGGTTAAGTGGCACAGTGGTTAAGTGGCCCAGTGGATGAGTGACTCAATTTTTGACCAGCTCAGTGTGTGTGTATGTGTGCCCCACTGTGATAGTGGACCTGTGTGTCAGTGGCCCTGTGGTTTAGAGGCCCAGTGGATGAGTGGCCCAGTAAGTGATTGGCCCAGTGTTTGAGTAGCCCAGTGTATGAGTGGCCCAGTCTGTGTGTAGTGCAATGAGTGAGTGGTGAAGGGTGTGCGTGGCTCAATGTTTGAGTGGTCCATTGTATGAGTGACCCAATGTATGAGTGCCCAACGTGCGAGAAGCGCAGAGTATTAGTGGCCCAGTGTATGAGTGCTCCAGTGTGTAGATAGTCCAGTGTATGAGTGGCCCTGTCTATGAGTCTCCCAGTGTGTGAGCAGCCCAATTTGTGAGTGGCCCAGTGTATGAGTGGCCCAGTGTTTGAGTAGTGCAATGTGTGAGTGCTGAAGGTTGTGAGTGGCCCAGTGTTGAGTGGCCCAGTTTATGAGTAGCTCAGTTTTCGAGTGCCCCAGTGTGAGAGTGGACTTCTGTGTATTTGGCCCAGTGGAATAGAGGCCCAATGGATGAGTGGCCCAGTATGTGAGTGGTCCAGTGTGTGAATGGCTCTGTGTGAGAGTGGCCCAGTGTATGAGTATCCCAGTGTGTGAGTGGACAAGTCAGGGAGTGGTCCAGTGTGTGAACAGCCCTATGTGTGTGTGGCCCAGAGGATGAGTTACCCAGTGTATGAGTGGCCCAGAGTGTGTGTTGTGCCATGTATGGGTGGTGAAGGGTGTGATTGGCCCAGTGTTTGAGTGGCCCAATGTAAGTGTGGCCCAACATGTGCGTAGCACAGTGTGTGAGTAGCTCCATGTGTAAGTAGCCCGGTGTATGAATTGCCCAGTCTGTGGGGGCCCAATATTTGCGTTGCCCAATGTATGTGTGACCCAGTGTATGAGTTGCCCAGTGTGTGAGTAGCCCACTGTATGAGTGTCCCAGTGTGTGAGTGGCACAGTATATAAGTGGACCAATGTATGAGTAATGCTATGTTTGAGTGTCCCATTGGATTAATGGCCCAGTGTGTGAGCAGCCCCTTGTGTGTGTGGTGAAGTGTGTGAGTGGTGCAGAGTGTGAGTAACCCAGTGTGTGTGTTGCTAATTGTGGATGAGTGACCTAGTTTCTGAGAGGCCCACTGTGTGGGTGGCAAAGTGTGTGATTGCCAAAGTGTGTGAGTGGTCCAGTTTGTGAGTAGACCAATGGATGTATGGCCCAAGGTATGAATGCCACAGTGTGTAGGTAGTCCAGTGTATGAGTGGCCCAGTCTGTGAGTCTCCCAGTGTGTGAGCAGCTCAATGTGTGAGTAACCCATTGGATGAGTGGCCCAGTGCATGAGTGGTCCAGTGTGTGAGTAGTGCACTGTATGTGTAGTGAAGGGTGTGATTGGCCCAGTGTGTGAGTGGTCCAATGTATGAGTGGCCCAGTGTGTGAGTAGTGCATTGTGTGAATGGGGAAGAGTACCACAGTGTGTGAGTGGTCCAGTTTGTAAGTTGACCAGTGGATGAGTTACCCAAGGTATGAGTGGCCTGGTGTGTAGGTAGTCCAGTGTATGAGTAGCCCAGTCTGTGAGTCTCCCAGTGTGTGAGCAGCCCAATGTGTGAGTAACCCATTGGATGAGTGGCCCAGTGCATGAGTGGTCCAGTGTGTGAGTAGTGCACTGTGCGTGTAGTGAATGGTGTGATTGGCCCAGTGTGTGAGTGGTCCAATGTATGAGTGGCCCAGTGTGTGAGTAGTGCAATGTGTGAATGGGGAAGCATGCCACAGTGTGTGAGTGGTCCAGTTTGTAAGTAGACCAGTGGATGAGTTACCCAAGGTATGAGTGGCCTGGTGTGTAGGTAGTCCAGTGTATGAGTGGCCCAGTCTGTGAGTCTACCAGTGTGTGAGCAGCCCAATGTGTGAGTGGCCCAGTGGATGAGTGGCCCAGTGTATGAGTGGCCCAGTGTATGAGTAGCCCAGTGTGTGCGTCGTGCAATGTGTGAGTGGAGAAAGGTGTGAATGTCCGAGTGTGTGAGTGGCCCATTGTATGAGTGGCCAAGTCTGGGAGTGGTCTAGTTTGTGAGCAGCCCAATGTGTGAGTACCGCCGTGTATGAGTGAACCAGTGTGTGAGTGGCCCAGTGGATGAGTTTCCCAGTGAATGAGTGGACAAGTGTGTAGGTAGTCCAGTGTATGAGTGTCCCAGTCTGTGAGTCTCCCAGTATGTGTGCAGCCCAATGTGTGAGTGGCACAGTGGATGTGTGGCCCAGTGTATGAATGGCCCAGTGTATGAGTAGCCCAGTGTGCGATTCGTGCAATGAGTGAGTGGTGGAGGGTGTGTGTGTCCCAGTGTGTGACCATCCCAATGTGTGCGTGGCCCAGTGTATGATTGGACCAGTGTGTGAGTGGCCCAGTGGATGAGCGTCCCCATTTATGAGCAGCTCAGTGTTCGAATGCCCCAGTGTGAGAGTGGACCTGTGTGCAAGTGGCCCAGTGGATGAGTAGCCCAGTGTGTGAGTGGCCCAGTGTGTGAGTAGCCCCTGTATGAGTGTCCCAGTGTGTGAGTGGCACAGTATATAAGTGGACCAATGCATGAGTAACGCTATGTTTGAGTGACCCAGTGCATGAATGGCCCAGTGTGTGAGCAAACCCTTTTGTGTGTGGTGAAGTGTGTGAGTGGTGCAGAGTGTGAGTAACCTAGTTTGTGTGTTGCTAATTGTGGATGAGTGGCCTAGTTTCTGAGTGGCCCAGTGTGTGGGTGGCAAAGTGTGTGATTGCCAAAGTGTGTGAGTGGTTCAGTTTGTGAGTAGACCAGTGGATGTGTTGCCCAAGTTATGAGTGGCCCAGTGTTGTGTAGAGTGCCATGTGTGAGGGGTGAAGGCTGTGATTGTTTCAGTGTTTGAATGGCCCAATGTATGTGTGGCCCTGTGTATGGGTGGGCTAGTGTGTGAGTGGCACAGTAGTTAAGTGGCCCAGTGGATAAATGTCACAATTTATGACCAGCGCAGTGTGTGAGTGCCCCAGTGTGAGAGTTGATCTCTGTGTTTAATGGCCCAGTGGGTGAGAGGCTCAGTGGACGAGTGGCACAGTATGTGAGTGGCCCAGTGTATGAGTGGCCCTGTGTACGAGTTGCCCAGTGTGTGAGTAGCTCACTGTATGAGTGTCCCAGTGTGTGAGTGGCACAGTATATAAGTGGACCAATGTATGAGTAACTCTATGTTTGAGTGTCCCAGTGGATGAATGGCCCAGTGTGTGAGCAGCCACTTGTGTGTGTGGTGAACTGTGTGAGTGGTGCAGAGTGTGAGTGACCCAGTGTGTGTGTTGCTAATTGGATGAGTGGCCTAGTTTCTGAGTGGCCCAGTGTGTGGGTGGGAATGTGTGTGATTGCCACAATGTGTGAGTGGTTCAGTTTGTGAGTAGACTAGTGGATGTGTTGCCCAAGGTGTGAGTGGCCCAGTGTGTAGGTAGTCCAGTGTATGAGTGGCCCAGTGTATGAGTACCAAGTGTGTAAGTAGTCCAGTGTATGAGTGGCCCAGTGCATGAGTGGCCCAGTGTATGAGTTTCCCAGTGTGTGAGTAGCCCAGTGTATGAGTGACCCAGTGTATGAGTGGACAAGTGTGTAGGTAGTCCAGTGTATGAGTGGCCCAGGCTGTGAGTCTCCCAGTATGTGTGCACCCCAATGTGTGAGTGGCACAGTGGATGTGTGGCCCAGTGTATGAGTGGCCCACTGTTAGAGTAGCCCAGTGTGTGAGTCGTGCAATGAGTGAGTAGTGAAGGGTGTGAGTGTCCCAGTGTGTGAGCAGCCCAATGTGTGCGTGGCCCAGTGTATGATTGGACCAGTGTGTGAGTGGCCCAGTGGATGAGTGTCCCCATTTATGAGCAGCTCAGTGTTCGAATGCCCCAGTGTGAGAGTGGACCTGTGTGCAAGTGGCCCAGTGGATGAGTAGCCCAGTGTATGAGTAGCCCAGTGTGTGGGTAGGCCACAGTATGAGTGGCCCAATGTGTGAGTGGCACCATATATGTGGTACAGTATGTTAGTTAACCAATGTATGAGTAAATCTGTGTATGAGTGTCCCAGTGGATGAATGGCCCAGTGTGTGAGAAGCCCACTGTGTGTGTGGTGAAGTGTGTGAGTGGCACAGGTTGTGAGTGGCCCAGTGTATGAGTGGCCCAGTGTGCGTGTAGTGCAATGAGTGAGTTGTGAAGGGTGTGCGTGGCTCAATGTTTGAGTGGCCCAATGTATGAGTGACCCAATGTATGAGTGCCCAGTGTGCGAGTAGCCCAGAGTTATAGTGGCACAGTGTTTGAGTGGTCCAGTGTGTAGATAGTCAAGTGTATGAGTGGCCCAGTCTATGAGTCTCCTAGTGTGTGAGCAGCCCAATTTGTGAGTGTCCCAGTGTGTGAGTAGCGGAATGTGTGGGTGCTGAAGGTTGTGAGTGGCCCAGTGTGTGAGTGGACCTCTGTGTATATGGCCCAGTGGAATAGAGGCCCAATGGATGATTGGCCCAGTATGTGTGTGGTCCAGTGTGTGAGTGGTTCTGTGTGAGAGTGGCCCAGTGTATGAATATCCCAGTGTGTGAGTGGACAAGTCTGGTAGTGGTCCAGTGTGTGAACAGCCCTATACGTTTGTGGCCCAGAGGATGAGTTACCCAGTGTATGAGTGGTCCAGAGTGTGTGTTGTGCCATGTATGAGTGGCGAAGTGTGTGATTGGCCCAGTGTTTGAGTGGCCCAATGTAAGTGTGGCCCAACATGTGTGTAGCACAGTGTGTGAGTAGCCCCGTGTGTAAGTAGACCGGTGTATGAATTGCCCAGTCTGTGGGTGGCCCAATATTTGCGTTGCCCAATGTATGAGTGACCCAGTGTTTGAGTACCAAGTGTGTGAGTAGCCCACTGTATTAGTGTCCCAGTGTGTGAGTGGCACAGTATATAAATGGACCAATGTATGAGTAACGCTATGTTTGAGTGTCCCAGTGGATGAATGGCCCAGTGTGTGAGCAGCCCCTTGTGTGTGTGGTGAAGTGTGTGAGTGGTGCAGAGTGTGAGTGACCCAGTGTGTGTGTTGCTAATTGTGGATGAGTGGCCTAGTTTCTGTGTGGGCCAGTGTGTGGGTGGCAAAGTGTGTGATTGCCACAGTGTGTGAGTGGTCCAGTTTGTGAGTAGACCAGTGGATGAGTTGCCCAAGGTATGAGTGGCCCAGTGTGTTGGTAGTCCAGTGTATGAGTGGCCCAGTCTGTAAATCTCCCAATGTGTGAGCAAACCAATGTGTGAGTAATCCAGTGGATGAGTGGCACAGTGCATGAGTGGTCCAGTGTGTGAGTAGTGCACTGTGTGTGTAGTGAAGGGTGTGATTGGCCCAGTGTGTGAGTGGTCCAATGTATGAGTGGCCCAGCATGTGAGTGGCCCAGTTTGTGTGCAGCCCAATGTGCGAGTGGCCCAGTGGATGAGTGGCCCAGTGTATGAGTACCAATTGTGTGAGTAGCCCAGTGTATGAGTGGCCCTGTGTATGAGTTGCCCAGTGTGTGAGTAGCCCAATGTTTGAGTTGCCCAGTGTATGAGTGGCCCTGTGTATGAGTTGCTCAGTGTGTGAGTAGTCCACTGTATGAGTGTCCCAGTGTGTGAGTGGCACAGTATATAAGTGGACCAATGTATGAGTAACGCAATGTTTGAGTGTCCCAGTGGATGAAAGGCCCAGTGTGTGAGCAGCCCCTTGTGTGTGTGGTGAAGTGTGAGAGTGGTGCAGAGTGTAAGTAACCCAGTGTGTGTGTTGCTAATTGTGGATGAGTGGCCTAGTTTCTGAGTGGCCCACTGTGTGGGTGGTAAAGTGTGTGAATGCCTAAGTGTGTGAGTGGTTCAGTTTGTGAGTAGACCAGTGGATGTGTTGCCCAAGGTGTGAGTGGCCCAGTGTGTAGGTAGTCCAGTGTATGAGTGGCCCAGTCTGTGAGTCTCCCAGTGTGCGAGCAGCCCAATGTGTGAATAACCCATTGGATGACAGGCCCAGTGCATGAGTGGTCCAGTGTGTGAGTCGTGCACTGTGTGTGTAGTGAAGGGTGTGATTGGCCCAGTGTGTGATTGGTCCAATGTATGAGTGGCCCAGCATGTGAATGGCCCAGTTTGTGTGCAGCCCAATGTTTGAGTGGCCCTCTGGATGAGTGGCCCAGTGTATGAGTGGCCCAGTGTGTGAATAGTGCAATGTGTGAATGGGGAAGAGTGCCACAGTGTATGAGTCATCCAGTTTGTAAGTCGAGTTACCCAAGGTATGAGTGGCCTGGTGTTTAGGTAGTCCTGTGTATGAGTGGCCCAGTCTGTGAGTCTACCAGTGTGTCAGCAGCCCAATGTGTGAGTGGCCCAGTGGATGAGTAGCCCAGTTTATGAGTGGCCCAGTGTATGAGTAGCCCAGTGTGTGAGTCATGCAATGTGTGAGTGGAGAAAGGTGTGAATGTCCGAGTGTGTGAGTGGCCCATTGTATGAGTGGCCAATACTGGGAGGGGTCCAGTGTGTGAGCAGCCCAATGTGTGAGTAGCTCCGTGTATGAGTGGACCAGTGTGTGAGTGGCCCAGTGGATGAGTCTCCCAGTGTATGAGTGGACAAGTGTGTAGGTAGTCCAGTGTATGAGTGGCCCAGTCTGTGAGTCTCCCAGTATGTGTGCAGCCCAATGTGTGAGTGGCACAGTGGATGTGTGGCCCAGTGTATGAATGGCCCAGTGTATGAGTAGCCCAGTGTGTGAGTCGTGCAATGAGTGAGTAGTGGAGGGTGTGTGTGTCCCAGTGTGTGAGCATCCCAATGTGTGCGTGGCCCAGTGTATGATTGGACCAGTGTGTGAGTGGCCCAGTAGATGAGCGTCCCCATTTATGAGCAGCTCAGTGTTCGAATGCCCCAGTATGAGAGTGGACCTGTGTGCAAGTGGCCCAGTGGATGAGTAGCCCAGTGTGTGAGTGGCCCAGTGTGTGAGTAGCCCACTGTATGAGTGTCCCAGTGTGTGAGTGGCACAGTATATAAGTGGACCAATGTATGAGTAACGCTATGTTTGAGTGACCCAGTGGATGAATGGCCCAGTGTGTGAGCAACCCCTTTTGTGTGTGGTGAAGTGTGTGAGTGGTGCAGAGTGTGAGTAACCCAGTGTGTGTGTTGCTAATTTTGGATGAGTGGCCTAGTTTCTGAGTGGCCCAGTGTGTGGGTGGCAAAATGTGTGATTGCCAAAGTGTGTGAGTGGTTCAGTTTGTGAGTAGACCAGTGGATGTGTTGCCCAAGTTATGAGTGGCCCAGTGTTGTGTGGAGTGCCATGTGTGAGGGGTGAAGGGTGTGATTCTTCCAGTGTTTGAGTGGCCCAATGTATGAGTGGCCCAGTGTATGGGTGGGCTAGTGTGTGAGTGGCACAGTAGTTAAGTGGCCCAGTGGATAAATGTCACAATTTATAACCAGCGCAGTGTGTGAGTGCCCCAGTGTGAGAGTTGATCTCTGTGTTTAATGGCCTAGTGGATGAGAGGTTCAGTGGATGAGTGGCGTAGTATGTGAGTGGCCCAGTGTATGAGTGGCCCTGTGTATGAGTTGCCCAGTGTGTGAGTAGCCCACTGTATGAGTGTCCCAGTGTGTGAGTGGCACAGTATATAAGTGGACCAATGTATGAGTAACGCTATGTTTGAGTATCCCAGTGGATGAATGGCCCAGTGTGTGAGCAGCCACTTGTGCGTGTGGTAAAGTGTGTGAGTGGTGCAGAGTGTGAGTGACCCAGTGTGTGTGTTGCTAATTGGATGAGTGGCCTAGTTTCTGAGTGGCCCAGTGTGTGGGTGGGAAAGTGTGTGATTGCCACAATGTGTGAGTGGTGCAGTTTGTGAGTAGACCAGTGGATGTGTTGCCCAAGGTATGAGTGGCCCAGTGTGTAGGTAGTCCAGTGTATGAGTGGCCCAGTCTGTGAGTCTCCCAGTGTGTGAGCAGCCCAATGTGTGAGTAACCCATTGGATGAGTGGCCCAGTGCATGAGTGGTCCAGTGTGTGAGTAGTGCACTGTGTGTGCAGTAAAGGGTGTGATTGGCCCAGTGTGTGAGTGGTCCAATGTATGAGTGGCCCAGCGTGTGAGTGGCCCAGTCTGTGTGCAGCCCAATGTTTGAGTGGCCCAGTGGATGAGTGGCCCAGTGTGTGAGTAGTGCAATGTGTGAATGGGGAAGAGTGCCACAGTGTGTGAGTGGTCCAGTTTGTAAGTAGACCAGTGGATGTTACCCAAGGTATGAGTGGCCTGGTGTGTAGGTATTCTTGTGTATGAGTGGCCCAGTCTGTGAGTCTAACAGTGTGTGAGGAGCCCAATGTGTGAGTGGCCCAGTGGATGAGTGGCCCAGTGTATGAGTGGCCCAGTGTATGAGTAGCCCAATGTGTGAGTGTCCCAGTGGATGAATGGCCCAGTGTGTGAGAAGCCCCTTGTTTGTTGTGAAATGTGTGAGTGGCGCTGGTTGTGAGTCTCGCAATGTGTAAACAGCCCTATGTGTTAGTGGCCCAGAGGATGAGTGGCCCAGTGTCTGAGTGGCCCAGTGTGTGTGTTGTGCCATGTGTGAGTGGTGAAGTGTGTGATTGGCCTAGTGTGTGAGTGGCCAAGTGGTAAAGTCGCCCAGTGGTTAAGTGGCCCAGTGGATGAGTTGTCCTAATTTTTCACCAGCTCAGTGTGTGTGTGTGTGTGTGTGCTCCAGTGTGATAGTGGACCTGTGTGTAAGTGGCCCACTGGATGAGAGGTCCAGTGAATGAGTGGCCCAGTGTGTGAGTAGCCCACTGTATGAGTGGCCCAGTGTGTGTGTTGTGCCATGTGTGAGTGGTGAAGGGTGTGATTGGCCCAGTGTTTGAGTGGCCCAATGTAAGCTTGGCCCAGCATGTGAGTAGTACAGTCTGTGAGTAGCCCCGTGTGTAAGTAGCCCAGTGTATGAATTGCCCAGTCTGTGAGTGGCCCAATGTTTGAGTTGCCCAATGTATGAGTGACCCAGTGTATGCGTACCAAGTGTGTTAGTAGCCGAGTGTATGAGTGTCCCAGTGTATGAGTTGCCCAGTGTGTGAGTAGCCCACTGAATGAGTGTCCCAATGTGAGTGTGGCACAGTATATAAGTGGACCAATGTATGAGTAACCCTATGTTCGAGTGTCCCAGTGGATGAATGGCCCAGTGTGCGAGCAGCCCCTTGTGCGTTTGGTGAAGTGTGTGAGTGGTGCAGAGTGTGAGTGACCCAGTGTGTGTGTTGCTAATTGGATGAGTGGCCTAGTTTCTGAGTGGCCCAGTGTGTGGGTGGGAAAGTGTGTGATTACCACAATGTGTGAGTGGTGCAGTTTGTGTGTAGACCAGTGGATGAGTTCCCAGTGTGTGAGTGGTCCAGTGTATGAGTGTCCCAGTGTGTGAGTGGCACAGTATATAAGTGGACCAATGTATGAGTAACGGTATGTTTGAGTGTCCCAGTGGATGAATGGCCCAGTGTGTGAGCAGCACTGGATATGAGTAGTCCAGTGTGTGAGTAGCCCAGTGTATGTGTTGCCCAGCCTGTGATTGTTCCAGTGTGTGAGCAGCACAATGTGTGAGTGGCCCTTTGGATGAGTGGCCCAGTGTATGAGTGGCCCATTGTGTGAGTAGCCCAGTGTATGAGTGGCCCAGTGTATGAGTTTCCCAGTGTCTGAGTAGCCCACTGTATGAATGGCCCAATGTGTGAGTGGCACAGTATACAAGTGGACCAATGTATGAGTGGCCCAGTGTATGAGTGGCCCAGTGTATGAGTAGCCAAGCGTGTAGGTAGTCCAGTGTATGAGTGGCCCATTCTGTGAGTCTCCCAGTGTGTGTGCAGCCCAATGTGTGAGTGGCCCAGTGGATGAGTGGTCCAATTTGCGAGTAGCGCATTGGTTGCGTCGCCAAATGTATGAGTGACCCAGTGTATGAGTGGTCCAGTGTGTAGGTAGTCCATGTGTGTGAGTTTCCCATTCTTTTATTTTCCCAGAGTGTGAAAATCCCAATGTGTGAGTGGCCCAGAGGATGAGTGGCCCAGTTTATGAGTGGCCCAGTGTGTGTGTTGTGCCATGTGTGAGTGGTGAAGGGTGTGATTGGCCAAGTGTTTGAGTGGCCCAATGTAAGTGTGGCCCAACATGTGCGTAGCACAGTGTGTGAGTAGCTCCATGTGTAAGTAGCCCGGTGTATGAATTGCCCAGTCTGTGGGGGCCCAATATTTGCCTTGCCCAATGTATGAGTGACCCAGTGTATGAGTTGCCCAGTGTTTGAGTAGCCCACTGTATGAGTGTCCCAGTGTGTGAGTGGCACAGTATATAAGTGGACCAATGTATGAGTAATGCTATGTTTGAGTGTTCCATTGGATTAATGGCCCAGTGTGTGAGAAGCCCCTTGTGTGTGTGGTGAAGTGTGTGAGTGGTGCAGAGTGTGAGTAACCCAGTGTGTGTGTTGCTAATTGTGGATGAGTGACCTAGTTTCTGAGTGGCCCACTGTGTGGGTGGCAAAGTGTGTGATTGCCAAAGTGTGTGAGTGGTCCAGTTTGTGAGTAGACCAGTGGATGTGTTGCCCAAGGTATGAATACCCCAGTGTGTAGGTAGTCCAGTGTATGAGTGGCCCAGTCTGTGAGTCTCCCAGTGTGTGAGCAGCCCAATGTGTGAATAACCCATTGGATGAGTGGCCCAGTGCATGAGTGGTCCAGTGTGTGAGTAGTGCACTGTGTGTGTAGTGAAGGGTGTGATTGGCCCAGTGTGTGATAGGTCCAATGTATGAGTGGCCCAGCATGTGAGTGGCCCAGTTTGTGTGCAGCCCAATGTTTGAGAGGCCCACTGGATGAGTGGCCCAGTGTATGAGTGGCCCAGTGTGTGAGTAGTGCAATGTGTGAATGGGGAAGAGTGCCACAGTGTGTGAGTCATCCAGTTTGTAAGTCGACCAGTGAATGAGTTACCCAAGGTATGAGTGGCCTGGTGTGTAGGTAGTCCTGTGTATGAGTGGCCCAGTCTGTGAGTCTACCAGTGTGTCAGCAGCCCAATGTGTGAGTGGCTCAGTGGATGAGTAGCCCAGTTTATGAGTGGCCCAGTGTATGAGTAGCCCAGTGTGTGAGTCATGCAATGTGTGAGTGGAGAAAGGTGTGAATGTCCGAGTGTGTGAGTGGCCCATTGTATGAGTGGCCAATACTGGGAGGGGTCCAGTGTGTGAGCAGCCCAATGTGTGAGTAGCGCCGTGTATGAGTGGACCAGTGTGTGAGTGGCCCAGTGGATGAGTCTCCCAGTGTATGAGTGGAAAAGTGTGGAGGTAGTCCAGTGTATGAGTGGCCCAGTCTGTGAGTCTCCCAGTGTGTGAGCAGCCCAATGTGTGAGTAACCCATTGGATGAGTGGCCCAGTGCATGAGTGGTCCAGTGTGTGAGTAGTGCACTGTGTGTGTAGTGAAGGGTGTGATTGGCCCAGTGTGTGATTGGTCCAATGTATGAGTGGCCCAGCATGTGAATGGCCCAGTTTGTGTGCAGCCCAATGTTTGAGTGGCCCTCTGGATGAGTGGCCCAGTGTATGAGTGGCCCAGTGTGTGAGTAGTGCAATGTGTGAATGGGGAAGAGTGGCACAGTGTGTGAGTCATCCAGTTTGTAAGTCGAGTTACCCAAGGTATGAGTGTCCTGGTGTGTAGGTAGTCCTGTGTATGAGTGGCCCAGTCTGTGAGTCTACCAGTGTGTCAGCAGCCCAATGTGTGAGTGGCCCAGTGGATGAGTAGCCCAGTTTATGAGTGGCCCAGTGTATGAGTAGCCCAGTGTGTGAGTCATGCAATGTGTGAGTGGAGAAAGGTGTGAATGTCCGAGTGTGTGAGTGGCCCATTGTATGAGTGGCCAATACTGGGAGGGGTCCAGTGTGTGAGCAGCCCAATGTGTGAGTAGCGCCCTGTATGAGTGGACCAGTGTGTGAGTGGCCCAGTGGATGAGTCTCCCAGTGTATGAGTGGACAAGTGTGTAGGTAGTCCAGTGTATGAGTGGCCCAGTCTGTGAGTCTCCCAGTATGTGTGCAGCCCAATGTGTGAGTGGCACAGTGGATGTGTGGCCCGGTGTATGAATGGCCCAGTGTATGAGTAGCCCAGTGTGTGAGTCGTGCAATGAGTGAGTAGTGGAGGGTGTGTGTGTCCCAGTGTGTGAGCATCCCAATGTGTGCGTGGCCCAGTGTATGATTGGACCAGTGTGTGAGTGGCCCAGTAGATGAGCGTCCCCATTTATGAGCAGCTCAGTGTTCGAATGCCCCAGTATGAGAGTGGACCTGTGTGCAAGTGGCCCAGTGGATGAGTAGCCCAGTGTGTGAGTGGCCCAGTGTGTGAGTAGCCCACTGTATGAGTGTCCCAGTGTGTGAGTGGCACAGTATATAAGTGGACCAATGTATGAGTAACGCTATGTTTGAGTGACCCAGTGGATGAATGGCCCAGTGTGTGAGCAACCCCTTTTGTGTGTGGTGAAGTATGTGAGTGGTGCAGAGTGTGAGTAACCCAGTGTGTGTGTTGCTAATTGTGGATGAGTGGCCTAGTTTCTGAGTGGCCCAGTGTGTGGGTGGAAAAGTGTGTGATTGCCAAAGTGTGTGAGTGGTTCAGTTTGTGAGTAGACCAGTGGATGTGTTGCCCAAGTTATGAGTGGCCCAGTGTTGTGTGGAGTGCCATGTGTGAGGGGTGAAGGGTGTGATTCTTCCAGTGTTTGGGTGGCCCAATGTATGAGTGGCCCAGTGTATGGGTGGGCTAGTGTGTGAGTGGCACAGTAGTTAAGTGGCCCAGTGGATAAATGTCACAATTTATGTCCAGCGCAGTGTGTGAGTGCCCCAGTGTGAGAGTTGATCTCTGTGTTTAATGGCCTAGTGGATGGGAGGCTCAGTGGACGAGTGGCGCAGTATGTGAGTGGCCCAGTGTATGAGTGGCCCTGTGTATGAGTTGCCCAGTGTGTGAGTAGCCCACTGTATGAGTGTCCCAGTGTGTGAGTGGCACAGTATATAAGTGGACCAATGTATGAGTAACGCTATGTTTGAGTGTCCCAGTGGATGAATGGCCCAGTGTGTGAGCAGCCACTTGTGCGTGTGGTAAAGTGTGTGAGTGGTGCAGAGTGTGAGTGACCCAGTGTGTGTGTTGCTAATTGGATGAGTGGCCTAGTTTCTGAGTGGCCCAGTGTGTGGGTGGGAAAGTGTGTGATTGCCACAATGTGTGAGTGGTGCAGTTTGTGAGTAGACCAGTGGATGTGTTGCCCAAGGTATGAGTGGCCCAGTGTGTAGGTAGTCCAGTGTATGAGTGGCCCAGTCTGTGAGTCTCCCAGTGTGTGAGCAGCCCAATGTGTGTGTAACCCATTGGATGAGTGGCCCAGTGCATGAGTGGTCCAGTGTGTGAGTAGTGCACTGTGTGTGTAGTGAAGGGTGTGATTGGCCCAGTGTGTGAGTGGTCCAGTGTGTGAGTAGTGCACTGTGTGTGTAGTGAAGGGTGTAAGTGGCCCAGTCTGTGAGTCTCCCAGTGTGTGAGCAGCCCAATGTTTGAGTGGCCCTCTGGATGAGTGGCCCAGTGTATGAGTGGCCCAGTGTGTGAGTAGTGCAATGTGTGAATGGGGAAGAGTGCCACAGTGTGTGAGTCATCCAGTTTGTAAGTCGAGTTACCCAAGGTATGAGTGTCCTGGTGTGTAGGTAGTCCTGTGTATGAGTGGCCCAGTCTGTGAGTCTACCAGTGTGTCAGCAGCCCAATGTGTGAGTGGCCCAGTGGATGAGTAGCCCAGTTTATGAGTGGCCCAGTGTATGAGTAGCCCAGTGTGTGAGTCATGCAATGTGTGAGTGGAGAAAGGTGTGAATGTCCGAGTGTGTGAGTGGCCCATTGTATGAGTGGCCAATACTGGGAGGGGTCTAGTGTGTGAGCAGCCCAATGTGTGAGTAGCGCCCTGTATGAGTGGACCAGTGTGTGAGTGGCCCAGTGGATGAGTCTCCCAGTGTATGAGTGGACAAGTGTGTAGGTAGTCCAGTGTATGAGTGGCCCAGTCTGTGAGTCTCCCAGTATGTGTGCAGCCCAATGTGTGAGTGGCACAGTGGATGTGTGGCCCAGTGTATGAATGGCCCAGTGTATGAGTAGCCCAGTGTGTGAGTCGTGCAATGAGTGAGTAGTGGAGGGTGTGTGTGTCCCAGTGTGTGAGCATCCCAATGTGTGCGTGGCCCAGTGTATGATTGGACCAGTGTGTGAGTGGCCCAGTAGATGAGCGTCCCCATTTATGAGCAGCTCAGTGTTCTAATGCCCCAGTATGAGAGTGGACCTGTGTGCAAGTGGCCCAGTGGATGAGTAGCCCAGTGTGTGAGTGGCCCAGTGTGTGAGTAGCCCACTGTATGAGTGTCCCAGTGTGTGAGTGGCACAGTATATAAGTGGACCAATGTATGAGTAACGCTATGTTTGAGTGACCCAGTGGATGAATGGCCCAGTGTGTGAGCAACCCCTTTTGTGTGTGGTGAAGTATGTGAGTGGTGCAGAGTGTGAGTAACCCAGTGTGTGTGTTGCTAATTGTGGATGAGTGGCCTAGTTTCTGAGTGGCCCAGTGTGTGGGTGGAAAAGTGTGTGATTGCCAAAGTGTGTGAGTGGTTCAGTTTGTGAGTAGACCAGTGGATGTGTTGCCCAAGTTATGAGTGGCCCAGTGTTGTGTGGAGTGCCATGTGTGAGGGGTGAAGGGTGTGATTCTTCCAGTGTTTGGGTGGCCCAATGTATGAGTGGCCCAGTGTATGGGTGGGCTAGTGTGTGAGTGGCACAGTAGTTAAGTGGCCCAGTGGATAAATGTCACAATTTATGTCCAGCGCAGTGTGTGAGTGCCCCAGTGTGAGAGTTGATCTCTGTGTTTAATGGCCTAGTGGATGGGAGGCTCAGTGGACGAGTGGCGCAGTATGTGAGTGGCCCAGTGTATGAGTGGCCCTGTGTATGAGTTGCCCAGTGTGTGAGTAGCCCACTGTATGAGTGTCCCAGTGTGTGAGTGGCACAGTATATAAGTGGACCAATGTATGAGTAACGCTATGTTTGAGTGTCCCAGTGGATGAATGGCCCAGTGTGTGAGCAGCCACTTGTGCGTGTGGTAAAGTGTGTGAGTGGTGCAGAGTGTGAGTGACCCAGTGTGTGTGTTGCTAATTGGATGAGTGGCCTAGTTTCTGAGTGGCCCAGTGTGTGGGTGGGAAAGTGTGTGATTGCCACAATGTGTGAGTGGTGCAGTTTGTGAGTAGACCAGTGGATGTGTTGCCCAAGGTATGAGTGGCCCAGTGTGTAGGTAGTCCAGTGTATGAGTGGCCCAGTCTGTGAGTCTCCCAGTGTGTGAGCAGCCCAATGTGTGTGTAACCCATTGGATGAGTGGCCCAGTGCATGAGTGGTCCAGTGTGTGAGTAGTGCACTGTGTGTGTAGTGAAGGGTGTGATTGGCCCAGTGTGTGAGTGGTCCAGTGTGTGAGTAGTGCACTGTGTGTGTAGTGAAGGGTGTGAGTGGCCCAGTCTGTGAGTCTCCCAATGTGTGAGCAGCCCAATGTTTGAGTAACCCATTGGATGAGTGGCCCAGTGCATGAGTGGTCCAGTGTGTGAGTAGTGCACTGTGTGTGTAGTGAAGGGTGTGAGTGGCCCAGTCTGTGAGTCTCCCAGTGTGTGAGCAGCCCAATGTGTGAGTAACCCATTGGATGAGTGGCCCAGTGTGTGAGTGGTCCAATGTATGAGTGGCCCAGCGTGTGAGTGGCCCAGTCTGTGTGCAGCCCAATGTTTGAGTGGCCCAGTGGATGAGTGGCCCAGTGTGTGAGTAGTGCAATGTGTGAATGGGGAAGAGTGCCACAGTGTGTGAGTGGTCCAGTTTGTAAGTAGACCAGTGGATGTTACCCAAGGTATGAGTGGCCTGGTGTGTAGGTATTCTAGTGTATGAGTGGCCCAGTCTGTGAGTCTACCAGTGTGTGAGCAGCCCAATGTGTGAGTGGCCCAGTGGATGAGTGGCCCAATGTATGAGTAGCCCAATGTGTGAGTGTCCCAGTGGATGAATGGCCCAGTGTGTGAGAAGCCCCTTGTTTGTTGTGAAGTGTGTGAGTGGCGCTGGTTGTGAGTCTCGCAATGTGTAAACAGCCCTATGTGTTAGTGGCCCAGAGGATGAGTGGCCCAGTGTCTGAGTGGCCCAGTGTGTGTGTTGTGCCATGTGTGAGTGGTGAAGTGTGTGATTGGCCTAGTGTGTGAGTGGCCAAGTGGTAAAGTCGCCCAGTGGTTAAGTGGCCCAGTGGATGAGTTGTCCTAATTTTTGACCAGCTCAGTGTGTGTGTGTGTGTGTGCTCCAGTGTGATAGTGGACCTGTGTGTAAGTGGCCCACTGGATGAGAGGTCCAGTGAATGAGTGGCCCAGTGTGTGAGTAGCCCACTGTATGAGTGGCCCAGTGTGTGTGTTGTGCCCTGTGTGAGTGGTGAATGGTGTGATTGGCCCAGTGTTTGAGTGGCCCAATGTAAGCTTGGCCCAGCATGTGAGTAGTACAGTCTGTGAGTAGCCCCGTGTGTAAGTAGCCCAGTGTATGAATTGCCCAGTCTGTGAGTGGCCCAATGTTTGAGTTGCCCAATGTATGATTGACCCAGTGTATGAGTACCAAGTGTGTTAGTAGCCCAGTGTATGAGTGGCCCAGTGTATGAGTTGCCCAGTGTGTGAGTAGCCCACTGTATGAGTGTCCCAATGTGTGTGTGGCACAGTATAAAAGTGGACCAATGTATGAGTAACCCTATGTTCGAGTGTCCCAGTGGATGAATGGCCCAGTGTGTGAGCAGCCCATTGTGCGTGTGGTGAAGTGTGTGAGTGGTGCAGAGTGTGAGTGACCCAGTGTGTGTGTTGCTAATTGGATGAGTGGCCTAGTTTCTGAGTGGCCCAGTGTGTGGGTGGGAAAGTGTGTGATTACCACAATGCGTGAGTGGTGCAGTTTGTGAGTAGACCAGTGGATGAGTTCCCAGTGTTTGAGTGGTCCAGTGTATGAGTGGCACAGTATATAAGTGGACCAATGTATGAGTAACGGTATGTTTGAGTGTCCCAGTGAATGAATGGGCCAGTGTGTGAGCAGCACTGGATATGAGTAGTCCAGTGTGTGAGTAGCCCAGTGTATGGGTTGCCCAGACTGTGATTGTTCCAGTGTGTGAGCAGCACAATGTGTGAGTGGCCCTTTGGATGAGTGGCCCAGTGTATGAGTGGCCCATTGTGTGAGTAGCCCAGTGTATGAGTGGCCCAGTGTATGAGTTTCCCAGTGTCTGAGTAGCCCACTGTATGAATGGCCCAATGTGTGAGTGGCACAGTATACAAGTGGACCAATGTATGAGTGGCCCAGTGTATGAGTGGCCCAGTGTATGAGTAGCCAAGCGTGTAGGTAGTCCAGTGTATGAGTGGCCCATTCTGTGAGTCTCCCAGTGTGTGTGCAGCCCAATGTGTGAGTGGCCCAGTGGATGAGTGGTCCAATTTGCGAGTAGCGCATTGGTTGCATCGCCAAATGTATGAGTGACCCAGTGTATGAGTGGTCCAGTGTGTAGGTAGTCCATGTGTATGAGTTTCCCAGTCTTTGAGTTTCCCAGAGTGTAAACATCCCTATGTGTGAGTGGCCCAGAGGATGAGTGGCCCAGTTTATGAGTGGCCCAGTGTGTGTGTTGTGCCATGTGTGAGTGGTGAAGGGTGTGATTGGCCCAGTGTGTGAGTGGCCTAGTGTGTGAGTGGCCAAGTGGTTAAGTGGCACAGTGGTTAAGTGGCCCAGTGGATGAGTTGTCCTAATTTTTGACCAGCTCAGTGTGTGTGTGTGTGTGTGCCCCAGTGTGATAGTAGAACTGTGTGTAAGTGGCCCAGTGGATGAGAGGTCCAGTGAATGAGAGGTCCAGTGAATGAGTGGCCCAGTGTGTGAGTAGCCCACTGTATGAGTGGCCCAGTGTGTGTGTTGTGCCATGTGTGAGTGGTGAAGGGCTTGGCCCAGCATGTGAGTAGCACAGTCTGTGAGTAGCCCCGTGTGTAAGTAGCCCAGTGTATGAATTGCCCAGTCTGTGAGTGGCCCAATGTTTGAGTTGCCCAATGTATGAGTGACCCAGTGTATGAGTACCAAGTGTGTGAGTAGCCCAGTGTATGAGTGGTCCAGTGTATGAGTTGCCCAGTGTGTGAGTAGCCCACTGTATGAGTGTCCCAATGTGTGTGTGGCACAGTATATAAGTGGACCAATGTATGAGTAACCCTATGTTCGAGTGTCCCAGTGGATGAATGGCCCAGTGTGTGAGCAGCCCCTTGTGCATGTGGTGAAGTGTGTGAGTGGTGCAGAGTGTGAGTGACCCAGTGTGTGTGTTGCTAATTGGATGAGTGGCCTAGTTTCTGAGTGGCCCAGTGTGTGGGTGGGAAAGTGTGTGTGTTGTGCCATGTGTGAGTGGTGAAGGGTGTGATTGGCCCAGTGTGCGAGTGGCCTATTGTGTGAGTGGCCAAGTGGTTAAGTGGCACAGTGGTTAAGTGACCCAGTGGATGAGTGACCCAATTTTTGACCAGCTCAGTGTGTGTGTATGTGTGCCCCACTGTGATAGTGGACCTGTGTGTCAGTGGCCCTGTGGTTTAGAGGCCCAGTGGATGAGTGGCCCAGTAAGTGAGTGGCCCAGTGTTTGAGTAGCCCAGTGTATGAGTGGCCCAGTCTGTGTGTAGTGCAATGAGTAAGTGGTGAAGGGTGTGCGTGGCTCAATGTCTGAGTGGTCCATTGTATGAGTGACCCAATGTATGAGTGCCCAACGTGCGAGAAGCCCAGAGTATTAGTGGCCCAGTTTATGAGTGCTCGAGTGTGTAGATAGTCCAGTGTATAAGTGGCCCTGTCTATGAGTCTCCCAGTGTGTGAGCAGCCCAATTTGTGAGTGGCCCAGTGTATTAGTGGCCCAGTGTGTGAGTAGTGCAATGTGTGAGTGCTGAAGGTTGTGAGTGGCCCAGTGTTGCGTGGCCCAGTTTATGAGCAGCTCAGTGTGCGAGTGCCCCAGTGTGAGAGTGGACTTCTGCGTATTTGGCCCAGTGGAATAGAGGCCCAATGGATGAGTGGCCCAGTATGTGAGTGGTCCAGTGTATGAATGGCTCTGTGTGTGTGTGGCCCAGAGGATGAGTTACCCAGTGTATGAGTGGCCCAGAGTGTGTGTTGTGCCATGTATGGGTGGTGAAGGGTGTGATTGGCCCAGTGTTTGAGTGGCCCAATGTAAGTGTGGCCCAACATGTGCGTAGCACAGTGTGTGAGTAGCTCCATGTGTAAGTAGCCCGGTGTATGAATTGCCCAGTCTGTGGGGGCCCAATATTTGCGTTGCCCAATGTATGTGTGACCCAGTGTATGAGTTGCCCAGTGTGTGAGTAGCCCACTGTATGAGTGTCCCAGTGTGTGAGTGGCACAGTATATAAGTGGACCAATGTATGAGTAATGCTATGTTTGAGTGTTCCATTGGATTAATGGCCCAGTGTGTGAGCAGCCCCTTGTGTGTGTGGTGAAGTGTGTGAGTGGTGCAGAGTGTGAGTAACCCAGTGTGTGTGTTGTTAATTGTGGATGAGTGACCTAGTTTCTGAGTGGCCCACTGTGTGGGTGGCAAAGTGTGTGATTGCTAAAGTGTGTGAGTGGTCCAGTTTGTGAGTAGACCAGTGGATGTGTTGCCCAAGGTATGAATGCCCCAGTGTGTAGGTAGTCCAGTGTATGAGTGGCCCAGTCTGTGAGTCTCCCAGTGTGTGAGCAGCCCAATGTGTGAATAACCCATTGGATGAGTGGCCCAGTGCATGAGTGGTCCAGTGTGTGAGTAGTGCACTGTGTGTGTAGTGAAGGGTTTGATTGGCCCAGTGTGTGATTGGTCCAATGTATGAGTGGCCCAGCATGTGAGTGGCCCAGTTTGTGTGCAGCCCAATGTTTGAGTGGCCCACTGGATGAGTGGCCCAGTGTATGAGTGGCCCAGTGTGTGAGTAGTGCAATGTGTGAATGGGGAAGAGTGCCACAGTGTGTGAGTCATCCAGTTTGTAAGTCGACCAGTGAATGAGTTACCCAAGGTATGAGTGGCCTGGTGTGTAGGTAGTCCTGTGTATGAGTGGCCCAGTCTGTGAGTCTACCAGTGTGTCAGCAGCCCAATGTGTGAGTGGCCCAGTGGATGAGTAGCCCAGTTTATGAGTGGCCCAGTGTATGAGTAGCCCAGTGTGTGAGTCATGCAATGTGTGAGTGGAGAAAGGTGTGAATGTCCGAGTGTGTGAGTGGCCCATTGTATGAGTGGCCAATACTGGGAGGGGTCCAGTGTGTGAGCAGCCCAATGTGTGAGTAGCACCGTGTATGAGTGGACCAGTGTGTGAGTGGCCCAGTGGATGAGTCTCCCAGTGTATGAGTGGACAAGTGTGTAGGTAGTCCAGTGTATGAGTGGCCCAGTCTGTGAGTCTCCCAGTATGTGTGGAGCCCAATGTGTGAGTGGCACAGTGTATGTGTGGCCCAGTGTATGAGTGGACCAGTGTATGAGTAACCCAGTGTGTGAGTCGTGCAATGAGTGAGTGGTGGTGGGTGTGTGTGTCCCAGTGTGTTTGCATCCCAATGTGTGCGTGGCCCAGTGTATGATTGGACCAGTGTGTGAGTGGCCCAGTGGATGAGCGTCCCCATTTATGAGTAGCTCAGTGTTCGAATGCCCCAGTGTGAGAGTGGACCTGTGTGCAAGTGGCCCAGTGGATGAGTAGCCCAGTGTGTGAGTGGCCCAGTGTGTGAGTTGCCCAGTGTGTGAAGAGCCCACTGTATGAGTGTCCCAATGTGTGTGTGGCACAGTATATAAGTGGACCAATGTATGAGTAACCCTATGTTCGAGTGTCCCAGTGGATGAATGGCCCAGTGTGTGAGCAGCCCCTTGTGCATGTGGTGAAGTGTGTGAGTGGTGCAGAGTGTGAGTGACCCAGTGTGTGTGTTGCTAATTGGATGAGTGGCCTAGTTTCTGAGTGGCCCAGTGTGTGGGTGGGAAAGTGTGTGATTACCACAATGTGTGAGTGGTGCAGTTTGTGAGTAGACCAGTGGATGAGTTCCCAGTGTGTGAGTGGTCCAGTGTATGAGTGTCCAAGTGTGTGAGTGGCACAGTATATAATTGGACCCATGTATGAGTAACGGTATGTTTGAGTGTCCCAGTGGATGCATGGCCCAGTGTGTGAGCAGCACTGGATATGAGTAGTCCAGTGTGTGAGTAGCCCAGTGTATGGGTTGCCCAGTCTATGATTATTCCAGTGTGTGAGCAGCACAATGTGAGTGGCCATTTGGATGAGTGGCCCAGTGTATCAGTGGCCCATTGTGTGAGTAGCCCAGTGTATGAGTGGCCCAGTGTATGAGTTTCCCAGTGTCTGAGTAGCCCACTGTATGAATGGCCCAATGTGTGAGTGGCACAGTATACAAGTGGACCAATGTATGAGTGGCCCAGTGTATGAGTGGCCCAGTGTATGAGTAGCCAAGCGTGTAGGTAGTCCAGTGTATGAGTGGCCCATTCTGTGAGTCTCCCAGTGTGTGTGCAGCCCAATGTGTGAGTGGCCCAGTGGATGAGTGGTCCAATTTGCGAGTTGCGCACTTGTTGCGTCGCCAAATGTATGAGTGACCCAGTGTATGAGTGGTCCCGTGTGTGAGTGGCACAGTATATAAGTGGACCAATGTATGAGTAACGCTATGTTTGAGTGTCCCATTGGATTAATGGCCCAGTGTGTGAGCAGCCCCTTGTGTGTGTGGTGAAGTGTGTGAGTGGTGCAGAGTGTGAGTAACCCAGTGTGTGTGTTGCTAATTGTGGATGAGTGACCTAGTTTCTGAGTGGCCCACTGTGTGGGTGGCAAAGTGTGTGATTGCCAAAGTGGGTGAGTGGTCCAGTTTGTGAGTAGACCAGTGGATGTGGTGCCCAAGGTATGAGTGACCCAGTGTGTAGGTAGTCCAGTGTATGAGTGGCCCAGTCTGTGAGTCTCCCAGTGTGTGAGCAACCCAATGTGTGAGTAACCCATTGGATGAGTGGCCCAGTGCATGTGTGTTCCAGTGTGTGAGTAGTGCACTGTGTGTGTAGTGAAGGGTGTGATTGGCCATGTGTGTGAGTGGTCCAATGTATGAGTGGCCCAGTGTGTGAGTAGTGCAA
This sequence comes from Narcine bancroftii, assembly GCF_036971445.1. Lineage (NCBI taxonomy): Eukaryota > Metazoa > Chordata > Chondrichthyes > Torpediniformes > Narcinidae > Narcine > Narcine bancroftii. The sequence goes on along the minus strand of NC_091480.1, from coordinate 43,656,540 downwards.
TGTGTGAATGGGGAAGAGTGCCACAGTGTGTGTGTGGTCCAGTTTGTAAGTAGACCAGTAGATGAGTTACCCAAGGTATGAGTGGCCTGGTGTGTAGGTAGTCCAGTGTATGAGTGGCCCAGTCTGTGAGTCTACCAGTGTGTGAGCAGACCAATGTGTGAGTGGCCCAGTGGATGAATGGCCCAGTGTATGAGTGGCCCAGTGTATGAGTAGCCCAGTGTGTGTGTCGTGCAATGTGTGAGTGGAGAAAGGTGTGAATGTCCGAGTGTGTGAGTGGCCCGTTGTATGAGTGGCCAAGTCTGGGAGTGGTCCAGTGTGTGAGCAGCCCAATGTGTGAGTACCGCCGTGTATGAGTGGACCAGTGTGTGAGTGGCCCCGTGGATGAGTCTCTCAGTGTATGAGTGGACAAGTGTGTAGGTAGTCCAGTGTATGAGTGGCCCAGTCTGTGAGTCTCCCAGTATGTGTGCAGCCAAATGTGTGAGTGGCACTGTGGATGTGTGGCCCAGTGTATGAGTGGCCCAGTGTATGAGTAGCCCAGTGTGTGAGTCGTGCAATGGGTGGAGGGTGTGTGTGTCCCAGGGTGTGAGCATCCCAATGTGTGCGTGTCCCAGTGTATGATTGGACCAGTGTGTGAGTGGCCCAGTGGATGAGCGTCCCCATTTATGAGCAGCTCAGTGTTCGAATGCCCCAGTGTGAGAGTGGACCTGTGTGCAAGTGGCCCAGTGGATGAGTAGCCCAGTGTGTGAGTGGACCAGTGTGTGAGTGGCACAGTATATAAGTGGACCAATGTATGAGTAACGCTATGTTTGAGTGACCCAGTGGATGAATGGCCCAGTGTGTGAGCAACCCCTTTTGTGTGTGGTGAAGTGTGTGAGTGGTGCAGAGTGTGAGTAACCCAGTGTGTGTGTTGCTAATTGTGGATGAGTGGCCTAGTTTCTGAGTAGCCCAGTGTGTGGGTGACAAAGTGTGTGATTGCCAAAGTGTGTGAGTGGTTCAGTTTGTGAGTAGACCAGTGGATGTGTTGCCCAAGTTATGAGTGGCCCAGTGTTGTGTGGAGTGCCATGTGTGAGGGGTGAAGGGGGTGATTGTTCCAGTGTTTGAGTGGCCCAATGTATGAGTGGCCCAGTGTATGGGTGGGCTAGTGTGTGAGTGGCACAGTAGTTAAGTGGCCCAGTGGATAAATGTCACAATTTATGACCAGCGCAGTGTGTGAGTGCCCCAGTGTGAGAGTTGATCTCTGTGTTTAATGGCCCAGTGGATGAGAGGCTCAGTGGACGAGTTTCGCAGTATGTGTGTGGCCCAGTGTATGAGTGGCCCTGTGTATGAGTTGCCCAGTGTGTGAGTAGCCCACTGTATGAGTGTCCCAGTGTGTGAGTGGCACAGTATATAAGTGGACCAATGTATGAGTAACGCTATGTTTGAGTGTCCCAGTGGATGAATGGCCCAGTGTGTGAGCAGCCACTTGTGCGTGTGGTGAAGTGTGTGAGTGGTGCAGAGTGTGAGTGACCCAGTGTGTGTGTTGCTAATTGGATGAGTGGCCTAGTTTCTGAGTGGCCCAGCTTGTGGGTGCGAAAGTGTGTGATTGCCACAATGTGTGAGTGGTGCAGTTTGTGAGTACATCAGTGGATGTGTTGCCCAAGGTATGAGTGTCCCAGTGTTTGAGTGGCCCAGTGTGTGTGTTGTGCCATGTGAGAGTGGTGAAGCGTGTGATTGGCCCAGTGTGTGAGTGGCCAAGTGGTAAAGTCGCCCAGTGGTTATGTGGCCCAGTGGATGAGTTGTCCTAATTTTTGACCAGCTCAGTGTGTGTGTGTGTGTGTGTTTGCCCCAGTGTGATAGTGGACCTGTGTGTAAGTGGCCCAGTGGATGAGAGGTCCAGTGAATGAGTGGCCCAGTGTGTGAGTAGTCCACTGTATGAGTGGCCCAGTGTGTGTGTTGTGCCATGTGTGAGTGGTGAAGGGTGTGATTGGCCCAGTGTTTGAGTGGCCCAATGTAAACTTGGCCCAGCATGTGAGTAGTAAAGTCTGTTGCTAATTGTGGATTAGTGGCCTAGTTTCTGTGTGGCCCAGTGTGTGGGTGGCAAAGTGTGTGATTGCCACAGTGTGTGAGTGGTCCAGTTGGTGAGTAGACCAGTGGATGTGTTGCCCAAGGTATGAGTGCCCCAGTGTGTAGGTAGACCAGTGTATGAGTGGCCCAGTCTGTGAGTCTCCCAGTGTGTGAGCAGCCCAATGTGTGAGTAACCCATTGGATGAGTGGCCCAGTGCATGGGTGGTCCAGTGTGTGAGTAGTGCACTGTGTGTGTAGTGAAGGGTGTGATTGGCCCAGTGTGTGAGTGGTCCAATGTATGAATGGCCCAGTGTGTGAGTAGTGCAATGTGTGAATGGGGAAGAGTGCCACAGTGTGTGAGTGGTCCAGTTTGTAAGTAGACCAGTAGATGAGTTACCCAAGTTATGAGTGGCCTGGTGTGTAGGTAGTCCAGTGTATGAGAGGCCCAGTCTTTTAGTCTACCAGTGTGTGAGCAGACCAATGTGTGATTGGCCCAGTGGATGAGTGGCCCAGTGTATGAGTGGCCCAGTGTATGAGAAGCCCAGTGTGTGCGTCGTGCAATGTGTGAGTGGAGAAAGGTGTGAATGTCCGAGTGTGTGAGTGGCCCATTGTATGAGTGGCCAAGTCTGGGAGTGGTCCAGTGTGTGAGCAGCCCAATGTGTGAGTACCGCTGTGTATGAGTGGACCAGTGTGTGAGTGGCCCAGTGGATGAGTCTCTCAGTGTATGAGTAGACAAGTGTGTAGGTAGTCCAGTGTATGAGTGGCCCAGTCTGTGAGTCTCCCAGTATGTGTGCAGCCCATGTGTGAGTGGCACAGTGGATGTGTGGCCCAGTGTATGAGTGGCCCAGTGTATGAGTAGCCCAGTGTGTGAGTCATGCAATGGGTGGAGGGTGTGTTTGTCCCAGGGTGTGAGCATCCCAATGTGTCCATGGCCCAGTGTATGATTGGACCAGTGTGTGAGTGGCCCAGTGGATGAGCGTCCCATATTATGAGCAGCTCAGTGTTCGAATGCCCCAGTGTGAGAGTGTACCTGTGTGCAAGTGGCCCAGTGGATGAGTAGCCCAGTGTGTGAGTGGACCAGTGTGTGAGTAGCCCACTGTATGAGTGTCCCAGTGTGTGAGTGGCACAGTATATAAGTGGACCAATGTATGAGTAATGCTATGTTTGAGTGTCCCAGTGGATGAATGGCCCAGTGTGTGAGCAGCCACTTGTGCGTGTGGTGAAGTGTGTGAGTGGTGCAGAGTGTGAGTGACCCAGTGTGTGTGTTGCTAATTGGATGAGTGGCCTAGTTTCTGAGTGGCCCACTGTGTGGGTGGAAAAGTGTGTGATTGCCAAAGTTTGTGAGTGGTCCAGTTTGTGAGTAGACCAGTGGATGTGTTGCCCAAGGTATGAGTGCCCCAGTGTGTAGGTAGTCCAGTGTATGAGTGGCCCAGTCTGTGAGTCTCCCAGTGTGTGAGCAGCCCAATGTGTGAGTAACCCATTGGATGAGTGGCCCAGTGCATGGGTGGTCCAGTGTGTGAGTAGTGCACTGTGTGTGTAGTGAAGGGTGTGATTGGCCCAGTGTGTGAGTGGTCCAATGTATGAATGGCCCAGTGTGTGAGTAGTGCAATGTGTGAATGGCGAAGAGTGCCACAGTGTGTGAGTGGTCCAGTTTGTAAGTAGACCAGTAGATGAGTTACCCAAGGTATGAGTGGCCTGGTGTGTAGGTAGTCCAGTGTATGAGAGGCCCAGTCTTTTAGTCTACCAGTGTGTGAGCAGACCAATGTGTGATTGGCCCAGTGGATGAGTGGCCCAGTGTATGAGTGGCCCAGTGTATGAGAAGCCCAGTGTGTGCGTCGTGCAATGTGTGAGTGGAGAAAGGTGTGAATGTCCGAGTGTGTGAGTGGCCCATTGTATGAGTGGCCAAGTCTGGGAGTGGTCCAGTGTGTGAGCAGCCCAATGTGTGAGTACCGCTGTGTATGAGTGGACCAGTGTGTGAGTGGCCCAGTGGATGAGTCTCTCAGTGTATGAGTGGACAAGTGTGTAGGTAGTCCAGTGTATGAGTGGCCCAGTCTGTGAGTTTCCCAGTATGTGTGCAACCCATGTGTGAGTGGCACAGTGGATGTGTGGCCCAGTGTATGAGTGGCCCAGTGTATGAGTAGCCCAGTGTGTGAGTCATGCAATGGGTGGAGGGTGTGTTTGTCCCAGGGTGTGAGCATCCCAATGTGTGCATGGCCCAGTGTATGATTGGACCAGTGTGTGAGTGGCCCAGTGGATGAGCGTCCCATATTATGAGCAGTTCAGTGTTCGAATGCCCCAGTGTGAGAGTGTACCTGTGTGCAAGTGGCCCAGTGGATGAGTATCCCAGTGTGTGAGTGGACCAGTGTGTGAGTAGCCCACTGTATGAGTGTCCCAGTGTGTGAGTGGCACAGTATATAAGTGGACCAATGTATGAGTAATGCTATGTTTGAGTGTCCCAGTGGATGAATGGCCCAGTGTGTGAGCAGCCACTTGTGCGTGTGGTGAAGTGTGTGAGTGGTGCAGAGTGTGAGTGACCCAGTGTGTGTGTTGCTAATTGGATGAGTGGCCTAGTTTCTGAGTGGCCCAGCTTGTGGGTGGGAAAGTGTGTGATTGCCACAATGTGTGAGTGGTGCAGTTTGTGAGTACATCAGTGGATGTGTTGCCCAAGGTATGAGTGGCCCAGTGTCTGAGTGGCCCAGTGTGTGTGTTGTGCCATGTGAGAGTGGTGAAGGGTGTGATTGGCCCAGTGTGTGAGTGGCCAAGTGGTAAAGTCGCCCAGTGGTTAAGTGGCCCAGTGGATGAGTTGTCCTAATTTTTGACCAGCTCAGTGTGTGTGTGTGTTTGCCCCAGTGTGATAGTGGACCTGTGTGTAAGTGGCCCAGTGGATGAGAGGTCCAGTGAATGAGTGGCCCAGTGTGTCAGTAGCCCACTGTATGAGTGGCCCAGTGTGTGTGTTGTGCCATGTGTGAGTGGTGAAGGGTGTGATTGGCCCAGTGTTTGAGTGGCCCAATGTAAGCTTGGCCCAGCACATGAGTAGTACAGTCTGTGAGTAGCCCCGTATGTAAGTAGCCCAGTGTATGAATTGCCCAGTCTGTGAGTGGCCCAATGTTTGAGTTGCCCAATGTATGAGTGACCCAGTGTATGAGTGTCCCAGTGGATGAATGGCCCAGTGTGTGAGAAGCCCCTTGTGTGTGGTGAAATGTGTGAGTGGCACTGGTTGTGAGTCTCGCAATGCGTAAACAGCCCTATGTGTTAGTGGCCCAGAGGATGAGTGGCCCAGTGTCTGAGTGGCCCAGTGTGTGTGTTGTGCCATGTGTGAGTGGTGAAGGGTGTGATTGGCCTAGTGTGTGAGTGGCCAAGTGGTAAAGTCGCCCAGTGGTTAAGTGGCCCAGTGGATGAGTTGTCCTAATTTTTGACCAGCTCAGTGTGTGTGTGTGTGTGTGCCCCAGTGTGATAGTAGAACTGTGTGTAAGTGGCCCAGTGGATGAGAGGTCCAGTGAATGAGAGGTCCAGTGAATGAGTGGCCCAGTGTGTGAGTAGCCCACTGTATGAGTGGCCCAGTGTGTTTGTTGTGCCATGTGTGAGTGGTGAAGGGTGTGATTGGTCCAGTGTTTGAGTGGCCCAATGTAAGCTTGGCCCAGCATGTGAGTAGCACAGTCTGTGAGTAGCCCCGTGTGTAAGTAGCCCAGTGTATGAATTGCCCAGTCTGTGAGTGGCCCAATGTTTGAGTTGCCCAATGTATGAGTGACCCAGTGTATGAGTACCAAGTGTGTGAGTAGCACAGTGTATGAGTGGTCCAGTGTATGAGTTGCCCTGTGTGTGAGTAGCCCACTGTATGAGTGTCCCAATGTGTGTGTGGCACAGTATATAAGTGGACCAATGTATGAGTAACCCTATGTTCGAGTGTCCAAGTGGATGAATGGCCCAGTGTGTGAGCAGCCCCTTGTGCGTGTGGTGAAGTGTGTGAGTGGTGCAGAGTGTGAGTGACCCAGTGTGTGTGTTGCTAATTGGATGAGTGGCCTAGTTTCTGAGTGGCCCAGTGTGTGGGTGGGAAAGTGTGTGACTACCACAATGTGTGAGTGGTCCAGTTTGTGAGTAGACCAGTGGATGAGTTCCCAGTGTGTGAGTGGCCCAGTGTATGAGTGTCCCAGTGTGTGAGTGGCACAGTATATAAGTGGACCAATGTATGAGTAAAGGTATGTTTGAGTGTCCCAGTGGATGAATGGCCCAGTGTGTGAGCAGCACCGGATATGAGTAGTCCAGTGTGTGAGTAGTCCGGTGTATGTGTTGCCCAGTCTGTGAGTGTTCCAGTGTGTGAGCAGCCCAATGTGTGAGTGGCCCTGTGGATGAGTGGCCCAGTGTATGAATGGCCCATTGTGTGTGTAGTGCAATGTGTGAGTGGTGAAGGGTTTGAGTGCCCAAATGTGTGATTGGCCAATGTATGAGTGGACCAGTGTATGAATGTCCCAGTGTGTGAGTAGCCCAGTGTATGAGTGGCCCAGTGTTTGAGTTGCCCAGTGTCTGAGTAGCCCACTGTATGAATGTCCCAATGTGTGAGTGGCACAGTATACAAGTGGACCAATGTATGAGTGGCCCAGTGTATGAGTGGCCCAGTGTATGAGTAGCCAAGTTTGTAGGTAATCCAGTGTATGAGTGGCCAATTCTGTGAGTATCCCAGTGTGTGTGCAGCCCAATGTGTGAGTGGCCCAGTGGATGAGTGGTCCAATTTGCGAGTAGCGCATTGGTTGCATCGCCAAATGTATGAGTGACCCAGTGTATGAATGGTCCAGTGTGTAGGTAGTCCATGTGTATGAGTTTCCCAGTCTTTGAGTTTCCCAGAGTGTAAACATCCCTATGTGTGAGTGGCCCAGAGGATGAGTGGCCCAGTTTATGAGTGGCCCAGTGTGTGTGTTGTGCCATGTGTGAGTGGTGAAGGGTGTGATTGGCCCAGTGTGTGAGTGGCCTAGTGTGTGAGTGGCCAAGTGGTTAAGTGGCACAGTGGTTAAGTGGCCCAGTGGATGAGTTACCCAATTTTTGACCAGCTCAGTGTGTGTGTATGTGTGCCCCACTGTGATAGTGGACCTGTGTGTCAGTGGCCCTGTGGTTTAGAGGCCCAGTGGATGAGTGGCCCAGTAAGTGAATGGCCCAGTGTTTGAGTAGCCCAGTGTATGAGTGGCCCAGTGTGTGTTTAGCGCAATGAGTGAGTGGTGAAGGGTGTGCGTGGCTCAATGTTTGAGTGGTTCATTGTATGAGTGACCCAATGTATGAGTGCCCAACGTGCGAGAAATCCAGAGTATTAGTGGCCCAGTGTATGAGTGCTCCAGTGTGTAGATAGTCCAGAGTATGAGTGGCCCAGTCTATGAGTCTCCCAGTGTGTGAGCAGCCCAATTTGTGAGTGCTGAAAGTTGTGAGTGGCCCAGTGTTGAGTGGCCCAATTTACGAGCAGCACAGTGTGCGAGTTCCCCAGTGTGAGAGTGGACTTCTGTGTATTTGGCCCAGTGGAATAGAGGCCCAATGGATGAGTGGCCCAGTATGTGAGTGATCCAGTGTGTGAATGGCTCTGTGTGAGAGTGGCCCAGTGTATGAGTATCCCAGTGTGGGAGTGGACAAGTCGGGAGTGCTCCAGTGTGTGAACAGCCCTATGTGTGTGTGGCCCAGAGGATGAGTTACCCAGTGTATGAGTGGCCCAGAGTGTGTGTTGTGCCATGTATGGGTGGTGAAGGGTGTGATTGGCCCAGTGTTTGAGTGGCCCAATGTAAGTGTGGCCCAACATGCGCGTAGCACAGTGTGTGAGTAGCCCCATGTGTAAGTAGCCCGGTGTGTGAATTGCCCAGTCTGTGGGGGCCCACTATTTGCGTTGCCCAATGTATGAGTGACCCAGTGTATGAGTTGCCCAGTGTGTGAGTAGCCCACTGTATGAGTGTCCCAGTGTGTGAGTGGCACAGTATATAAGTGGACCAATGTATGAGTAACGCTATGTTTGAGTGTCCCAATGGATTAATGGCCCACTGTGCGAGCAGCCCCTTGTGTGTGTGTGTGAAGTGTGCGAGTGGTGCAGAGTGTGAGAAACCCAGTGTGTGTGTTGCTAATTGTGGATGAGTGACCTAGTTTCTGAGTGGCCCACTGTGTGGGTGGAAAAGTGTGTGATTGCCAAAGTGTGTGAGTGGTCCAGTTTGTGAGTAGACCAGTGGATGTTTTGCCCAAGGTATGAGTGCCCCAGTGTGTAGGTAGTCCAGTGTATGAGTGGCCCAGTCTGTGAGTCTCCCAGTGTGTGAGCAACCCAATGTGTGAGTAACCCATTGGATGAGTGGCCCAGTGCATAAGTGGTCCAGTGTGTGAGTAGTGCACTGTGTGTGTAGTGAAGGGTGTGATTGGCCCAGTGTGTGAGTGGTCCAATGTATGAGTGGCCCAGTGTGTGAGTAGTGCAATGTGTGAATGGGGAAGAGTGCCACAGTGTGTGAGTGGTCCAGTTTGTAAGTAGACCAGTAGATGAGTTACCCAAGTTATGAGTGGCCTGGTGTGTAGGTAGTCCAGTGTATGAGTGGCCCAGTCTGTGAGTCTACCAGTGTGTGAGCAGCCCAATGTGTGAGTGGCCCAGTGGATGAGTGGCCCAGTGTATGAGTGGCCCAGTGTATGAGTAGCCCAGTGTGTGCGTCGTGCAATGTGTGAGTGGAGAAAGGTGTGAATGTTCGAGTGTGTGAGTGGCCCATTGTATGAGTGGCCAAGTCTGGGAGTGATCCAGTGTGTGAGCAGCCCAATGTGTGAGTACCGCCGTGTATGAGTGTATGAGTGGACCAGTGTGTGAGTGGCCCAGTGGATGAGTCTCTCAGTGTATGAGTGGACAAGTGTGTAGGTAGTCCAGTGTATGAGTGGCCCAGTTTGTGAGTCTCCCAGTATTTGTGCTGCCCAATGTGTGAGTGGCACAGTGGATGTGTGGCCCAGTGTATGAGTGGCCCAGTGTGTGAGTCGTGCAATGAGTGAGTGGTGGAGGGTGTGTGTGTCCCAGGGTGTGAGCATCCCAATGTGTGCGTGGCCCAGTGTATGATTGGACCAGTGTGTGAGTGGCCCAGTGGATGAGCGTCCCCATTTATGAGCAGCTCAGTGTTCGAATGCCCCAGTGTGAGAGTGGACCTGTGTGCAAGTGGCCCAGTGGATGAGTAGCCCAGTGTGTGAGTGGACCAGTGTGTGAGTAGCCCACTGTATGAGTGTCCCAGTGTGTGAGTGGCACAGTATATAAGTGGACCAATGTATGAGTAACCCTTTGTATGAGTGTCCCAGTGGATGAATGGCCCAGTGTGTGAGAAGCCCCTTGTGTGTGGTGAAATGTGTGAGTGGCACTGGTTGTGAGTCTCGCAATGTGTAAACAGCCCTATGTGTTAGTGGCCCAGAGGATGAGTGGCTCAGTGTCTGAGTGGCCCAGTGTGTGTGTTGTGCCATGTGTGAGTGGTGAAGGGTGTGATTGGCCTAGTGTGTGAGTGGCCAAGTGGTAAAGTCGCCCAGTGGTTAAGTGGCCCAGTGGATGAGTTGTGCTAATTTTTGACCAGCTCAGTGTGTGTGTGTGTGTGCCCCAGTGTGATAGTAGAACTGTGTGTAAGTGGCCCAGTGGATGAGAGGTCCAGTGAATGAGAGGTCCAGTGAATGAGTGGCCAAGTGTGTGAGTAGCCCACTGTATGAGTGGCCCAGTGTGTGTGTTGTGCCATGTGTGAGTGGTGAAGGGCTTGGCCCAGCATGTGAGTATCACAGTCTGTGAGTAGCCCCGTGTGTAAGTAGCCCAGTGTATGAATTGCCCAGTCTGTGAGTGGCCCAATGTTTGAGTTGCCCAATGTATGAGTGACCCAGAGTATGAGTACCAAGTGTGTGAGTAGCCCAGTGTATGAGTGGTCCAGTGTATGAGTTGCCCAGTGTGTGAGTAGCCCACTGTATGAGTGTCCCAATGTGTGTGTGGCACAGTATATAAGTGGACCAATGAATGAGTAACCCTATGTTCGAGTGTCCCAGTGGATGAATGGCCCAGTGTGTGAGCAGCCCCTTGTGCGTGTGGTGAAGTGTGTGAGTGGTGCAGAGTGTGAGTGACCCAGTGTGTGTGTTGCTAATTGGATGAGTGGCCTAGTTTCTGAGTGGCCCAGTGTGTGGGTGGGAAAGTGTGTGACTACCACAATGTGTGAGTGATGCAGTTTGTGAGTAGACCAGTGGATGAGTTCCCAGTGTGTGAGTGGCCCATTGTATGAGTGTCCCAATGTGTGTGTGGCACAGTATATAAGTGGACCAATGTATGAGTAACGGTATGTTTGAGTGTCCCAGTTGATGAATGGCCCAGTGTGTGAGCAGCACAGGATATGAGTAGTCCAGTGTGTGAGTAGCCCAGTGTATGTGTTGCCCAGTCTGTGAGTGTTCCAGTGTGTGAGCAGCCCAATGTGTGAGTGGCCCTGTGGATGAGTGGCCCAGTGTATGAATGGCCCATTGTGTGTGTAGTGCAATGTGTGAGTGGTGAAGGGTTTGAGTGCCCAAATGTGTGATTGGCCAATGTATGAGTGGACCAGTGTATGAATGTCCCAGTGTGTGAGTAGCCCCGTGTATGAGTGGCCCAGTGTTTGAGTTGACCAGTGTCTGAGTAGCTCACTGTATGAATGTCCCAATGTGTGAGTGGCACAATATACAAGTGGACCAATGTATGAGTGGCTTCAGTGTATGAGTGGCCCAGTGTATGAGTAGCCAAGTGTGTAGGTAGCCCAGTGTATGAGTGGCCCATTCTGTGAGTCTCCCAGTGTGTGTGCAGCACAATGTGTGAGTGGCCCAGTGGATGAGTGGTCCAATTTGCGAGTAGCGCATTGGTTGCATCGCCAAATGTATGAGTGACCCAGTGTATGAGTGGTCCAGTGTGTAGGTAGTCCATGTGTATGAGTTTCCCAGTCTTTGAGTTTCCCAGAGTGTGAACATCCCTATGTGTGAGTGGCCCAGAGGATGAGTGGCCCAGTTTATGAGTGGCCCAGTGTGTGTGTTGTGCCATGTGTGAGTGGTGAAGGGTGTGATTGGCCCAGTGTGCGAGTGGCCTAGTGTGTGAGTGGCCAAGTGGTTAAGTGGCACAGTGGTTAAGTGGCCCAGTGGATGAGTGACCCAATTTTTGACCAGCTCAGTGTGTGTGTATGTGTGCCCCACTGTGATAGTGGACCTGTGTGTCAGTGGCCCTGTGGTTTAGAGGCCCAGTGGATGAGTGGCCCAGTAAGTGAATGGCCCAGTGTTTGAGTAGCCCAGTGTATGAGTGGCCCAGTGTGTGTTTAGCGCAATGAGTGAGTGGTGAAGGATGTGCGTGGCTCAATGTTTGAGTGGTCCATTGTATGAGTGACCCAATGTATGAGTGCCCAACGTGCAAGAAATCCAGAGTATTAGTGGCCCAGTGTATGAGTGCTCCAGTGTGTAGATAGTCCAGTGTATGAGTGGCCCAGTCTATGAGTCTCCCAGTGTGTGAGCAGCCCAATTTGTGAGTGCTGAAAGTTGTGAGTGGCCCAGTGTTGAGTGGCCCATTTACGAGCAGCTCAGTGGGCGAGTTCCCCAGTGTGAGAGTGGACTTCTGTGTATTTGCCCAGTGGAATAGAGGCCCAATGGATGAGTGGCCCAGTATGTGAGTGATCCAGTGTGTGAATGGCCTTGTGTGAGAGTGGCCCAGAGTATGAGTATCCCAGTGTGTGAGTGGACAAGTCGGGAGTACTCCAGTGTGTGAACAGCCCTATGTGTGTGTGGCCCAGAGGATGAGTTACCCAGTGTATGAGTGGCCCAGAGTGTGTGTTGTGCCATGTATGGGTGGTGAAGGGTGTGATTGGCCCAGTGTTTGAGTGGCCCAATGTAAGTGTGGCCCAACATGCGCGTAGCACAGTGTGTGAGTAGCCCCATGGGTAAGTAGCCCGGTGTATGAATTGCCCAGTCTGTGGGGGCCCAAAATTTGCGTTGCCCAATGTATGAGTGACCCAGTGTATGAGTTGCCCAGTGTGTGAGTAGCCCACTGTATGAGTGTCCCAGTGTGTGAGTGGCACAGTATATAAGTGGACCAATGTATGAGTAACGCTATGTTTGAGTGTCCCATTGGATTAATGGCCCAGTGTGTGAGCAGCCCCTTGTGTGTGTGATGAAGTGTGTGAGTGGTGCAGAGTGTGAGTAACCCAGTGTGTGTGTTGCTAATTGTGGATGAGTGACCTAGTTTCTGAGTGGCCCACTGTGTGGGTGGAAAAGTGTGTGATTGCCAAAGTGTGTGAGTGGTCCAGTTTGTGAGTAGACCAGTGGATGTGTTGCCCTCAGGTATGAGTACCCCAGTGTGTAGGTAGTCCAGTGTATGAGCGGCCCAGTCTGTGAGTCTCCCAGTGTGTGAGCAGCCCAATGTGTGAGTAACCCATTGGATGAGTGGCCCAGTGCATGAGTGGTCCAGTGTGTGAGTAGTGCACTGTGTGTGTTGTGAAGGGTGTGATTGGCCCAGTGTGTGAGTGGTCCTATGTATGAGTGGCCCAGTGTGTGAGTAGTGCAATGTGTGAATGGCGAAGAGTGCCACAGTGTGTGAGTGGTCCAGTTTGTAAGTAGACCAGTAGATGAGTTACCCAAGGTATGAGTGGCCTGGTGTGTAGGTAGTCCAGTGTATGAGTGGCCCAGTCTGTGAGTCTACCAGTGTGTGAGCAGCCCAATGTGTGAGTGGCCCAGTGGATGAGTGGCCCAGTGTATGAGTAGCCCAGTGTGTGCGTCGTGCAATGTGTGAGTGGAGAAAGGTGTGAATGTCCGAGTGTGTGAGTGGCCCATTGTACGAGTGGCCAAGTCTGGGAGTGGTCCAGTGTGTGAGCAGCCCAATGTGTGAGTAACGCCGTGTATGAGTGGACCAGTGTGTGAGTGGCCCAGTGGATGAGTCTCTCAGTGTATGAGTGGACAAGTGTGTAGGTAGTCCAGTGTATGAGTGGCCCAGTCTGTGAGTCTCCCAGTATGTGTGCAGCCCAATGTGTGAGTGGCACAGTGGATGTGTGGCCCAGTATATGAGTGGCCCAGTGTATGAGTAGCCCAGTGTGTGAGTCGTGCAATGAGTGAGTGGTGGAAGGTGTGTGTGTCCCAGGGTGTGAGCATCCCAATGTGTGCGTGGCCCAGTGTATGATTGGACCAGTGTGTGAGTGGCCCAGTGGATGAGCGTCCCCATTTATGAGCAGCTCAGTGTTCGAATGCCCCAGTGTGAGAGTGGACCTGTGTGCAAGTGGCCCAGTGGATGAGTAGCCCAGTGTGTGAGTGGACCAGTGTGTGAGTAGCCCACTGTATGAGTGTCAAGTGTGTGAGTGGCACAGTATATAAGTGGACCAATGTATGAGTAACGCTATGTTTGAGTGACCCAGTGGATGAATGGCCCAGTGTGTGAGCAACCCCTTTTGTGTGTGGTGAAGTGTGTGAGTGGTGCAGAGTGTGAGTAACCCAGTGTGTGTGTTGCTAATTGTGGATGAGTGGCCTAGTTTCTGAGTGGCCCAGTGTGTGGGTGGCAAAGTGTGTGATTGCCAAAGTGTGTGAGTGGTTCAGTTTGTGAGTAGACCAGTGGATGTGTTGCCCAAGTTATGAGTGGCCCAGTGTTGTGTGGAGTGCCATGTGTGAGGGGTGAAGGGGGTGATTGTTCCAGTGTTTGAGTGGCCCAATGTATGAGTGGCCCAGTGTATGGGTGGGCTAGTGTGTGAGTGGCACAGTAGTTAAGTGGCCCAGTGGATAAATGTCACAATTTATGACCAGCGCAGTGTGTGAGTGCCCCAGTGTGAGAGTTGATATCTGTGTTTAATCGCCCAGTGGAGGAGAGGCTCAGTGGACGAGTTGCGCAGTATGTGAGTGGCCCAGTGTATGAGTGGCCCTGTGTATGAGTTGCCCAGTGTGTGAGTAGCCCACTGTATGAGTGTCAAGTGTGTGAGTGGCACAGTATATAAGTGGACCAATGTATGAGTAATGCTATGTTTGAGTGACCCAGTGGATGAATGGCCCAGTGTGTGAGCAACCCCTTTTGTGTGTGGTGAAGTGTGTGAGTGGTGCAGAGTGTGAGTAACCCAGTGTGTGTGTTGCTAATTGTGGATGAGTGGCCTAGTTTCTGAGTGGCCCAGTGTGTGGGTGGCAAAGTGTGTGATTGCCAAAGTGTGTGAGTGGTTCAGTTTGTGAGTAGACCAGTGGATGTGTTGCCCAAGTTATGAGTGGCCCAGTGTTGTGTGGAGTGCCATGTGTGAGGGGTGAAGGGGGTGATTGTTCCAGTGTTTGAGTGGCCCAATGTATGAGTGGCCCAGTGTATGGGTGGGCTAGTGTGTGAGTGGCACAGTAGTTAAGTGGCCCAGTGGATAAATGTCACAATTTATGACCAGCGCAGTGTGTGAGTGCCCCAGTGTGAGAGTTGATATCTGTGTTTAATCGCCCAGTGGAGGAGAGGCTCAGTGGACGAGTTGCGCAGTATGTGAGTGGCCCAGTGTATGAGTGGCCCTGTGTATGAGTTGCCCAGTGTGTGAGTAGCCCACTGTATGAGTGTCCCAGTGTGTGAGTGGCACAGTATAAAAGTTGACCAATGTATGAGTAACGCTATGTTTGAGTGTCCCAGTGGATGAATGGCCCAGTGTGTGAGCAACCACTTGTGCGTGTAGTGAAGTGTGTGAGTGGTACAGAGTGTTAGTGACCCAGTGTGTGTGTTGCTAATTGGATGAGTGGCCTAGTTTCTGAGTGGCCCAGTGTGTGGGTGGGAAAGTGTGTGATTGCCACAATGTGTGAGTGGTGCAGTTTGTGAGTACACCAGTGGATGTGTTGCCCAAGGTATGAGTGGCCCAGTGTGTAGGTAGTCCAGTGTATGAGTGGCCCAGTCTGTGAGTCTCCCAGTGTGTGAGCAGCCCAATGTGTGAGTAACCCATTGGATGAGTGGCCCAGTGCATGAGTGGTCCAGTGTGTGAGTAGTGCACTGTGTGTGTAGTGAAGGGTGTGATTGGCCCAGTGTGTGAGTGGTCCAATGTATGAGTGGCCCAGCTTGTGAGTGGCCCAGTCTGTGTGCAGCCCAATGTTTGAGTGGCCCAGTGGATGAGTTGCCCCGTGTGTGAGTAGTGCAGTCTGTGAATGGGGAAGTGTGCCACAGTGTGTGAGTGGTCCAGTTTGTAAGTAGACCAGTGGATGTTACCCAAGGTATGAGTGGCCTGGTGTGTAGGTAGTCCAGTGTATGAGTGGCCCAGTCTGTGAGTCTACCAGTGTGTGAGCAGCCCAATGTGTGAGTGGCCCAGTGGATGAGTGGCCAAGTCTGGGAGTGGTCCAGTGTTCGAGCAGCCCAATGTTGGCCCAATGGATGAGTGTGTGAGTGACCCAGTGTATGAGTACCGTGTGTGAGTAGCCCAGTGTATGAGTGGTCCAGTGTATGAGTTGCCCAGTGTGTGAGTAGCCCACTGTATGAGTGTCCCAATGTGTGTGCGGCACAGTATATAAGTGGACCAATGTATGAGTAACCCTGTGTTCGAGTGTCCCAGTGGATGAATGGCCCAGTGTGTGAGCAGCCCCTTGTGCGTGTGGTGAAGTGTGTGAGTGGTGGAGAGTGTGAGTGACACAGTGTGTGTGTTGCTAATTGGATGAGTGGCCTAGTTTCTGAGTGGCCCAGTGTGTGGGTGGGAAAGTGTGTGACTACCGCAATGTGTGAGTGGTGCAGTTTGTGAGTAGACCAGTGGATGAGTTCCCAGTGTATGAGTGGCCCAGTGTATGAGTGTCCCAGTGTGTGAGTGGCACAGTATATAAGTGGACCAATGTATGAGTAACGGTATGTTTGAGTGTCCCAGTGGATGAATGGCCCAGTGTGTGAGCAGCACAGGATATGAGTAGTCCAGTGTGTGAGTAGCCCAGTGTATGGATTGCCCAGTCTGTGAGTGTTCCAGTGTGTGAGCAGCACAATGTGTGAGTGGCCCTTTGGATGAGTGGCCCAGTGTATGAGTGGCCCATTGTGTGAGTAGTGTAATGTGTGAGTGGTGAAGGGTTTGAGTGCCCAAATATGTGATTGGCCAATGTATGAGTGGACCAGTGTATGAATGTCCCAGTGTGTGAGTAGCCCAGTGTTTTGGTAGTCCATGTGTATGAGTTTCCCAGTCTTTTAGTTTCCCAGAGTGTGAAAATCCCTATGTGTGAGTGGCCCAGAGGATGAGTGGCCCAGTTTATGAATGGCCCAGTGTGTGTGTTGTGCCATGTGTGAGTGGTGAAGGGTGAGATTGGCCCAGTGTGCGAGTGGCCTAGTGTGTGAGTGGCCAAGTGGTTAAGTGGCACAGTGGTTAAGTGGCCCAGTGGATGAGTGACTCAATTTTTGACCAGCTCAGTGTGTGTGTATGTGTGCCCCACTGTGATAGTGGACCTGTGTGTCAGTGGCCCTGTGGTTTAAAGGCCCAGTGGATGAGTGGCCCAGTAAGTGATTGGCCCAGTGTTTGAGTAGCCCAGTGTATGAGTGGCCCAGTCTGTGTGTAGTGCAATGAGTGAGTGGTGAAGGGTGTGCGTGGCTCAATGTTTGAGTGGTCCATTGTATGAGTGACCCAATGTATGAGTGCCCAACGTGCGAGAAGCGCAGAGTATTAGTGGCCCAGTGTATGAGTGCTCCAGTGTGTAGATAGTCCAGTGTATGAGTGGCCCTGTCTATGAGTCTCCCAGTGTGTGAGCAGCCCAATTTGTGAGTGGCCCAGTGTATGAGTGGCCCAGTGTTTGAGTAGTGCAATGTGTGAGTGCTGAAGGTTGTGAGTGGCCCAGTGTTGAGTGGCCCAGTTTATGAGTAGCTCAGTGTGCGAGAGCCCCAGTGTGAGAGTGGACTTCTGTGTATTTGGCCCAGTGGAATAGAGGCCCAATGGATGAGTGGCCCAGTATGTGAGTGGTCCAGTGTGTGAATGGCTCTGTGTGAGAGTGGCCCAGTGTATGAGTATCCCAGTGTGTGAGTGGACAATTCAGGGAGTGGTCCAGTGTGTGAACAGCCCTATGTGTGTGTGGCCCAGAGGATGAGTTACCCAGTGTATGAGTGGCCCAGAGTGTGTGTTGAGCCATGTATGGGTGGTGAAGGGTGTGATTGGCCCAGTGTTTGAGTGGCCCAATGTAAGTGTGGCCCAACATGTGCGTAGCACAGTGTGTGAGTAGCTCCATGTGTAAGTAGCCCGGTGTATGAATTGCCCAGTCTGTGGGGGCCCAATATTTGCGTTGCCCAATGTATGTGTGACCCAGTGTATGAGTTGCCCAGTGTGTGAGTAGCCCACTGTATGAGTGTCCCAGTGTGTGAGTGGCACAGTATATAAGTGGACCAATGTATGAGTAATGCTATGTTTGAGTGTCCCATTGGATTAATGGCCCAGTGTGTGAGCAGCCCCTTGTGTGTGTGGTGAAGTGTGTGAGTGGTGCAGAGTGTGAGTAACCCAGTGTGTGTGTTGCTATTTGTGGATGAGTGACCTAGTTTCTGAGTGGCCCACTGTGTGGGTGGCAAAGTGTGTGATTGCCAAAGTGTGTGAGTGGTCCAGTTTGTGAGTAGACCAATGGATGTAAGGCCCAAGGTATGAATGCCCAAGTGTGTAGGTAGTCCAGTGTATGAGTGGCCCAGTCTGTGAGTCTCCCAGTGTGTGAGCAGCCCAATGTGTGAGTAACCCATTGGATGAGTGGCCCAGTGCATGAGTGGTCCAGTGTGTGAGTAGTGCACTGTGTGTGTAGTGAAGGGTGTGATTGGCCCAGTGTGTGAGTGGTCCAATGTATGAGTGGCCCAGTGTGTGAGTAGTGCAATGTGTGAATGGGGAAGAGTGCCACAGTGTGTGAGTGGTCCAGTTTGTAAGTAGACCAGTGAATGAGTTACCCAAGGTATGAGTGGCCTGGTGTGTAGGTAGTCCAGTGTATGAGTGGCCCAGTCTGTGAGTCTCCCATTGTGTGAGCAGCCCAATGTGTGAGTGGCCCATTGGATGAGTGGCCCAGTGCATGAGTGGTCCAGTGTGTGAGTAGTGCACTGTGTGTGTAGTGAATGGTGTGATTGGCCCAGTGTGTGAGTGGTCCAATGTATGAGTGGCCCAGTGTGTGAGTAGTGCAATGTGTGAATGGGGAAGAGTGCCACAGTGTGTGAGTGGTCCAGTTTGTAAGTAGACCAGTGGATGAGTTACCCAAGGTATGAGTGGCCTGGTGTGTAGGTAGTCCAGTGTATGAGTGGCCCAGTCTGTGAGTCTACCAGTGTGTGAGCAGCCCAATGTGTGAGTGGCCCAGTGGATGAGTGGCCCAGTGTATGAGTGGCCCAGTGTGTGCGTCGTGCAATGTGTAAATGGAGAAAGGTGTGAATGTCCGAGTGTGTGAGTGGCCCATTGTATGAGTGGCAAAGTCTGGGAGTGGTCTAGTGTGTGAGCAGCCCAATGTGTGAGTACCGCCGTGTATGAGTGAACCAGTGTGTGAGTGGCCCAGTGGATGAGTTTCCCAGTGTATGAGTGGACAAGTGTGTAGGTAGTCCAGTGTATGAGTGTCCCAGTCTGTGAGTCTCCCAGTATGTGTGCAGCCCAATGTGTGAGTGGCACAGTGGATGTGTGGCCCAGTATATGAATGGCCCAGTGTATGAGTAGCCCAGTGTGCGAGTCGTGCAATGGAGGGTGTGTGTGTCCCTGTGTGTGAGCATCCCAATGTGTGCGTGGCCCAGTGTATGATTCGACCATTGTGTGAGTGGCCCAGTGGATGAGCGTCCCCATTTATGAGCAGCTCAGTGTTCGAATGCCCCAGTGTGAGAGTGGACCTGTGTGCAAGTGGCCCAGTGGATGAGTAGCCCAGTGTGTGAGTGGCCCAGTGTGTGAGTAGCCCCTGTATGAGTGTCCCAGTGTGTGAGTGGCACAGTATATAAGTGGACCAATGCATGAGTAATGCTATGTTTGAGTGACCCAGTGCATGAATGGCCCAGTGTGTGAGCAACCCCTTTTGTGTGTGGTGAAGTGTGTGAGTGGTGCAGAGTGTGAGTAACCCAGTGTGTGTGTTTCTATTTGTGGATGAGTGGCCTAGTTTATGAGTGGCCCAGTGTGTGGGTGGCAAAGTGTGTGATTGCCAAAGTGTGTGAGTGGTTCAGTTTGTGAGTAGACCAGTGGATGTGTTGCCCAAGTTATGAGTGGCCCAGTGTTGTGTGGAGTGCCATGTGTGAGGGGTGAAGGGTGTGATTGTTCCAGTGTTTGAGTGGCCCAATGTATGTGTGGCCCTGTGTATGGGTGGGCTAGTGTGTGAGTGGCACAGTAGTTAAGTGGCCCAGTGGATAAATGTCACAATTTATGACCAGCGCAGTGTGTGAGTGCCCCAGTGTGAGAGTTGATCTCTGTGTTTAATGGCCCAGTGGGTGAGAGGCTCAGTGGACGAGTGGCACAGTATGTGAGTGGCCCAGTGTATGAGTGGCCCTGTGTATGAGTTGCCCAGTGTGTGAGTAGCCCACTGTATGAGTGTCCCAGTGTGTGAGTGGCACAGTATATAAGTGGACCAATGTATGAGTATCTCTATGTTTGAGTGTCCCAGTGGATGAATGGCCCAGTGTGTGAGCAGCCACTTGTGTGTGTGGTGAACTGTGTGAGTGGTGCAGAGTGTGAGTGACCCAGTGTGTGTGTTGCTAATTGGATGAGTGGCCTAGTTTCTGAGTGGCCCAGTGTGTGGATGGGAACGTGTGTGATTGCCACAATGTGTGAGTGGTTCAGTTTGTGAGTAGACTAGTGGATGTGTTGCCCAAGGTGTGAGTGGCCCAGTGTGTAGGTAGTCCAGTGTATGAGTGGCCCAGTGTATGAGTACCAAGTGTGTAAGTAGTCCAGTGTATGAGTGGCCCAGTGTATGAGTGGCCCAGTGTATGAGTTTCCCAGTGTGTGAGTAGCCCAGTGTATGAGTGACCCAGTGTATGAGTGGACAAGTGTGTAGGTAGTCCAGTGTATGAGTGGCCCAGTCTGTGAGTCTCCCAGTATGTGTGCAGCCCAATGTGTGAGTGGCACAGTGGATGTGTGGCCCAGTGTATGAGTGGCCCACTGTTAGAGTAGCCCAGTGTGTGAGTCGTGCAATGAGTGTGTAGTGAAGGGTGTGAGTGTCCCAGTGTGTGAGCAGCCCAATGTGTGCGTGGCCCAGTGTATGATTGTACCAGTGTGTGAGTGGCCCAGTGGATGAGTGTCCCCATTTATGAGCAGCTCAGTGTTCGAATGCCCCAGTGTGAGAGTGGACCTGTGTGCAAGTGGCCCAGTGGATGAGTAGCCCAGTGTATGAGTAGCCCAGTGTGTGGGTAGCCCACAGTATGAGTGGCCCAATGTGTGAGTGGCACCATATATGTGGTACAGTATGTTAGTTGACCAATGTATGAGTAAATCTGTGTATGAGTGTCCCAGTGGATGAATGGCCCAGTGTGTGAGAAGCCCACTGTGTGTGTGGTGAAGTGTGTGAGTGGCACAGGTTGTGAGTGGCCCAGTGTATGAGTGGCCCAGTGTGCGTGTCGTGCAATGAGTGAGTTGTGAAGGGTGTGCGTGGCTCAATGTTTGAGTGGCCCAATGTATGAGTGACCCAATGTATGAGTGCCCAGTGTGCGAGTAGCCCAGAGTTATAGTGGCACAGTGTTTGAATGGTCCAGTGTGTAGATAGGCAAGTGTATGAGTGGCCCAGTCTATGAGTCTCCTAGTGTGTGAGCAGCCCAATTTGTGAGTGGCCCAGTGTGTGAGTGGACCTCTGTGTATGTGGCCCAGTGGAATAGAGGCCCAATGGATGATTGGCCCAGTATGTGTGTGGTCCAGTGTGTGAGTGGCTCTGTGTGAGAGTGGCCCAGTGTATGAATATCCCAGTGTGTGAGTGGACAAGTCTGGTAGTGGTCCAGTGTGTGAACAGCCCTATATGTTTGTGGCCCAGAGGATGAGTTACCCAGTGTATGAGTGGTCCAGATTGTGTGTTGTGCCATGTATGAGTGGCGAAGTGTGTGATTGGCCCAGTGTTTGAGTGGCCCAATGTAAGTGTGGCCCAACATGTGTGTAGCACAGTGTGTGAGTAGCCCCGTGTGTAAGTAGACCGGTGTATGAATTTCCCAGTCTGTGGGTGGCCCAATATTTGCGTTGCCCAATGTATGAGTGACCCAGTGTTTGAGTACCAAGTGTGTGAGTAGCCCACTGTATTAGTGTCCCAGTGTGTGAGTGGCACAGTATATAAATGGACCAATGTATGAGTAACGCTATGTTTGAGTGTCCCAGTGGATGAATGGCCCAGTGTGTGAGCTGCCCCTTGTGTGTGTGGTGAAGTGTGCGAGTGGTGCAGAGTGTGAGTGACCCAGTGTGTGTGTTGCTAAATGTGGATGAGTGGCCTAGTTTCTGTGTGGGCCAATGTGTGGGTGGCAAAGTGTGTGATTGCCACAGTGTGTGAGTGGTCCAGTTTGTGAGTAGACCAGTGGATGAGTTGCCCAAGGTATGAGTGGCCCAGTGTGTTGGTAGTCCAGTGTATGAGTGGCCCAGTCTGTAAATCTCCCAATGTGTGAGCAAACCAATGTGTGAGTAATCCAGTGGATGAGTGGCACAGTGCATGAGTGGTCCAGTGTGTGAGTAGTGCACTGTGTGTGTAGTGAAGGGTGTGATTGGCCCAGTGTGTGAGTGGTCCAATGTATGAGTGGCCCAGCATGTGAGTGGCCCAGTTTGTGTGCAGCCCAATGTGCGAGTGGCCCAGTGGATGAGTGGCCCAGTGTATGAGTGGCCCAGTGTGTGATTAGTGCATAGTGGGAATGGAGAAGAGTGTGAGAGGCCCAATGTTTGAGCTGCCCAATGTATGAGTGACCCAGTGTATGAGTACCAATTGTGTGAGTAGCCCAGTGTATGAGTGGCCCTGTGTATGAGTTGCCCAGTGTGTGAGTAGCCCAATGTTTGAGTTGCCCAGTGTATGAGTGGCCCTGTGTATGAGTTGCTCAGTGTGTGAGTAGTCCACTGTATGAGTGTCCCAGTGTGTGAGTGGCACAGTATATAAGTGGACCAATGTATGAGTAACGCAATGTTTGAGTGTCACAGTGGATGAAAGGCCCAGTGTGTGAGCAGCCCCTTGTGTGTGTGGTGAAGTGTGAGAGTGGTGCAGAGTGTAAGTAACCCAGTGTGTGTGTTGCTAATTGTGGATGAGTGGCCTAGTTTCTGAGTGGCCCACTGTGTGGGTGGTAAAGTGTGTGAATGCCTAAGTGTGTGAGTGGTTCAGTTTGTGAGTAGACCAGTGGATGTGTTGCCCAAGGTGTGAGTGGCCCAGTGTGTAGGTAGTCCAGTGTATGAGTGGCCCAGTCTGTGAGTCTCCCACTGTGCGAGCAGCCCAATGTGTGAATAACCATTGGATGATTGGCCCAGTGCATGAGTGGTCCAGTGTGTGAGTCGTGCACTGTGTGTGTAGTGAAGGGTGTGATTGGCCCAGTGTGTGATTGGTCCAATGTATGAGTGGCCCAGCATGTGAATGGCCCAGTTTGTGTGCAGCCCAATGTTTGAGTGGCCCTCTGGATGAGTGGCCCAGTGTATGAGTGGCCCATTGTGTGAATAGTGCAATGTGTGAATGGGGAAGAGTGCCACAGTGTGTGAGTCATCCAGTTTGTAAGTCGAGTTACCCAAGGTATGAGTGGCCTGGTGTGTAGGTAGTCCTGTGTATGAGTGGCCCAGTCTGTGAGTCTACCAGTGTGTCAGCAGCCCAATGTGTGAGTGGCCCAGTGGATGAGTAGCCCAGTTTATGAGTGGCCCAGTGTATGAGTGGCCAATACTGGGAGGGGTCCAGTGTGTGAGCAGCCCAATGTGTGAGTAGCGCCGTGTATGAGTGGACCAGTGTGTGAGTGGCCCAGTGGATGAGTCTCCCAGTGTATGAGTGGACAAGTGTGTAGGTAGTCCAGTGTATGAGTGGCCCAGTCTGTGAGTCTCCCAGTATGTGTGCAGCCCAATGTGTGAGTGGCACAGTGGATGTGTGGCCCAGTGTATGAATGGCCCATTGTGTGAGTAGTGCAATATGTGAGTGGTGAAGGGTGTGAGTGCCCAAATGTGTGATTGGCCAATGTATGAGTGGCCCAGTGTATGAGTGGCCCAGTGTATGAGTAGCCAAGTGTGTAGGTAGTCCAGTGTATGAGTGGCCCATTCTGTGAGTCTCCCAGTGTGTGTGCAGCCCAATGTGTGAGTGGCCCACTGGATGAGTGGTCCAATTTGCGAGTAGCGCATTGGTTGCATCGCCAAATGTATGAGTGACCCAGTGTATGAGTGGTCCAGTGTGTAGGTAGTCCATGTGTATGAGTTTCCCAGTCTTTGAGTTTCCCAGAGTGTGAACATCCCTATGTGTGAGTGGCCCAGAGGATGAGTCTCCCAGTGTATGAGTGGACAAGTGTGTGAATAGTGCAATGTGTGAATGGGGAAGAGTGCCACAGTGTGTGAGTCATCCAGTTTGTAAGTCGAGTTACCCAAGGTATGAGTGGCCTGGTGTGTAGGTAGTCCTGTGTATGAGTGGCCCAGTCTGTGAGTCTACCAGTGTGTCAGCAGCCCAATGTGTGAGTGGCCCAGTGGATGAGTAGCCCAGTTTATGAGTGGCCCAGTGTATGAGTAGCCCAGTGTGTGAGTCATGCAATGTGTGAGTGGAGAAAGGTGTGAATGTCCGAGTGTGTGAGTGGCCCATTGTATGAGTGGCCAATACTGGGAGGGGTCCAGTGTGTGAACAGCCCAATGTGTGAGTAGCGCCGTGTATGAGTGGACCAGTGTGTGAGTGGCCCAGTGGATGAGTCTCCCAGTGTATGAGTGGACAAGTGTGTAGGTAGTCCAGTGTATGAGTGGCCCAGTCTGTGAGTCTCCCAGTATGTGTGCAGCCCAATGTGTGAGTGGCACAGTGGATGTGTGGCCCAGTGTATGAATGGCCCATTGTGTGAGTAGTGCAATATGTGAGTGGTGAAGGGTGTGAGTGCCCAAATGTGTGATTGGCCAATGTATGAGTGGACCAGTGTATGAATGTCCCAGTGTGTGAGTAGCCCAGTGTATGAGTGGCCCAGTGTATGAGTGGCCCAGTGTATGAGTAGCCAAGTGTGTAGGTAGTCCAGTGTATGAGTGGCCCATTCTGTGAGTCTCCCAGTGTGTGTGCAGCCCAATGTGTGAGTGGCCCAGTGGATGAGTGGTCCAATTTGCGAGTAGCGCATTGGTTGCATCGCCAAATGTATGAGTGACCCAGTGTATGAGTGGTCCAGTGTGTAGGTAGTCCATGTGTATGAGTTTCCCAGTCTTTGAGTTTCCCAGAGTGTGAACATCCCTATGTGTGAGTGGCCCAGAGGATGAGTGGCCAAGTTTATGAGTGGCCCAGTGTGTGTGTTGTGCCATGTGTGAGTTGTGAAGGGTGTGATTGGCCCAGTGTGCAAGTGTCCTAGTGCATGAGTGGCCAAGCGGTTAAGTGGCACAGTGGTTAAGTGGCCAAGTGTATGAGTGACCCAATTTTTGACCAGCTCATGTGTGTGTATGTGTGCCCCACTGTGATAGTGGACCTGTGTGTCAGTGGCCCTGTGGTTTAGAGGCCCAGTGGATGAGTGGCCCAGTAAGTGAATGGCCTAGTGTTTGAGTAGCCCAGTGTATGAGTGGCCCAGTGTGTGTGTAGCGCAATGAGTGAGTGGTGAAGGGTGTGTGAGGCTCAATGTTTGAGTGGTCCATTGTATGAGTGACCCAATGTATGAGTGCCCAACGTGCGAGAAGTCCAGAGTATTAGTGGCCCAGTGTATGAGTGCTCCAGTGTGTAGATAGTCAAGTGTATGAGTGGCCCAGTCTATGAGTCTCCCAGTGTGTGAGCAGCCCAATTTGTGAGTGCTGAAAGTTGTGAGTGGCCCAGTGTTGAGTGGCCCAATTTACGAGCAGCTCAGTGTGCGAGTGCCCCAGTGTGAGAGTGGACTTCTGTGTATTTGGCCCAGTGGAATAGAGGCCCAATGGATGAGTGGCCCAGTATGTGAGTGATCCAGTGTGTGAATGGCTCTGTGTGAGAGTGGCCCAGTGTATGAGTATCCCAGTGTGTGAGTGGACAAGTCGGGAGTGCTCCAGTGTGTGAACAGCCCTATGTTTGTGTGGCCCAGAGGATGAGTTACCCAGTGTATGAGTGGCCCAGAGTGTGTGTTGTGCCATGTATGGGTGGTGAAGGGTGTGATTGGCCCAGTGTTTGATTGGCCCAATGTATGTGTGGCCCAACATGTGCGTAGCACAGTGTGTGAGTAGCCCCATGTGTAAGTAGCCCGTTGTATGAATTGCCCAGTCTGTGGGGGCCCAATATTTGCATTGCCCAATGTATGAGTGACCCAGTGTATGAGTAGCCCAGTGTGTGCGTCGTGCAATTTGTGAGTGGAGAAAGGTGTGAATGTCCGAGTGTGTGAGTGGCCCATTGTATGAGTGGCCAAGTCTGGGAGTGGTCCAGTGTGTGAGCAGCACAATGTGTGAGTACCGCCGTGTATGAGTGGACCAGTGTGTGAGTGGCCCAGTGGATGAGTCTCTCAGTGTATGAGTGGACAAGTGTGTAGGTAGTCCAGTGTATGAGTGGCCCAGTCTGTGAGTCTCCCAGTATGTGTGCAGCCCAATGTGTGAGTGGCACAGTGGAAGTGTGGCCCAGTGTATGAGTGGCCCAGTGTATGAGTAGCCCAGTGTGTGAGTCGTGCAATGAGTGAGTGGTGGAGGGTGTGTGTGTCCCAGGGTGTGAGCATGCCAATGTGTGCGTGGCCCAGTGTATTATTGGACCAGTGTGTGAGTGGCCCAGTGGATGAGCGTCCCCATTTATGAGCAGCTCAGTGTTCGAATGCCCCAGTGTGAGAGTGGACCTGTGTGCAAGTGGCCCAGTGGATGAGTAGCCCAGTGTGTGAGTGGACCAGTGTGTGAGTAGCCCACTGTATGAGTGTCCCAGTGTGTGAGTGGCACAGTATATAAGTGGACCAATGTATGAGTAACGGTATGTTTGAGTGTCCCAGTGGATGAATGGCCCAGTGTGTGAGCAGCACAGGATATGAGTAGTCCAGTGTGTGAGTAGCCCAGTGTATGGATTGCCCAGTCTGTGAGTGTTCCAGTGTGTGAGCAGCACAATGTGTGAGTGGCCCTTTGGATGAGTGGCCCAGTGTATGAGTGGCCCATTGTGTGAGTAGTGCAATGTGTGAGTGGTGAAGGGTGTGAGTGACCAAATGTGTGATTGGCCAATGTATGAGTGGACCAGTGTATGAATGTCCCAGTGTGTGAGTAGCCCAGTGTATGAGTGGCCCAGTGTATGAATGGCCCAATGTGTGAGTGGCACAGTATACAAGTGGACCAATGTATGAGTGGCCCAGTGTATGAGTGGCCCAGTGTATGAGTAGCCAAGTGTGTAGGTAGTCCAGTGTATGAATGGCCCATTCTGTGAGTCTCCCAGTGTGCGTGCAGCCCAATGTGTGAGTGGCCCAGTGGATGAGTGGTCCAATTTGCGAGTAGCGCATTGGTTGCGTCGCCAAATGTATGAGTGACCCAGTGTATGAGTGGTCCAGTGTGTTGGTAGTCCATGTGTATGAGTTTCCCAGTCTTTTAGTTTCCCAGAGTGTGAAAATCCCTATGTGTGAGTGGCCCAGAGGATGAGTGGCCCAGTTTATGAGTGGCCCAGTGTGTGTGTTGTGCCATGTGTGAGTGGTGAAGGGTGTGATTGGCCCAGTGTGCGAGTGGCCTAGTGTGTGAGTGGCCAAGTGGTTAAGTGGCACAGTGGTTAAGTGGCCCAGTGGATGAGTGACTCAATTTTTGACCAGCTCAGTGTGTGTGTATGTGTGCCCCACTGTGATAGTGGACCTGTGTGTCAGTGGCCCTGTGGTTTAGAGGCCCAGTGGATGAGTGGCCCAGTAAGTGATTGGCCCAGTGTTTGAGTATCCCAGTGTATGAGTGGCCCAGTCTGTGTGTAGTGCAATGAGTGAGTGGTGAAGGGTGTGCGTGGCTCAATGTTTGAGTGGTCCATTGTATGAGTGACCCAATGTATGAGTGCCCAACGTGCGAGAAGCGCAGAGTATTAGTGGCCCAGTGTATGAGTGCTCCAGTGTGTAGATAGTCCAGTGTATGAGTGGCCCTGTCTATGAGTCTCCCAGTGTGTGAGCAGCCCAATTTGTGAGTGGCCCAGTGTATGAGTGGCCCAGTGTTTGAGTAGTGCAATGTGTGAGTGCTGAAGGTGGTGAGTGGCCCAGTGTTGAGTGGCCCAGTTTATGAGTAGCTCAGTGTGCGAGTGCCCCAGTGTGAGAGTGGACTTCTGTGTATTTGGCCCAGTGGAATAGAGGCCCAATGGATGAGTGGCCCAGTATGTGAGTGGTCCAGTGTGTGAATGGCTCTGTGTGAGAGTGGCCCAGTGTATGAGTATCCCAGTGTGTGAGTGGACAAGTCAGGGAGTGGTCCAGTGTGTGAACAGCCCTATGTGTGTGTGGCCCAGAGGATGAGTTACCCAGTGTATGAGTGGCCGAGAGTGTGTGTTGTGCCATGTATGGGTGGTGAAGGGTGTGATTGGCCCAGTGTTTGAGTGGCCCAATGTAAGTGTGGCCCAACATGTGCGTAGCACAGTGTGTGAGTAGCTCCATGTGTAAGTAGCCCGGTGTATGAATTGCCCAGTCTGTGGGGGCCCAATATTTGCGTTGCCCAATGTATGTGTGACCCAGTGTATGATTTGCCCAGTGTGTGAGTAGCCCACTGTATGAGTGTCCCAGTGTGTGAGTGGCACAGTATATAAGTGGACCAATGTATGCGTAATGCTATGTTTGAGTGTCCCATTGGATTAATGGCCCAGTGTGTGAGCAGCCCCTTGTGTGTGTGGTGAAGTGTGTGAGTGGTGCAGAGTGTGAGTAACCCAGTGTGTGTGTTGCTAATTGTGGATGAGTGACCTAGTTTCTGAGTGGCCCACTGTGTGGGTGGCAAAGTGTGTGATTGCCAAAGTGTGTGAGTGGTCCAGTTTGTGAGTAGACCAATGGATGTAAGGCCCAAGGTATGAATGCCCCAGTGTGTAGGTAGTCCAGTGTATGAGTGGCCCAGTCTGTGAGTCTCCCAGTGTGTGAGCAGCCCAATGTGTGAGTAACCCATTGGATGAGTGGCCCAGTGCATGAGTGGTCCAGTGTGTGAGTAGTGCACTGTGTGTGTAGTGAAGGGTGTGATTGGCCCAGTGTGTGAGTGGTCCAATGTATGAGTGGCCCAGTGTGTGAGTAGTACAATGTGTGAATGGGGAAGAGTACCACAGTGTGTGAGTGGTCCAGTTTGTAAGTAGACCAGTGGATGAGTTACCCAAGGTATGAGTGGCCTGGTGTGTAGGTAGTCCAGTGTATGAGTGGCCCAGTCTGTGAGTCTCCCAGTGTGTGAGCAGCCCAATGTGTGAGTAACCCATTGGATGAGTGGCCCAGTGCATGAGTGGTCCAGTGTGTGAGTAGTGCACTGTGCGTGTAGTGAATGGTGTGATTGGCCCAGTGTGTGAGTGGTCCAATGTATGAGTGGCCCAGTGTGTGAGTAGTGCAATGTGTGAATGGGGAAGCATGCCACAGTGTGTGAGTGGTCCAGTTTGTAAGTAGACCAGTGGATGAGTTACCCAAGGTATGAGTGGCCTGGTGTGTAGGTAGTCCAGTGTATGAGTGGCCCAGTCTGTGAGTCTACCAGTGTGTGAGCAGCCCAATGTGTGAGTGGCCCAGTGGATGAGTGGCCCAGTGTATGAGTGGCCCAGTGTATGAGTAGCCCAGTGTGTGTGTCATGCAATGTGTGAGTGGAGAAAGGTGTGAATGTCCGAGTGTGTGAGTGGCCCATTGTATGAGTGGCCAAGTCTGGGAGTGTTCCAGTCTTCGAGCAGCCCAATGTGTGAGTACCACCGTGCATGAGTGGACCATTGTGTGAGTGGCCCAGTGGATGAGTGTCCCCATTTATGAGCAGTTCAGTGTGCAAGTGCCCCAGTGTGAGAGTGGACCTGTGTGTAAGTACCCCAGTGTATGAGTGGCCCAGTGTATGAGTTGTCACAATGTGTGGGTAGCCCACTGTATGAATGGCCCCGTGTGTGAGTGGCACAGTATATAAGTTGACCAATGTATGTGTAACCCTTTGTATGAGTGTCCCAGTGGATGAATGGCCCAGTGTGTGAGAAGCCCCTTCTGTGTGGTGAAATGTGTGAGTGGCGCTGGTTGTGAGTCTCGCAATGCGTAAACAGCCCTATGTGTTAGTGGCCCAGAGGATGAGTGGCCCAGTGTCTGAGTGGCCCAGTGTGTGTGTTGTGCCATGTGTGAGTGGTGAAGGGTGTGATTGGCCTAGTGTGTGAGTGGCCAAGTGGTAAAGTCGCCCAGTGGTTAAGTGGCCCAGTGGATGAGTTGTCCTAATTTTTGACCAGCTCAGTGTGTGTGTGTGTGTGCCCCAGTGTGATAGTAGAACTGTGTGTAAGTGGCCCAGTGGATGAGAGGTCCATTGAATGAGTGGCCCAGTGTGTGAGTAGCCCACTGTATGAGTGGCCCAGTGTGTGTGTTGTGCCATGTGTGAGTGGTGAATGGTGTGATTGGCCCAGTGTTTGAGTGGCCCAATGTAAGCTTGGCCCAGCATGTGAGTATCACAGTCTGTGAGTAGCCCCGTGTGTAAGTAGCCCAGTGTATGAATTGCCCAGTCTGTGAGTGGCCCAATGTTTGAGTTGCCCAATGTATGAGTGACCCAGTGTATGAGTACCAAGTGTGTGAGTAGCCCAGTGTATGAGTGGTCCAGTGTATGAGTTTGCCCAGTGTGTGAGTAGC
Source organism: Narcine bancroftii (assembly GCF_036971445.1). Lineage (NCBI taxonomy): Eukaryota > Metazoa > Chordata > Chondrichthyes > Torpediniformes > Narcinidae > Narcine > Narcine bancroftii. The sequence goes on along the minus strand of NC_091480.1, from coordinate 43,626,833 downwards.
CCACTGTATGAGTGTCCCAATGTGTGTGCGGCACAGTATATAAGTGGACCAATGTATGAGTAACCCTATGTTCGAGTGTCCCAGTGGATGAATGGCCCAGTGTGTGAGCAGCCCCTTGTGCGTGTGGTGAAGTGTGTGAGTGGTGCAGAGTGTGAGTGACACAGTGTGTGTGTTGCTAATTGGATGAGTGGCCTAGTTTCTGAGTGGCCCAGTGTGTGGGTGGGAAAGTGTGTGACTACCACAATGTGTGAGTGGTGCAGTTTGTGAGTAGACCAGTGGATGAGTTCCCAGTGTATTAGTGGCCCAGTGTATGAGTGTCCCAGTGTGTGAGTGGCACAGTATATAAGTGGACCAATGTATGAGTAACGGTATGTTTGAGTGTCCCAGTGGATGAATGGCCCAGTGTGTGAGCAGCACAGGATATGAGTAGTCCAGTGTGTGAGTAGCCCAGTGTATGGATTGCCCAGTCTGTGAGTGTTCCAGTGTGTGAGCAGCACAATGTGTGAGTGGCCCTTTGGATGAGTGGCCCAGTGCATGAGTGGCCCATTGTGTGAGTAGTGCAATGTGTGAGTGGTGAAGGGTGTGAGTGACCAAATGTGTGATTGGCCAATGTATGAGTGGACCAGTGTATGAATGTCCCAGTGTGTGAGTAGCCCAGTGTATGAGTGGCCCAGTGTTTGAGTTTCCCAGTGTCTGAGTAGCCCACTGTATGAATCGCCCAATGTGTGAGTGGCACAGTATACAAGTGGACCAATGTATGAGTGGCCCAGTGTATGAGTGGCCCAGTGTATGAGTAGCCAAGTGTGTAGGTAGTCCAGTGTATGAATGGCCCATTCTGTGAGTCTCCCAGTGTGCGTGCAGCCCAATGTGTGAGTGGCCCAGTGGATGAGTGGTCCAATTTGCGAGTAGCGCATTGGTTGCGTCGCCAAATGTATGAGTGACCCAGTGTATGAGTGGTCCAGTGTGTTGGTAGTCCATGTGTATGAGTTTCCCAGTCTTTTAGTTTCCCAGAGTGTGAAAATCCCTATGTGTGAGTGGCCCAGAGGATGAGTGGCCCAGTTTATGAGTGGCCCAGTGTGTGTGTTGTGCCATGTGTGAGTGGTGAAGGGTGTGATTGGCCCAGTGTGCGAGTGGCCTAGTGTGTGAGTGGCCAAGTGGTTAAGTGGCACAGTGGTTAAGTGGCCCAGTGGATGAGTGACTCAATTTTTGACCAGCTCAGTGTGTGTGTATGTGTGCCCCACTGTGATAGTGGACCTGTGTGTCAGTGGCCCTGTGGTTTAGAGGTCCAGTGGATGAGTGGCCCAGTAAGTGATTGGCCCAGTGTTTGAGTATCCCAGTGTATGAGTGGCCCAGTCTGTGTGTAGTGCAATGAGTGAGTGGTGAAGGGTGTGCGTGGCTCAATGTTTGAGTGGTCCATTGTATGAGTGACCCAATGTATGAGTGCCCAACGTGCGAGAAGCGCAGAGTATTAGTGGCCCAGTGTATGAGTGCTCCAGTGTGTAGATAGTCCAGTGTATGAGTGGCCCTGTCTATGAGTCTCCCAGTGTGTGAGCAGCCCAATTTGTGAGTGGCCCAGTTTATGAGTAGCTCAGTGTGCGAGTGCCCCAGTGTGAGAGTGGACTTCTGTGTATTTGGCCCAGTGGAATAGAGGCCCAATGGATGAGTGGCCCAGTATGTGAGTGGTCCAGTGTGTGAATGGCTCTGTGTGAGAGTGGCCCAGTGTATGAGTATCCCAGTGTGTGAGTGGACAAGTCAGGGAGTGGTCCAGTGTGTGAACAGCCCTATGTGTGTGTGGCCCAGAGGATGAGTTACCCAGTGTATGAGTGGCCCAGAGTGTGTGTTGTGCCATGTATGGGTGGTGAAGGGTGTGATTGGCCCAGTGTTTGAGTGGCCCAATGTAAGTGTGGCCCAACATGTGCGTAGCACAGTGTGTGAGTAGCTCCATGTGTAAGTAGCCCGGTGTATGAATTGCCCAGTCTGTGGGGGCCCAATATTTGCGTTGCCCAATGTATGTGTGACCCAGTGTATGATTTGCCCAGTGTGTGAGTAGCCCACTGTATGAGTGTCCCAGTGTGTGAGTGGCACAGTATATAAGTGGACCAATGTATGAGTAATGCTATGTTTGAGTGTCCCATTGGATTAATGGCCCAGTGTGTGAGCAGCCCCTTGTGTGTGTGGTGAAGTGTGTGAGTGGTGCAGAGTGTGAGTAACCCAGTGTGTGTGTTGCTAATTGTGGATGAGTGACCTAGTTTCTGAGTGGCCCACTGTGTGGGTGGCAAAGTGTGTGATTGCCAAAGTGTGTGAGTGGTCCAGTTTGTGAGTAGACCAATGGATGTAAGGCCCAAGGTATGAATGCCCCAGTGTGTAGGTAGTCCAGTGTATGAGTGGCCCAGTCTGTGAGTCTCCCAGTGTGTGAGCAGCCCAATGTGTGAGTAACCCATTGGATGAGTGGCCCAGTGCATGAGTGGTCCAGTGTGTGAGTAGTGCACTGTGTGTGTAGTGAAGGGTGTGATTGGCCCAGTGTGTGAGTGGTCCAATGTATGAGTGGTCCAGTGTGTGAGTCGTGCACTGTGTGTGTAGTGAAGGGTGTGATTGGCCCAGTGTGTGATTGGTCCAATGTATGAGTGGCCCAGCATGTGAATGGCCCAGTTTGTGTGCAGCCCAATGTTTGAGTGGCCCTCTGGATGAGTGGCCCAGTGTATGAGTGGCCCAGAGTGTGAATAGTGCAATGTGTGAATGGGGAAGAGTGCCACAGTGTGTGAGTCATCCAGTTTGTAAGTCGAGTTACCCAAGGTATGAGTGGCCTGGTGTGTAGGTAGTCCTGTGTATGAGTGGCCCAGTCTGTGAGTCCACCAGTGTGTCAGCAGCCCAATGTGTGAGTGGCCCAGTGGATGAGTAGCCCAGTTTATGAGTGGCCCAGTGTATGAGTAGCCCAGTGTGTGAGTCATGCAATGTGTGAGTGGAGAAAGGAGTGAATGTCCGAGTGTGTGAGTGGCCCATTGTATGAGTGGCCAATACTGGGAGGGGTCCAGTGTGTGAGCAGCCCAATGTGTGAGTAGCGCCGTGTATGAGTGGACCAGTGTGTGAGTGGCCCAGTGGATGAGTCTCCCAGTGTATGAGTGGACAAGTGTGTAGGTAGTCCAGTGTATGAGTGGCCCAGTCTGTGAGTCTCCCAGTATGTGTGCAGCCCAATGTGTGAGTGGCACAGTGGATGTGTGGCCCAGTGTATGAATGGCACAGTGTATGAGTAGCCCAGTGTGTGAGTCGTGCAATGAGTGAGTAGTGGAGGGTGTGTGTGTCCCAGTGTGTGAGCATCCCAATGTGTGCGTGGCCCAGTGTATGATTGGACCAGTGTGTGAGTGGCCCAGAAGATGAGCGTCCCCATTTATGAGCAGCTCAGTGTTCGAATGCCCCAGTATGAGAGTGGACCTGTGTGCAAGTGGCCCAGTGGATGAGTAGCCCAGTGTGTGAGTGGCCCAGTGTGTGAGTAGCCCACTGTATGAGTGTCCCAGTGTGTGAGTGGCACAGTATATAAGTGGACCAATGTATGAGTAACGCTATGTTTGAGTGACCCAGTGGATGAATGGCCCAGTGTGTGAGCAACCCCTTTTGTGTGTGGTGAAGTGTGTGAGTGGTGCAGAGTGTGAGTAACCCAGTGTGTGTGTTGCTAATTGTGGATGAGTGGCCTAGTTTCTGAGTGGCCCAGTGTGTGGGTGGCAAAATGTGTGATTGCCAAAGTGTGTGAGTGGTTCAGTTTGTGAGTAGACCAGTGGATGTGTTGCCCAAGTTATGAGTGGCCCAGTGTTGTGTGGAGTGCCATGTGTGAGGGGTGAAGGGTGTGATTCTTCCAGTGTTTGAGTGGCCCAATGTTTGAGTGGCCCAGTGTATGGGTGGGCTAGTGTGTGAGTGGCACAGTAGTTAAGTGGCCCAGTGGATAAATGTCACAATTTATGACCAGCGCAGTGTGTGAGTGCCCCAGTGTGAGAGTTGATCTCTGTGTTTAATGGCCTAGTGGATGAGAGGCTCAGTGGATGAGTGGCGTAGTATGTGAGTGGCCCAGTGTATGAGTGGCCCTGTGTATGAGTTGCCCAGTGTGTGAGTAGCCCACTGTATGAGTGTCCCAGTGTGTGAGTGGCACAGTATATGTGGACCAATGTATGAGTAACGGTATGTTTGAGTGTCCCAGTGGATGAATGGCCCAGTGTGTGAGCAGCCACTTGTGCGTGTGGTAAAGTGTGTGAGTGGTGCAGAGTGTGAGTGACCCAGTGTGTGTGTTGCTAATTGGATGAGTGGCCTAGTTTCTGAGTGGCCCAGTGTGTGGGTGGGAAAGAGTGTGATTGCCACAATGTGTGAGTGGTGCAGTTTGTGAGTAGACCAGTGGATGTGTTGCCCAAGGTATGAGTGGCCCAGTGTGTAGGTAGTCCAGTGTATGAGTGGCCCAGTCTGTGAGTCTCCCAGTGTGTGAGCAGCCCAATGTGTGAGTAACCCATTGGATGAGTGGCCCAGTGCATGAGTGGTCCAGTGTGTGAGTAGTGCACTGTGTGTGTAGTGAAGGGTGTGATTGGCCCAGTGTGTGAGTGGTCCAATGTATGAGTGGCCCAGCGTGTGAGTGGCCCAGTCTGTGTGCAGCCCAATGTTTGAGTGGCCCAGTGGATGAGTGGCCCAGTGTGTGAGTAGTGCAATGTGTGAATGGGGAAGAGTGCCACAGTGTGTGAGTGGTCCAGTTTGTAAGTAGACCAGAGGATGTTACCCAAGGTATGAGTGGCCTGGTGTGTAGGTATTCTAGTGTATGAGTGGCCCAGTCTGTGAGTCTAACAGTGTGTGAGGAGCCCAATGTGTGAGTGGCCCAGTGGATGAGTGGCCCAGTGTATGAGTGGCCCAGTGTATGAGTAGCCCAATGTGTGAGTGTCCCAGTGGATGAATGGCCCAGTGTGTGAGAAGCCCCTTGTTTGTTGTGAAATGTGTGAGTGGCGCTGGTTGTGATTCTCGCAATGTGTAAACAGCCCTATGTGTTAGTGGCCCAGAGGATGAGTGGCCCAGTGTCTGAGTGGCCCAGTGTGTGTGTTGTGCCATGTGTGAGTGGTGAAGTGTGTGATTGGCCTAGTGTGTGAGTGGCCAAGTGGTAAAGTCGCCCAGTGGTTAAGTGGCCCAGTTGATGAGTTGTGCTAATTTTTGACCAGCTCAGTGTGTGTGTGTGTGTGTGTGCTCCAGTGTGATAGTGGACCTGTGTGTAAGTGGCCCACTGGATGAGAGGTCCAGTGAATGAGTGGCCCAGTGTGTGAGTAGCCCACTGTATGAGTGGCCCAGTGTGTGTGTTGTGCCATGTGTGAGTGGTGAAGGGTGTGATTGGCCCAGTGTTTGAGTGGCCCAATGTAAGCTTGGCCCAGCATGTGAGTAGTACAGTCTGTGAGTAGCCCCGTGTGTAAGTAGCCCAGTGTATGAATTGCCCAGTCTGTGAGTGGCCCAATGTTTGAGTTGCCCAATGTATGAGTGACCCAGTGTATGAGTACCAAGTGTGTTAGTAGCCCAGTGTATGAGTGGCCCAGTGTATGAGTTGCCCAGTGTGTGAGTAGCCCACTGAATGAGTGTCCCAATGTGAGTGTGGCACAGTATATAAGTGGACCAATGTATGAGTAACCCTATGTTCGAGTGTCCCAGTGGATGAATGGCCCAGTGTGTGAGCAGCCCCTTGTGCGTGTGGTGAAGTGTGTGAGTGGTGCAGAGTGTGAGTGACCCAGTGTGTGTGTTGCTAATTGGATGAGTGGCCTAGTTTCTGAGTGGCCCAGTGTGTGGGTGGGAAAGTGTGTGATTACCACAATGTGTGAGTGGTGCAGTTTGTGTGTAGACCAGTGGATGAGTTCCCAGTGTGTGAGTGGTCCAGTGTATGAGTGTCCCAGTGTGTGAGTGGCACAGTATATAAGTGGACCAATGTATGAGTAACGGTATGTTTGAGTGTCCCAGTGGATGAATGGCCCAGTGTGTGAGCAGCACTGGATATGAGTAGTCCAGTGTGTGAGTAGCCCAGTGTATGTGTTGCCCAGCCTGTGATTGTTCGAGTGCGTGAGCAGCACAATGTGTGAGTGGCCCTTTGGATGAGTGGCCCAGTGTATGAGTGGCCCATTGTGTGAGTAGCCCAGTGTATGAGTGGCCCAGTGTATGAGTTTCCCAGTGTCTGAGTAGCCCACTGTATGAATGGCCCAATGTGTGAGTGGCACAGTATACAAGTTGACCAATGTATGAGTGGCCCAGTGTATGAGTGGCCCAGTGTATGAGTAGCCAAGCGTGAAGGTAGTCCAGTGTATGAGTGGCCCATTCTGTGAGTCTCCCAGTGTGTGTGCAGCCCAATGTGTGAGTGGCCCAGTGGATGAGTGGTCCAATTTGCGAGTAGCGCATTGGTTGCGTCGCCAAATGTATGAGTGACCCAGTGTATGAGTGGTCCAGTGTGTAGGTAGTCCATGTGTGTGAGTTTCCCATTCTTTTATTTTCTCAGAGTGTGAAAATCCCTATGTGTGAGTGGCCCAGAGGATGAGTGGCCCAGTTTATGAGTGGCCCAGTGTGTGTGTTGTGCCATGTGTGAGTGGTGAAGGGTGTGATTGGCCCAGTGTGTGAGTGGCCTATTGTGTGAGTGGCCAAGTGGTTAAGTGGCACAGTGGTTAAGTGACCCAGTGGATGAGTGACCCAATTTTTGACCAGCTCAGTGTGTGTGTATGTGTGCCCCACTGTGATAGTGGACCTGTGTGTCAGTGGCCCTGTGGTTTAGAGGCCCAGTGGATGAGTGGCCCAGTAAGTGAGTGGCTCAGTGTTTGAGTAGCCCAGTGTATGAGTGGCCCAGTCTGTGTGTAGTGCAATGAGTAAGTGGTGAAGGGTGTGCGTGGCTCAATGTCTGAGTGGTCCATTGTATGAGTGACCCAATGTATGAGTGCCCAACGTGCGAGAAGCCCAGAGTATTAGTGGCCCAGTTTATGAGTGCTCCAGTGTGTAGATAGTCCAGTGTATGAGTGGCCCTGTCTACGAGTCTCCCAGTGTGTGAGCAGCCCAATTTGTGAGTGGCCCAGTGTATTAGTGGCCCAGTGTGTGAGTAGTGCAATGTGTGAGTGCTGAAGGTTGTGAGTGGCCCAGTGTTGAGTGGCCCAGTTTATGAGCAGCTCAGTGTGCGAGTGCCCCAGTGTGAGAGTGGACCTGTGTATTTGGCCCAGTGGAATAGAGGCCCAATGGATGAGTGGCCCAGTATGTGAGTGGTCCAGTGTGTGAATGGCTCTGTGTGTATGTGGCCCAGAGGATGAGTTACCCAGTGTATGAGTGGCCCAGAGTGTGTGTTGTGCCATGTATGGGTGGTGAAGGGTGTGATTGGCCCAGTGTTTGAGTGGCCCAATGTAAGTGTGGCCCAACATGTGCGTAGCACAGTGTGTGAGTAGCTCCATGTGTAAGTAGCCCGGTGTATGAATTGCCCAGTCTGTGGGGGCCCAATATTTGCGTTGCCCAATGTATGTGTGACCCAGTGTATGATTTGCCCAGTGTGTGAGTAGCCCACTGTATGAGTGTCCCAGTGTGTGAGTGGCACAGTATATAAGTGGACCAATGTATGCGTAATGCTATGTTTGAGTGTCCCATTGGATTAATGGCCCAGTGTGTGAGCAGCCCCTTGTGTGTGTGGTGAAGTGTGTGAGTGGTGCAGAGTGTGAGTAACCCAGTGTGTGTGTTGCTAATTGTGGATGAGTGACCTAGTTTCTGAGTGGCCCACTGTGTGGGTGGCAAAGTGTGTGATTGCCAAAGTGTGTGAGTGGTCCAGTTTGTGAGTAGACCAATGGATGTAAGGCCCAAGGTATGAATGCCCCAGTGTGTAGGTAGTCCAGTGTATGAGTGGCCCAGTCTGTGAGTCTCCCAGTGTGTGAGCAGCCCAATGTGTGAGTAACCCATTGGATGAGTGGCCCAGTGCATGAGTGGTCCAGTGTGTGAGTAGTGCACTGTGTGTGTAGTGAAGGGTGTGATTGGCCCAGTGTGTGAGTGGTCCAATGTATGAGTGGCCCAGTGTGTGAGTAGTACAATGTGTGAATGGGGAAGAGTACCACAGTGTGTGAGTGGTCCAGTTTGTAAGTAGACCAGTGGATGAGTTACCCAAGGTATGAGTGGCCTGGTGTGTAGGTAGTCCAGTGTATGAGTGGCCCAGTCTGTGAGTCTCCCAGTGTGTGAGCAGCCCAATGTGTGAGTAACCCATTGGATGAGTGGCCCAGTGCATGAGTGGTCCAGTGTGTGAGTAGTGCACTGTGCGTGTAGTGAATGGTGTGATTGGCCCAGTGTGTGAGTGGTCCAATGTATGAGTGGCCCAGTGTGTGAGTAGTGCAATGTGTGAATGGGGAAGCATGCCACAGTGTGTGAGTGGTCCAGTTTGTAAGTAGACCAGTGGATGAGTTACCCAAGGTATGAGTGGCCTGGTGTGTAGGTAGTCCAGTATATGAGTGGCCCAGTCTGTGAGTCTACCAGTGTGTGAGCAGCCCAATGTGTGAGTGGCCCAGTGGATGAGTGGCCCAGTGTATGAGTGGCCCAGTGTATGAGTAGCCCAGTGTGTGTGTCATGCAATGTGTGAGTGGAGAAAGGTGTGAATGTCCGAGTGTGTGAGTGGCCCATTGTATGAGTGGCCAAGTCTGGGAGTGTTCCAGTCTTCGAGCAGCCCAATGTGTGAGTACCACCGTGCATGAGTGGACCATTGTGTGAGTGGCCCAGTGGATGAGTGTCCCCATTTATGAGCAGTTCAGTGTGCAAGTGCCCCAGTGTGAGAGTGGACCTGTGTGTAAGTACCCCAGTGTATGAGTGGCCCAGTGTATGAGTTGTCACAATGTGTGGGTAGCCCACTGTATGAATGGCCCCGTGTGTGAGTGGCACAGTATATAAGTTGACCAATGTATGTGTAACCCTTTGTATGAGTGTCCCAGTGGATGAATGGCCCAGTGTGTGAGAAGCCCCTTCTGTGTGGTGAAATGTGTGAGTGGCGCTGGTTGTGAGTCTCGCAATGCGTAAACAGCCCTATGTGTTAGTGGCCCAGAGGATGAGTGGCCCAGTGTCTGAGTGGCCCAGTGTGTGTGTTGTGCCATGTGTGAGTGGTGAAGGGTGTGATTGGCCTAGTGTGTGAGTGGCCAAGTGGTAAAGTCGCCCAGTGGTTAAGTGGCCCAGTGGATGAGTTGTCCTAATTTTTGACCAGCTCAGTGTGTGTGTGTGTGTGCCCCAGTGTGATAGTAGAACTGTGTGTAAGTGGCCCAGTGGATGAGAGGTCCATTGAATGAGTGGCCCAGTGTGTGAGTAGCCCACTGTATGAGTGGCCCAGTGTGTGTGTTGTGCCATGTGTGAGTGGTGAATGGTGTGATTGGCCCAGTGTTTGAGTGGCCCAATGTAAGCTTGGCCCAGCATGTGAGTATCACAGTCTGTGAGTAGCCCCGTGTGTAAGTAGCCCAGTGTATGAATTGCCCAGTCTGTGAGTGGCCCAATGTTTGAGTTGCCCAATGTATGAGTGACCCAGTGTATGAGTACCAAGTGTGTGAGTAGCCCAGTGTATGAGTGGTCCAGTGTATGAGTTTGCCCAGTGTGTGAGTAGCCCACTGTATGAGTGTCCCAATGTGTGTGCGGCACAGTATATAAGTGGACCAATGTATGAGTAACCCTATGTTCGAGTGTCCCAGTGGATGAATGGCCCAGTGTGTGAGCAGCCCCTTGTGCGTGTGGTGAAGTGTGTGAGTGGTGCAGAGTGTGAGTGACACAGTGTGTGTGTTGCTAATTAGATGAGTGGCCTAGTTTCTGAGTGGCCCAGTGTGTGGGTGGGAAAGTGTGTGACTACCACAATGTGTGAGTGGTGCAGTTTGTGAGTAGACCAGTGGATGAGTTCCCAGTGTATTAGTGGCCCAGTGTATGAGTGTCCCAGTGTGTGAGTGGCACAGTATATAAGTGGACCAATGTATGAGTAACGGTATGTTTGAGTGTCCCAGTGGATGAATGGCCCAGTGTGTGAGCAGCACAGGATATGAGTAGTCCAGTGTGTGAGTAGCCCAGTGTATGGATTGCCCAGTCTGTGAGTGTTCCAGTGTGTGAGCAGCACAATGTGTGAGTGGCCCTTTGGATGAGTGGCCCAGTGCATGAGTGGCCCATTGTGTGAGTAGTGCAATGTGTGAGTGGTGAAGGGTGTGAGTGACCAAATGTGTGATTGGCCAATGTATGAGTGGACCAGTGTATGAATGTCCCAGTGTGTGAGTAGCCCAGTGTATGAGTGGCCCAGTGTTTGAGTTTCCCAGTGTCTGAGTAGCCCACTGTATGAATCGCCCAATGTGTGAGTGGCACAGTATACAAGTGGACCAATGTATGAGTGGCCCAGTGTATGAGTGGCCCAGTGTATGAGTAGCCAAGTGTGTAGGTAGTCCAGTGTATGAATGGCCCATTCTGTGAGTCTCCCAGTGTGCGTGCAGCCCAATGTGTGAGTGGCCCAGTGGATGAGTGGTCCAATTTGCGAGTAGCGCATTGGTTGCGTCGCCAAATGTATGAGTGACCCAGTGTATGAGTGGTCCAGTGTGTTGGTAGTCCATGTGTATGAGTTTCCCAGTCTTTTAGTTTCCCAGAGTGTGAAAATCCCTATGTGTGAGTGGCCCAGAGGATGAGTGGCCCAGTTTATGAGTGGCCCAGTGTGTGTGTTGTGCCATGTGTGAGTGGTGAAGGGTGTGATTGGCCCAGTGTGCGAGTGGCCTAGTGTGTGAGTGGCCAAGTGGTTAAGTGGCACAGTGGTTAAGTGGCCCAGTGGATGAGTGACTCAATTTTTGACCAGCTCAGTGTGTGTGTATGTGTGCCCCACTGTGATAGTGGACCTGTGTGTCAGTGGCCCTGTGGTTTAGAGGCCCAGTGGATGAGTGGCCCAGTAAGTGATTGGCCCAGTGTTTGAGTATCCCAGTGTATGAGTGGCCCAGTCTGTGTGTAGTGCAATGAGTGAGTGGTGAAGGGTGTGCGTGGCTCAATGTTTGAGTGGTCCATTGTATGAGTGACCCAATGTATGAGTGCCCAACGTGCGAGAAGCGCAGAGTATTAGTGGCCCAGTGTATGAGTGCTCCAGTGTGTAGATAGTCCAGTGTATGAGTGGCCCTGTCTATGAGTCTCCCAGTGTGTGAGCAGCCCAATTTGTGAGTGGCCCAGTTTATGAGTAGCTCAGTGTGCGAGTGCCCCAGTGTGAGAGTGGACTTCTGTGTATTTGGCCCAGTGGAATAGAGGCCCAATGGATGAGTGGCCCAGTATGTGAGTGGTCCAGTGTGTGAATGGCTCTGTGTGAGAGTGGCCCAGTGTATGAGTATCCCAGTGTGTGAGTGGACAAGTCAGGGAGTGGTCCAGTGTGTGAACAGCCCTATGTGTGTGTGGCCCAGAGGATGAGTTACCCAGTGTATGAGTGGCCCAGAGTGTGTGTTGTGCCATGTATGGGTGGTGAAGGGTGTGATTGGCCCAGTGTTTGAGTGGCCCAATGTAAGTGTGGCCCAACATGTGCGTAGCACAGTGTGTGAGTAGCTCCATGTGTAAGTAGCCCGGTGTATGAATTGCCCAGTCTGTGGGGGCCCAATATTTGCGTTGCCCAATGTATGTGTGACCCAGTGTATGATTTGCCCAGTGTGTGAGTAGCCCACTGTATGAGTGTCCCAGTGTGTGAGTGGCACAGTATATAAGTGGACCAATGTATGAGTAATGCTATGTTTGAGTGTCCCATTGGATTAATGGCCCAGTGTGTGAGCAGCCCCTTGTGTGTGTGGTGAAGTGTGTGAGTGGTGCAGAGTGTGAGTAACCCAGTGTGTGTGTTGCTAATTGTGGATGAGTGACCTAGTTTCTGAGTGGCCCACTGTGTGGGTGGCAAAGTGTGTGATTGCCAAAGTGTGTGAGTGGTCCAGTTTGTGAGTAGACCAATGGATGTAAGGCCCAAGGTATGAATGCCCCAGTGTGTAGGTAGTCCAGTGTATGAGTGGCCCAGTCTGTGAGTCTCCCAGTGTGTGAGCAGCCCAATGTGTGAGTAACCCATTGGATGAGTGGCCCAGTGCATGAGTGGTCCAGTGTGTGAGTAGTGCACTGTGTGTGTAGTGAAGGGTGTGATTGGCCCAGTGTGTGAGTGGTCCAATGTATGAGTGGTCCAGTGTGTGAGTCGTGCACTGTGTGTGTAGTGAAGGGTGTGATTGGCCCAGTGTGTGATTGGTCCAATGTATGAGTGGCCCAGCATGTGAATGGCCCAGTTTGTGTGCAGCCCAATGTTTGAGTGGCCCTCTGGATGAGTGGCCCAGTGTATGAGTGGCCCAGAGTGTGAATAGTGCAATGTGTGAATGGGGAAGAGTGCCACAGTGTGTGAGTCATCCAGTTTGTAAGTCGAGTTACCCAAGGTATGAGTGGCCTGGTGTGTAGGTAGTCCTGTGTATGAGTGGCCCAGTCTGTGAGTCCACCAGTGTGTCAGCAGCCCAATGTGTGAGTGGCCCAGTGGATGAGTAGCCCAGTTTATGAGTGGCCCAGTGTATGAGTAGCCCAGTGTGTGAGTCATGCAATGTGTGAGTGGAGAAAGGAGTGAATGTCCGAGTGTGTGAGTGGCCCATTGTATGAGTGGCCAATACTGGGAGGGGTCCAGTGTGTGAGCAGCCCAATGTGTGAGTAGCGCCGTGTATGAGTGGACCAGTGTGTGAGTGGCCCAGTGGATGAGTCTCCCAGTGTATGAGTGGACAAGTGTGTAGGTAGTCCAGTGTATGAGTGGCCCAGTCTGTGAGTCTCCCAGTATGTGTGCAGCCCAATGTGTGAGTGGCACAGTGGATGTGTGGCCCAGTGTATGAATGGCACAGTGTATGAGTAGCCCAGTGTGTGAGTCGTGCAATGAGTGAGTAGTGGAGGGTGTGTGTGTCCCAGTGTGTGAGCATCCCAATGTGTGCGTGGCCCAGTGTATGATTGGACCAGTGTGTGAGTGGCCCAGAAGATGAGCGTCCCCATTTATGAGCAGCTCAGTGTTCGAATGCCCCAGTATGAGAGTGGACCTGTGTGCAAGTGGCCCAGTGGATGAGTAGCCCAGTGTGTGAGTGGCCCAGTGTGTGAGTAGCCCACTGTATGAGTGTCCCAGTGTGTGAGTGGCACAGTATATAAGTGGACCAATGTATGAGTAACGCTATGTTTGAGTGACCCAGTGGATGAATGGCCCAGTGTGTGAGCAACCCCTTTTGTGTGTGGTGAAGTGTGTGAGTGGTGCAGAGTGTGAGTAACCCAGTGTGTGTGTTGCTAATTGTGGATGAGTGGCCTAGTTTCTGAGTGGCCCAGTGTGTGGGTGGCAAAATGTGTGATTGCCAAAGTGTGTGAGTGGTTCAGTTTGTGAGTAGACCAGTGGATGTGTTGCCCAAGTTATGAGTGGTCCAGTGTTGTGTGGAGTGCCATGTGTGAGGGGTGAAGGGTGTGATTCTTCCAGTGTTTGAGTGGCCCAATGTTTGAGTGGCCCAGTGTATGGGTGGGCTAGTGTGTGAGTGGCACAGTAGTTAAGTGGCCCAGTGGATAAATGTCACAATTTATGACCAGCGCAGTGTGTGAGTGCCCCAGTGTGAGAGTTGATCTCTGTGTTTAATGGCCTAGTGGATGAGAGGCTCAGTGGATGAGTGGCGTAGTATGTGAGTGGCCCAGTGTATGAGTGGCCCTGTGTATGAGTTGCCCAGTGTGTGAGTAGCCCACTGTATGAGTGTCCCAGTGTGTGAGTGGTACAGTATATGTGGACCAATGTATGAGTAACGGTATGTTTGAGTGTCCCAGTGGATGAATGGCCCAGTGTGTGAGCAGCCACTTGTGCGTGTGGTAAAGTGTGTGAGTGGTGCAGAGTGTGAGTGACCCAGTGTGTGTGTTGCTAATTGGATGAGTGGCCTAGTTTCTGAGTGGCCCAGTGTGTGGGTGGGAAAGAGTGTGATTGCCACAATGTGTGAGTGGTGCAGTTTGTGAGTAGACCAGTGGATGTGTTGCCCAAGGTATGAGTGGCCCAGTGTGTAGGTAGTCCAGTGTATGAGTGGCCCAGTCTGTGAGTCTCCCAGTGTGTGAGCAGCCCAATGTGTGAGTAACCCATTGGATGAGTGGCCTAGTGCATGAGTGGTCCAGTGTGTGAGTAGTGCACTGTGTGTGTAGTGAAGGGTGTGATTGGCCCAGTGTGTGAGTGGTCCAATGTATGAGTGGCCCAGCGTGTGAGTGGCCCAGTCTGTGTGCAGCCCAATGTTTGAGTGGCCCAGTGGATGAGTGGCCCAGTGTGTGAGTAGTGCAATGTGTGAATGGGGAAGAGTGCCACAGTGTGTGAGTGGTCCAGTTTGTAAGTAGACCAGTGGATGTTACCCAAGGTATGAGTGGCCTGGTGTGTAGGTATTCTAGTGTATGAGTGGCCCAGTCTGTGAGTCTAACAGTGTTTGAGGAGCCCAATGTGTGAGTGGCCCAGTGGATGAGTGGCCCAGTGTATGAGTGGCCCAGTGTATGAGTAGCCCAATGTGTGAGTGTCCCAGTGGATGAATGGCCCAGTGTGTGAGAAGCCCCTTGTTTGTTGTGAAATGTGTGAGTGGCGCTGGTTGTGAGTCTCGCAATGTGTAAACAGCCCTATGTGTTAGTGGCCCAGAGGATGAGTGGCCCAGTGTCTGAGTGGCCCAGTGTGTGTGTTGTGCCATGTGTGAGTGGTGAAGTGTGTGATTGGCCTAGTGTGTGAGTGGCCAAGTGGTAAAGTCGCCCAGTGGTTAAGTGGCCCAGTGGATGAGTTGTGCTAATTTTTGACCAGCTCAGTGTGTGTGTGTGTGTGTGCTCCAGTGTGATAGTGGACCTGTGTGTAAGTGGCCCACTGGATGAGAGGTCCAGTGAATGAGTGGCCCAGTGTGTGAGTAGCCCACTGTATGAGTGGCCCAGTGTGTGTGTTGTGCCATGTGTGAGTGGTGAAGGGTGTGATTGGCCCAGTGTTTGAGTGGCCCAATGTAAGCTTGGCCCAGCATGTGAGTAGTACAGTCTGTGAGTAGCCCCGTGTGTAAGTAGCCCAGTGTATGAATTGCCCAGTCTGTGAGTGGCCCAATGTTTGAGTTGCCCAATGTATGAGTGACCCAGTGTATGAGTACCAAGTGTGTTAGTAGCCCAGTGTATGAGTGGCCCAGTGTATGAGTTGCCCAGTGTGTGAGTAGCCCACTGAATGAGTGTCCCAATGTGAGTGTGGCACAGTATATAAGTGGACCAATGTATGAGTAACCCTATGTTCGAGTGTCCCAGTGGATGAATGGCCCAGTGTGTGAGCAGCCCCTTGTGCGTGTGGTGAAGTGTGTGAGTGGTGCAGAGTGTGAGTGACCCAGTGTGTGTGTTGCTAATTGGATGAGTGGCCTAGTTTCTGAGTGGCCCAGTGTGTGGGTGGGAAAGTGTGTGATTACCACAATGTGTGAGTGGTGCAGTTTGTGTGTAGACCAGTGGATGAGTTCCCAGTGTGTGAGTGGTCCAGTGTATGAGTGTCCCAGTGTGTGAGTGGCACAGTATATAAGTGGACCAATGTATGAGTAACGGTATGTTTGAGTGTCCCAGTGGATGAATGGCCCAGTGTGTGAGCAGCACTGGATATGAGTAGTCCAGTGTGTGAGTACCAATTGTGTGAGTAGCCCAGTGTATGAGTGGCCCTGTGTATGAGTTGCCCAGTGTGTGAGTAGCCCAATGTTTGAGTTGCCCAGTGTATGAGTGGCCCTGTGTATGAGTTGCTCAGTGTGTGAGTAGTCCACTGTATGAGTGTCCCAGTGTGTGAGTGGCACAGTATATAAGTGGACCAATGTATGAGTAACGCAATGTTTGAGTGTCCCAGTGGATGAATGGCCTAGTGTGTGAGCAGCCCCTTGTGTGTGTGGTGAAGTGTGTGAGTGGTGCAGAGTGTAAGTAACCCAGTGTGTGTGTTGCTAATTGTGGATGAGTGGCCTAGTTTCTGAGTGGCCCACTGTGTGGGTGGCAAAGTGTGTGATTGCCAAAGTGTGTGAGTGGTCCAGTTTGTGAGTAGACCAATGGATGTAAGGCCCAAGGTATGAATGCCCCAGTGTGTAGGTAGTCCAGTGTATGAGTGGCCCAGTCTGTGAGTCTCCCAGTGTGTGAGCAGCCCAATGTGTGAGTAACCCATTGGATGAGTGGCCCAGTGCATGAGTGGTCCAGTGTGTGAGTAGTGCACTGTGTGTGTAGTGAAGGGTGTGATTGGCCCAGTGTGTGAGTGGTCCAATGTATGAGTGGCCCAGTGTGTGAGTAGTACAATGTGTGAATGGGGAAGAGTACCACAGTGTGTGAGTGGTCCAGTTTGTAAGTAGACCAGTGGATGAGTTACCCAAGGTATGAGTGGCCTGGTGTGTAGGTAGTCCAGTGTATGAGTGGCCCAGTCTGTGAGTCTCCCAGTGTGTGAGCAGCCCAATGTGTGAGTAACCCATTGGATGAGTGGCCCAGTGCATGAGTGGTCCAGTGTGTGAGTAGTGCACTGTGCGTGTAGTGAATGGTGTGATTGGCCCAGTGTGTGAGTGGTCCAATGTATGAGTGGCCCAGTGTGTGAGTAGTGCAATGTGTGAATGGGGAAGCATGCCACAGTGTGTGAGTGGTCCAGTTTGTAAGTAGACCAGTGGATGAGTTACCCAAGGTATGAGTGGCCTGGTGTGTAGGTAGTCCAGTATATGAGTGGCCCAGTCTGTGAGTCTACCAGTGTGTGAGCAGCCCAATGTGTGAGTGGCCCAGTGGATGAGTGGCCCAGTGTATGAGTGGCCCAGTGTATGAGTAGCCCAGTGTGTGTGTCATGCAATGTGTGAGTGGAGAAAGGTGTGAATGTCCGAGTGTGTGAGTGGCCCATTGTATGAGTGGCCAAGTCTGGGAGTGTTCCAGTCTTCGAGCAGCCCAATGTGTGAGTACCACCGTGCATGAGTGGACCATTGTGTGAGTGGCCCAGTGGATGAGTGTCCCCATTTATGAGCAGTTCAGTGTGCAAGTGCCCCAGTGTGAGAGTGGACCTGTGTGTAAGTACCCCAGTGTATGAGTGGCCCAGTGTATGAGTTGTCACAATGTGTGGGTAGCCCACTGTATGAATGGCCCCGTGTGTGAGTGGCACAGTATATAAGTTGACCAATGTATGTGTAACCCTTTGTATGAGTGTCCCAGTGGATGAATGGCCCAGTGTGTGAGAAGCCCCTTCTGTGTGGTGAAATGTGTGAGTGGCGCTGGTTGTGAGTCTCGCAATGCGTAAACAGCCCTATGTGTTAGTGGCCCAGAGGATGAGTGGCCCAGTGTCTGAGTGGCCCAGTGTGTGTGTTGTGCCATGTGTGAGTGGTGAAGGGTGTGATTGGCCTAGTGTGTGAGTGGCCAAGTGGTAAAGTCGCCCAGTGGTTAAGTGGCCCAGTGGATGAGTTGTCCTAATTTTTGACCAGCTCAGTGTGTGTGTGTGTGTGCCCCAGTGTGATAGTAGAACTGTGTGTAAGTGGCCCAGTGGATGAGAGGTCCATTGAATGAGTGGCCCAGTGTGTGAGTAGCCCACTGTATGAGTGGCCCAGTGTGTGTGTTGTGCCATGTGTGAGTGGTGAATGGTGTGATTGGCCCAGTGTTTGAGTGGCCCAATGTAAGCTTGGCCCAGCATGTGAGTATCACAGTCTGTGAGTAGCCCCGTGTGTAAGTAGCCCAGTGTATGAATTGCCCAGTCTGTGAGTGGCCCAATGTTTGAGTTGCCCAATGTATGAGTGACCCAGTGTATGAGTACCAAGTGTGTGAGTAGCCCAGTGTATGAGTGGTCCAGTGTATGAGTTTGCCCAGTGTGTGAGTAGCCCACTGTATGAGTGTCCCAATGTGTGTGCGGCACAGTATATAAGTGGACCAATGTATGAGTAACCCTATGTTCGAGTGTCCCAGTGGATGAATGGCCCAGTGTGTGAGCAGCCCCTTGTGCGTGTGGTGAAGTGTGTGAGTGGTGCAGAGTGTGAGTGACACAGTGTGTGTGTTGCTAATTGGATGAGTGGCCTAGTTTCTGAGTGGCCCAGTGTGTGGGTGGGAAAGTGTGTGACTACCACAATGTGTGAGTGGTGCAGTTTGTGAGTAGACCAGTGGATGAGTTCCCAGTGTATTAGTGGCCCAGTGTATGAGTGTCCCAGTGTGTGAGTGGCACAGTATATAAGTGGACCAATGTATGAGTAACGGTATGTTTGAGTGTCCCAGTGGATGAATGGCCCAGTGTGTGAGCAGCACAGGATATGAGTAGTCCAGTGTGTGAGTAGCCCAGTGTATGGATTGCCCAGTCTGTGAGTGTTCCAGTGTGTGAGCAGCACAATGTGTGAGTGGCCCTTTGGATGAGTGGCCCAGTGCATGAGTGGCCCATTGTGTGAGTAGTGCAATGTGTGAGTGGTGAAGGGTGTGAGTGACCAAATGTGTGATTGGCCAATGTATGAGTGGACCAGTGTATGAATGTCCCAGTGTGTGAGTAGCCCAGTGTATGAGTGGCCCAGTGTTTGAGTTTCCCAGTGTCTGAGTAGCCCACTGTATGAATCGCCCAATGTGTGAGTGGCACAGTATACAAGTGGACCAATGTATGAGTTCCCCAGTGTATGAGTGGCCCAGTGTATGAGTAGCCAAGTGTGTAGGTAGTCCAGTGTATGAATGGCCCATTCTGTGAGTCTCCCAGTGTGCGTGCAGCCCAATGTGTGAGTGGCCCAGTGGATGAGTGGTCCAATTTGCGAGTAGCGCATTGGTTGCGTCGCCAAATGTATGAGTGACCCAGTGTATGAGTGGTCCAGTGTGTTGGTAGTCCATGTGTATGAGTTTCCCAGTCTTTTAGTTTCCCAGAGTGTGAAAATCCCTATGTGTGAGTGGCCCAGAGGATGAGTGGCCCAGTTTATGAGTGGCCCAGTGTGTGTGTTGTGCCATGTGTGAGTGGTGAAGGGTGTGATTGGCCCAGTGTGCGAGTGGCCTAGTGTGTGAGTGGCCAAGTGGTTAAGTGGCACAGTGGTTAAGTGGCCCAGTGGATGAGTGACTCAATTTTTGACCAGCTCAGTGTGTGTGTATGTGTGCCCCACTGTGATAGTGGACCTGTGTGTCAGTGGCCCTGTGGTTTAGAGGCCCAGTGGATGAGTGGCCCAGTAAGTGATTGGCCCAGTGTTTGAGTATCCCAGTGTATGAGTGGCCCAGTCTGTGTGTAGTGCAATGAGTGAGTGGTGAAGGGTGTGCGTGGCTCAATGTTTGAGTGGTCCATTGTATGAGTGACCCAATGTATGAGTGCCCAACGTGCGAGAAGCGCAGAGTATTAGTGGCCCAGTGTATGAGTGCTCCAGTGTGTAGATAGTCCAGTGTATGAGTGGCCCTGTCTATGAGTCTCCCAGTGTGTGAGCAGCCCAATTTGTGAGTGGCCCAGTTTATGAGTAGCTCAGTGTGCGAGTGCCCCAGTGTGAGAGTGGACTTCTGTGTATTTGGCCCAGTGGAATAGAGGCCCAATGGATGAGTGGCCCAGTATGTGAGTGGTCCAGTGTGTGAATGGCTCTGTGTGAGAGTGGCCCAGTGTATGAGTATCCCAGTGTGTGAGTGGACAAGTCAGGGAGTGGTCCAGTGTGTGAACAGCCCTATGTGTGTGTGGCCCAGAGGATGAGTTACCCAGTGTATGAGTGGCCCAGAGTGTGTGTTGTGCCATGTATGGGTGGTGAAGGGTGTGATTGGCCCAGTGTTTGAGTGGCCCAATGTAAGTGTGGCCCAACATGTGCGTAGCACAGTGTGTGAGTAGCTCCATGTGTAAGTAGCCCGGTGTATGAATTGCCCAGTCTGTGGGGGCCCAATATTTGCGTTGCCCAATGTATGTGTGACCCAGTGTATGATTTGCCCAGTGTGTGAGTAGCCCACTGTATGAGTGTCCCAGTGTGTGAGTGGCACAGTATATAAGTGGACCAATGTATGAGTAATGCTATGTTTGAGTGTCCCATTGGATTAATGGCCCAGTGTGTGAGCAGCCCCTTGTGTGTGTGGTGAAGTGTGTGAGTGGTGCAGAGTGTGAGTAACCCAGTGTGTGTGTTGCTAATTGTGGATGAGTGACCTAGTTTCTGAGTGGCCCACTGTGTGGGTGGCAAAGTGTGTGATTGCCAAAGTGTGTGAGTGGTCCAGTTTGTGAGTAGACCAATGGATGTAAGGCCCAAGGTATGAATGCCCCAGTGTGTAGGTAGTCCAGTGTATGAGTGGCCCAGTCTGTGAGTCTCCCAGTGTGTGAGCAGCCCAATGTGTGAGTAACCCATTGGATGAGTGGCCCAGTGCATGAGTGGTCCAGTGTGTGAGTAGTGCACTGTGTGTGTAGTGAAGGGTGTGATTGGCCCAGTGTGTGAGTGGTCCAATGTATGAGTGGTCCAGTGTGTGAGTCGTGCACTGTGTGTGTAGTGAAGGGTGTGATTGGCCCAGTGTGTGATTGGTCCAATGTATGAGTGGCCCAGCATGTGAATGGCCCAGTTTGTGTGCAGCCCAATGTTTGAGTGGCCCTCTGGATGAGTGGCCCAGTGTATGAGTGGCCCAGAGTGTGAATAGTGCAATGTGTGAATGGGGAAGAGTGCCACAGTGTGTGAGTCATCCAGTTTGTAAGTCGAGTTACCCAAGGTATGAGTGGCCTGGTGTGTAGGTAGTCCTGTGTATGAGTGGCCCAGTCTGTGAGTCCACCAGTGTGTCAGCAGCCCAATGTGTGAGTGGCCCAGTGGATGAGTAGCCCAGTTTATGAGTGGCCCAGTGTATGAGTAGCCCAGTGTGTGAGTCATGCAATGTGTGAGTGGAGAAAGGAGTGAATGTCCGAGTGTGTGAGTGGCCCATTGTATGAGTGGCCAATACTGGGAGGGGTCCAGTGTGTGAGCAGCCCAATGTGTGAGTAGCGCCGTGTATGAGTGGACCAGTGTGTGAGTGGCCCAGTGGATGAGTCTCCCAGTGTATGAGTGGACAAGTGTGTAGGTAGTCCAGTGTATGAGTGGCCCAGTCTGTGAGTCTCCCAGTATGTGTGCAGCCCAATGTGTGAGTGGCACAGTGGATGTGTGGCCCAGTGTATGAATGGCACAGTGTATGAGTAGCCCAGTGTGTGAGTCGTGCAATGAGTGAGTAGTGGAGGGTGTGTGTGTCCCAGTGTGTGAGCATCCCAATGTGTGCGTGGCCCAGTGTATGATTGGACCAGTGTGTGAGTGGCCCAGAAGATGAGCGTCCCCATTTATGAGCAGCTCAGTGTTCGAATGCCCCAGTATGAGAGTGGACCTGTGTGCAAGTGGCCCAGTGGATGAGTAGCCCAGTGTGTGAGTGGCCCAGTGTGTGAGTAGCCCACTGTATGAGTGTCCCAGTGTGTGAGTGGCACAGTATATAAGTGGACCAATGTATGAGTAACGCTATGTTTGAGTGACCCAGTGGATGAATGGCCCAGTGTGTGAGCAACCCCTTTTGTGTGTGGTGAAGTGTGTGAGTGGTGCAGAGTGTGAGTAACCCAGTGTGTGTGTTGCTAATTGTGGATGAGTGGCCTAGTTTCTGAGTGGCCCAGTGTGTGGGTGGCAAAATGTGTGATTGCCAAAGTGTGTGAGTGGTTCAGTTTGTGAGTAGACCAGTGGATGTGTTGCCCAAGTTATGAGTGGCCCAGTGTTGTGTGGAGTGCCATGTGTGAGGGGTGAAGGGTGTGATTCTTCCAGTGTTTGAGTGGCCCAATGTTTGAGTGGCCCAGTGTATGGGTGGGCTAGTGTGTGAGTGGCACAGTAGTTAAGTGGCCCAGTGGATAAATGTCACAATTTATGACCAGCGCAGTGTGTGAGTGCCCCAGTGTGAGAGTTGATCTCTGTGTTTAATGGCCTAGTGGATGAGAGGCTCAGTGGATGAGTGGCGTAGTATGTGAGTGGCCCAGTGTATGAGTGGCCCTGTGTATGAGTTGCCCAGTGTGTGAGTAGCCCACTGTATGAGTGTCCCAGTGTGTGAGTGGCACAGTATATGTGGACCAATGTATGAGTAACGGTATGTTTGAGTGTCCCAGTGGATGAATGGCCCAGTGTGTGAGCAGCCACTTGTGCGTGTGGTAAAGTGTGTGAGTGGTGCAGAGTGTGAGTGACCCAGTGTGTGTGTTGCTAATTGGATGAGTGGCCTAGTTTCTGAGTGGCCCAGTGTGTGGGTGGGAAAGAGTGTGATTGCCACAATGTGTGAGTGGTGCAGTTTGTGAGTAGACCAGTGGATGTGTTGCCCAAGGTATGAGTGGCCCAGTGTGTAGGTAGTCCAGTGTATGAGTGGCCCAGTCTGTGAGTCTCCCAGTGTGTGAGCAGCCCAATGTGTGAGTAACCCATTGGATGAGTGGCCTAGTGCATGAGTGGTCCAGTGTGTGAGTAGTGCACTGTGTGTGTAGTGAAGGGTGTGATTGGCCCAGTGTGTGAGTGGTCCAATGTATGAGTGGCCCAGCGTGTGAGTGGCCCAGTCTGTGTGCAGCCCAATGTTTGAGTGGCCCAGTGGATGAGTGGCCCAGTGTGTGAGTAGTGCAATGTGTGAATGGGGAAGAGTGCCACAGTGTGTGAGTGGTCCAGTTTGTAAGTAGACCAGTGGATGTTACCCAAGGTATGAGTGGCCTGGTGTGTAGGTATTCTAGTGTATGAGTGGCCCAGTCTGTGAGTCTAACAGTGTGTGAGGAGCCCAATGTGTGAGTGGCCCAGTGGATGAGTGGCCCAGTGTATGAGTGGCCCAGTGTATGAGTAGCCCAATGTGTGAGTGTCCCAGTGGATGAATGGCCCAGTGTGTGAGAAGCCCCTTGTTTGTTGTGAAATGTGTGAGTGGCGCTGGTTGTGAGTCTCGCAATGTGTAAACAGCCCTATGTGTTAGTGGCCCAGAGGATGAGTGGCCCAGTGTCTGAGTGGCCCAGTGTGTGTGTTGTGCCATGTGTGAGTGGTGAAGTGTGTGATTGGCCTAGTGTGTGAGTGGCCAAGTGGTAAAGTCGCCCAGTGGTTAAGTGGCCCAGTGGATGAGTTGTGCTAATTTTTGACCAGCTCAGTGTGTGTGTGTGTGTGTGTGCTCCAGTGTGATAGTGGACCTGTGTGTAAGTGGCCCACTGGATGAGAGGTCCAGTGAATGAGTGGCCCAGTGTGTGAGTAGCCCACTGTATGAGTGGCCCAGTGTGTGTGTTGTGCCATGTGTGAGTGGTGAAGGGTGTGATTGGCCCAGTGTTTGAGTGGCCCAATGTAAGCTTGGCCCAGCATGTGAGTAGTACAGTCTGTGAGTAGCCCCGTGTGTAAGTAGCCCAGTGTATGAATTGCCCAGTCTGTGAGTGGCCCAATGTTTGAGTTGCCCAATGTATGAGTGACCCAGTGTATGAGTACCAAGTGTGTTAGTAGCCCAGTGTATGAGTGGCCCAGTGTATGAGTTGCCCAGTGTGTGAGTAGCCCACTGAATGAGTGTCCCAATGTGAGTGTGGCACAGTATATAAGTGGACCAATGTATGAGTAACCCTATGTTCGAGTGTCCCAGTGGATGAATGGCCCAGTGTGTGAGCAGCCCCTTGTGCGTGTGGTGAAGTGTGTGAGTGGTGCAGAGTGTGAGTGACCCAGTGTGTGTGTTGCTAATTGGATGAGTGGCCTAGTTTCTGAGTGGCCCAGTGTGTGGGTGGGAAAGTGTGTGATTACCACAATGTGTGAGTGGTGCAGTTTGTGTGTAGACCAGTGGATGAGTTCCCAGTGTGTGAGTGGTCCAGTGTATGAGTGTCCCAGTGTGTGAGTGGCACAGTATATAAGTGGACCAATGTATGAGTAACGGTATGTTTGAGTGTCCCAGTGGATGAATGGCCCAGTGTGTGAGCAGCACTGGATATGAGTAGTCCAGTGTGTGAGTAGCCCAGTGTATGTGTTGCCCAGCCTGTGATTGTTCGAGTGCGTGAGCAGCACAATGTGTGAGTGGCCCTTTGGATGAGTGGCCCAGTGTATGAGTGGCCCATTGTGTGAGTAGCCCAGTGTATGAGTGGCCCAGTGTATGAGTTTCCCAGTGTCTGAGTAGCCCACTGTATGAATGGCCCAATGTGTGAGTGGCACAGTATACAAGTTGACCAATGTATGAGTGGCCCAGTGTATGAGTGGCCCAGTGTATGAGTAGCCAAGCGTGAAGGTAGTCCAGTGTATGAGTGGCCCATTCTGTGAGTCTCCCAGTGTGTGTGCAGCCCAATGTGTGAGTGGCCCAGTGGATGAGTGGTCCAATTTGCGAGTAGCGCATTGGTTGCGTCGCCAAATGTATGAGTGACCCAGTGTATGAGTGGTCCAGTGTGTAGGTAGTCCATGTGTGTGAGTTTCCCATTCTTTTATTTTCTCAGAGTGTGAAAATCCCTATGTGTGAGTGGCCCAGAGGATGAGTGGCCCAGTTTATGAGTGGCCCAGTGTGTGTGTTGTGCCATGTGTGAGTGGTGAAGGGTGTGATTGGCCCAGTGTGTGAGTGGCCTATTGTGTGAGTGGCCAAGTGGTTAAGTGGCACAGTGGTTAAGTGACCCAGTGGATGAGTGACCCAATTTTTGACCAGCTCAGTGTGTGTGTATGTGTGCCCCACTGTGATAGTGGACCTGTGTGTCAGTGGCCCTGTGGTTTAGAGGCCCAGTGGATGAGTGGCCCAGTAAGTGAGTGGCTCAGTGTTTGAGTAGCCCAGTGTATGAGTGGCCCAGTCTGTGTGTAGTGCAATGAGTAAGTGGTGAAGGGTGTGCGTGGCTCAATGTCTGAGTGGTCCATTGTATGAGTGACCCAATGTATGAGTGCCCAACGTGCGAGAAGCCCAGAGTATTAGTGGCCCAGTTTATGAGTGCTCCAGTGTGTAGATAGTCCAGTGTATGAGTGGCCCTGTCTACGAGTCTCCCAGTGTGTGAGCAGCCCAATTTGTGAGTGGCCCAGTGTATTAGTGGCCCAGTGTGTGAGTAGTGCAATGTGTGAGTGCTGAAGGTTGTGAGTGGCCCAGTGTTGAGTGGCCCAGTTTATGAGCAGCTCAGTGTGCGAGTGCCCCAGTGTGAGAGTGGACCTGTGTATTTGGCCCAGTGGAATAGAGGCCCAATGGATGAGTGGCCCAGTATGTGAGTGGTCCAGTGTGTGAATGGCTCTGTGTGTATGTGGCCCAGAGGATGAGTTACCCAGTGTATGAGTGGCCCAGAGTGTGTGTTGTGCCATGTATGGGTGGTGAAGGGTGTGATTGGCCCAGTGTTTGAGTGGCCCAATGTAAGTGTGGCCCAACATGTGCGTAGCACAGTGTGTGAGTAGCTCCATGTGTAAGTAGCCCGGTGTATGAATTGCCCAGTCTGTGGGGGCCCAATATTTGCGTTGCCCAATGTATGAGTGACCCAGTGTATGAGTTGCCCAGTGTGTGAGTAGCCCACTGTATGAGTGTCCCAGTGAGTGAGTGGCACAGTATATAAGTGGACCAATGTATGAGTAATGCTATGTTTGAGTGTTCCATTGGATTAATGGCCCAGTGTGTGAGCAGCCCCTTGTGTGTGTGGTGAAGTGTGTGAGTGGTGCAGAGTGTGAGTAACCCAGTGTGTGTGTTGCTAATTGTGGATGAGTGACCTAGTTTCTGAGTGGCCCACTGTGTGGGTGGCAAAGTGTGTGATTGCCAAAGTGTGTGAGTGGTCCAGTTTGTGAGTAGACCAGTGGATGTGTTGCCCAAGGTATGAATGCCCCAGTGTGTAGGTAGTCCAGTGTATGAGTGGCCCAGTCTGTGAGTCTCCCAGTGTGTGAGCAGCCCAATGTGTGAATAACCCATTGGATGAGTGGCCCAGTGCATGAGTGGTCCAGTGTGTGAGTAGTGCACTGTGTGTGTAGTGAAGGGTGTGATTGGCCCAGTGTGTGATAGGTCCAATGTATGGGTGGCCCAGCATGTGAGTGGCCCAGTTTGTGTGCAGCCCAATGTTTGAGTGGCCCACTGGATGAGTGGCCCAGTGTATGAGTGGCCCAGTGTGTGAGTAGTGCAATGTGTGAATGGGGAAGAGTGCCACAGTGTGTGAGTCTACCAGTTTGTAAGTCGACCAGTGAATGAGTTACCCAAGGTATGAGTGGCCTGGTGTGTAGGTAGTCCTGTGTATGAGTGGCCCAGTCTGTGAGTCTACCAGTGTGTCAGCAGCCCAATGTGTGAGTGGCCCAGTGGATGAGTAGCCCAGTTTATGAGTGGCCCAGTGTATGAGTAGCCCAGTGTGTGAGTCATGCAATGTGTGAGTGGAGAAAGGTGTGAATGTCCGAGTGTGTGAGTGGCCCATTGTATGACTGGCCAATACTGGGAGGGGTCCAGTGTGTGAGCAGCCCAATGTGTGAGTAGTGCCGTGTATGAGTGGACCAGTGTGTGAGTGGCCCAGTGGATGAGTCTCCCAGTGTATGAGTGGACAAGTGTGTAGGTAGTCCAGTGTATGAGTGGCCCAGTCTGTGAGTCTCCCAGTGTGTGAGCAGCCCAATGTGTGAGTAACCCATTGGATGAGTGGCCCAGTGCATGAGTGGACCAATGTGTGAGTAGTACACTGTGTGTGTAGTGAAGGGTGTGATTGGCCCAGTGTGTGATTGGTCCAATGTATGAGTGGCCCAGCATGTGAATGGCCCAGTTTGTGTGCAGCCCAATATTTGAGTGGCCCTCTGGATGAGTGGCCCAGTGTATGAGTGGCCCAGTGTGTGAATAGTGCAATGTGTGAATGGGGAAGAGTGCCACAGTGTGTGAGTCATCCAGTTTGTAAGTCGAGTTACCCAAGGTATGAGTGGCCTGGTGTGTAGGTAGTCCTGTGTATGAGTGGCCCAGTCTGTGAGTCTACCAGTGTGTCAGCAGCCCAATGTGTGAGTGGCCCAGTGGATGAGTAGCCCAGTTTATGAGTGGCCCAGTGTATGAGTAGCACAGTGTGTGAGTCATGCAATGTGTGAGTGGAGAAAGGTGTGAATGTCCGAGTGTGTGAGTGGCCCATTGTATGAGTGGCCAATACTGGGAGGGGTCCAGTGTGTGAGCAGCCCAATGTGTGAGTAGCACCGTGTATGAGTGGACCAGTGTGTGAGTGGCCCAGTGGATGAGTCTCCCAGTGTATGAGTGGACAAGTGTGTAGGTAGTCCAGTGTATGAGTGGCCCAGTCTGTGAGTCTCCCAGTATGTGTGCAGCCCAATGTGTGAGTGGCACAGTGGATGTGTGGCCCAGTGTATGAATGGCCCAGTGTATGAGTAGCCCAGTGTGTGAGTCGTGCAATGAGTGAGTAGTGGAGGGTGTGTGTGTCCCAGTGTGTGAGCATCCCAATGTGTGCGTGGCCCAGTGTATGATTGGACCAGTGTGTGAGTGGCCCAGTAGATGAGCGTCCCCATTTATGAGCAGCTCAGTGTTCGAATGCCCCAGTATGAGAGTGGACCTGCGTGCAAGTGGCCCAGTGGATGAGTAGCCCAGTGTGTGAGTGGCCCAGTGTGTGAGTAGCCCACTGTATGAGTGTCCCAGTGTGTGAGTGGCACAGTATATAAGTGGACCAATGTATGAGTAACGCTATGTTTGAGTGACCCAGTGGATGAATGGCCCAGTGTGTGAGCAACCCCTTTTGTGTGTGGTGAAGTATGTGAGTGGTGCAGAGTGTGAGTAACCCAGTGTGTGTGTTGCTAATTGTGGATGAGTGGCCTAGTTTCTGAGTGGCCCAGTGTGTGGGTGGCAAAGTGTGTGATTGCCAAAGTGTGTGAGTGGTTCAGTTTGTGAGTAGACCAGTGGATGTGTTGCCCAAGTTATGAGTGGCCCAGTGTTGTGTGGAGTGCCATTTGTGAGGGGTGAAGGGTGTGATTCTTCCAGTGTTTGGGTGGCCCAATGTATGAGTGGCCCAGTGTATGGGTGGGCTAGTGTGTGAGTGGCACAGTAGTTAAGTGGCCCAGTGGATAAATGTCACAATTTATGACCAGCGCAGTGTGTGAGTGCCCCAGTGTGAGAGTTGATCTCTGTGTTTAATGGCCTAGTGGATGAGAGGCTCAGTGGACGAGTGGCGCAGTATGTGCGTGGCCCAGTGTATGAGTGGCCCTGTGTATGAGTTGCCCAGTGTGTGAGTAGCCCACTGTATGAGTGTCCCAGTGTGTGAGTGGCACAGTATATAAGTGGACCAATGTATGAGTAACGCTATGTTTGAGTGTCCCAGTGGATGAATGGCCCAGTGTGTGAGCAGCCACTTGTGCGTGTGGTAAAGTGTGTGAGTGGTGCAGAGTGTGAGTGACCCAGTGTGTGTGTTGCTAATTGGATGAGTGGCCTAGTTTCTGAGTGGCCCAGTGTGTGGGTGGGAAAGTGTGTGATTGCCACAATGTGTGAGTGGTGCAGTTTGTGAGTAGACCAGTGGATGTGTTGCCCAAGGTATGAGTGGCCCAGTGTGTAGGTAGTCCAGTGTATGAGTGGCCCAGTCTGTGAGTCTCCCAGTGTGTGAGCAGCCCAATGTGTGAGTAACCCATTGGATGAGTGGCCCAGTGCATGAGTGGTCCAGTGTGTGAGTAGTGCACTGTGTGTGTAGTGAAGGGTGTGATTGGCCCAGTGTGTGAGTGGTCCAATGTATGAGTGGCCCAGCGTGTGAGTGGCCCAATGTTTGAGTTGCCCAATGTATGATTGACCCAGTGTATGAGTACCAAGTGTGTTAGTAGCCCAGTGTATGAGTGGCCCAGTGTATGAGTTGCCCAGTGTGTGAGTAGCCCACTGTATGAGTGTCCCAATGTGTGAGTGGCACAGTATATAAGTGGACCAATGTATGAGTAACCCTATGTTCGAGTGTCCCAGTGGATGAATGGCCCAGTGTGTGAGCAGCCCCTTGTGCGTGTTGTGAAGTGTGTGAGTGGTGCAGAGTGTGAGTGACCCAGTGTGTGTGTTGCTAATTGGATGAGTGGCCTAGTTTCTGAGTGGCCCAGTGTGTGGGTGGGAAAGTGTGTGATTACCACAATGTGTGAGTGGTGCAGTTTGTGTGTAGACCAGTGGATGAGTTCCCAGTGTTTGAGTGGTCCAGTGTATGAGTGTCCCAGTGTGTGAGTGGCACAGTATATAAGTGGACCAATGTATGAGTAACGGTATGTTTGAGTGTCCCAGTGAATGAATGGCCCAGTGTGTGAGCAGCACTGGATATGAGTAGTCCAGTGTGTGAGTAGCCCAGTGTATTGGTTGCCCAGACTGTGATTGTTCCAGTGTGTGAGCAGCACAATGTGTGAGTGGCCCTTTGGATGAGTGGCCCAGTGTATGAGTGGCCCATTGTGTGAGTAGCCCAGTGTATGAGTGGCCCAGTGTATGAGTTTTCGAGTGTCTGAGTAGCCCACTGTATGAATGGCCCAATGTGTGAGTGGCACAGTATACAAGTGGACCAATGTATGATGGCCCAGTGTATGAGTGGCCCAGTGTATGAGTAGCCAAGCGTGTAGGTAGTCCAGTGTATGAGTGGCCCATTCTGTGAGTCTCCCAGTGTGTGTGCAGCCCAATGTGTGAGTGGCCCAGTGGATGAGTGGTCCAATTTGCGAGTAGCGCATTGGTTGCGTCGCCAAATGTATGAGTGACCCAGTGTATGAGTGGTCCAGTGTGTAGGTAGTCCATGTGTGTGAGTTTCCCATTCTTTTATTTTCTCAGAGTGTGAAAATCCCTATGTGTGAGTGGCCCAGAGGATGAGTGGCCCAGTTTATGAGTGGCCCAGTGTGTGTGTTGTGCCATGTGTGAGTGGTGAAGGGTGTGATTGGCCCAGTGTGCGAGTGGCCTATTGTGTGAGTGGCCAAGTGGTTAAGTGGCACAGTGGTTAAGTGACCCAGTGGATGAGTGACCCAATTTTTGACCAGCTCAGTGTGTGTGTATGTGTGCCCCACTGTGATAGTGGACCTGTGTGTCAGTGGCCCTGTGGTTTAGAGGCCCAGTGGATGAGTGGCCCAGTAAGTGAGTGGCCCAGTGTTTGAGTAGCCCAGTGTATGAGTGGCCCAGTCTGTGTGTAGTGCAATGAGTAAGTGGTGAAGTGTGTGCGTGGCTCAAAGTCTGAGTGGTCCATTGTATGAGTGACCCAATGTATGAGTGCCCAACGTGCGAGAAGCCCAGAGTATTAGTGGCCCAGTTTATGAGTGCTCCAGTGTGTAGATAGTCCAGTGTATGAGTGGCCCTGTCTATGAGTCTCCCAGTGTGTGAGCAGCCCAATTTGTGAGTGGCCCAGTGTATTAGTGGCCCAGTGTGTGAGTAGTG
The DNA here is from genome assembly GCF_036971445.1 of Narcine bancroftii. Taxonomy (NCBI): domain Eukaryota; kingdom Metazoa; phylum Chordata; class Chondrichthyes; order Torpediniformes; family Narcinidae; genus Narcine; species Narcine bancroftii. The sequence goes on along the minus strand of NC_091480.1, from coordinate 43,596,710 downwards.
CAATGTGTGAGTGCTGAAGGTTGTGAGTGGCCCAGTGTTGAGTGGCCCAGTTTATGAGCAGCTCAGTGTGCGAGTGCCCCAGTGTGAGAGTGGACTTCTGTGTATTTGGCCCAGTGGAATAGAGGCCCAATGGATGAGTGGCCCAGTATGTGAGTGGTCCAGTGTATGAATGGCTCTGTGTGTGTGTGGCCCAGAGGATGAGTTACCCAGTGTATGAGTGGCCCAGAGTGTGTGTTGTGCCATGTATGGGTGGTGAAGGGTGTGATTGGCCCAGTGTTTGAGTGGCCCAATGTAAGTGTGGCCCAACATGTGCGTAGCACAGTGTGTGAGTAGCTCCATGTGTAAGTAGCCTGGTGTATGAATTGCCCAGTCTGTGGGGGCCCAATATTTGCGTTGCCCAATGTATGAGTGACCCAGTGTATGAGTTGCCCAGTGTGTGAGTAGCCCACTGTATGAGTGTCCCAGTGTGTGAGTGGCACAGTATATAAGTGGACCAATGTATGAGTAATGCTATGTTTGAGTGTTCCATTGGATTAATGGCCCAGTGTGTGAGCAGCCCCTTGTGTGTGTGGTGAAGTGTGTGAGTGGTGCAGAGTGTGAGTAACCCAGTGTGTGTGTTGCTAATTGTGGATGAGTGACCTAGTTTCTGAGTGGCCCACTGTGTGGGTGGCAAAGTGTGTGATTGCCAAAGTGTGTGAGTGGTCCAGTTTGTGAGTAGACCAGTGGATGTGTTGCCCAAGGTATGAATGCCCCAGTGTGTAGGTAGTCCAGTGTATGAGTGGCCCAGTCTGTGAGTCTCCCAGTGTGTGAGCAGCCCAATGTGTGAATAACCCATTGGATGAGTGGCCCAGTGCATGAGTGGTCCAGTGTGTGAGTAGTGCACTGTGTGTGTAGTGAAGGGTGTGATTGGCCCAGTGTGTGATTGGTCCAATGTATGAGTGGCCCAGCATGTGAGTGGCCCAGTTTGTGTGCAGCCCAATGTTTGAGTGGCCCACTGGATGAGTGGCCCAGTGTATGAGTGGCCCAGTGTGTGAGTAGTGCAATGTGTGAATGGGGAAGAGTGCCACAGTGTGTGAGTCATCCAGTTTGTAAGTCGACCAGTGAATGAGTTACCCAAGGTATGAGTGGCCTGGTGTGTAGGTAGTCCTGTGTATGAGTGGCCCAGTCTGTGAGTCTACCAGTGTGTCAGCAGCCCAATGTGTGAGTGGCCCAGTGGATGAGTAGCCCAGTTTATGAGTGGCCCAGTGTATGAGTAGCCCAGTGTGTGAGTCATGCAATGTGTGAGTGGAGAAAGGTGTGAATGTCCGAGTGTGTGAGTGGCCCATTGTATGAGTGGCCAATACTGGGAGGGGTCCAGTGTGTGAGCAGCCCAATGTGTGAGTAGTGCAGTGTATGAGTGGACCAGTGTGTGAGTGGCCCAGTGGATGAGTCTCCCAGTGTATGAGTGGACAAGTGTGTAGGTAGTCCAGTGTATGAGTGGCCCAGTCTGTGAGTCTCCCAGTGTGTGAGCAGCCCAATGTGTGAGTAACCCATTGGATGAGTGGCCCAGTGCATGAGTGGACCAATGTGTGAGTAGTACACTGTGTGTGTAGTGAAGGGTGTGATTGGCCCAGTGTGTGATTGGTCCAATGTATGAGTGGCCCAGCATGTGAATGGCCCAGTTTGTGTGCAGCCCAATATTTGAGTGGCCCTCTGGATGAGTGGCCCAGTGTATGAGTGGCCCAGTGTGTGAATAGTGCAATGTGTGAATGGGGAAGAGTGCCACAGTGTGTGAGTCATCCAGTTTGTAAGTCGAGTTACCCAAGGTATGAGTGGCCTGGTGTGTAGGTAGTCCTGTGTATGAGTGGCCCAGTCTGTGAGTCTACCAGTGTGTCAGCAGCCCAATGTGTGAGTGGCCCAGTGGATGAGTAGCCCAGTTTATGAGTGGCCCAGTGTATGAGTAGCACAGTGTGTGAGTCATGCAATGTGTGAGTGGAGAAAGGTGTGAATGTCCGAGTGTGTGAGTGGCCCATTGTATGAGTGGCCAATACTGGGAGGGGTCCAGTGTGTGAGCAGCCCAATGTGTGAGTAGCGCCGTGTATGAGTGGACCAGTGTGTGAGTGGCCCAGTGGATGAGTCTCCCAGTGTATGAGTGGACAAGTGTGTAGGTAGTCCAGTGTATGAGTGGCCCAGTCTGTGAGTCTCCCAGTATGTGTGCAGCCCAATGTGTGAGTGGCACAGTGGATGTGTGGCCCAGTGTATGAATGGCCCAGTGTATGAGTAGCCCAGTGTGTGAGTCGTGCAATGAGTGAGTAGTGGAGGGTGTGTGTGTCCCAGTGTGTGAGCATCCCAATGTGTGCGTGGCCCAGTGTATGATTGGACCAGTGTGTGAGTGGCCCAGTAGATGAGCGTCCCCATTTATGAGCAGCTCAGTGTTCGAATGCCCCAGTATGAGAGTGGACCTGCGTGCAAGTGGCCCAGTGGATGAGTAGCCCAGTGTGTGAGTGGCCCAGTGTGTGAGTAGCCCACTGTATGAGTGTCCCAGTGTGTGAGTGGCACAGTATATAAGTGGACCAATGTATGAGTAACGCTATGTTTGAGTGACCCAGTGGATGAATGGCCCAGTGTGTGAGCAACCCCTTTTGTGTGTGGTGAAGTATGTGAGTGGTGCAGAGTGTGAGTAACCCAGTGTGTGTGTTGCTATTTGTGGATGAGTGGCCTAGTTTCTGAGTGGCCCAGTGTGTGGGTGGCAAAGTGTGTGATTGCCAAAGTGTGTGAGTGGTTCAGTTTGTGAGTAGACCAGTGGATGTGTTGCCCAAGTTATGAGTGGCCCAGTGTTGTGTGGAGTGCCATTTGTGAGGGGTGAAGGGTGTGATTCTTCCAGTGTTTGGGTGGCCCAATGTATGAGTGGCCCAGTGTATGGGTGGGCTAGTGTGTGAGTGGCACAGTAGTTAAGTGGCCCAGTGGATAAATGTCACAATTTATGACCAGCGCAGTGTGTGAGTGCCCCAGTGTGAGAGTTGATCTCTGTGTTTAATGGCCTAGTGGATGAGAGGCTCAGTGGACGAGTGGCGCAGTATGTGCGTGGCCCAGTGTATGAGTGGCCCTGTGTATGAGTTGCCCAGTGTGTGAGTAGCCCACTGTATGAGTGTCCCAGTGTGTGAGTGGCACAGTATATAAGTGGACCAATGTATGAGTAACGCTATGTTTGAGTGTCCCAGTGGATGAATGGCCCAGTGTGTGAGCAGCCACTTGTGCGTGTGGTAAAGTGTGTGAGTGGTGCAGAGTGTGAGTGACCCAGTGTGTGTGTTGCTAATTGGATGAGTGGCCTAGTTTCTGAGTGGCCCAGTGTGTGGGTGGGAAAGTGTGTGATTGCCACAATGTGTGAGTGGTGCAGTTTGTGAGTAGACCAGTGGATGTGTTGCCCAAGGTATGAGTGGCCCAGTGTGTAGGTAGTCCAGTGTATGAGTGGCCCAGTCTGTGAGTCTCCCAGTGTGTGAGCAGCCCAATGTGTGAGTAACCCATTGGATGAGTGGCCCAGTGCATGAGTGGTCCAGTGTGTGAGTAGTGCACTGTGTGTGTAGTGAAGGGTGTGATTGGCCCAGTGTGTGAGTGGTCCAATGTATGAGTGGCCCAGCGTGTGAGTGGCCCAGTCTGTGTGCAGCCCAATGTTTGAGTGGCCCAGTGGATGAGTGGCCCAGTGTGTGAGTAGTGCAATGTGTGAATGGGGAAGAGTGCCACAGTGTGTGAGTGGTCCAGTTTGTAAGTAGACCAGTGGATGTTACCCAAGGTATGAGTGGCCTGGTGTGTAGGTATTCTAGTGTATGAGTGGCCCAGTCTGTGAGTCTACCAGTGTGTGAGCAGCCCAATGTGTGAGTGGCCCAGTGGATGAGTGGCCCAGTGTATGAGTAGCCCAATGTGTGAGTGTCCCAGTGGATGAATGGCCCAGTGTGTGAGAAGCCCCTTGTTTGTTGTGAAGTGTGTGAGTGGCGCTGGTTGTGAGTCTCGCAATGTGTAAACAGCCCTATGTGTTAGTGGCCCAGAGGATGAGTGGCCCAGTGTCTGAGTGGCCCAGTGTGTGTGTTGTGCCATGTGTGAGTGGTGAAGTGTGTGATTGGCCTAGTGTGTGAGTGGCCAAGTGGTAAAGTCGCCCAGTGGTTAAGTGGCCCAGTGGATGAGTTGTCCTAATTTTTGACCAGCTCAGTGTGTGTGTGTGTGTGTGTGCTCCAGTGTGATAGTGGACCTGTGTGTAAGTGGCCCACTGGATGAGAGGTCCAGTGAATGAGTGGCCCAGTGTGTGAGTAGCCCACTGTATGAGTGGCCCAGTGTGTGTGTTGTGCCCTGTGTGAGTGGTGAAGGGTGTGATTGGCCCAGTGTTTGAGTGGCCCAATGTAAGCTTGGCCCAGCATGTGAGTATCACAGTCTGTGAGTAGCCCCGTGTGTAAGTAGCCCAGTGTATGAATTGCCCAGTCTGTGAGTGGCCCAATGTTTGAGTTGCCCAATGTATGATTGACCCAGTGTATGAGTACCAAGTGTGTTAGTAGCCCAGTGTATGAGTGGCCCAGTGTATGAGTTGCCCAGTGTGTGAGTAGCCCACTGTATGAGTGTCCCAATGTGTGAGTGGCACAGTATATAAGTGGACCAATGTATGAGTAACCCTATGTTCGAGTGTCCCAGTGGATGAATGGCCCAGTGTGTGAGCAGCCCCTTGTGCGTGTTGTGAAGTGTGTGAGTGGTGCAGAGTGTGAGTGACCTAGTGTGTGTGTTGCTAATTGGATGAGTGGCCTAGTTTCTGAGTGGCCCAGTGTGTGGGTGGGAAAGTGTGTGATTACCACAATGTGTGAGTGGTGCAGTTTGTGTGTAGACCAGTGGATGAGTTCCCAGTGTTTGAGTGGTCCAGTGTATGAGTGTCCCAGTGTGTGAGTGGCACAGTATATAAGTGGACCAATGTATGAGTAACGGTATGTTTGAGTGTCCCAGTGAATGAATGGCCCAGTGTGTGAGCAGCACTGGATATGAGTAGTCCAGTGTGTGAGTAGCCCAGTGTATTGGTTGCCCAGACTGTGATTGTTCCAGTGTGTGAGCAGCACAATGTGTGAGTGGCCCTTTGGATGAGTGGCCCAGTGTATGAGTGGCCCATTGTGTGAGTAGCCCAGTGTATGAGTGGCCCAGTGTATGAGTTTTCGAGTGTCTGAGTAGCCCACTGTATGAATGGCCCAATGTGTGAGTGGCACAGTATACAAGTGGACCAATGTATGATGGCCCAGTGTATGAGTGGCCCAGTGTATGAGTAGCCAAGCGTGTAGGTAGTCCAGTGTATGAGTGGCCCATTCTGTGAGTCTCCCAGTGTGTGTGCAGCCCAATGTGTGAGTGGCCCAGTGGATGAGTGGTCCAATTTGCGAGTAGCGCATTGGTTGCGTCGCCAAATGTATGAGTGACCCAGTGTATGAGTGGTCCAGTGTGTAGGTAGTCCATGTGTGTGAGTTTCCCATTCTTTTATTTTCTCAGAGTGTGAAAATCCCTATGTGTGAGTGGCCCAGAGGATGAGTGGCCCAGTTTATGAGTGGCCCAGTGTGTGTGTTGTGCCATGTGTGAGTGGTGAAGGGTGTGATTGGCCCAGTGTGCGAGTGGCCTATTGTGTGAGTGGCCAAGTGGTTAAGTGGCACAGTGGTTAAGTGACCCAGTGGATGAGTGACCCAATTTTTGACCAGCTCAGTGTGTGTGTATGTGTGCCCCACTGTGATAGTGGACCTGTGTGTCAGTGGCCCTGTGGTTTAGAGGCCCAGTGGATGAGTGGCCCAGTAAGTGAGTGGCCCAGTGTTTGAGTAGCCCAGTGTATGAGTGGCCCAGTCTGTGTGTAGTGCAATGAGTAAGTGGTGAAGTGTGTGCGTGGCTCAAAGTCTGAGTGGTCCATTGTATGAGTGACCCAATGTATGAGTGCCCAACGTGCGAGAAGCCCAGAGTATTAGTGGCCCAGTTTATGAGTGCTCCAGTGTGTAGATAGTCCAGTGTATGAGTGGCCCTGTCTATGAGTCTCCCAGTGTGTGAGCAGCCCAATTTGTGAGTGGCCCAGTGTATTAGTGGCCCAGTGTGTGAGTAGTGCAATGTGTGAGTGCTGAAGGTTGTGAGTGGCCCAGTGTTGAGTGGCCCAGTTTATGAGCAGCTCAGTGTGCGAGTGCCCCAGTGTGAGAGTGGACTTCTGTGTATTTGGCCCAGTGGAATAGAGGCCCAATGGATGAGTGGCCCAGTATGTGAGTGGTCCAGTGTATGAATGGCTCTGTGTGTGTGTGGCCCAGAGGATGAGTTACCCAGTGTATGAGTGGCCCAGAGTGTGTGTTGTGCCATGTATGGGTGGTGAAGGGTGTGATTGGCCCAGTGTTTGAGTGGCCCAATGTAAGTGTGGCCCAACATGTGCGTAGCACAGTGTGTGAGTAGCTCCATGTGTAAGTAGCCTGGTGTATGAATTGCCCAGTCTGTGGGGGCCCAATATTTGCGTTGCCCAATGTATGAGTGACCCAGTGTATGAGTTGCCCAGTGTGTGAGTAGCCCACTGTATGAGTGTCCCAGTGTGTGAGTGGCACAGTATATAAGTGGACCAATGTATGAGTAATGCTATGTTTGAGTGTTCCATTGGATTAATGGCCCAGTGTGTGAGCAGCCCCTTGTGTGTGTGGTGAAGTGTGTGAGTGGTGCAGAGTGTGAGTAACCCAGTGTGTGTGTTGCTAATTGTGGATGAGTGACCTAGTTTCTGAGTGGCCCACTGTGTGGGTGGCAAAGTGTGTGATTGCCAAAGTGTGTGAGTGGTCCAGTTTGTGAGTAGACCAGTGGATGTGTTGCCCAAGGTATGAATGCCCCAGTGTGTAGGTAGTCCAGTGTATGAGTGGCCCAGTCTGTGAGTCTCCCAGTGTGTGAGCAGCCCAATGTGTGAATAACCCATTGGATGAGTGGCCCAGTGCATGAGTGGTCCAGTGTGTGAGTAGTGCACTGTGTGTGTAGTGAAGGGTGTGATTGGCCCAGTGTGTGATTGGTCCAATGTATGAGTGGCCCAGCATGTGAGTGGCCCAGTTTGTGTGCAGCCCAATGTTTGAGTGGCCCACTGGATGAGTGGCCCAGTGTATGAGTGGCCCAGTGTGTGAGTAGTGCAATGTGTGAATGGGGAAGAGTGCCACAGTGTGTGAGTCATCCAGTTTGTAAGTCGACCAGTGAATGAGTTACCCAAGGTATGAGTGGCCTGGTGTGTAGGTAGTCCTGTGTATGAGTGGCCCAGTCTGTGAGTCTACCAGTGTGTCAGCAGCCCAATGTGTGAGTGGTCCAGTGGATGAGTAGCCCAGTTTATGAGTGGCCCAGTGTATGAGTAGCCCAGTGTGTGAGTCATGCAATGTGTGAATGGAGAAAGGTGTGAATGTCCGAGTGTGTGAGTGGCCCATTGTATGAGTGGCCAATACTGGGAGGGGTCCAGTGTGTGCGCAGCCCAATGTGTGAGTAGCACCGTGTATGAGTGGACCAGTGTGTGAGTGGCGCAGTGGATGAGTCTCCCAGTGTATGAGTGGACAAGTGTGTAGGTAGTCCAGTGTATGAGTGGCCCAGTCTGTGAGTCTCCCAGTATGTGTGCAGCCCAATGTGTGAGTGGCACAGTGTATGTGTGGCCCAGTGTATGAGTGGACCAGTGTATGAGTAACCCAGTGTGTGAGTCGTGCAATGAGTGAGTGGTGGAGGGTGTGTGTGTCCCAGTGTGTTTGCATCCCAATGTGTGCGTGGCCCAGTGTGTGATTGGACCAGTGTGTGAGTGGCCCAGTGGATGAGCGTCCCCATTTATGAGTAGCTCAGTGTTCGAATGCCCCAGTGTGAGAGTGGACCTGTGTGCAAGTGGCCCAGTGGATGAGTAGCCCAGTGTGTGAGTGGCCCAGTGTGTGAGTTGCCCAGTGTGTGAAGAGCCCACTGTATGAGTGTCCCAATGTGTGTGTGGCACAGTATATAAGTGGACCAATGTATGAGTAACCCTATGTTCGAGTGTCCCAGTGGATGAATGGCCCAATGTGTGAGCAGCCCCTTGTGCGTGTGGTGAAGTGTGTGAGTGGTGCAGAGTGTGAGTGACCCAGTGTGTGTGTTGCAAATTGGATGAGTGGCCTAGTTTCTGAGTGGCCCAGTGTGTGGGTGGGAAAGTGTGTGATTACCACAATGTGTGAGTGGTGCAGTTTGTGAGTAGACCAGTGGATGAGTTCCCAGTGTGTGAGTGGTCCAGTGTATGAGTGTCCAAGTGTGTGAGTGGCACAGTATATAAGTGGACCCATGTATGAGTAACGGTATGTTTGAGTGTCCCAGTGGATGCATGGCCCAGTGTGTGAGCAGCACTGGATATGAGTAGTCCAGTGTGTGAGTAGCCCAGTGTATGGGTTGCCCAGTCTATGATTATTCCAGTGTGTGAGCAGCACAATGTGAGTGGCCATTTGGATGAGTGGCCCAGTGTATCAGTGGCCCATTGTGTGAGTAGCCCAGTGTATGAGTGGCCCAGTGTATGAGTTTCCCAGTGTCTGAGTAGCCCACTGTATGAATGGCCCAAAGTGTGAGTGGCACAGTATACAAGTGGACCAATGTATGAGTGGCCCAGTGTATGAGTGGCCCAGTGTATGAGTAGCTAAGCGTGTAGGTAGTCCAGTGTATGAGTGGCCCATTCTGTGAGTCTCCCAGTGTGTGTGCAGCCCAATGTGTGAGTGGCCCAGTGGATGAGTGGTCCAATTTGCGAGTAGCGCATTGGTTGCGTCGCCAAATGTATGAGTGACCCAGTGTATGAGTGGTCCAGTGTGTAGGTAGTCCATGTGTGTGAGTTTCCCATTCTTTTATTTTCTCAGAGTGTGAAAATCCCTATGTGTGAGTGGCCCAGAGGATGAGTGGCCCAGTTTATGAGTGGCCCAGTGTGTGTGTTGTGCCATGTGTGAGTGGTGAAGGGTGTGATTGGCCCAGTGTGCGAGTGGCCTATTGTGTGAGTGGCCAAGTGGTTAAGTGGCACAGTGGTTAAGTGACCCAGTGGATGAGTGACCCAATTTTTGACCAGCTCAGTGTGTGTGTATGTGTGCCCCACTGTGATAGTGGACCTGTGTGTCAGTGGCCCTGTGGTTTAGAGGCCCAGTGGATGAGTGGCCCAGTAAGTGAGTGGCCCAGTGTTTGAGTAGCCCAGTGTATGAGTGGCCCAGTCTGTGTGTAGTGCAATGAGTAAGTGGTGAAGGGTGTGCGTGGCTCAATGTCTGAGTGGTCCATTGTATGAGTGACCCAATGTATGAGTGCCCAACGTGCGAGAAGCCCAGAGTATTAGTGGCCCAGTTTATGAGTGCTCCAGTGTGTAGATAGTCCAGTGTATGAGTGGCCCTGTCTATGAGTCTCCCAGTGTGTGAGCAGCCCAATTTGTGAGTGGCCCAGTGTATTAGTGGCCCAGTGTGTGAGTAGTGCAATGTGTGAGTGCTGAAGGTTGTGAGTGGCCCAGTGTTGAGTGGCCCAGTTTATGAGCAGCTCAGTGTGCGAGTGACCCAGTGTGAGAGTGGACTTCTGTGTATTTGGCCCAGTGGAATAGAGGCCCAATGGATGAGTGGCCCAGTATGTGAGTGGTCCAGTGTATGAATGGCTCTGTGTGTGTGTGGCCCAGAGGATGAGTTACCCAGGGTATGAGTGGCCCAGAGTGTGTGTTGTGCCATGTATGGGTGGTGAAGGGTGTGATTGGCCCAGTGTTTGAGTGGCCCAATGTAAGTGTGGCCCAACATGTGCGTAGCACAGTGTGTGAGTAGCTCCATGTGTAAGTAGCCCGGTGTATGAATTGCCCAGTCTGTGGGGGCCCAATATTTGCGTTGCCCAATGTATGAGTGACCCAGTGTATGAGTTGCCCAGTGTGTGAGTAGCCCACTGTATGAGTGTCCCAGTGTGTGAGTGGCACAGTATATAAGTGGACCAATGTATGAGTAATGCTATGTTTGAGTGTTCCATTGGATTAATGGCCCAGTGTGTGAGCAGCCCCTTGTGTGTGTGGTGAAGTGTGTGAGTGGTGCAGAGTGTGAGTTACCCAGTGTGTGTGTTGCTAATTGTGGATGAGTGACCTAGTTTCTGAGTGGCCCACTGTGAGGGTGGCAAAGTGTGTGATTGCCAAAGTGTGTGAGTGGTCCAGTTTGTGAGTAATCCAGTGGATGTGTTGCCCAAGGTATGAATGCCCCAGTGTGTAGGTAGTCCAGTGTATGAGTGGCCCAGTCTGTGAGTCTCCCAGTGTGTGAGCAGCCCAATGTGTGAATAACCCATTGGATGAGTGGCCCAGTGCATGAGTGGTCCAGTGTGTGAGTAGTGCACTGTGTGTGTAGTGAAGGGTGTGATTGGCCCAGTGTGTGATTGGTCCAATGTATGAGTGGCCCAGCATGTGAGTGGCCCAGTTTGTGTGCAGCCCAATGTTTGAGTGGCCCACTGGATGAGTGGCCCAGTGTATGAGTGGCCCAGTGTGTGAGTAGTGCAATGTGTGAATGGGGAAGAGTGCCACAGTGTGTGAGTCATCCAGTTTGTAAGTCGACCAGTGAATGAGTTACCCAAGGTATGAGTGGCCTGGTGTGTAGGTAGTCCTGTGTATGAGTGGCCCAGTCTGTGAGTCTACCAGTGTGTCAGCAGCCCAATGTGTGAGTGGCCCAGTGGATGAGTAGCCCAGTTTATGAGTGTCCCAGTGTATGAGTAGCCCAGTGTGTGAGTCATGCAATGTGTGAGTGGAGAAGGGTGTGAATGTCCGAGTGTGTGAGTGGCCCATTGTATGAGTGGCCCAGTGTATGAGTGGCCCTGTGTATGAGTTGCCCAGTGTGTGAGTAGCCCAATGTTTGAGTTGCCCAGTGTATGAGTGGCCCTGTGTATGAGTTGTTCAGTGTGTGAGTAGTCCACTGTATGAGTGTCCCAGTGTGTGAGTGGCACAGTATATAAGTGGACCAATGTATGAGTAACACAATGTTTGAGTGTCCCAGTGGATGAATGGCCCAGTGTGTGAGCAGCCCCTTGTGTGTGTGGTGAAGTGTGTGAGTGGTGCAGAGTGTAAGTAACCCAGTGTGTGTGTTGCTAATTGTGGATGAGTGGCCTAGTTTCTGAGTGGCCCACTGTGTAGGTGGTAAAGTGTGTGATTGCCAAAGTGTGTGAGTGGTTCAGTTTGTGAGTAGACCAGTGGATGTGTTGCCCAAGGTGTGAGTGGCCGAGTGTGTAGGTAGTCCAGTGTATGAGTGGCCCAGTCTGTGAGTCTCCCAGTATGTGTGCAGCCCAATGTGTGAGTGGCACAGTGGATATGTGGCCCAGTGTATGAATGGCCCAGTGTATGAGTAGCCCAGTGTGTGAGTCGTGCAATGAGTGAGTAGTGGAGGGTGTGTGTGTCCCAGTGTGTGAGCATCCCAATGTGTGCGTGGCCCACTGTATGATTGGACCAGTGTGTGAGTGGCCCAGTAGATGAGCGTCCCCATTTATGAGCAGCTCAGTGTTCGAATGCCCCAGTATGAGAGTGGACCTGTGTGCCAGTGGCCCAGTGGATGAGTAGCCCAGTGTGTGAGTGGCCCAGTGTGTGAGTAGCCCACTGTATGAGTGTCCCAGTGTGTGAGTGGCACAGTATATAAGTGGACCAATGTATGAGTAACGCTATGTTTGAGTGACCCAGTGGATGAATGGCCCAGTGTGTGAGCAACCCCTTTTGTGTGTGGTGAAGTGTGTGAGTGGTGCAGAGTGTGAGTAACCCAGTGTGTGTGTTGCTAATTGTGGATGAGTGGCCTAGTTTCTGAGTGGCCCAGTGTGTGGGTGGCAAAGTGTGTGATTGCCAAAGTGTGTGAGTGGTTCAGTTTGTGAGTAGACCAGTGGATGTGTTGCCCAAGTTATGAGTGGCCCAGTGTTGTGTGGAGTGCCATGTGTGAGGGGTGAAGGGTGTGATTGTTCCAGTGTTTGAGTGGCCCAATGTATGAGTGGCCCAGTGTATGGGTGGGCTAGTGTGTGAGTGGCACAGTAGTTAAGTGGCCCAGTGGATAAATGTCACAATTTATGACTAGCGCAGTGTGTGAGGGCCCCAGTGTGAGAGTTGATCTCTGTGTTTAATGGCCTAGTGGATGAGAGGCTCAGTGGACGAGTGGCGCGGTATGTGAGTGGCCCAGTGTATGAGTGGCCCTGTGTATGAGTTGCCCAGTGTGTGAGTAGCCCACTGTATGAGTGTCCCAGTGTGTGAGTGGCACAGTATATAAGTGGACCAATGTATGAGTAACGCTATGTTTGAGTGTCCCAGTGGATGAATGGCCCAGTGTGTGAGCAGCCTCTTGTGCGTGTGGTGAAGTGTGTGAGTGGTGCAGAGTGTGAGTGACCCAGTGTGTGTGTTGCTAATTGGATGAGTGGCCTAGTTTCTGAGTGGCCCAGTGTGTATGTGGGAAAGTGTGTGATTGCCACAATGTGTGAGTGGTGCAGTTTGTGTGTAGACCAGTGGATGTGTTGCCCAAGGTATGAGTGGCCCAGTGTGTAGGTAGTCCAGTGTATGAGTGGCCCAGTCTGTGAGTCTCCCAGTGTGTGAGCAGCCCAATGTGTGAGTAACCCATTGGATGAGTGGCCCAGTGCATGTGTGGTCCAGTGTGTGATTAGTGCACTGTGTGTGTAGTGAAGGGTGTGATTGGCCCAGTGTGTGAGTGGTCCAATGTATGAGTGGCCCAGCGTGTGAGTGGCCCAGTCTGTGTGCAGCCCAATGTTTGAGTGGCCCAGTGGATGAGTGGCCCAGTGTGTGAGTAGTGCAATGTGTGAATGGGGAAGAGTGCCACAGTGCGTGAGTGGTCCAGTTTTTAAGTAGACCAATGGATGTTACCCAAGGTATGAGTGGCCTGGTGTGTAGGTATTCTAGTGTATGAGTGGCCCAGTCTGTGAGTCTACCAGTGTGTGAGCAGCCCAATGTGTGAGTGGCCCAGTGGATGAGTGGCCCAGTGTATGAGTGGCCCAGTGTATGAGTAGCCCAATGTGTGAGTGTCCCAGTGGATGAATGGCCCAGTGTGTGAGAAGCCCCTTGTTTGTTGTGAAATGTGTGAGTGGCGCTGGTTGTGAGTCTCGCAATGTGTAAACAGCCCTATGTGTTAGTGGCCCAGAGGATGAGTGGCCCAGTGTCTGAGTGGCCCAGTGTGTGTGTTGTGCCATGTGTGAGTGGTGAAGTGTGTGATTGGCCTAGTGTGTGAGTGGCCAAGTGGTAAAGTCGCCCAGTGGTTAAGTGGCCCAGTGGATGAGTTGTCCTAATTTTTGACCAGCTCAGTGTGTGTGTATGTGTGTGCTCCAGTGTGATAGTGGACCTGTGTGTAAGTGGCCCACTGGATGAGAGGTCCAGTGAATGAGTGGCCCAGTGTGTGAGTAGCCCACTGTATGAGTGGCCCAGTGTGTGTGTTGTGCCATGTGTGAGTGGTGAAGGGTGTGATTGGCCCAGTGTTTGAGTGGCCCAATGTAAGCTTGGCCCAGCATGTGAGTAGTACAGTCTGTGAGTAGACCCGTGTGTAAGTAGCCCAGTGTATGAATTGCCCAGTCTGTGAGTGGCCCAATGTTTGAGTTGCCCAATGTATGAGTGACCCAGTGTATGAGTACCAAGTGTGTTAGTAGCCCAGTGTATGAGTGGCCCAGTGTATGAGTTGCCCAGTGTGTGAGTAGCCCACTGTATGAGTGTCCCAATGTGTGTGTGGCACAGTATATAAGTGGACCAATGTATGAGTAACCCTATGTTCGAGTGTCCCAGTGGATGAATGGCCCAGTGTGTGAGCAGCCCCTTGTGCGTGTGGTGAAGTGTGTGAGTGGTGCAGAGTGTGAGTGACCCAGTGTGTGTGTTGCTAATTGGATGAGTGGCCTAGTTTCTGAGTGGCCCAGTGTGTGGGTGGGAAAGTGTGTGATTACCACAATGTGTGAGTGGTGCAGTTTGTGTGTAGACCAGTGGATGAGTTCCCAGTGTGCGAGTGGTCCAGTGTATGAGTGTCCCAGTGTGTGAGTGGCACAGTATATAAGTGGACCAATGTATGAGTAACGGTATGTTTGAGTGTCCCAGTGGATGAATGGCCCAGTGTGTGAGCAGCACTGGATATGAGTAGTCCAGTGTGTGAGTAGCCCAGTGTATGGGTTGTCCAGCCTGTGATTGTTCCAGTGTGTGAGCAGCACAATGTGTGAGTGGCCCTTTGGATGAGTGGCCCAGTGTATGAGTGGCCCATTGTGTGAGTAGCCCAGTGTATGAGTGGCCCAGTGTATGAGTTTCCCAGTGTCTGAGTAGCCCACTGTATGAATGGCCCAATGTGTGAGTGGCACAGTATACAAGTGGACCAATGTATGAGTGGCCCAGTGTATGTGTGGCCCAGTGTATGAGTAGCCAAGCCTGTAGGTAGTCCAGGGTATGAGTGGCCCATTCTGTGAGTCTCCCAGTGTGTGTGCAGCCCAATGTGTGAGTGGCCCAGTGGATGAGTGGTCCAATTTGCGAGTAGCGCATTGGTTGCGTCGCCAAATGTATGAGTGACCCAGTGTATGAGAGGTCCAGTGTTTAGGTAGTCCATGTGTGTGAGTTTCCCATTCTTTTATTTTCCCAGAGTGTGAAATTCCCTATGTGTGAGTGGCCCAGAGGATGAGTGGCCCAGTTTATGAGTGGCCCAGTGTGTGTGTTGTGCCATGTGTGAGTGGTGAAGGGTGTGATTGGCCCAGTGTGCGAGTGGCCTATTGTGTGAGTGGCCAAGTGGTTAAGTGGCACAGTGGTTAAGTGACCCAGTGGATGAGTGACCCAATTTTTGACCAGCTCAGTGTGTGTGTATGTGTGCCCCACTGTGATAGTGGACCTGTGTGTCAGTGGCCCTGTGGTTTAGAGGCCCAGTGGATGAGTGGCCCAGTAAGTGAGTGGCCCAGTGTTTGAGTAGCCCAGTGTATGAGTGGCCCAGTCTGTGTGTAGTGCAATGAGTAAGTGGTGAAGGGTGTGCGTGGCTCAATGTCTGAGTGGTCCATTGTATGAGTGACCCAATGTATGAGTGCCCAACGTGCGAGAAGCCCAGAGTATTAGTGGCCCAGTTTATGAGTGCTCCAGTGTGTAGATAGTCCAGTGTATGAGTGGCCCTGTCTATGAGTCTCCCAGTGTGTGAGCAGCCCAATTTGTGAGTGGCCCAGTGTATTAGTGGCCCAGTGTGTGAGTAGTGCAATGTGTGAGTGCTGAAGGTTGTGAGTGGCCCAGTGTTGAGTGGCCCAGTTTATGAGCAACTCAGTGTGCGAGTGCCCCAGTGTGAGAGTGGACTTCTGTGTATTTGGCCCAGTGGAATAGAGGCCCAATGGATGAGTGGCCCAGTATGTGAGTGGTCCAGTGTGTGAATGGCTCTGTGTGTGTGTGGCCCAGAGGATGAGTTACCCAGGGTATGAGTGGCCCAGAGTGTGTGTTGTGCCATGTATGGGTGGTGAAGGGTATGATTGGCCCAGTGTTTGAGTGGCCCAATGTAAGTGTGGCCCAACATGTGCGTAGCACAGTGTGTGAGTAGCTCCATGTGTAAGTAGCCCGGTGTATGAATTGCCCAGTCTGTGGGGGCCCAATATTTGCGATGCCCAATGTATGAGTGACCCATTGTATGAGTTGCCCATTGTGTGAGTAGCCCACTGTATGAGTGTCCCAGTGTGTGAGTGGCACAGTATATAAGTGGACCAATGTATGAGTAATGCTATGTTTGGATGTTCCATTGGATTAATGGCCCAGTGTGTGAGCAGCCCCTTGTGTGTGTGGTGAAGTGTGTGAGTGGTGCAGAGTGTGAGTAACCCAGTGTGTGTGTTGCTAATTGTGGATGAGTGACCTAGTTTCTGAGTGTCCCACTGTGTGGGTGGCAAAGTGTGTGATTGCCAAAGTGTGTGAGTGGTCCAGTTTGTGAGTAGACCAGTGGATGTGTTGCCCAAGGTATGAATGCCCCAGTGTGTAGGTAGTCCAGTGTATGAGTGGCCCAGTCTGTGAGTCTCCCAGTGTGTGAGCAGCCCAATGTGTGAATAACCCATTGGATGAGTGGCCCAGTGCATGAGTGGTCCAGTGTGTGAGTAGACCAGTGGATGTGTTGCCCAAGGTATGAATGCCCCAGTGTGTAGGTAGTCCAGTGTATGAGTGGCCCAGTCTGTGAGTCTCCCAGTGTGTGAGCAGCCCAATGTGTGAATAACCCATTGGATGAGTGGCCCAGTGTATGAGTGGACCAGTGCGTGAGTGGCCCAGTGGATGAGTCTCCCAGTGTATGAGTGGACAAGTGTGTAGGTAGTCCAGTGTATGAGTGGCCCAGTCTGTGATTCTCCCAGTATGTGTGCAGCCCAATGTGTGAGTGGCACAGTGGATGTGTGGCCCAGTGTATGAGTGGACCAGTGTGTGAGTGGCCCAGTGGATGAGCGTCCCCATTTATGAGCAGCTCAGTGTTCGAATGCCCCAGTGTGAGAGTGGACCTGTGTGCAAGTGGCCCAGTGGATGAGTAGCCCAGTGTGTGAGTGGCCCAGTGTGTGAGTTGCCCAGTGTGTGAATAGCCCACTGTATGAGTGTCCCAATGTGTGTGTGGCACAGTACATAAGTGGACCAATGTATGAGTAACCTATATTCGAGTGTCCCAGTGGATGAATGGCCCAGTGTGTGAGCAGCCCCTTGTGCGTGTGGTGAAGTGTGTGAGGAGTGCAGAGTGTGAGTGACCCAGTGTGTGTGTTGCTAATTGGATGAGTGGCCTAGTTTCCGAGTGGCTCAGTGTGTGGGTGGGAAAGTGTGTGATTACCACAATGTGTGAGTGGTGCAGTTTGTGAGTAGACCAGTGGATGAGTTCCCAGTGTGTGAGTGGTCCAGTGTATGAGTGTCCAAGTGTGTGAGTGGCACAGTATATAAGTGGACCAATGTATGAGTAACGGTATGTTTGAGTGTCCCAGTGGATGAATGGCCCAGTGTGTGAGCAGCCCCTTGTGTGTGTGGTGAAGTGTGTGAGTGGTGCAGAGTGTGAGTAACCCAGTGTGTGTGTTGCTAATTGTGGATGAGTGACCTAGTTTCTGAGTGGCCCACTGTGTGGGTGGCAAAGTGTGTGATTGCCAAAGTGTGTGAGTGGTCCAGTTTGTGAGTAGACCAGTGGATGTGTTGCCCAAGGTATGAATGCCCCAGTGTGTAGGTAGTCCAGTGTATGAGTGGCCCAGTCTGTGAGTCTCCCAGTGTGTGAGCAGCCCAATGTGTGAATAACCCATTGGATGAGTGGCCCAGTGCATGAGTGGTCCAGTGTGTGAGTAGTGCACTGTGTGTGTAGTGAAGGGTGTGATTGGCCCAGTGTGTGATTGGTCCAATGTATGAGTGGCCCAGCATGTGAGTGGTCCAGTTTGTGTGCAGCCCAATGTTTGAGTGGCCCACTGGATGAGTGGCCCAGTGTATGAGTGGCCCAGTGTGTGAGTAGTGCAATGTGTGAATGGGGAAGAGTGCGACAGTGTGTGAGTCATCCAGTTTGTAAGTCGACCAGTGAATGAGTTACCCAAGTTATGAGTGGCCTGGTGTGTAGGTAGTCCTGTGTATGAGTGGCCCAGTCTGTGAGTCTACCAGTGTGTCAGCAGCCCAATGTGTGAGTGGCCCAGTGGATGAGTAGCCCAGTTTATGAGTGGCCCAGTGTATGAGTAGCCCAGTGTGTGAGTCATACAATGTGTGAGTGGAGAAAGGTGTGAATGTCCGAGTGTGTGAGTGGCCCATTGTAAGAGTGGCCCATACTGGGAGGGGTCCAGTGTGTGAGCAGCCCAATGTGTGAGTAGCGCCGTGTATGAGTGGACCAGTGTGTGAGTGGCCCAGTGGATGAGTCTCCCAGTGTATGAGTGGACAAGTGTGTAGGTAGTCCAGTGTATGAGTGGCCCAGTCTGTGAGTCTCCCAGTATGTGTGCAGCCCAATGTGTGAGTGGCACACT
Organism: Narcine bancroftii; assembly: GCF_036971445.1. Classification (NCBI taxonomy): domain Eukaryota; kingdom Metazoa; phylum Chordata; class Chondrichthyes; order Torpediniformes; family Narcinidae; genus Narcine; species Narcine bancroftii. The sequence goes on along the minus strand of NC_091480.1, from coordinate 43,578,839 downwards.
GGATGTGTGGCCCAGTGTATGAGTGGACCAGTGTATGAGTAACCCAGTGTGTGAGTCGTGCAATGAGTGAGTGGTGTAGGGTGTGTGTGTCCCAGTGTGTTTGCATCCCAATGTGTGCGTGGCCCAGTGTATGATTGGACCAGTGTGTGAGTGGCCCAGTGGATGAGCGTCCCCATTTATGAGCAGCTCAGTGTTCGAATGCCCCAGTGTGAGAGTGGACCTGTGTGCAAGTGGCCCAGTGGATGAGTAGCCCAGTGTGTAAGTGGCCCAGTGTGTGAGTTGCCCAGTGTGTGAATAGCCCACTGTATGAGTGTCCCAATGTGTGTGTGGCACAGTATATAAGTGGACCAATGTATGAGTAACCCTATGTTCGAGTGTCCCAGTGGATGAATGGCCCAGTGTGTGAACAGCCCCTTGTGCGTGTGGTGAAGTGTGTGAGTGGTGCAGAGTGTGAGTGACCCAGTGTGTGTGTTGCCTATGGATGAGTGGCCTAGTTTCCGAGTGGCCCAGTGTGTGGGTTGGAAAGTGTGTGATTACCACAATGTGTGAGTGGTGCAGTTTGTGAGTAGACCAGTGGATGAGTTCCCAGTGTGTGAGTGGTCCAGTGTATGAGTGTCCAAGTGTGTGAGTGGCACAGTATATAAGTGGACCAATGTATGAGTAACGGTATGTTTGAGTGTCCCAGTGGATGAATGGCCCAGTGTGTGAGCAGCACTGGATATGAGTAGTCCAGTGTGTGAGTAGCCCAGTGTATGGGTTGCCCAGTCTGTGATTGTTCCAGTGTGTGAGCAGCACAATGTGTGAGTGGCCCTTTGGATGAGTGGCCCAGTGTATCAGTGGCCCATTGTGTGAGTAGCCCAGTGTATGAGTGGCCCAGTGTATGAGTTTCCCAGTGTCTGAGTAGCCCACTGTATGAATGATCCAATGTGTGAGTGGCACAGTATACAAGTGGACCAATGTATGAGTGGCCCAGTGTATGAGTGGCCCAGAGTATGAGTAGCCAAGCGTGTAGGTAGTCCTGTGTATGAGTGGCCCATTCTGTGAGTCTCCCAGTGTGTGTGCAGCCCAATGTGTGAGTGGCCCAGTGGATGAGTGGTCCAATTTGAGAGTAGCGCACTTGTTGCGTCGCCAAATGTATGAGTGACCCAGTGTATGAGTGGTCCAGTGTGTAGGTAGTCCATGTGTATGAGTTTCCCAGTCTTTTAGTTTCCCAGAGTGTGAAAATCCCTATGTATGAGTGGCCCAGAGGATGAGTGGCCCAGTTTATGAGTGGCCCAGTGTGTGTGTTGTGCCATGTGTGAGTGGTGAAGGGTGTGATTGGCCCAGTGTGCGAGTGGCCTATTGTGTGAGTGGCCAAGTGGTTAAGTGGCACAGTGGTTAAGTGGCCCAGTGGATGAGTGACCCAATTTTTGACCAGCTCAGTGTGTGTGTATGTGTTCCCCACTGTGATAGTGGACCTGTGTTTCAGTGGCCCTGTGGTTTAGAGGCCCAGTGGATGAGTGGCCCAGTAAGTGAGTGGCCCAGTGTTTGAGTAGCCCAGTGTATGAGTGGCCCAGTCTGTGTGTAGTGCAATGAGTAAGTGGTGAAGGGTGTACGTGGCTCAATGTCTGAGTGGTCCATTGTATGAGTGACCCAATGTATGAGTGCCCAACGTGCGAGAAGCCCAGAGTATTAGTGGCCCAGTGTATGAGTGCTCCAGTGTGTAGATAGTCCAGTGTATGAGTGGCCCTGTCTATGAGTCTCCCAGTGTGTGAGCAGCCCAATTTGTGAGTGGCCCAGTGTATTAGTGGCCCAGTGTGTGAGTAGTGCAATGTGTGAGTGGTGAAGGGTGTGCGTGGCTCAATGTCTGAGTGGTCCATTGTATGAGTGACCCAATGTATGAGTGCCCAACGTGCGAGAAGCCCAGAGTATTAGTGGCCCAGTGTATGAGTGCTCCATTGTGTAGATAGTCCAGTGTATGAGTGGCCCTGTCTATGAGTCTCCCAGTGTGTGAGCAGCCCAATTTGTTAGTGGCCCAGTGTATAAGTGGCCCAGTGTGTGAGTAGTGCAATGTGTGAGTGCTGAAGGTTGTGAGTGGCCCAGTGTTGAGTGGCCCAGTTTATGAACAGCTCAGTGTGCGAGTGCCCCAGTGTGAGAGTGGACTTCTGTGTATTTGGCCCAGTGGAATAGAGGCCCAATGGATGAGTGGCCCAGTATGTGAGTGGTCCAGTGTGTGAATGGCTCTGTGTGAGAGTGGCCCAGTGTATGAGTATCCCAGTGTGTGAGTGGACAAGTCTGGGAGTGGTCCAGTGTGTGAACAGCCCTATGAGTGTGTGGCCCAGAGGATGAGTTACCCAGTGTATGAGTGGCCCAGAGTGTGTGTTGTGCCATGTATGGGTGGTGAAGGGTGTGATTGGACCAGTGTTTGAGTGGCCCAATGTAAGTGTGGCCCAACATGTGCGTAGCACAGTGTGTGAGTAGCTCCATGTGTAAGTAGCCCGGTGTATGAATTGCCCAGTCTGTGGGGGCCCAATATTTGCGTTGCCCAATGTATGAGTGACCCAGTGTATGAGTTGCCCAGTGTGTGAGTAGCCCACTGTATGAGTGTCCCAGTGTGTGAGTGGCACAGTATATAAGTGGACCAATGTATGAGTAATGCTATGTTTGAGTGTTCCATTGGATTAATGGCCCAGTGTGTGAGCAGCCCCTTGCGTGTGTGGTGAAGTGTGTGAGTGGTGCAGAGTGTGAGTAACCCAGTGTGTGTGTTGCTAATTGTGGATGAGTGACCTAGTTTCTGAGTGGCCCACTGTGAGGGTGGCAAAGTGTGTGATTGCCAAAGTGTGTGAGTGGTCCAGTTTGTGAGTAGACCAGTGGATGTGTTGCCGAAGGTATGAATGCCCCAGTGTGTAGGTAGTCCAGTGTATGAGTGGCCCAGTCTGTGAGTCTCCCAGTGTGTGAGCAGCCCAATGTGTGAATAACCAATTGGATGAGTGGCCCAGTGCATGAGTGGTCCAGTGTGTGAGTAGTGCACTGTGTGTGTAGTGAAGGGTGTGATTGGCCCAGTGTGTGAGTGGTCCAATGTATGAGTGGCCCAGCATGTGAGTGGCCCAGTTTGTGTGCAGCCCAATGTTTGAGTGGCCCACTGGATGAGTGGCCCAGTGTATGAGTGGCCCAGTGTGTGAGTAGTGCAATGTGTGAATGGGGAAGAGTGCCACAGTGTGTGAGTCATCCAGTTTGTAAGTCGACCAGTGAATGAGTTACCCAGGTATGAGTGGCCTGGTGTGTAGGTAGTCCTGTGTATGAGTGGCCCAGTCTGTGAGTCTACCAGTGTGTCAGCAGCCCAATGTGTGAGTGGCCCAGTGGATGAGTAGCCCAGTTTATGAGTGTCCCAGTGTATGAGTAGCCCAGTGTGTGAGTCATGCAATGTGTGTGTGGAGAAAGGTGTGAATGTCCGAGTGTGTGAGTGGCCCATTGTATGAGTGGCCAATACTGGGAGGGGTCCAGTGTGTGAGCAGCCCAATGTGTGAGTAGCGCCGTGTATGAGTGGACCAGTGTGTGAGTGGCCCAGTGGATGAGTCTCCCAGTGTATGAGTGGACAAGTGTGTAGGTAGTCCAGTGTATGAGTGGCCCAGTCTGTGAGTCTCCCAGTATGTGTGCAGCCCAATGTGTGAGTGGCACAGTGGATGTCTGGCCCAGTGTATGAGTGGACCAGTGTATGAGTAACCCAGTGTGTGAGTGGTCCAATGTATGAGTGGCCCAGCGTGTGAGTGGCCCAGTCTGTGTGCAGCCCAATGTTCGAGTGGCCCAGGGATGAGTGGCTCAGTGTGTGAGTAGTGCAATGTGTGAATGGGGAAGAGTGCCACAGTATGTGAGTGGTCCAGTTTGTAAGTATACCAGTGGATGAGTTACCCAAGGTATGAGTGGCCTGGTGTGTAGGTAGTCCAGTGTATGAGTGGCCCAGTCTGTGAGTCTACCAGTGTGTGAGCAGCCCAATGTGTGAGTGGCCCAGTGGATGAGTGGCCCAGTGTATGAGTGGCCCAGTGTATGAGTAGCCCAGTGTGTGTGTCATGCAATGTGTGAGTGGAGAAAGGTGTGAATGTCCGAGTGTGTGAGTGGCCCATTGTATGAGTGGCCAAGTCTGGGAGTGTTCCAGTATTCGAGCAGCCCAATGTGTGAGTACCACCGTGCATGAGTGGACCATTGTGTGAGTGGCCCAGTGGATGAGTGTCCCCATTTATGAGCAGTTCAGTGTGCAAGTGCCCCAGTGTGAGAGTGGACCTGTGTGTAAGTACCCCAGTGTATGAGTGGCCCATTGTATGAGTTGTCACAATGTGTGGGTAGCCCACTGTATGAATGGCCCCGTGTGTGAGTGGCACAGTATATAAGTGGACCAATGTATGAGTAACGCTATGTTTGAGTGACCCAGTGGATGAATGGCCCAGTGTGTGAGCAACCCCTTTTGTGTGTGGTGAAGTGTGTGAGTGGTGTAGAGTGTGAGTAACCCAGTGTGTGTGTTGCTACTTGTGGATGAGTGGCCTAGTTTCTGATTGGCCCAGTGTGTGATTGGTCCAATGTATGAGTTGCCCAGCATGTGAGTGGCCCAGTTTGTGTGCAGCCCAATGTTTGAGTGGCCCACTGGATGAGTGGCCCAGTGTATGAGTGGCCCAGTGTGTGAGTAGTGCAATGTGTGAATGGGGAATAGTGCCACAGTGTGTGAGTCATCCAATTTGTAAGTCGACCAGTGGATGAGTTACCCAAGGTATGAGTGGCCTGGTGTGTAGGTAGTCCTGTGTATGAGTGGCCCAGTCTGTGAGTCTACCAGTGTGTCAGCAGCCCAATGTGTGAGTGGCCCAGTGGATGAGTAGCCCAGTTTATGAGTGGCCCAGTGTATGAGTAGCCCAGTGTGTGAGTCATGCAATGTGTGAGTGGAGAAAGGTGTGAATGTCCGAGTGTGTGAGTGGCCCATTGTTGGAGTGGCCAATACTGGGAGGGGTCCAGTGTGTGAGCAGCCCAATGTGTGAGTAGCGCCGTGTATGAGTGGACAAGTGTGTGAGTGGCCCAGTGGATGAGTGTCCCCATTTATGAGCAGTTCAGTGTGCAAGTTCCCCTGTGTGAGAGTGGATCTGTGTGTAAGCACCCCAGTGTATGAGTGGCCCAGTGTATGATTAGTCACAATGTGTGAGTAGCCCACTGTATGAGTGGCCCCGTGTGTGAGTGGCACAGTATATAAGTTGACCAATGTATGTGTAACCCTTTGTATGAGTGTCCCAAGGGATGAATGGCCCAGTGTATGAGAAGCCCCTTGTGTGTGTGGTGAAGTTTGTGAGTGGCGCTGGTTGTGAGTCTTGCAATGTGCAAACAGCCCTATGTGTTAGTGGCCCAGACGATGAGTGGCCAAGTGTCTGAGTGGCCCAGTGTGTGTGTTGTGCCATGTGTGAGTGGTGAAGGGTGTGATTGGCCCAGTGTGTGAGTGGCTGTGTGTGTGAGTGGCCAAGTGGTAAAGTCGCCCAGTGGTTAAGTGGCCCAGTGGATGAGTTGTCCTAATTTTTGACCAGCTCAGTGTGTGTGTGAGCCCCAGTGTGATAGTGGACCTGTGTGTAAGTGGCCCAGTGGATGAGAGGCCCAGTGAATGAGTGGCCTACTATGTGAGTGGCCCAGTGTGTGAGTAGCCCAGTGTATGAGTGGTCCAGTGTGTGAGCAGCCCAATGTATCAGTGGCCCTGAAGATGAGTGGAACATTGCATGAATGGTCCAGTTTGTAAGTAGTGCAATGTGTGAGTAGTGAAGGGTTTGATTGGCCCAGTGTATGACTGGCCCAATTTATGAGTTGTGCAGCATTTGAGTAGCGCAGTGTGTGTGTTGCCCAGTGTGTGAGTAGCCTAGTGTATGTATTGCCCAGTCTGTGAGGATCCCAGTGTGTGAGCAACCCAATGTGTGAATGGCCCTGTGGATGAGTTGCCCAGTGTATGAGTGGCCCAGTGTGCGTGTAGTGCAATGAGTGAGTGGTGAAGGGTGTGCGTGGCTCAATGTTTGAGTGGCGCAATGTATGAGTGACCCAGTATATGAGTGCCCAGTGTGCTAGTAGCCCAGAATATGAATGGCCCAGTGTATGAGTGGTCTAGTGTGTGAGTAGCCCACTGAATCAGTGGACCAGTATGCGAGTGGCACAGTATGTATGTTGACCAATGTATGAGTAACCCTATGAATGGCCCAGTGTGTGAGCAGCCCAATGTGTGAGTAACCCTGTGGATGAGTGGCCCAGAGCATGAGTGGTCCAGTGTGTGAGTCGTGCACTGTTTTTGTAGTGAAGGCTGTGATTGCCCCTGTGTTTGAGTGGTCCAATGTAGGAGTGGCCCAGCGTGTCAGTGGCCCAGTTTGTGTGCAGCCCAATGTGTGAGTGGCCCAGTGGATGAGTGGCCCAGTGTATGAGTGGCCCAGTGTGTAGGTAGTCCAGTGTATGAGTGGCCCAGTCTGTGAGTCTCCCAGTGTGTGAGCAGCCCAATGTGTGAATAACCCATTGGATGAGTGGCGCAGTGCATGAGTGGTCCAGTGTGTGAGTAGTGCACTGTGTGTGTAGTGAAGGGTGTGATTGGCCCAGTGTGTGAGTGGTCCAATGTATGAGTGGCCCAGCGTGTGTGTGGCCCAGTCTGTGTGCAGCCCAATGTTTGAGTGGCCCAGTGTATGAGTGGCCCAGTGTGTGAGTAGTGCAATGTGTGAATGGGGAAGAGTGCCACAGTGTGTGAGTGGTCCAGTTTGTAAGTAGACCAGTGGATGAGTTACCCAAGGTATGAGTGGCCTGGTGTGTAGGTAGTCCAGTGTATGAGTGGCCCAGTCTGTGAGTCTACCAGTGTGTGAGCAGCCCAATGTGTGAGTGGCCCAGTGGATGAGTGGCCCAGTGTATGAGTGGCCCAGTGTATGAGTAGCCCAGTGTGTGTGTCATGCAATGTGTGAGTGGAGAAAGGTGTGAATGTCCGAGTGTGTGAGTGGCCCATTGTATGAGTGGCCAAGTCTGGGAGTGTTCCAGTGTTCGAGCAGCCCAATGTGTGAGTACCACCGTGCATGCGTGGACCATTGTGTGAGTGGCCCAGTGGATGAGTGTCCCCATTTATGAGCAGTTCAGTGTGCAAGTGCCCCAGTGTGAGAGTTGACCTGTGTGTAAGTACCCCAGTGTATGAGTGGCCCAGTGTATGAGTTGTCACAATGTGTGGGTAGCCCACTGTATGAATGGCCCCGTGTGTGAGTGGCACAGTATATAAGTGGATCAATGTATGAGTAACGCTATGTTTGAGTGACCCAGTGGATGAATGGCCCAGTGTGTGAGCAACCCCTTTTGTGTGTGGTGAAGTGTGTGAGTGGTGTAGAGTGTGAGTAACCCAGTGTGTGTGTTGCTACTTGTGGATGAGTGGCCTAGTTTCTGATTGGCCCAGTGTGTGATTGGTCCAATGTATGAGTTGCCCAGCATGTGAGTGGCCCAGTTTGTGTGCAGCCCAATGTTTGAGTGGCCCACTGGATGAGTGGCCCAGTGTATGAGTGGCCCAGTGTGTGAGTAGTGCAATGTGTGAATGGGGAAGAGTGCCACAGTGTGTGAGTCATCCAGTTTGTAAGTCGACCAGTGAATGAGTTACCCAAGGTATGAGTGGCCTGGTGTGTAGGTAGTCCTGTGTATGAGTGGCCCAGTCTGTGAGTCTACCAGTGTGTCAGCAGCCCAATGTGTGAGTGGCCCAGTGGATGAGTAGCCCAGTTTATGAGTGTCCCAGTGTATGAGTAGCCCAGTGTGTGAGTCATGCAATGTGTGAGTGGAGAAAGGTGTGAATGTCCGAGTGTGTGAGTGGCCCATTGTATGAGTGGCCAATACTGGGAGGGGTCCAGTGTGTGAGCAGCCCAATGTGTGAGTAGCGCCGTGTATGAGTGGACCAGTGTGTGAGTGGCCCAGTGTTGAGTCTCCCAGTGTATGAGTGGACAAGTGTGTAGGTAGTCCAGTGTATGAGTGGCCCAGTCTGTGAGTCTCCCAGTATGTGTGCAGCCCAATATGTGAATGGCACAGTGGATGTGTGGCCCAGTGTATGAGTGGACCAGTGTATGAGTAACCCAGTGTGTGAGTCGTGCAATGAGTGAGTGGTGGAGGGTGTGTGTGTCCCAGTGTGTGAGCATCCCAATGTGTGCGTGGCCCAGTGTATGATTGGACCAGTGTGTGAGTGGCACAGTATATAAGTGGACCAATGTATGAGTAACGCTATGTTTGAGTGACCCAGTGGATGAATGGCCCAGTGTGTGAGCAACCCCTTTTGTGTGTGGTGAAGTGTGTGAGTGGTGTAGAGTGTGAGTAACCCAGTGTGTGTGTTGCTACTTGTGGATGAGTGGGGTAGTTTCTGATTGGCCCAGTGTGTGATTGGTCCAATGTATGAGTTGCCCAGCATGTGAGTGGCCCAGTTTGTGTGCAGCCCAATGTTTGAGTGGCCCACTGGATGAGTGGCCCAGTGTATGAGTGGCCCAGTGTGTGAGTAGTGCAATGTGTGAATGGGGAAGAGTGCCACAGTGTGTGAGTCATCCAGTTTGTAAGTCGACCAGTGAATGAGTTACCCAAGGTATGAGTGGCCTGGTGTGTAGGTAGTCCTTTGTATGAGTGGCCCAGTCTGTGAGTCTACCAGTGTGTCAGCAGCCCAATGTGTGAGTGGCCCAGTGGATGAGTAGCCCAGTTTATGAGTGTCCCAGTGTATGAGTAGCCCAGTGTGTGAGTCATGCAATGTGTGAGTGGAGAAAGGTGTGAATGTCCGAGTGTGTGAGTGGCCCATTGTATGAGTGGCCAATACTGGGAGGGGTCCAGTGTGTGAGCAGCCCAATGTGTGAGTAGCGCCGTGTATGAGTGGACCAGTGTGTGAGTGGCCCAGTGTTGAGTCTCCCAGTGTATGAGTGGACAAGTGTGTAGGTAGTCCAGTGTATGAGTGGCCCAGTCTGTGAGTCTCCCAGTATGTGTGCAGCCCAATATGTGAGTGGCACAGTGGATGTGTGGCCCAGTGTATGAGTGGACCAGTGTATGAGTAACCCAGTGTGTGAGTCGTGCAATGAGTGAGTGGTGGAGGGTGTGTGTGTCCCAGTGTGTGAGCATCCCAATGTGTGCGTGGCCCAGTGTATGATTGGACCAGTGTGTGAGTGGCCCAGTGGATGAGCGTCCACATTTATGAGCAGCTCAGTCTTCGAATGCCCCAGTGTGAGAGTGGACCTGTGTGCAAGTGGCCCAGTGGATGTGTAGCCCAGTGTGAGAGTGGCCCAGTGTGTGAGTAGCCCACTGTATGAGTGTCCCAGTGTGTGAGTGGCACAGTATATAAGTGGACCAATGTATGAGTAAGGCTATGTTTGAGTGACCCAGTGGATGAATGGCCCAGTGTGTGAGCAACCCCTTTTGTGTGTGGTGAAGTGTGTGAGTGGTGTAGAGTGTGAGTAACCCAGTGTGTGTGTTGCGACTTGTGGATGAGTGGCCTAGTTTCTGATTGGCCCAGTGTGTGGGTGGCAAAGTGTGTGATTGCCAAAGTGTGTGAGTGGTTCAGTTTGTGAGTAGACCAGTGGATGTGTTGCCCAAGTTATGAGTGGCCCAGTTTGTGTGCAGCCCAATGTGCGAGTGGCCCAGTGGATGAGTGGCCCAGTGTATGAGTGGCCCTGTGTGTGATTAGTGCATAGTGGGAATGGAGAAGAGTGTGAGAGGCCCAATGTTTGAGCTGCCCAATGTATGAGTGACCCAGTGTATGAGTACCAATTGTGTGAGTAGCCCAGTGTATGAGTGGCCCTGTGTATGAGTTGCCCAGTGTGTGAGTAGCCCAATGTTTGAGTTGCCCAGTGTATGAGTGGCCCTGTGTATGAGTTGCTCAGTGTGTGAGTAGTCCACTGTATGAGTGTCCCAGTGTGTGAGTGGCACAGTATATAAGTGGACCAATGTATGAGTAACGCAATGTTTGAGTGTCCCAGTGGATGAATGGCCTAGTGTGTGAGCAGCCCCTTGTGTGTGTGGTGAAGTGTGTGAGTGGTGCAGAGTGTAAGTAACCCAGTGTGTGTGTTGCTAATTGTGGATGAGTGGCCTAGTTTCTGAGTGGCCCACTGTGTGGGTGGTAAAGTGTGTGATTGCCAAAGTGTGTGAGTGGTTCAGTTTGTGAGTAGACCAGTGGATGTGTTGTCCAAGGTGTGAGTGGCCGAGTGTGTAGGTAGTCCAGTGTATGAGTGGCCCAGTCTGTGAGTCTCCCAGTGTGTGAGCAGCCTAATGTGTGAATAACACATTGGATGAGTGGCCCAGTGCATGAGTGGTCCAGTGTGTGAGTAGTGCACTGTGTGTGTAGTGAAGGGTGTGATTGGCCCAGTGTGTGATTGGTCCAATGTATGAGTGGCCCAGCATGTGAGTGGCCCAGTTTGTGTGCATATCAATGTTTGAGTGGCCCACTGGATGAGTGGCCCAGTGTATGAGTGGCCCAGTGTGTGAGTAGTGCAATGTGTGAATGGGGAATAGTGCCACAGTGTGTGAGTCATCCAATTTGTAAGTCGACCAGTGGATGAGTTACCCAAGGTATGAGTGGCCTGGTGTGTAGGTAGTCCTGTGTATGAGTGGCCCAGTCTGTGAGTCTACCAGTGTGTCAGCAGCCCAATGTGTGAGTGGCCCAGTGGATGAGTAGCCCAGTTTATGAGTGGCCCAGTGTATGAGTAGCCCAGTGTGTGAGTCATGCAATGTGTGAGTGGAGAAAGGTGTGAATGTCCGAGTGTGTGAGTGGCCCATTGTATGAGTGGCCAATACTGGGAGGGGTCCAGTGTGTGAGCAGCCCAATGTGTGAGTAGCGCCGTGTATGAGTGGACGAGTGTGTGAGTGGCCCAGTGGATGAGTGTCCCCATTTATGAGCAGTTCAGTGTGCAAGTTCCCCTGTGTGAGAGTGGATCTGTGTGTAAGCACTCCAGTGTATGAGTGGCCCAGTGTATTATTAGTCACAATGTGTGAGTAGCCCACTGTATGAGTGGCCCCGTGTGTGAGTGGCACAGTATATAAGTTGACCAATGTATGTGTAACCCTTTGTATGAGTGTCCCAAGGGATGAATGGCCCAGTGTATGAGAAGCCCCTTGTGTGTGTGGTGAAGTTTGTGAGTGGCGCTGGTTGTGAGTCTTGCAATGTGCAAACAGCCCTATGTGTTAGTGGCCCAGACGATGAGTGGCCAAGTGTCTGAGTGGCCCAGTGTGTGTGTTGTGCCATGTGTGAGTGGTGAAGGGTGTGATTGGCCCAGTGTGTGAGTGGCTGTGTGTGTGAGTGGCCAAGTGGTAAAGTCGCCCAGTGGTTAAGTGGCCCAGTGGATGAGTTGTCCTAATTTTTGACCAGCTCAGTGTGTGTGTGTGAGCCCCAGTGTGATAGTGGACCTGTGTGTAAGTGGCCCAGTGGATGAGAGGCCCAGTGAATGAGTGGCCTACTATGTGAGTGGCCCAGTGTGTGAGTAGCCCAGTGTATGAGTGGTCCAGTGTGTGAGCAGCCCAATGTATCAGTGGCCCTGAAGATGAGTGGAACATTGCATGAATGGTCCAGTGTGTAAGTAGTGCAATGTGTGAGTAGTGAAGGGTTTGATTGGCCCAGTGTATGACTGGCCCAATTTATGAGTTGTGCAGCATTTGAGTAGCGCAGTGTGTGTGTTGCCCAGTGTGTGAGTAGCCTAGTGTATGTATTGCCCAGTCTGTGAGGATCCCAGTGTGTGAGCAACCCAATGTGTGAATGGCCCTGTGGATGAGTTGCCCAGTGTATGAGTGGCCCAGTGTGCGTGTAGTGCAATGAGTGAGTGGTGAAGGGTGTGCGTGGCTCAATGTTTGAGTGGCGCAATGTATGAGTGACCCAGTATATGAGTGCCCAGTGTGCTAGTAGCCCAGAATATGAATGGCCCAGTGTATGAGTGGTCTAGTGTGTGAGTAGCCCACTGAATCAGTGGACCAGTATGCGAGTGGCACAGTATGTATGTTGACCAATGTATGAGTAACCCTATGAATGGCCCAGTGTGTGAGCAGCCCAATGTGTGAGTAACCCTGTGGATGAGTGGCCCAGAGCATGAGTGGTCCAGTGTGTGAGTCGTGCACTGTTTTTGTAGTGAAGGCTGTGATTGCCCCTGTGTTTGAGTGGTCCAATGTAGGAGTGGCCCAGCGTGTCAGTGGCCCAGTTTGTGTGCAGCCCAATGTGTGAGTGGCCCAGTGGATGAGTGGCCCAGTGTATGAGTGGCCCAGTGTGTAGGTAGTCCAGTGTATGAGTGGCCCAGTCTGTGAGTCTCCAAGTGTGTGAGCAGCCCAATGTGTGAATAACCCATTGGATGAGTGGCGCAGTGCATGAGTGGTCCAGTGTGTGAGTAGTGCACTGTGTGTGTAGTGAAGGGTGTGATTGGCCCAGTGTGTGAGTGGTCCAATGTATGAGTGGCCCAGCGTGTGTGTGGCCCAGTCTGTGTGCAGCCCAATGTTTGAGTGGCGCAGTGGATGAGTGGCCCAGTGTATGAGTGGCCCAGTGTGTGAGTAGTGCAATGTGTGAATGGGGAAGAGTGCCACAGTGTGTGAGTGGTCCAGTTTGTAAGTAGACCAGTGGATGAGTTACCCAAGGTATGAGTGGCCTGGTGTGTAGGTAGTCCAGTGTATGAGTGGCCCAGTCTGTGAGTCTACCAGTGTGTGAGCAGCCAAATGTGTGAGTGGCCCAGTGGATGAGTGGCCCAGTGTATGAGTGGCCCAGTGTATGAGTAGCCCAGTGTGTGTGTCATGCAATGTGTGAGTGGAGAAAGGTGTGAATGTCCGAGTGTGTGAGTGGCCCATTGTATGAGTGGCCAAGTCTGGGAGTGTTCCAGTGTTCGAGCAGCCCAATGTGTGAGTACCACCGTGCATGAGTGGACCATTGTGTGAGTGGCCCAGTGGATGAGTGTCCCCATTTATGAGCAGTTCAGTGTGCAAGTGCCCCAGTGTGAGAGTGGACCTGTGTGTAAGTACCCCAGTGTATGAGTGGCCCAGTGTATGAGTTGTCACAATGTGTGGGTAGCCCACTGTATGAATGGCCCCGTGTGTGAGTGGCACAGTATATAAGTGGACCAATGTATGAGTAACGCTATGTTTGAGTGACCCAGTGGATGAATGGCCCAGTGTGTGAGCAACCCCTTTTGTGTGTGGTGAAGTGTGTGAGTGGTGTAGAGTGTGAGTAACCCAGTGTGTGTGTTGCTACTTGTGGATGAGTGGCCTAGTTTCTGATTGGCCCAGTGTGTGGGTGGCAAAGTGTGTGATTGCCAAAGTGTGTGAGTGGTTCAGTTTGTGAGTAGACCAGTGGATGTGTTGCCCAAGTTATGAGTGGCCCAGTTTGTGTGCAGCCCAATGTGCGAGTGGCCCAGTGGATGAGTGGCCCAATGTATGAGTGACCCAGTGTGTGAGTAGCCCAATGTTTGAGTTGCCCAGTGTATGAGTGGCCCTGTGTATGAGTGGCTCAGTGTGTGAGTAGTCCACTGTATGAGTGTCCCAGTGTGTGAGTGGCACAGTATATAAGTGGACCAATGTATGAGTAACGCAATGTTTGTGTGTCCCAGTGGATGAATGGCCTAGTATGTGAGCAGCCCCTTGTGTGTGTGGTGAAGTGTGTGAGTGGTGCAGAGTGTAAGTAACCCAGTGTGTGTGTTGCTAATTGTGGATGAGTGGCCTAGTTTCTGAGTGGCCCACTGTGTGGGTGGTAAAGTGTGTGATTGCCAAAGTGTGTGAGTGGTTCAGTTTGTGAGTAGACCAGTGGATGTGTTGCCCAAGGTGTGAGTGGCCGAGTGTGTAGGTAGTCCAGTGTATGAGTGGCCCAGTCTGAGAGTCTCCCAGTGTGTGAGCAGCCTAATGTGTGAATAACACATTGGATGAGTGGCCCAGTGCATGAGTGGTCCAGTGTGTGAGTAGTGCACTGTGTGTGTAGTGAAGGGTGTGATTGGCCCAGTGTGTGATTGGTCCAATGTATGAGTGGCCCAGCATGTGAGTGGCCCAGTTTGTGTGCATCCCAATGTTTGAGTGGCCCACTGGATGAGTGGCCCAGTGTATGAGTGGCCCAGTGTGTGAGTAGTGCAATGTGTGAATGGGGAATAGTGCCACAGTGTGTGAGTCATCCAATTTGTAAGTCGACCAGTGGATGAGTTACCCAAGGTATGAGTGGCCTGGTGTGTAGGTAGTCCTGTGTATGAGTGGCCCAGTCTGTGAGTCTACCAGTGTGTCAGCAGCCCAATGTGTGAGTGGCCCAGTGGATGAGTAGCCCAGTTTATGAGTGGCCCAGTGTATGAGTAGCCCAGTGTGTGAGTCATGCAATGTGTGAGTGGAGAAAGGTGTGAATGTCCGAGTGTGTGAGTGGCCCATTGTTGGAGTGGCCAATACTGGGAGGGGTCCAGTGTGTGAGCAGCCCAATGTGTGAGTAGCGCCGTGTATGAGTGGACCAGTGTGTGAGTGGTCCAGTGGATGAGTGTCCCCATTTATGAGCAGTTCAGTGTGCAAGTTCCCCTGTGTGAGAGTGGATCTGTGTGTAAGCACCCCAGTGTATGAGTGGCCCAGTGTATGATTAGTCACAATGTGTGAGTAGCCCACTGTATGAGTGGCCCCGTGTGTGAGTGGCACAGTATATAAGTTGACCAATGTATGTGTAACCCTTTGTATGAGTGTCCCAAGGGATGAATGGCCCAGTGTATGAGAAGCCCCTTGTGTGTGTGGTGAAGTTTGTGAGTGGCGCTGGTTGTGAGTCTTGCAATGTGCAAACAGCCCTATGTGTTAGTGGCCCAGACGATGAGTGGCCAAGTGTCTGAGTGGCCCAGTGTGTGTGTTGTGCCATGTGTGAGTGGTGAAGGGTGTGATTGGCCCAGTGTGTGAGTGGCTGTGTGTGTGAGTGGCCAAGTGGTAAAGTCGCCCAGTGGTTAAGTGGCCCAGTGGATGAGTTGTCCTAATTTTTGACCAGCTCAGTGTGTGTGTGTGAGCCCCAGTGTGATAGTGGACCTGTGTGTAAGTAGCCCAGTGTATGAGTGGTCCAGTGTGTGAGCAGCCCAATGTATCAGTGGCCCTGAAGATGAGTGGAACATTGCATGAATGGTCCAGTGTGTAAGTAGTGCAATGTGTGAGTAGTGAAGGGTTTGATTGGCCCAGTGTATGACTGGCCCAATTTATGAGTTGTGCAGCATTTGAGTAGCGCAGTGTGTGTGTTGCCCAGTGTGTGAGTAGCCTAGTGTATGTATTGCCCAGTCTGTGAGGATCCCAGTGTGTGAGCAACCCAATGTGTGAATGGCCCTGTGGATGAGTTGCCCAGTGTATGAGTGGCCCAGTGTGCATGTAGTGCAATGAGTGAGTGGTGAAGGGTGTGCGTGGCTCAATGTTTGAGTGGCGCAATGTATGAGTGACCCAGTATATGAGTGCCCAGTGTGCTAGTAGCCCAGAATATGAATGGCCCAGTGTATGAGTGGTCTAGTGTGTGAGTAGCCCACTGAATCAGTGGACCAGTATGCGAGTGGCACAGTATGTATGTTGACCAATGTATGAGTAACCCTATGAATGGCCCAGTGTGTGAGCAGCCCAATGTGTGAGTAACCCTGTGGATGAGTGGCCCAGAGCATGAGTGGTCCAGTGTGTGAGTCGTGCACTGTTTTTGTAGTGAAGGCTGTGATTGCCCCTGTGTTTGAGTGGTCCAATGTAGGAGTGGCCCAGCGTGTCAGTGGCCCAGTTTGTGTGCAGCCCAATGTGTGAGTGGCCCAGTGGATGAGTGGCCCAGTGTATGAGTGGCCCAGTGTGTAGGTAGTTCAGTGTATGAGTGGCCCAGTCTGTGAGTCTCCCAGTGTGTGAGCAGCCCAATGTGTGAATAAACCATTGGATGAGTGGCGCAGTGCATGAGTGGTCCAGTGTGTGAGTAGTGCACTGTGTGTGTAGTGAAGGGTGTGATTGGCCCAGTGTGTGAGTGGTCCAATGTATGAGTGGCCCAGCGTGTGTGTGGCCCAGTCTGTGTGCAGCCCAATGTTTGAGTGGCGCAGTGGATGAGTGGCCCAGTGTATCAGTGGCCCAGTGTGTGAGTAGTGCAATGTGTGAATGGGGAAGAGTGCCACAGTGTGTGAGTGGTCCAGTTTGTAAGTAGACCAGTGGATGAGTTACCCAAGGTATGAGTGGCCTGGTGTGTAGGTAGTCCAGTCTATGAGTGGCCCAGTCTGTGAGTCTACCAGTGTGTGAGCAGCCCAATGTGTGAGTGGCCCAGTGGATGAGTGGCCCAGAGTATGAGTGGCCCAGTGTATGAGTAGCCCAGTGTGTGTGTCATGCAATGTGTGAGTGGAGAAAGGTGTGAATGTCCGAGTGTGTGAGTGGCCCATTGTATGAGTGGCCAAGTCTGGGAGTGTTCCAGTGTTCGAGCAGCCCAATGTGTGAGTACCACCGTGCATGAGTGGACCATTGTGTGAGTGGCCCAGTGGATGAGTGTCCCCATTTATGAGCAGTTCAGTGTGCAAGTGCCCCAGTGTGAGAGTGGACCTGTGTGTAAGTACCCCAGTGTATGAGTGGCCCAGTGTATGAGTTGTCACAATGTGTGGGTAGCCCACTGTATGAATGGCCCCGTGTGTGAGTGGCACAGTATATAAGTTGACCAATGTATGTGTAACCCTTTGTATGAGTGTCCCAGTGGATGAATGGCCCAGTGTGTGAGAAGCCCCTTCTGTGTGGTGAAATGTGTGAGTGGCGCTGGTTGTGAGTCTCGCAATGCGTAAACAGCCCTATGTGTTAGTGGCCCAGAGGATGAGTGGCCCAGTGTCTGAGTGGCCCAGTGTGTGTGTTGTGCCATGTGTGAGTGGTGAAGGGTGTGATTGGCCTAGTGTGTGAGTGGCCAAGTGGTAAAGTCGCCCAGTGGTTAAGTGGCCCAGTGGATGACTTGTCCTAATTTTTGACCAGCTCAGTGTGTGTGTGTGTGTGCCCCAGTGTGATAGTAGAACTGTGTGTAAGTGGCCCAGTGGATGAGAGGTCCAGTGAATGAGTGGCCCAGTGTGTGAGTAGCCCACTCTATGAGTGGCCCAGTGTGTGTGTTGTGCCATGTGTGAGTGGTGAATGGTGTGATTGGCCCAGTGTTTGAGTGGCCCAATGTAAGCTTGGCCCAGCATGTGAGTATCACAGTCTGTGAGTAGCCCCGTGTGTAAGTAGCCCAGTGTATGAATTGCCCAGTCTGTGAGTGGCCCAATGTTTGAGTTGCCCAATGTATGAGTGACGCAGTGTATGAGTACCAAGTGTGTGAGTAGCCCAGTGTATGAGTGGTCCAGTGTATGAGTTTGCCCAGTGTGTGAGTAGCCCACTGTATGAGTGTCCCAATGTGTGTGCGGCACAGTATATAAGTGGACCAATGTATGAGTAACCCTATGTTCGAGTGTCCCAGTGGATGAATGGCCCAGTGTGTGAGCAGCCCCTTGTGCGTGTGGTGAAGTGTGTGAGTAGTGCAATGTGTGAATGGGGAAGAGTGCCACAGTGTGTGAGTCATCCAGTTTGTAAGTCGACCAGTGAATGAGTTACCCAAGGTATGAGTGGCCTGGTGTGTAGGTAGTCCTGTGTATGAGTGGCCCAGTCTGTGAGTCTACCAGTGTGTCAGCAGCCCAATGTGTGAGTGGCCCAGTGGATGAGTAGCCCAGTTTATGAGTGTCCCAGTGTATGAGTAGCCCAGTTTGTGAGTCATGCAATGTGTGAGTGGAGAAAGGTGTGAATGTCCGAGTGTGTGAGTGGCCCATTGTATGAGTGGCCAATACTGGGAGGGGTCCAGTGTGTGAGCAGCCCAATGTGTGAGTAGCGCCGTGTATGAGTGGACCAGTGTGTGAGTGGCCCAGTGTTGAGTCTCCCAGTGTATGAGTGGACAAGTGTGTAGGTAGTCCAGTGTATGAGTGGCCCAGTCTGTGAGTCTCCCAGTATGTGTGCAGCCCAATATGTGAGTGGCACAGTGGATGTGTGGCCCAGTGTATGAGTGGACCAGTGTATGAGTAACCCAGTGTGTGAGTCGTGCAATGAGTGAGTGGTGGAGGGTGTGTGTGTCCCAGTGTGTGAGCATCCCAATGTGTGCGTGGCCCAGTGTATGATTGGACCAGTGTGTGAGTGGCCCAGTGGATGAGCGTCCACATTTATGAGCAGCTCAGTGTTCGAATGCCCCAGTGTGAGAGTGGACCTGTGTGCAAGTGGCCCAGTGGATGAGTAGCCCAGTGTGAGAGTGGCCCAGTGTGTGAGTAGCCCACTGTATGAGTGTCCCAGTGTGTGAGTGGCACAGTATATAAGTGGACCAATGTATGAGTAACGGTATGTTTGAGTGACCCAGTGGATGAATGGCCCAGTGTGTGAGCAACCCCTTTTGTGTGTGGTGAAGTGTGTGAGTGGTGTAGAGTGTGAGTAACCCAGTGTGTGTGTTGCTACTTGTGGATGAGTGGCCTAGTTTCTGATTGGCCCAGTGTGTGGGTGGCAAAGTGTGTGATTGCCAAAGTGTGTGAGTGGTTCAGTTTGTGAGTAGACCAGTGGATGTGTTGCCCAAGTTATGAGTGGCCCAGTTTGTGTGCAGCCCAATGTGCGAGTGGCCCAGTGGATGAGTGGCCCAGTGTATGAGTGGCCCAGTGTGTGATTAGTGCATAGTGGGAATGGAGAAGAGTGTGAGAGGCCCAATGTTTGAGCTGCCCAATGTATGAGTGACCCAGTGTATGAGTACCAATTGTGTGAGTAGCCCAGTGTATGAGTGGCCCTGTGTATGAGTTGCCCAGTGTGTGAGTAGCCCAATGTTTGAGTTGCCCAGTGTATGAGTGGCCCTGTGTATGAGTTGCTCAGTGTGTGAGTAGTCCACTGTATGAGTGTCCCAGTGTGTGAGTGGCACAGTATATAAGTGGACCAATGTATGAGTAACGCAATGTTTGAGTGTCCCAGTGGATGAATGGCCCAATGTGTGAGCAGCCCCTTGTGTGTGTGGTGAAGTGTGTGAGTGGTGCAGAGTGTAAGTAACCCAGTGTGTGTGTTGCTAATTGTGGATGAGTGGCCTAGTTTCTGAGTGGCCCACTGTGTGGGTGGTAAAGTGTGTGATTGCCAAAGTGTGTGAGTGGTTCAGTTTGTGAGTAGACCAGTGGATGTGTTGCCCAAGGTGTGAGTGGCCGAGTGTGTAGGTAGTCCAGTGTATGAGTGGCCCAGTCTGTGAGTCTCCCAGTGTGTGAGCAGCCTAATGTGTGAATAACACATTGGATGAGTGGCCCAGTGCATGAGTGGTCCAGTGTGTGAGTAGTGCACTGTGTGTGTAGTGAAGGGTGTGATTGGCCCAGTGTATGAATGGCCCAGTGTATGAGTAGCCCAGTGTGCGAGTCGTGCAATGAGTGAGTGGTGGAGGGTGTGTGTGTCCCAGTGTGTGACCATCCCAATGTGTGCATGGCCCAGTGTATGATTGGACCAGTGTGTGAGTGGCCCAGTGGATGAGCGTCCCCATTTATGAGCAGCTCAGTGTTCGAATGCCCCAGTGTGAGAGTGGACCTGTGTGCAAGTGGCCCAGTGTGTGAGTAGCCCCTGTATGAGTGTCCCAGTGTGTGAGTGGCACAGTATATAAGTGGACCAATGAATGAGTAACGCTATGTTTGAGTGACCCAGTGCATGAATGGCCCAGTGTGTGAGCAAACCCTTTTGTGTGTGGTGAAGTGTGTGAGTGGTGCAGAGTGTGAGTAACCTAGTGTGTGTGTTGCTAATTGTGGATTAGTGGCCTAGTTTCTGAGTGGCCCAGTGTGTGGGTGGCAAAGTGTGTGATTGCCAAAGTGTGTGAGTGGTTCAGTTTGTGAGTAGACCAGTGGATGTGTTGCCCAAGTTATGAGTGGCCCAGTGTTGTGTGGAGTGCCATGTGTGAGGGGTGAAGGCTGTGATTGTTTCAGTGTTTGAGTGGCCCAATGTATGTGTGGCCCTGTGTATGGGTGGGCTAGTGTGTGAGTGGCACAGTAGTTAAGTGGCCCAGTGGATAAATGTCACAATTTATGACCAGCGCAGTGTGTGAGTGCCCCAGTGTGAGAGTTGATCTCTGTGTTTAATGGCCCAGTGGGTGAGAGGCTCAGTGGACGAGTGGCACAGTATGTGAGTGGCCCAGTGTATGAGTGGCCCTGTGTACGAGTTGCCCAGTGTGTGAGTAGCTCACTGTATGAGTGTCCCAGTGTGTGAGTGGCACAGTATATAAGTGGACCAATGTATGAGTAACTCTATGTTTGAGTGTCCCAGTGGATGAATGGCCCAGTGTGTGAGCAGCCACTTGTGTGTGTGGTGAACTGTGTGAGTGGTGCAGAGTGTGAGTGACCCAGTGTGTGTGTTGCTAATTGGATGAGTGGCCTAGTTTCTGAGTGGCCCAGTGTGTGGGTGGGAACGTGTGTGATTGCCACAATGTGTGAGTGGTTCAGTTTGTGAGTAGACTAGTGGATGTGTTGCCCAAGGTGTGAGTGGCCCAGTGTGTAGGTAGTCCAGTGTATGAGTGGCCCAGTGTATGAGTACCAAGTGTGTAAGTAGTCCAGTGTATGAGTGGCCCAGTGCATGAGTGGCCCAGTGTATGAGTGGCCCAGTGTATGAGTTTCCCAGTGTGTGAGTAGCCCAGTGTATGAGTGACCCAGTGTATGAGTGGACAAGTGTGTAGGTAGTCCAGTGTATGAGTGGCCCAGGCTGTGAGTCTCCCAGTATGTGTGCACCCCAATGTGTGAGTGGCACAGTGGATGTGTGGCCCAGTGTATGAGTGGCCCACTGTTAGAGTAGCCCAGTGTGTGAGTCATGCAATGAGTGAGTAGTGAAGGGTGTGAGTGTCCCAGTGTGTGAGCAGCCCAATGTGTGCGTGGCCCAGTGTATGATTGGACGAGTGTGTGAGTGGCCCAGTGGATGAGTGTCCCCATTTATGAGCAGCTCAGTGTTCGAATGCCCCAGTGTGAGAGTGGACCTGTGTGCAAGTGGCCCAGTGGATGAGTAGCCCAGTGTATGAGTAGCCCAGTGTGTGGGTAGCCCACAGTATGAGTGGCCCAATGTGTGAGTGGCACCATATATGTGTTACAGTATGTTAGTTTACCAATGTATGAGTAAATCTGTGTATGAGTGTCCCAGTGGATGAATGGCCCAGTGTGTGAGAAGCCCACTGTGTGTGTGGTGAAGTGTGTGAGTGGCACAGGTTGTGAGTGGCCCAGTGTATGAGTGGCCCAGTGTGCGTGTAGTGCAATGAGTGAGTTGTGAAGGGTGTGCGTGGCTCAATGTTTGAGTGGCCCAATGTATGAGTGACCCAATGTATGAGTGCCCAGTGTGCGAGTAGCCCAGAGTTATAGTGGCACAGTGTTTGAGTGGTCCAGTGTGTAGATAGTCAAGTGTATGAGTGGCCCAGTCTATGAGTCTCCTAGTGTGTGAGCAGCCCAATTTGTGAGTGTCCCAGTGTGTGAGTAGCGGAATGTGTGGGTGCTGAAGGTTGTGAGTGGCCCAGTGTGTGAGTGGACCTCTGTGTATATGGCCCAGTGGAATAGAGGCCCAATGGATGATTGGCCCAGTATGTGTGTGGTCCAGTGTGTGAGTGGTTCTGTGTGAGAGTGGCCCAGTGTATGAATATCCCAGTGTGTGAGTGGACAAGTCTGGTAGTGGTCCAGTGTGTGAACAGCCCTATATGTTTGTGGCCCAGAGGATGAGTTACCCAGTGTATGAGTGGTCCAGAGTGTGTGTTGTGCCATGTATGAGTGGCGAAGTGTGTGATTGGCCCAGTGTTTGAGTGGCCCAATGTAAGTGTGGCCCAACATGTGTGTAGCACAGTGTGTGAGTAGCCCCGTGTGTAAGTAGACCGGTGTATGAATTGCCCAGTCTGTGGGTGGCCCAATATTTGCGTTGCCCAATGTATGAGTGACCCAGTGTTTGAGTACCAAGTGTGTGAGTAGCCCACTGTATTAGTGTCCCAGTGTGTGAGTGGCACAGTATATAAATGGACCAATGTATGAGTAACGCTATGTTTGAGTGTCCCAGTGGATGAATGGCCCAGTGTGTGAGCAGCCCCTTGTGTGTGTGGTGAAGTGTGTGAGTGGTGCAGAGTGTGAGTGACCCAGTGTGTGTGTTGCTAATTGTGGATGAGTGGCCTAGTTTCTGTGTGGGCCAGTGTGTGGGTGGCAAAGTGTGTGATTGCCACAGTGTGTGAGTGGTCCAGTTTGTGAGTAGACCAGTGGATGAGTTGCCCAAGGTATGAGTGGCCCAGTGTGTTGGTAGTCCAGTGTATGAGTGGCCAAGTCTGTAAATCTCGCAATGTGTGAGCAAACCAATGTGTGAGTAATCCAGTGGATGAGTGGCACAGTGCATGAGTGGTCCAGTGTGTGAGTAGTGCACTGTGTGTGTAGTGAAGGGTGTGATTGGCCCAGTGTGTGAGTGGTCCAATGTATGAGTGGCCCAGCATGTGAGTGGCCCAGTTTGTGTGCAGCCCAATGTGCGAGTGGCCCAGTGGATGAGTGGCCCAGTGTATGAGTGGCCCAGTGTGTGATTAGTGCATAGTGGGAATGGAGAAGAGTGTGAGAGGCCCAATGTTTGAGCTGCCCAATGTATGAGTGACCCAGTGTATGAGTACCAATTGTGTGAGTAGCCCAGTGTATGAGTGGCCCTGTGTATGAGTTGCCCAGTGTGTGAGTAGCCCAATGTTTGAGTTGCCCAGTGTATGAGTGGCCCTGTGTATGAGTTGCTCAGTGTGTGAGTAGTCAACTGTATGAGTGTCCCAGTGTGTGAGTGGCACAGTATATAAGTGGACCAATGTATGAGTAACGCAATGTTTGAGTGTCACAGTGGATGAAAGGCCCAGTGTGTGAGTAGCCCCTTGTGTGTGTGGTGAAGTGTGAGAGTGGTGCAGAGTGTGAGTAACCCAGTGTGTGTGTTGCTAATTGTGGATGAGTGACCTAGTTTCTGAGTGGCCCACTGTGTGTGTGGCAAAGAGTGTGATTGCCAAAGTGTGTGAGTGGTCCAGTTTGTGAGTAGACCAGTGGATGTGTTGCCCAAGGTATGAATGCCCCAGTGTGTAGGTAGTCCAGTGTATGAGTGGCCCAGTCTGTGAGTCTACCAGTGTGTCAGCAGCCCAATGTGTGAGTGGCCCAGTGGATGATTAGCCCAGTTTATGAGTGGCCCAGTGTATGAGTAGCCCAGTGTGTGAGCCATGCAATGTGTGAGTGGAGAAAGGTGTGAATGTCCGAGTGTGTGAGTGGCCCATTGTATGAGTGGCCAATACTGGGAGGGGTCCAGTGTGTGAGCAGCCCAATGTGTGAGTAGCGCCATGTATGAGTGGACCAGTGTGTGAGTGGCCCAGTGGATGAGTCTCCCAGTGTATGAGTGGACAAGTGTGTAGGTAGTCCAGTGTATGAGTGGCCCAGTCTATGAGTCTCCCAGTATGTGTGCAGCCCAATGTGTGAGTGGCACAGTGGATGTGTGGCCCAGTGTATGAGTGGACCAGTGTATGAGTAACCCAGTGTGTGAGTCGTGCAATGAGTGAGTGGTGGAGGGTGTGTGTATCCCAGTGTGTTTGCATCCCAATGTGTGCGTGGCCCAGTGTATGATTGGACCATTGTGTGAGTGGCCCAGTGGATGAGCGTCCCCATTTATGAGCAGCTCAGTGTTCGAATGCCCCAGTGTGAGAGTGGACCTGTGTGCAAGTGGCCCAGTGGATGAGTAGCCCAGTGTGTGAGTGGCCCAGTGTGTGAGTTGCCCAGTGTGTGAATAGCCCACTGTGTGAGTGTCCCAATGTGTGTGTGGCACAGTATATAAGTGGACCAATGTATGAGTAACCCTATGTTCGAGTGTCCCAGTGGATGAATGGCCCAGTGTGTGAGCAGCCCCTTGTGCATGTGGTGAAGTGTGTGAGTGGTGCAGAGTGTGAGTGACCCAGTGTGTGTGTTGCTAAATGGATGAGTGGCCTAGTTTCTGAGTGGCCCAGTGTGTGGGTGGGAAAGTGTGTGATTACCACAATGTGTGAGTGGTGCAGTTTGTGAGTAGACCAGTGGATGAGTTCCCAGTGTGTGAGTGGTCCAGTGTATGAGTGTCCCAGTGTGTGAGTGGCACAGTATATAAGTGGACCAATGTATGAGTAACGGTATGTTTGAGTGTCCCAGTGGATGAATGGCCCAGTGTGTGGGCAGCACTGGATATGAGTAGTCCAGTGTGTGAGTAGCCCAGTGTATGGGTTGCCCAGTCTGTGATTGTCCCAGTGTGTGAGCAGCACAATGTGTGAGTGGCCCTTTGGATGAGTGGCCCAGTGTATCAGTGGCCCATTGTGTGAGTAGCCCAGTGTATGAGTGGCCCAGTGTATGATTTTCCCAGTGTCTGAGTAGCCCACTGTATGAATGGCCCAATGTGTGAGTGGCACAGTATACAAGTGGACCAATGTATGAGTGGCCCAGTGTATGAGTGGCCCAGTGTATGAGTAGCTAAGCGTGTAGGTAGTCCAGTGTATGAGTGGCCCATTCTGTGAGTCTCCCAGTGTGTGTGCAGCCCAATGTGTGAGTGGCCCAGTGGATGAGTGGTCCAATTTGCGAGTAGCGCATTTGTTGCGTCGCCAAATGTATGAGTGACCCAGTGTATGAGTGGTCCAGTGTGTAGGTAGTCCATGTGTATGTGTTTCCCATTCTTTTAGTTTCCCAGAGTGTGAAAATCCCTATGTGTGAGTGGCCCAGAGGATGAGTGGCCCAGTTTATGAGTGGCCCAGTGTGTGTGTTGTGCCATGTGTGAGTGGTGAAGGGTGTGATTGGCCCAGTGTGCGAGTGGCCTATTGTGTGAGTGGCCAAGTGGTTAAGTGGCACAGTGGTTAAGTGGCCCAGTGGATGAGTGACCCAATTTTTGACCAGCTCAGTGTGTGTGTATGTGTTCCCCACTGTGATAGTGGACCTATGTGTCAGTGGCCCTGTGGTTTAGAGGCCCAGTGGATGAGTGGCCCAGTAAGTGAGTGGCCCAGTGTTTGAATAGCCCAGTGTATGAGTGGCCTAGTCTGTGTGTAGTGCAATGAGTAAGTGGTGAAGGGTGTGCGTGGCTCAATGTCTGAGTGGTCCATTGTATGAGTGACCCAATGTATGAGTGCCCAACGTGCGAGAAGCGCAGAGTATTAGTGGCCCAGTGTATGAGTGCTCCAGTGTGTAGATAGTCCAGTGTATGAGTGGCCCTGTCTATGTGTCTCCCAGTGTGTGAGCAGCCCAATTTGTGAGTGGCCCAGTGTATAAGTGGCCCAGTGTGTGAGTAGTGCAATGTGTGAGTGCTGAAGGTTGTGAGTAGCCCAGTGTTGAGTGGCCCAGTTTATGAGCAGCTCAGTGTGCGAGTGCCCCAGTGTGAGAGTGGACTTCTGTGTATTTGGCCCAGTGGAATAGAGGCCCAATGGATGAGTGGCCCAGTATGTGAGTGGTCCAGTGTGTGAATGGCTCTGTGTGAGAGTGGCCCAGTGTATGAGTATCCCAGTGTGTGAGTGGACAAGTCTGGGAGTGGTCCAGTGTGTGAACAGCCCTATGTGTGTGTGGCCCGGAGGATGAGTTACCCAGTGTATGAGTGGCCCAGAGTGTGTGTTGTGCCATGTATGGTTGGTGAAGGGTGTGATTGGACCAGTGTTTGAGTGGCCCAATGTAAGTGTGGCCCAACATGTGCGTAGCACAGTGTGTGAGTAGCTCCATGTGTAAGTAGCCCGGTGTATGAATTGCCAGTCTGTGGGGCCCAATATTTGCGTTGCCCAATGTATGAGTGACCCAGTGTATGAGTTGCCCAGTGTGT
Organism: Narcine bancroftii; assembly: GCF_036971445.1. NCBI lineage: Eukaryota > Metazoa > Chordata > Chondrichthyes > Torpediniformes > Narcinidae > Narcine > Narcine bancroftii. Next base: position 43,553,147 of record NC_091480.1, on the reverse strand, counting down.
GAGTAGCCCACTGTATGAGTGTCCCAGTGTGTGAGTGGCACAGTATATAAGTGGACCAATGTATGAGTAATGCTATGTTTGAGTGTTCCATTGGATTAATGGCCCAGTGTGTGAGCAGCCCCTTGTGTGTGTGGTGAAGTGTGTGAGTGGTGCAGAGTGTGAGTAACCCAGTGTGTGTGTTGCTAATTGTGGATGAGTGACCTAGGTTCTGAGTGGCCCACTGTGAGGGTGGCAAAGTGTGTGATTGCCAAAGTGTGTGAGTGGTCCAGTTTGTGAGTAGACCAGTGGATGTGTTGCCCAAGGTATGAATGCCCCAGTGTGTAGGTAGTCCAGTGTATGAGTGGCCCAGTCTGTGAGTCTCCCAGTGTGTGAGCAGCCCAATGTGTGAATAACCCATTGGATGAGTGGCCCAGTGCATGAGTGGTCCAGTGTGTGAGTAGTGCACTGTGTGTGTAGTGAAGGGTGTGATTGGCCCAGTGTGTGATTGGTCCAATGTATGAGTGGCCCAGCATGTGAGTGGCCCAGTTTGTGTGCAGCCCAATGTTTGATTGGCCCACTGGATGAGTGGCCCAGTGTATGAGTGGCCCAGTGTGTGAGTAGTGCAATGTGTGAATGGGGAAGAGTGCCACAGTGTGTGAGTCATCCAGTTTGTAAGTCGACCAGTGAATGAGTTACCCAAGGTATGAGTGGCCTGGTGTGTACGTAGTCCTGTGTATGAGTGGCCCAGTCTGTGAGTCTACCAGTGTGTCAGCAGCCCAATGTGTGAGTGGCCCAGTGGATGAGTAGCCCAGTTTATGAGTGTCCCAGTGTATGAGTAGCCCAGTGTGTGAGTCATGCAATGTGTGAGTGGAGAAAGGTGTGAATGTCCGAGTGTGTGAGTGGCCCATTGTATGAGTGGCCAATACTGGGAGGGGTCCAGTGTGTGAGCAGCCCAATGTGTGAGTAGCGCCGTGTATGAGTGGACCAGTGTGTGAGTGGCCCAGTGGATGAGTCTCCCAGTGTATGAGTGGACAAGTGTGTAGGTAGTCCAGTGTATGAGTGGCCCAGTCTGTGAGTCTCCCAGTATGTGTGCAGCCCAATATGTGAGTGGCACAGTGGATGTGTGGCCCAGTGTATGAGTGGACCAGTGTATGAGTAACCCAGTGTGTGAGTCGTGCAATGAGTGAGTGGTGGAGGGTGTGTGTGTCCCAGTGTGTGAGCATCCCAATGTGTGCGTGGCCCAGTGTATGATTGGACCAGTGTGTGAGTGGCCCAGTGGATGAGCGTCCACATTTATGAGCAGCTCAGTGTTCGAATGCCCAGTGTGAGAGTGGACCTGTGTGCAAGTGGCGCAGTAGATGAGTAGCCCAGTGTGAGAGTGGCCCAGTGTGTGAGTAGCCCACTGTATGAGTGTCCCAGTGTGTGAGTGGCACAGTATATAAGTGGACCAATGTATCAGTAACGCTATGTTTGAGTGACCCAGTGGATGAATGGCCCAGTGTGTGAGCAACCCCTTTTGTGTGTGGTGAAGTGTGTGAGTGGTGTAGAGTGTGAGTAACCCAGTGTGTGTGTTGCTACTTGTGGATGAGTGGCCTAGTTTCTGATTGGCCCAGTGTGTGGGTGGCAAAGTGTGTGATTGCCAAAGTGTGTGAGTGGTTCAGTTTATGAGTAGACCAGTGGATGTGTTGCCCAAGTTATGAGTGGCCCAGTTAGTGTGCAGCCCAATGTGCGAGTGGCCCAGTGGATGAGTGGCCCAGTGTATGAGTGGCCCAGTGTGTGATTAGTGCATAGTGGGAATGGAGAAGAGTGTGAGAGGCCCAATGTTTGAGCTGCCCAATGTATAAGTGACCCAGTGTATGAGTACCAATTGTGTGAGTAACCCAGTGTATGAGTGGCCCTGTGTATGAGTTGCCCAGTGTGTGAGTAGCCCAATGTTTGAGTTGCCCAGTGTATGAGTGGCCCTGTGTATGAGTTGCTCAGTGTGTGAGTAGTCCACTGTATGAGTGTCCCAGTGTGTGAGTGGCACAGTATATAAGTGGACCAATGTATGAGTAACGCAATGTTTGAGTGTCCCAGTGGATGAATGGCCTAGTGTGTGAGCAGCCCCTTGTGTGTGTGGTGAAGTGTGTGAGTGGTGCAGAGTGTAAGTAACCCAGTGTGTGTGTTGCTAATTGTGGATGAGTGGCCTAGTTTCTGAGTGGCCCACTGTGTGGGTGGTAAAGTGTGTGATTGCCAAAGTGTGTGAGTGGTTCATTTTGTGAGTAGACCAGTGGATGTGTTGCCCAAGGTGTGAGTGGCCGAGTGTGTAGGTAGTCCAGTGTATGAGTGGCCCAGTCTGTGAGTCTCCCAGTGTGTGAGCAGCCTAATGTGTGAATAACACATTGGATGAGTGGCCCAGTGCATGAGTGGTCCAGTGTGTGAGTAGTGCACTGTGTGTGTAGTGAAGGGTGTGATTGGCCCAGTGTGTGATTGGTCCAATGTATGAGTGGCCCAGCATGTGAGTGGCCCAGTTTGTGTGCATCCCAATGTTTGAGTGGCCCACTGGATGAGTGGCCCAGTGTATGAGTGGCCCAGTGTGTGAGTAGTGCAATGTGTGAATGGGGAATAGTGCCACAGTGTGTGAGTCATCCAATTTGTAAGTGGACCAGTGGATGAGTTACCCAAGGTATGAGTGGCCTGGTGTGTAGGTAGTCCTGTGTATGAGTGGCCCCGTCTGTGAGTCAACCAGTGTGTGAGCAGCCCAATGTGTGAGTGGCCCAGTGGATGAGTAGCCCAGTTTATGAGTGGCCCAGTGTATGAGTAGCCCAGTGTGTGAGTCATGCAATGTGTGAGTGGAGAAAGGTGTGAATGTCCGAGTGTGTGAGTGGCCCATTGTATGAGTGGCCAATACTGGGAGGGTTCCAGTGTGTGAGCAGCCCAATGTGTGAGTAGCGCCGTGTATGAGTGGACCAGTGTGTGAGTGGCCCAGTGGATGAGTGTCCCCATTTATGAGCAGTTCAGTGTGCAAGTTCCCCTGTGTGAGAGTGGATCTGTGTGTAAGCACCCCAGTGTATGAGTGGCCCAGTGTATGATTAGTCACAATGTGTGAGTAGCCCACTGTATGAGTGGCCCCGTGTGTGAGTGGCACAGTATATAAGTTGACCAATGTATGTGTAACCCTTTGTATGAGTGTCCCAAGGGATGAATGGCCCAGTGTATGAGAAGCCCCTTGTGTGTGTGGTGAAGTTTGTGAGTGGCGCTGGTTGTGAGTCTTGCAATGTGCAAACAGCCCTATGTGTTAGTGGCCCAGACGATGAGTGGCCAAGTGTCTGAGTGGCCCAGTGTGTGTGTTGTGCCATGTGTGAGTGGTGAAGGGTGTGATTGGCCCAGTGTGTGAGTGGCTGTGTGTGTGAGTGGCCAAGTGGTAAAGTCGCCCAGTGGTTAAGTGGCCCAGTGGATGAGTTGTCCTAATTTTTGACCAGCTCAGTGTGTGTGTGAGCCCCAGTGTGATAGTGGACCTGTGTGTAAGTGGCCCAGTGGATGAGAGGCCCAGTGAATGAGTGGCCTACTATGTGAGTGGCCCAGTGTGTGAGTAGCCCAGTGTATGAGTGGTCCAGTGTGTGAGCAGCCCAATGTATCAGTGGCCCTGAAGATGAGTGGAACATTGCATGAATGGTCCAGTGTGTAAGTAGTGCAATGTGTGAGTAGTGAAGGGTTTGATTGGCCCAGTGTATGACTGGCCCAATTTATGAGTTGTGCAGCATTTGAGTAGCGCAGTGTGTGTGTTGCCCAGTGTGTGAGTAGCCTAGTGTATGTATTGCCCAGTCTGTGAGGATCCCAGTGTGTGAGCAGCCCAATGTGTGAATGGCCCTGTGGATGAGTTGCCCAGTGTATGAGTGGCCCAGTGTGCGTGTAGTGCAATGAGTGAGTGGTGAAGGGTGTGCGTGGCTCAATGTTTGAGTGGCGCAATGTATGAGTGACCCAGTATATGAGTGCCCAGTGTGCTAGTAGCCCAGAATATGAATGGCCCAGTGTATGAGTGGTCTAGTGTGTGAGTAGCCCACTGAATCAGTGGACCAGTATGCGAGTGGCACAGTATGTATGTTGACCAATGTATGAGTAACCCTATGAATGGCCCAGTGTGTGAGCAGCCCAATGTGTGAGTAACCCTGTGGATGAGTGGCCCAGAGCATGAGTGGTCCAGTGTGTGAGTCGTGCACTGTTTTTGTAGTGAAGGCTGTGATTGCCCCTGTGTTTGAGTGGTCCAATGTAGGAGTGGCCCAGCGTGTCAGTGGCCCAGTTTGTGTGCAGCCCAATGTGTGAGTGGCCCAGTGGATGAGTGGCCCAGTGTATGAGTGGCCCAGTGTGTAGGTAGTCCAGTGTATGAGTGGCCCAGTCTGTGAGTCTCCCAGTGTGTGAGCAGCCCAATGTGTGAATAACCCATTGGATGAGTGGCGCAGTGCATGAGTGGTCCAGTGTGTGAGTAGTGCACTGTGTGTGTAGTGAAGGGTGTGATTGGCCCAGTGTGTGAGTGGTCCAATGTATGAGTGGCCCAGCGTGTGTGTGGCCCAGTCTGTGTGCAGCCCAATGTTTGAGTGGCGCAGTGGATGAGTGGCCCAGTGTATGAGTGGCCCAGTGTGTGAGTAATGCAATGTGTGAATGGGGAAGAGTGCCACAGTGTGTGAGTGGCCCAGTTTGTAAGTAGACCAGTGGATGAGTTACCCAAGGTATGAGTGGCCTGGTGTGTAGGTAGTCCAGTCTATGAGTGGCCCCGTCTGTGAGTCAACCAGTGTGTGAGCAGCCCAATGTGTGAGTGGCCCAGTGTATGAGTGGCCCAGTGTATGAGTAGCCCAGTGTGTGAGTCGTGCAATGTGTGAGTGGAGAAAGGTGTGAATGTCCGAGTGTGTGAGTGGACAAATGTATGAGTAGCCAAGTCTGGGAGTGGTCCATTCTGTGAGCAGCCCAATGTGTGAGTTGCGCCGTGTATGAGTGGACCAGTGTGTGAGTGGCCCAGTGGATGAGTGTCCCCATTTATGAGCAGTTCAGTGTGCAAGTGCCCGAGTGTGAGAGTGGACCTGTGTGTAAGTACCCCAGTGTATGAGTGGCCCAGTGTATGAGTTGTCACAGAGTGTGAGTAGCCCAATGTATGAGTGGCCCCGTGTGTGAGTGGCACAGTATATAAGTTGACCAATGTATGTGTAACCCTTTGTATGAGTGTCCTAGTGGATGAATGGCCCAGTGTGTGTGAAGTCCCTTGTGTGTGTGGTGAAGTGTGTGAGTGGCGCTTGTTGTGAGTCTCGCAATGTGTAAACAGCCCTATGTGTTAGTGGCCCAGAGGATGAGTGGTCCAGAGTCTGAGTGGCCCAGTGTGTGTGTTGTGCCATGTGTGAGTGGTGAAGGGTGTGATTGGCCCAGTGTGTGCGTGGCTCAATGTTTGAGTGGCCCAATGTATAAGTGACCCAGTGTATGAGTTGTCACAGAGTGTGAGTAGCCCAATGTATGAGTGGCCCCGTGTGTGAGTGGCACAGTATGTATGTTGACCAATGTATGAGAAACCCTATGTATGAGTGTCCCAGTGGATGAATGGCCCAGTGTGTGAGCAGCCCCTTGTGTGTGTGATGAAGTGTGTGAGTGGCACTGAGTGTGAGTTGTCCAGTTTGTGAGTAGCACCGTGGATGAGTTTCCAAATGTATGAGTGGCCCAATTTGTAGCTAGTCCAGTGTATGATTTGCCCAGTCTGTGAATCTACCACTGTGTGAGCAGCGCTATGTGTCAGTGGCCTAGTGGATGAGTGGCCCAGTGTATGAGTGGCCCAGTGTGTGTGGAGTGCCATTTGTGAGGGGTGAAGGGTGTGATTGTTCCAGTGTGTGAGTGGCCCAATGTATGAGTGGCCCAGTGTATGGGTGGGCTAGTGTGTGAGTGCCACAGTAGTTAAGTGGCCCAGTGGATGAATGTCACAATTTATGACCAGCTCAGTGTGTGAGTGCCCCAGTGTGAGAGTGGACCTGTGTGTAAGTGGCCCAGTGGATGAGAGGCTCAGTGGATGAGTGGCGCAGTATGTGAGTGGCCCAGTGTGTGTGTGGCCCAGTGTGTGAGTAGGCCAGTGTATGAATGGACCAATGTGTGAGCAGCCCAATGTATGAGTGGTCCAGTGGTTGAGTGGACTAGTGTATGAGTGGTCCAGTGTTTATGAAGTGCAATGTGTGAGTAGTGAAGGGTGTGATTGGCCCAATGTTTGAGTGGCCCAATGTAAGCTTGGCCCAGCATGTGAGTAGCACAGTGTGTGAGTAGACCAATGTGTAAGTAGCCCAGTGTATGAATTGCCCAGTCTGTGTGTGGCCCAGTGTGTGAGCAGCCGAATGTGTGAGTGACCCAGAGGATGAGTGGCCCATTGTATGAGTGGTACAGTGTGTGAGTAGTGCACTGTGTGTGTAGTGAAGTGTGTGATTGGCCCAGTTTCTGAGTGGCCCAATGTATGAGTGGCCCAGCGTGTGAGTAGCACAGTGTGTGAATAGCCCAGTGTGTGAAGAACCCAGTGTATGTTTCCCAGTCTGTGAGTGGCCCAGTGTGTGAGCAGCCCAATGTGTGAGTGGCCCAGTGGATGAATGGCCCTGTGTATGAGTGGCCCAGTCTGTGAGTAGTGCAATGTGTGAATGGGGAAGATTGTGAGTGGCCCAATGTTTGAGTGGCCAATGTATGAGTGACCCAGTGAATGAGTACCAAGTGTGTGTGTAGCCCAGTGTATGTGTGGCCCAGTGTATCAGTTGCCCATTGTGTGAGTAGCCCACTGTATGAGTGGCCCAGTTTGTGAGTTGCACTATATACAAGTGGACCAATGTATGTGTAACCCTATGTTCGAGTGTCCCAGCGGTTGAATGCCGCAATGTTTGAGCAGCCCCTTGTGTGTGTGGTGAAGTGTGTGAGTGGTGCAGAGTGTGAGTGACCCAGTGTGTGTTTTGCTAATTGGATGAGTGGCCTAGTTTCTGAGTGTCCCAGTGTGTGGGTGGCAAAGTGTGTGATTGCCACAGTGTGTGAGTAGTCCAGTTTGTGAATAGACCAGTGGATGTGTTGCCCAATGTATGAGTGGCCCAGTTTGTGAGTGGCCCAGTGTGTGAGCACCCCAATGTGTTAGTGGCCCTGTGGATGAGTGGCCCAGTGTATGAGTGGCCCATTGCGTGAGTAGTGCACTGCGTGAGTGGTGAAGGGTGTGAGTTGCCCAGATTTTGAGTGGCCCAGTGGTTAAGTGGCCCAATGTATGAGTGGTCCAGTGTGTAGATAGTCCAGTGTATAAGTGACCCAGTCTGTGTGTCTCCCAGTGTGTGAGCAGCCCAATTTGTGAGTGGCTCAGTGGATGAGTGGCCCAGTGTGTGAGCAGCCCAATGTATCAGTTGCCCAGTGGGTGAGTGGAACAGTGTATGAGTGGTCCAGTGTGTAAGTAGTGCAATGTGTGAGTAGTGAAGGTGTGATTGTCCCAGTGTGTGACTGGCCCAATCTATGAGTGGCCCAGCGTGTGAGTAGCACAGTGTGTGAGTAGTCCAGTGTGTGAGTAGACCAGTGGATGAGTTGCCCAATGTATGAGTGGCCCAGTGTATGAGTGGCCCAGTGTTTTGTTATTCCAGTGTATGAGTGGCCCAGTCTGTGAGTCTCCCAGTGTGTGAGCAGCCCAATGTGTGAGCGGCCCAGTGGATGAGTGGCCCAGTGTATGAGTGGCCCAGTGTATGAGTTGGCCCAGTGTGTGAGTAGCCCTCTGTATGTGTGGCCCCGAGTGTGAGTGGCACAGTATATCAGTTGACCGATGAATGCGCAACCGTATGTATGATTGTCCCAGTGGATGAATGGCCCAGTGTGTGAGTGGTCCAGTTTGCGAGTATCCCATTGCATGCGTCGTCCAATGTACGAGTGACCCAGTGTATGAGTGGTCCAGTGTGTAGATAGTCCTGTGTATGAGTGGCCAAGTCTGTGAGTCTCCCTGTGTGTGAACGGCCCTTTGTGTGAGTGGCCCAGAGAATGAGTGGCCCAGTGTATGAGTGGCCCAGTGTGTGCGGAGTGCCATGTGTGAGGGGTGAAGGGTGTGATTGGTCCAGTGTGTGAGTGGCCCATTTAAGAGTGCCCCAGTGTATGGGTGGGCTAGTGTGTGAGTGGCACAGCAGTTAAGTGGCCCAGTGGATGAATGTCACAATTTATGGCCAGCTCAGTGTGTGAGTGCTCCAGTGTGAGAGTGGAACTGTGTGTAAGTGTCCCAGTGGATGAGAGGCTCAGTGGATGAGTGGCCCAGTGTGTGAGTGTCCCAGTGTTTAGGAAGTGCAATGAGTGAGTAGTGAAGGGTGTGATTGGCCCAGTGTTTGAGTGGCCCAATGTAAGCTTGGCCCAGCATGTGAGTAGCACAGTGTATGAGTAGCCCAATGTGTAAGTTGCCCAGTGTATGAATTGCCCCGTCTGTGAGTGGCCCAGTGTGTGAGCAGCCGAATGTGTGAGTGACCCAGAGGATGAGTGGCCCAATGTATGAGTGGCCAAGCATGTGAGTAGCACAGTGTGTGAGTCGCCCAGTGCGTGAAGAGCCGAGAGTATTAGTGGCCCAGCGTATGAATGGTCCAGTGTGTAGATAATCCAATCTATGAGTGGCCAGGTCTATGAGTCTCCCAGTGTGTGAGCAGCCCAATTTGTGAGAAGCACAGTGTGCGAGTGCACCAGTGTGAGAGTGGACCTCTGTGTATTTGGCCAAGTGGAATAGAGGCCCAAAGGATGATTGGCCCAGTATGTGAGTGGTCCAGTGTTTGAGTGGTTCTGTGTGTGAGTGACCCAGTGTGTGAAAGCCCCTTGTGTGTGGCGAAGTGTGTGAGTGGCGCTGGTTGTGAGTCTCGCAATGTGTAAACAGCCCTATGTGTTAGTGGCCCAGAGGATGAGTGGCCCAGTGTCTGAGTGGCCCAGTGTGTGTGTTGTGCCATGTGTGAGTGGAGAATGGTGTGATTGGCCCAGTGTGTGAGTGGCCTAGTGTGTGAGTGGCCAAGTGGTAAAGTCGCCCAGTGGTTAAGTGGCCCAGTGGATGAGTTGTCATAATTTTTGACCAGCTCAGTGTGTGTGTGTGCCCCAGTGTGATAATGGACCAGTGTGAGTAGTGAAAGGTTTGATTGGCCCAGTGTATGAGTTGTCCAGCGTTTGAGTAGTGCAGTGTGTGAGTAGCCTAGTGTGTGAGTACCCAGTGTATGTGTTGCCCAGTCTTGGAGGATCCCAGTGTGTGAGCTACCCAATGTGTGAGTGGCCCTGTGGATGAGTGGCCCAGTGTATGAGTGGCCCAGTGTGCGTGTAGTGCAATGAGTGAGTGGTGAAGGGTGTGCGTGGCTCAATGTTTGAGTGGCCCAATGTTTGAGTGGCTCAATGTATGAGTGTCCCAGTGGATGAATGGCCTAGTGTGTGAGCAGCCCCTTGTGTGTGTGATGAAGTGTGTGAGTGGCACTGAGTGTGCGTGGTCCAGTTTGTGAGTAGCACCGTGGATGAGTTTCTTAATGTATGAGTGGCCCAGTGTGTAGCTAGTCCAGTGTATGATTTGCCCAGTCTGTGAATCTCCCACTGTGCGAGCAGCGCTATGTGTGAGTGGCCTAGTGGATGAGTGGCCCAGTGTATGAGTGGCCCAGTGTGTGTGGAGTGCCATGTGTGAGGGGTGAAGGGTGTGATTGTTCCAGTGTGTGAGTGGTCCAATGTATGAGTGGCCCAGTGTGTCAGTGGCCAAGTTTGTGTGCAGCCCAATGTGTGAGTGGCCCAGTGGATGAGTGGCCCAGTGTACATGTAGTGCAATGAGTGAGTGGTGAAGGGTGTGCGTGGATCAATGTTTGAGTGGCCCAATGTATGAGTGACCCAGTGTATGAGTGCCCAGTGTGCGAGTAGCCCAGAATATGAAAGGCCCAGTGTATGAGTAGTCCAGTGTGTGAGTAACCCACTGTATGAGTGGACGAGTGTGTGAGTGGCACAGTATGTATGTTGACCAATGTATGAGTAACCCTATGTATGAGTGTCCCAGTGGATGAATGGCCCAGTGTGTGAGCAGCCCCTTGTGTGTGTGATGAAGTGTGTGAGTGGCACTGAGTGTGAGTTGTCCAGTTTGTGAGTAGCACCGTGGATGAGTTTCCAAATGTATGAGTGGCCCAGTGTGTAGCTAGTCCAGTGTATGATTTTCCCAGTCTGTGAATCTACCACTGTGTGAGCAGCACTATGTGTGAGTGGCCTAGTGGATGAGTGGCCCAGTGTATGAGTGGTCCAGTGTGTGTGGAGTGCCATGTGTGAGGGGTGAAGGGTGTGATTGTTCCAGTGTGTGAGTGGCCCAATGTATGAGTGGCCCAGTGTATGGGTGGGCTAGTGTGTGAGTGCCACAGTAGTTAAGTGGCCCAGTGGATGAATGTCACAATTTATGACCAGCTCAGTGTGTGAGTGCCCCAGTGTGAGAGTGGACCTGTGTGTAACTGGCCCAGTGGATGAGAGGCCCAGTGAATGAGTGGCCTAGTATGTGAGTGGCCCAGTGGATGAGAGGCCCAGTGAATGAGTGGCCCAGTATGTAAGTGGCCCAGTGTGTGAGTAGCCCAGTGTATGAGTGGGCCAGTGTCTGAGCATCCCAATGTACCTGTGGCCCTGTAGATGAGTGGAACATTGTATGAATGGTCCAGTGTGTAAGTTGTGCAATGTATGAGTAGTGAAGTGTTTGATTGGCCCAGTGTTTGACTGGCCCAATGTATGAGTAGCACAGTGTGTGAGGATCCCACTGTGTGAGCAACCCAATGTGTGAGTGGCCCTGTGAATGAGTGGCCCAGTGTATGAGTGGCCCAGTGTATGAGTGGCCCAGTGTGCATGTAGTGCAATGAGTGAGTGGTGAAGGGTGTGCGTGGCTCAATGTTTGAGTGGCCCAATGTATAAGTGACCCAGTGTATGAGTTGTCACAGAGTGTGAGTAGCCCAATGTATGAGTGGCCCCGTGTGTGAGTGGCACAGTATGTATGTTGACCAATGTATGAGAAACCCTATGTATGAGTGTCCCAGTGGATGAATGGCCCAGTGTGTGAGCAGCCCCTTGTGTGTGTGATGAAGTGTGTGAGTGGCACTGAGTGTGAGTTGTCCAGTTTGTGAGTAGCACCGTGGATGAGTTTCCAAATGTATGAGTGGCCCAATTTGTAGCTAGTCCAGTGTATGATTTGCCCAGTCTGTGAATCTACCACTGTGTGAGCAGCGCTATGTGTCAGTGGCCTAGTGGATGAGTGGCCCAGTGTATGAGTGGCCCAGTGTGTGTGGAGTGCCATTTGTGAGGGGTGAAGGGTGTGATTGTTCCAGTGTGTGAGTGGCCCAATGTATGAGTGGCCCAGTGTATGGGTGGGCTAGTGTGTGAGTGCCACAGTAGTTAAGTGGCCCAGTGGATGAATGTCACAATTTATGACCAGCTCAGTGTGTGAGTGCCCCAGTGTGAGAGTGGACCTGTGTGTAAGTGGCCCAGTGGATGAGAGGCTCAGTGGATGAGTGGCGCAGTATGTGAGTGGCCCAGTGTGTGTGTGGCCCAGTGTGTGAGTAGGCCAGTGTATGAGTGGACCAATGTGTGAGCAGCCCAATGTATGAGTGGTCCAGTGGTTGAGTGGACTAGTGTATGAGTGGCCCAGCGTGTGAGTAGCACAGTGTGTGAATAGCCCAGTGTATGAAGAACCCAGTGTATGTTTCCCAGTCTGTGAGTGGCCCAGTGTGTGAGCAGCCCAATGTGTGAGTGGCCCAGTGGATGAATGGCCCTGTGTATGAGTGGCCCAGTCTGTGAGTAGTGCAATGTGTGAATGGGGAAGAGTGTGAGTGGCCCAATGTTTGAGTGGCCAATGTATGAGTGACCCAGTGAATGAGTACCAAGTGTGTGTGTAGCCCAGTGTATGTGTGGCCCAGTGTATCAGTTGCCCATTGTGTGAGTAGCCCACTGTATGAGTGGCCCAGTTTGTGAGTTGCACTATATACAAGTGGACCAATGTATGTGTAACCCTATGTTCGAGTGTCCCAGCGGTTGAATGCCGCAATGTTTGAGCAGCCCCTTGTGTGTGTGGTGAAGTGTGTGAGTGGTGCAGAGTGTGAGTGACCCAGTGTGTGTTTTGCTAATTGGATGAGTGGCCTAGTTTCTGAGTGTCCCAGTGTGTGGGTGGCAAAGTGTGTGATTGCCACAGTGTGTGAGTAGTCCAGTTTGTGAATAGACCAGTGGATGTGTTGCCCAATGTATGAGTGGCCCAGTTTGTGAGTGGCCCAGTGTGTGAGCACCCCAATGTGTTAGTGGCCCTGTGGATGAGTGGCCCAGTGTATGAGTGGCCCATTGTGTGAGTAGTGCACTGCGTGAGTGGTGAAGGGTGTGAGTTGCCCAGATTTTGAGTGGCCCAGTGGTTAAGTGGCCCAATGTATGAGTGGTCCAGTGTGTAGATAGTCCAGTGTATAAGTGACCCAGTCTGTGTGTCTCCCAGTGTGTGAGCAGCCCAATTTGTGAGTGGCTCAGTGGATGAGTGGCCCAGTGTGTGAGCAGCCCAATGTATTAGTTGCCCAGTGGGTGAGTGGAACAGTGTATGAGTGGTCCAGTGTGTAAGTAGTGCAATGTGTGAGTAGTGAAGGTGTGATTGTCCCAGTGTGTGACTGGCCCAATGTATGAGTGGCCCAGCGTGTGAGTAGCACAGTGTGTGAGTAGTCCAGTGTGTGAGTAGACCAGTGGATGAGTTGCCCAATGTATGAGTGGCCCAGTGTATGAGTGGCCCAGTGTGTTGTTATTCCAGTGTATGAGTGGCCCAGTCTGTGAGTCTCCCAGTGTGTGAGCAGCCCAATGTGTGAGTGGCCCAGTGGATGAGCGGCCCAGTGGAAGAGTGGCCCAGTGTATGAGTGGCCCAGTGTATGAGTTGGCCCAGTGTGTGAGTAGCCCTCTGTATGTGTGGCCCCGAGTGTGAGTGGCACAGTATATCAGTTGACCGATGAATGCGCAACCGTATGTATGATTGTCCCAGTGGATGAATGGCCCAGTGTGTGAGTGGTCCAGTTTGCGAGTATCCCATTGCATGCGTCGTCCAATGTACGAGTGACCCAGTGTATGAGTGGTCCAGTGTGTAGATAGTCCTGTGTATGAGTGGCCAAGTCTGTGAGTCTCCCTGTGTGTGAACGGCCCTTTGTGTGAGTGGCCCAGAGAATGAGTGGCCCAGTGTATGAGTGGCCCAGTGTGTGCGGAGTGCCATGTGTGAGGGGTGAAGGGTGTGATTGGTCCAGTGTGTGAGTGGCCCATTTAAGAGTGCCCCAGTGTATGGGTGGGCTAGTGTGTGAGTGGCACAGCAGTTAAGTGGCCCAGTGGATGAATGTCACAATTTATGGCCAGCTCAGTGTGTGAGTGCTCCAGTGTGAGAGTGGAACTGTGTGTAAGTGTCCCAGTGGATGAGAGGCTCAGTGGATGAGTGGCCCAGTGTGTGAGTGGCCCAGTGTTTAGGAAGTGCAATGAGTGAGTAGTGAAGGGTGTGATTGGCCCAGTGTTTGAGTGGCCCAATGTAAGCTTGGCCCAGCATGTGAGTAGCACAGTGTATGAGTAGCCCAATGTGTAAGTTGCCCAGTGTATGAATTGCCCCGTCTGTGAGTGGCCCAGTGTGTGAGCAGCCGAATGTGTGAGTGACCCAGAGGATGAGTGGCCCAATGTATGAGTGGCCAAGCATGTGAGTAGCACAGTGTGTGAGTCGCCCAGTGCGTGAAGAGCCGAGAGTATTAGTGGCCCAGCGTATGAATGGTCCAGTGTGTAGATAATCCAATCTATGAGTGGCCAGGTCTATGAGTCTCCCAGTGTGTGAGCAGCCCAATTTGTGAGAAGCACAGTGTGCGAGTGCACCAGTGTGAGAGTGGACCTCTGTGTATTTGGCCAAGTGGAATAGAGGCCCAAAGGATGATTGGCCCAGTATGTGAGTGGTCCAGTGTGTGAGTGGTTCTGTGTGTGAGTGACCCAGTGTGTGAAAGCCCCTTGTGTGTGGCGAAGTGTGTGAGTGGCGCTGGTTGTGAGTCTCGCTATGTGTAAACAGCCCTATGCGTTAGTGGCCCAGAGGATGAGTGGCCCAGTGTCTGAGTGGGCCAGTGTGTGTGTTGTGCCATGTGTGAGTGGAGAATGGTGTGATTGGCCCAGTGTGTGAGTGGCCTAGTGTGTGAGTGGCCAAGTGGTAAAGTCACCCAGTGGTTAAGTGGCCCAGTGGATGAGTTGTCCTAATTTATGACCAGCTCAGTGTGTGTGTGTGCCCCAGTGTGATAATGGACCAGTGTGAGTAGTGAAAGGTTTGATTGGCCCAGTGTATGAGTTGTCCAGCGTTTGAGTAGTGCAGTGTGTGAGTAGCCTAGTGTGTGAGTACCCAGTGTATGTGTTGCCCAGTCTTGGAGGATCCCAGTGTGTGAGCTACCCAATGTGTGAGTGGCCCTGTGGATGAGTGGCCCAGTGTATGAGTGGCCCAGTGTGCGTGTAGTGCAATGAGTGAGTGGTGAAGGGTGTGCGTGGCTCAATGTTTGAGTGGCCCAATGTTTGAGTGGCTCAATGTATGAGTGTCCCAGTGGATGAATGGCCTAGTGTGTGAGCAGCCCCTTGTGTGTGTGATGAAGTGTGTGAGTGGCACTGAGTGTGCGTGGTCCAGTTTGTGAGTAGCACCGTGGATGAGTTTTTTAATGTATGAGTGGCCCAGTGTGTAGCTAGTCCAGTGTATGATTTGCCCAGTCTGTGAATCTACCACTGTGTGAGCAGCGCTATGTGTCAGTGGCCTAGTGGATGAGTGGCCCAGTGTATGAGTGGTCCAGTGTGTGTGGAGTGCCATGTGTGAGGGGTGAAGGGTGTGATTGTTCCAGTGTGTGAGTGGCCCAATGTATGAGTGGCCCAGTGTATGTGTGGGCTAGAGTGTGAGTGCCACAGTAGTTAAGTGGCCCAGTGGATGAGAGGCCCAGTGAATGTCACAATTTATGACCAGCTCAGTGTGTGAGTGCCCCAGTGTGTGAGCAGCCCAATGTATCAGCGGCCCTGAAGATGAGTGGAACATTGCATGAATGGTCCAGTGTGTAAGTAGTGCAATGTGTGAGTAGTGAAGGGTTTGATTGGCCCAGTGTATGACTGGCCCAATTTATGAGTTGTGCAGCATTTGAGTAGCGCAGTGTGTGTGTTGCCCAGTGTGTGAGTAGCCTAGTGTATGTATTGCCCAGTCTGTGAGGATCCCAGTGTGTGAGCAACCCAATGTGTGAATGGCCCTGTAGATGAGTTGCCCAGTGTATGAGTGGCCCAGTGTGCGTGTAGTGCAATGAGTGAGTGGTGAAGGGTGTGCGTGGCTCAATGTTTGAGTGGCCCAATGTATGAGTGACCCAGTGTATGAGTGCCCAGTGTGCTAGTTGCCCAGAATATGAATGGCCCAGTGTATGAGTGGTCCAGTGTGTGAGTAGCCCACTGAATGAGTGGACCAGTATGCGAGTGGCACAGTATGTAGGTAGTCCAGTGTATGAGTGGCCCAGTCTGTGAGTCTCCCAGTGTGTGAGCAGCCCAATGTGTGAGTAACCCATTGGATGAGTGGCCCAGAGCATGAGTGGTCCAGTGTGTGAGTCGTGCACTGTTTGTGTAGTGAAGGCTGTGATTGCCCCTGTTGACCAATGTATGAGTAACCCTATGTATGAGTGTCCCAGTGGATGAATGGCCCAGTGTGTGAGCAGCCCCTTGTGTGTGTGATGAAGTGTGTGAGTGGCACTGAGTGTGAGTTGTCCAGTTTGTGAGTAGCACCGTGGATGAGTTTCCAAATGTATGAGTGGCCCAGTGTGTAGCTAGTCCAGTGTATGATTTTCCCAGTCTGTGAATCTACCACTGTGTGAGCAGCACTATGTGTGAGTGGCCTAGTGGATGAGTGGCCCAGTGTATGAGTGGTCCAGTGTGTGTGGAGTGCCATGTGTGAGGGGTGAAGGGTGTGATTGTTCCAGTGTGTGAGTGGCCCAATGTATGAGTGGCCCAGTGTATGTGTGGGCTAGAGTGTGAGTGCCACAGTAGTTAAGTGGCCCAGTGGATGAGAGGCCCAGTGAATGTCACAATTTATGACCAGCTCAGTGTGTGAGTGCCCCAGTGTGAGAGTGGACCTGTGTGTAACTGGCCCAGTGGATGAGAGGCCCAGTGAATGAGTGGCCTAGTATGTGAGTGGCCCAGTGTTTGAGTAGCCCAGTGTATGAGTGGTCCAGTGTGTGAGCAGCCCAATGTATCAGCGGCCCTGAAGATGAGTGGAACATTGCATGAATGGTCCAGTGTGTAAGTAGTGCAATGTGTGAGTAGTGAAGGGTTTGATTGGCCCAGTGTATGACTGGCCCAATTTATGAGTTGTGCAGCATTTGAGTAGCGCAGTGTGTGTGTTGCCCAGTGTGTGAGTAGCCTAGTGTATGTATTGCCCAGTCTGTGAGGATCCCAGTGTGTGAGCAACCCAATGTGTGAATGGCCCTGTAGATGAGTTGCCCAGTGTATGAGTGGCCCAGTGTGCGTGTAGTGCAATGAGTGAGTGGTGAAGGGTGTGCGTGGCTCAATGTTTGAGTGGCCCAATGTATGAGTGACCCAGTGTATGAGTGCCCAGTGTGCTAGTTGCCCAGAATATGAATGGCCCAGTGTATGAGTGGTCCAGTGTGTGAGTAGCCCACTGAATGAGTGGACCAGTATGCGAGTGGCACAGTATGTAGGTAGTCCAGTGTATGAGTGGCCCAGTCTGTGAGTCTCCCAGTGTGTGAGCAGCCCAATGTGTGAGTAACCCATTGGATGAGTGGCCCAGAGCATGAGTGGTCCAGTGTGTGAGTCGTGCACTGTTTGTGTAGTGAAGGCTGTGATTGCCCCTGTTGACCAATGTATGAGTAACCCTATGTATGAGTGTCCCAGTGGATGAATGGCCCAGTGTGTGAGCAGCCCCTTGTGTGTGTGATGAAGTGTGTGAGTGGCACTGAGTGTGAGTTGTCCAGTTTGTGAGTAGCACCGTGGATGAGTTTCCAAATGTATGAGTGGCCCAGTGTGTAGCTAGTCCAGTGTATGATTTTCCCAGTCTGTGAATCTACCACTGTGTGAGCAGCACTATGTGTGAGTGGCCTAGTGGATGAGTGGCCCAGTGTATGAGTGGTCCAGTGTGTGTGGAGTGCCATGTGTGAGGGGTGAAGGGTGTGATTGTTCCAGTGTGTGAGTGGCCCAATGTATGAGTGGCCCAGTGTATGTGTGGGCTAGAGTGTGAGTGCCACAGTAGTTAAGTGGCCCAGTGGATGAGAGGCCCAGTGAATGTCACAATTTATGACCAGCTCAGTGTGTGAGTGCCCCAGTGTGAGAGTGGACCTGTGTGTAACTGGCCCAGTGGATGAGAGGCCCAGTGAATGAGTGGCCTAGTATGTGAGTGGCCCAGTGTTTGAGTAGCCCAGTGTATGAGTGGTCCAGTGTGTGAGCAGCCCAATGTATCAGCGGCCCTGAAGATGAGTGGAACATTGCATGAATGGTCCAGTGTGTAAGTAGTGCAATGTGTGAGTAGTGAAGGGTTTGATTGGCCCAGTGTATGACTGGCCCAATTTATGAGTTGTGCAGCATTTGAGTAGCGCAGTGTGTGTGTTGCCCAGTGTGTGAGTAGCCTAGTGTATGTATTGCCCAGTCTGTGAGGATCCCAGTGTGTGAGCAACCCAATGTGTGAATGGCCCTGTAGATGAGTTGCCCAGTGTATGAGTGGCCCAGTGTGCGTGTAGTGCAATGAGTGAGTGGTGAAGGGTGTGCGTGGCTCAATGTTTGAGTGGCCCAATGTATGAGTGACCCAGTGTATGAGTGCCCAGTGTGCTAGTTGCCCAGAATATGAATGGCCCAGTGTATGAGTGGTCCAGTGTGTGAGTAGCCCACTGAATGAGTGGACCAGTATGCGAGTGGCACAGTATGTAGGTAGTCCAGTGTATGAGTGGCCCAGTCTGTGAGTCTCCCAGTGTGTGAGCAGCCCAATGTGTGAGTAACCCATTGGATGAGTGGCCCAGAGCATGAGTGGTCCAGTGTGTGAGTCGTGCACTGTTTGTGTAGTGAAGGCTGTGATTGCCCCTGTTGACCAATGTATGAGTAACCCTATGTATGAGTGTCCCAGTGGATGAATGGCCCAGTGTGTGAGCAGCCCCTTGTGTGTGTGATGAAGTGTGTGAGTGGCACTGAGTGTGAGTTGTCCAGTTTGTGAGTAGCACCGTGGATGAGTTTCCAAATGTATGAGTGGCCCAGTGTGTAGCTAGTCCAGTGTATGATTTTCCCAGTCTGTGAATCTACCACTGTGTGAGCAGCACTATGTGTGAGTGGCCTAGTGGATGAGTGGCCCAGTGTATGAGTGGTCCAGTGTGTGTGGAGTGCCATGTGTGAGGGGTGAAGGGTGTGATTGTTCCAGTGTGTGAGTGGCCCAATGTATGAGTGGCCCAGTGTATGTGTGGGCTAGAGTGTGAGTGCCACAGTAGTTAAGTGGCCCAGTGGATGAGAGGCCCAGTGAATGTCACAATTTATGACCAGCTCAGTGTGTGAGTGCCCCAGTGTGAGAGTGGACCTGTGTGTAACTGGCCCAGTGGATGAGAGGCCCAGTGAATGAGTGGCCTAGTATGTGAGTGGCCCAGTGTTTGAGTAGCCCAGTGTATGAGTGGTCCAGTGTGTGAGCAGCCCAATGTATCAGCGGCCCTGAAGATGAGTGGAACATTGCATGAATGGTCCAGTGTGTAAGTAGTGCAATGTGTGAGTAGTGAAGGGTTTGATTGGCCCAGTGTATGACTGGCCCAATTTATGAGTTGTGCAGCATTTGAGTAGCGCAGTGTGTGTGTTGCCCAGTGTGTGAGTAGCCTAGTGTATGTATTGCCCAGTCTGTGAGGATCCCAGTGTGTGAGCAACCCAATGTGTGAATGGCCCTGTAGATGAGTTGCCCAGTGTATGAGTGGCCCAGTGTGCGTGTAGTGCAATGAGTGAGTGGTGAAGGGTGTGCGTGGCTCAATGTTTGAGTGGCCCAATGTATGAGTGACCCAGTGTATGAGTGCCCAGTGTGCTAGTTGCCCAGAATATGAATGGCCCAGTGTATGAGTGGTCCAGTGTGTGAGTAGCCCACTGAATGAGTGGACCAGTATGCGAGTGGCACAGTATGTAGGTAGTCCAGTGTATGAGTGGCCCAGTCTGTGAGTCTCCCAGTGTGTGAGCAGCCCAATGTGTGAGTAACCCATTGGATGAGTGGCCCAGAGCATGAGTGGTCCAGTGTGTGAGTCGTGCACTGTTTGTGTAGTGAAGGCTGTGATTGCCCCTGTTGACCAATGTATGAGTAACCCTATGTATGAGTGTCCCAGTGGATGAATGGCCCAGTGTGTGAGCAGCCCCTTGTGTGTGTGATGAAGTGTGTGAGTGGCACTGAGTGTGAGTTGTCCAGTTTGTGAGTAGCACCGTGGATGAGTTTCCAAATGTATGAGTGGCCCAATTTGTAGCTAGTCCAGTGTATGATTTGCCCAGTCTGTGAATCTACCACTGTGTGAGCAGCGCTATGTGTCAGTGGCCTAGTGGATGAGTGGCCCAGTGTATGAGTGGCCCAGTGTGTGTGGAGTGCCATTTGTGAGGGGTGAAGGGTGTGATTGTTCCAGTGTGTGAGTGGCCCAATGTATGAGTGGCCCAGTGTATGGGTGGGCTAGTGTGTGAGTGCCACAGTAGTTAAGTGGCCCAGTGGATGAATGTCACAATTTATGACCAGCTCAGTGTGTGAGTGCCCCAGTGTGAGAGTGGACCTGTGTGTAAGTGGCCCAGTGGATGAGAGGCTCAGTGGATGAGTGGCGCAGTATGTGAGTGGCCCAGTGTGTGTGTGGCCCAGTGTGTGAGTAGGCCAGTGTATGAGTGGACCAATGTGTGAGCAGCCCAATGTATGAGTGGTCCAGTGGTTGAGTGGACTAGTGTATGAGTGGCCCAGCGTGTGAGTAGCACAGTGTGTGAATAGCCCAGTGTATGAAGAACCCAGTGTATGTTTCCCAGTCTGTGAGTGGCCCAGTGTGTGAGCAGCCCAATGTGTGAGTGGCCCAGTGGATGAATGGCCCTGTGTATGAGTGGCCCAGTCTGTGAGTAGTGCAATGTGTGAATGGGGAAGAGTGTGAGTGGCCCAATGTTTGAGTGGCCAATGTATGAGTGACCCAGTGAATGAGTACCAAGTGTGTGTGTAGCCCAGTGTATGTGTGGCCCAGTGTATCAGTTGCCCATTGTGTGAGTAGCCCACTGTATGAGTGGCCCAGTTTGTGAGTTGCACTATATACAAGTGGACCAATGTATGTGTAACCCTATGTTCGAGTGTCCCAGCGGTTGAATGCCGCAATGTTTGAGCAGCCCCTTGTGTGTGTGGTGAAGTGTGTGAGTGGTGCAGAGTGTGAGTGACCCAGTGTGTGTTTTGCTAATTGGATGAGTGGCCTAGTTTCTGAGTGTCCCAGTGTGTGGGTGGCAAAGTGTGTGATTGCCACAGTGTGTGAGTAGTCCAGTTTGTGAATAGACCAGTGGATGTGTTGCCCAATGTATGAGTGGCCCAGTTTGTGAGTGGCCCAGTGTGTGAGCACCCCAATGTGTTAGTGGCCCTGTGGATGAGTGGCCCAGTGTATGAGTGGCCCATTGTGTGAGTAGTGCACTGCGTGAGTGGTGAAGGGTGTGAGTTGCCCAGATTTTGAGTGGCCCAGTGGTTAAGTGGCCCAATGTATGAGTGGTCCAGTGTGTAGATAGTCCAGTGTATAAGTGACCCAGTCTGTGTGTCTCCCAGTGTGTGAGCAGCCCAATTTGTGAGTGGCTCAGTGGATGAGTGGCCCAGTGTGTGAGCAGCCCAATGTATTAGTTGCCCAGTGGGTGAGTGGAACAGTGTATGAGTGGTCCAGTGTGTAAGTAGTGCAATGTGTGAGTAGTGAAGGTGTGATTGTCCCAGTGTGTGACTGGCCCAATGTATGAGTGGCCCAGCGTGTGAGTAGCACAGTGTGTGAGTAGTCCAGTGTGTGAGTAGACCAGTGGATGAGTTGCCCAATGTATGAGTGGCCCAGTGTATGAGTGGCCCAGTGTGTTGTTATTCCAGTGTATGAGTGGCCCAGTCTGTGAGTCTCCCAGTGTGTGAGCAGCCCAATGTGTGAGTGGCCCAGTGGATGAGCGGCCCAGTGGAAGAGTGGCCCAGTGTATGAGTGGCCCAGTGTATGAGTTGGCCCAGTGTGTGAGTAGCCCTCTGTATGTGTGGCCCCGAGTGTGAGTGGCACAGTATATCAGTTGACCGATGAATGCGCAACCGTATGTATGATTGTCCCAGTGGATGAATGGCCCAGTGTGTGAGTGGTCCAGTTTGCGAGTATCCCATTGCATGCGTCGTCCAATGTACGAGTGACCCAGTGTATGAGTGGTCCAGTGTGTAGATAGTCCTGTGTATGAGTGGCCAAGTCTGTGAGTCTCCCTGTGTGTGAACGGCCCTTTGTGTGAGTGGCCCAGAGAATGAGTGGCCCAGTGTATGAGTGGCCCAGTGTGTGCGGAGTGCCATGTGTGAGGGGTGAAGGGTGTGATTGGTCCAGTGTGTGAGTGGCCCATTTAAGAGTGCCCCAGTGTATGGGTGGGCTAGTGTGTGAGTGGCACAGCAGTTAAGTGGCCCAGTGGATGAATGTCACAATTTATGGCCAGCTCAGTGTGTGAGTGCTCCAGTGTGAGAGTGGAACTGTGTGTAAGTGTCCCAGTGGATGAGAGGCTCAGTGGATGAGTGGCCCAGTGTGTGAGTGGCCCAGTGTTTAGGAAGTGCAATGAGTGAGTAGTGAAGGGTGTGATTGGCCCAGTGTTTGAGTGGCCCAATGTAAGCTTGGCCCAGCATGTGAGTAGCACAGTGTATGAGTAGCCCAATGTGTAAGTTGCCCAGTGTATGAATTGCCCCGTCTGTGAGTGGCCCAGTGTGTGAGCAGCCGAATGTGTGAGTGACCCAGAGGATGAGTGGCCCAATGTATGAGTGGCCAAGCATGTGAGTAGCACAGTGTGTGAGTCGCCCAGTGCGTGAAGAGCCGAGAGTATTAGTGGCCCAGCGTATGAATGGTCCAGTGTGTAGATAATCCAATCTATGAGTGGCCAGGTCTATGAGTCTCCCAGTGTGTGAGCAGCCCAATTTGTGAGAAGCACAGTGTGCGAGTGCACCAGTGTGAGAGTGGACCTCTGTGTATTTGGCCAAGTGGAATAGAGGCCCAAAGGATGATTGGCCCAGTATGTGAGTGGTCCAGTGTGTGAGTGGTTCTGTGTGTGAGTGACCCAGTGTGTGAAAGCCCCTTGTGTGTGGCGAAGTGTGTGAGTGGCGCTGGTTGTGAGTCTCGCTATGTGTAAACAGCCCTATGCGTTAGTGGCCCAGAGGATGAGTGGCCCAGTGTCTGAGTGGGCCAGTGTGTGTGTTGTGCCATGTGTGAGTGGAGAATGGTGTGATTGGCCCAGTGTGTGAGTGGCCTAGTGTGTGAGTGGCCAAGTGGTAAAGTCACCCAGTGGTTAAGTGGCCCAGTGGATGAGTTGTCCTAATTTATGACCAGCTCAGTGTGTGTGTGTGCCCCAGTGTGATAATGGACCAGTGTGAGTAGTGAAAGGTTTGATTGGCCCAGTGTATGAGTTGTCCAGCGTTTGAGTAGTGCAGTGTGTGAGTAGCCTAGTGTGTGAGTACCCAGTGTATGTGTTGCCCAGTCTTGGAGGATCCCAGTGTGTGAGCTACCCAATGTGTGAGTGGCCCTGTGGATGAGTGGCCCAGTGTATGAGTGGCCCAGTGTGCGTGTAGTGCAATGAGTGAGTGGTGAAGGGTGTGCGTGGCTCAATGTTTGAGTGGCCCAATGTTTGAGTGGCTCAATGTATGAGTGTCCCAGTGGATGAATGGCCTAGTGTGTGAGCAGCCCCTTGTGTGTGTGATGAAGTGTGTGAGTGGCACTGAGTGTGCGTGGTCCAGTTTGTGAGTAGCACCGTGGATGAGTTTTTTAATGTATGAGTGGCCCAGTGTGTAGCTAGTCCAGTGTATGATTTGCCCAGTCTGTGAATCTACCACTGTGTGAGCAGCGCTATGTGTCAGTGGCCTAGTGGATGAGTGGCCCAGTGTATGAGTGGTCCAGTGTGTGTGGAGTGCCATGTGTGAGGGGTGAAGGGTGTGATTGTTCCAGTGTGTGAGTGGCCCAATGTATGAGTGGCCCAGTGTATGTGTGGGCTAGAGTGTGAGTGCCACAGTAGTTAAGTGGCCCAGTGGATGAGAGGCCCAGTGAATGTCACAATTTATGACCAGCTCAGTGTGTGAGTGCCCCAGTGTGTGAGCAGCCCAATGTATCAGCGGCCCTGAAGATGAGTGGAACATTGCATGAATGGTCCAGTGTGTAAGTAGTGCAATGTGTGAGTAGTGAAGGGTTTGATTGGCCCAGTGTATGACTGGCCCAATTTATGAGTTGTGCAGCATTTGAGTAGCGCAGTGTGTGTGTTGCCCAGTGTGTGAGTAGCCTAGTGTATGTATTGCCCAGTCTGTGAGGATCCCAGTGTGTGAGCAACCCAATGTGTGAATGGCCCTGTAGATGAGTTGCCCAGTGTATGAGTGGCCCAGTGTGCGTGTAGTGCAATGAGTGAGTGGTGAAGGGTGTGCGTGGCTCAATGTTTGAGTGGCCCAATGTATGAGTGACCCAGTGTATGAGTGCCCAGTGTGCTAGTTGCCCAGAATATGAATGGCCCAGTGTATGAGTGGTCCAGTGTGTGAGTAGCCCACTGAATGAGTGGACCAGTATGCGAGTGGCACAGTATGTAGGTAGTCCAGTGTATGAGTGGCCCAGTCTGTGAGTCTCCCAGTGTGTGAGCAGCCCAATGTGTGAGTAACCCATTGGATGAGTGGCCCAGAGCATGAGTGGTCCAGTGTGTGAGTCGTGCACTGTTTGTGTAGTGAAGGCTGTGATTGCCCCTGTTGACCAATGTATGAGTAACCCTATGTATGAGTGTCCCAGTGGATGAATGGCCCAGTGTGTGAGCAGCCCCTTGTGTGTGTGATGAAGTGTGTGAGTGGCACTGAGTGTGAGTTGTCCAGTTTGTGAGTAGCACCGTGGATGAGTTTCCAAATGTATGAGTGGCCCAGTGTGTAGCTAGTCCAGTGTATGATTTTCCCAGTCTGTGAATCTACCACTGTGTGAGCAGCACTATGTGTGAGTGGCCTAGTGGATGAGTGGCCCAGTGTATGAGTGGTCCAGTGTGTGTGGAGTGCCATGTGTGAGGGGTGAAGGGTGTGATTGTTCCAGTGTGTGAGTGGCCCAATGTATGAGTGGCCCAGTGTATGTGTGGGCTAGAGTGTGAGTGCCACAGTAGTTAAGTGGCCCAGTGGATGAGAGGCCCAGTGAATGTCACAATTTATGACCAGCTCAGTGTGTGAGTGCCCCAGTGTGAGAGTGGACCTGTGTGTAACTGGCCCAGTGGATGAGAGGCCCAGTGAATGAGTGGCCTAGTATGTGAGTGGCCCAGTGTTTGAGTAGCCCAGTGTATGAGTGGTCCAGTGTGTGAGCAGCCCAATGTATCAGCGGCCCTGAAGATGAGTGGAACATTGCATGAATGGTCCAGTGTGTAAGTAGTGCAATGTGTGAGTAGTGAAGGGTTTGATTGGCCCAGTGTATGACTGGCCCAATTTATGAGTTGTGCAGCATTTGAGTAGCGCAGTGTGTGTGTTGCCCAGTGTGTGAGTAGCCTAGTGTATGTATTGCCCAGTCTGTGAGGATCCCAGTGTGTGAGCAACCCAATGTGTGAATGGCCCTGTAGATGAGTTGCCCAGTGTATGAGTGGCCCAGTGTGCGTGTAGTGCAATGAGTGAGTGGTGAAGGGTGTGCGTGGCTCAATGTTTGAGTGGCCCAATGTATGAGTGACCCAGTGTATGAGTGCCCAGTGTGCTAGTTGCCCAGAATATGAATGGCCCAGTGTATGAGTGGTCCAGTGTGTGAGTAGCCCACTGAATGAGTGGACCAGTATGCGAGTGGCACAGTATGTAGGTAGTCCAGTGTATGAGTGGCCCAGTCTGTGAGTCTCCCAGTGTGTGAGCAGCCCAATGTGTGAGTAACCCATTGGATGAGTGGCCCAGAGCATGAGTGGTCCAGTGTGTGAGTCGTGCACTGTTTGTGTAGTGAAGGCTGTGATTGCCCCTGTTGACCAATGTATGAGTAACCCTATGTATGAGTGTCCCAGTGGATGAATGGCCCAGTGTGTGAGCAGCCCCTTGTGTGTGTGATGAAGTGTGTGAGTGGCACTGAGTGTGAGTTGTCCAGTTTGTGAGTAGCACCGTGGATGAGTTTCCAAATGTATGAGTGGCCCAGTGTGTAGCTAGTCCAGTGTATGATTTTCCCAGTCTGTGAATCTACCACTGTGTGAGCAGCACTATGTGTGAGTGGCCTAGTGGATGAGTGGCCCAGTGTATGAGTGGTCCAGTGTGTGTGGAGTGCCATGTGTGAGGGGTGAAGGGTGTGATTGTTCCAGTGTGTGAGTGGCCCAATGTATGAGTGGCCCAGTGTATGTGTGGGCTAGAGTGTGAGTGCCACAGTAGTTAAGTGGCCCAGTGGATGAGAGGCCCAGTGAATGTCACAATTTATGACCAGCTCAGTGTGTGAGTGCCCCAGTGTGAGAGTGGACCTGTGTGTAACTGGCCCAGTGGATGAGAGGCCCAGTGAATGAGTGGCCTAGTATGTGAGTGGCCCAGTGTTTGAGTAGCCCAGTGTATGAGTGGTCCAGTGTGTGAGCAGCCCAATGTATCAGCGGCCCTGAAGATGAGTGGAACATTGCATGAATGGTCCAGTGTGTAAGTAGTGCAATGTGTGAGTAGTGAAGGGTTTGATTGGCCCAGTGTATGACTGGCCCAATTTATGAGTTGTGCAGCATTTGAGTAGCGCAGTGTGTGTGTTGCCCAGTGTGTGAGTAGCCTAGTGTATGTATTGCCCAGTCTGTGAGGATCCCAGTGTGTGAGCAACCCAATGTGTGAATGGCCCTGTAGATGAGTTGCCCAGTGTATGAGTGGCCCAGTGTGCGTGTAGTGCAATGAGTGAGTGGTGAAGGGTGTGCGTGGCTCAATGTTTGAGTGGCCCAATGTATGAGTGACCCAGTGTATGAGTGCCCAGTGTGCTAGTTGCCCAGAATATGAATGGCCCAGTGTATGAGTGGTCCAGTGTGTGAGTAGCCCACTGAATGAGTGGACCAGTATGCGAGTGGCACAGTATGTAGGTAGTCCAGTGTATGAGTGGCCCAGTCTGTGAGTCTCCCAGTGTGTGAGCAGCCCAATGTGTGAGTAACCCATTGGATGAGTGGCCCAGAGCATGAGTGGTCCAGTGTGTGAGTCGTGCACTGTTTGTGTAGTGAAGGCTGTGATTGCCCCTGTTGACCAATGTATGAGTAACCCTATGTATGAGTGTCCCAGTGGATGAATGGCCCAGTGTGTGAGCAGCCCCTTGTGTGTGTGATGAAGTGTGTGAGTGGCACTGAGTGTGAGTTGTCCAGTTTGTGAGTAGCACCGTGGATGAGTTTCCAAATGTATGAGTGGCCCAGTGTGTAGCTAGTCCAGTGTATGATTTTCCCAGTCTGTGAATCTACCACTGTGTGAGCAGCACTATGTGTGAGTGGCCTAGTGGATGAGTGGCCCAGTGTATGAGTGGTCCAGTGTGTGTGGAGTGCCATGTGTGAGGGGTGAAGGGTGTGATTGTTCCAGTGTGTGAGTGGCCCAATGTATGAGTGGCCCAGTGTATGTGTGGGCTAGAGTGTGAGTGCCACAGTAGTTAAGTGGCCCAGTGGATGAGAGGCCCAGTGAATGTCACAATTTATGACCAGCTCAGTGTGTGAGTGCCCCAGTGTGAGAGTGGACCTGTGTGTAACTGGCCCAGTGGATGAGAGGCCCAGTGAATGAGTGGCCTAGTATGTGAGTGGCCCAGTGTTTGAGTAGCCCAGTGTATGAGTGGTCCAGTGTGTGAGCAGCCCAATGTATCAGCGGCCCTGAAGATGAGTGGAACATTGCATGAATGGTCCAGTGTGTAAGTAGTGCAATGTGTGAGTAGTGAAGGGTTTGATTGGCCCAGTGTATGACTGGCCCAATTTATGAGTTGTGCAGCATTTGAGTAGCGCAGTGTGTGTGTTGCCCAGTGTGTGAGTAGCCTAGTGTATGTATTGCCCAGTCTGTGAGGATCCCAGTGTGTGAGCAACCCAATGTGTGAATGGCCCTGTAGATGAGTTGCCCAGTGTATGAGTGGCCCAGTGTGCGTGTAGTGCAATGAGTGAGTGGTGAAGGGTGTGCGTGGCTCAATGTTTGAGTGGCCCAATGTATGAGTGACCCAGTGTATGAGTGCCCAGTGTGCTAGTTGCCCAGAATATGAATGGCCCAGTGTATGAGTGGTCCAGTGTGTGAGTAGCCCACTGAATGAGTGGACCAGTATGCGAGTGGCACAGTATGTAGGTAGTCCAGTGTATGAGTGGCCCAGTCTGTGAGTCTCCCAGTGTGTGAGCAGCCCAATGTGTGAGTAACCCATTGGATGAGTGGCCCAGAGCATGAGTGGTCCAGTGTGTGAGTCGTGCACTGTTTGTGTAGTGAAGGCTGTGATTGCCCCTGTTGACCAATGTATGAGTAACCCTATGTATGAGTGTCCCAGTGGATGAATGGCCCAGTGTGTGAGCAGCCCCTTGTGTGTGTGATGAAGTGTGTGAGTGGCACTGAGTGTGAGTTGTCCAGTTTGTGAGTAGCACCGTGGATGAGTTTCCAAATGTATGAGTGGCCCAGTGTGTAGCTAGTCCAGTGTATGATTTTCCCAGTCTGTGAATCTACCACTGTGTGAGCAGCACTATGTGTGAGTGGCCTAGTGGATGAGTGGCCCAGTGTATGAGTGGTCCAGTGTGTGTGGAGTGCCATGTGTGAGGGGTGAAGGGTGTGATTGTTCCAGTGTGTGAGTGGCCCAATGTATGAGTGGCCCAGTGTATGTGTGGGCTAGAGTGTGAGTGCCACAGTAGTTAAGTGGCCCAGTGGATGAGAGGCCCAGTGAATGTCACAATTTATGACCAGCTCAGTGTGTGAGTGCCCCAGTGTGAGAGTGGACCTGTGTGTAACTGGCCCAGTGGATGAGAGGCCCAGTGAATGAGTGGCCTAGTATGTGAGTGGCCCAGTGTTTGAGTAGCCCAGTGTATGAGTGGTCCAGTGTGTGAGCAGCCCAATGTATCAGCGGCCCTGAAGATGAGTGGAACATTGCATGAATGGTCCAGTGTGTAAGTAGTGCAATGTGTGAGTAGTGAAGGGTTTGATTGGCCCAGTGTATGACTGGCCCAATTTATGAGTTGTGCAGCATTTGAGTAGCGCAGTGTGTGTGTTGCCCAGTGTGTGAGTAGCCTAGTGTATGTATTGCCCAGTCTGTGAGGATCCCAGTGTGTGAGCAACCCAATGTGTGAATGGCCCTGTAGATGAGTTGACCAGTGTATGAGTGGCCCAGTGTGCGTGTAGTGCAATGAGTGAGTGGTGAAGGGTGTGCGTGGCTCAATGTTTGAGTGGCCCAATGTATGAGTGACCCAGTGTATGAGTGCCCAGTGTGCTAGTTGCCCAGAATATGAATGGCCCAGTGTATGAGTGGTCCAGTGTGTGAGTAGCCCACTGAATGAGTGGACCAGTATGCGAGTGGCACAGTATGTAGGTAGTCCAGTGTATGAGTGGCCCAGTCTGTGAGTCTCCCAGTGTGTGAGCAGCCCAATGTGTGAGTAACCCATTGGATGAGTGGCCCAGAGCATGAGTGGTCCAGTGTGTGAGTCGTGCACTGTTTGTGTAGTGAAGGCTGTGATTGCCCCTGTGTGTGATTGGTCCAATATAGGAGTGGCCCAGCGTGTCAGTGGCCCAGTTTGTGTGCAGCCCAATGTGTGAGTGGCCCAGTGGATGAGTGGCCCAGTGTATGAGTGGCCCAGTGTGTAGGTAGTCCAGTGTATGAGTGGCCTAGTCTGTGAGTCTCCCAGTGTCTGAGCAGCCCAATGTGTGAATAACCCATTGGATGAGTGGCGCAGTGCATGAGTTGTCCAGTGTGTGAGTAGTGCACTGTGTGTGTAGTGAAGGGTGTGATTGGCCCAGTGTGTGAGTGGTCCAATGTATGAGTGGCCCAGCGTGTGTGTGGCCCAGTCTGTGTGCAGCCCAATGTTTGAGTGGCGCAGTGGATGAGTGGCCCAGTGTATGAGTGGCCTAGTGTGTGAGTAGTGCAATGTGTGAATGGGGAAGAGTGCCACAGTGTGTGAGTGGTCCAGTTTGTAAGTAGACCAGTGGATGAGTTACCCAAGGTATGAGTGGCCTGGTGTGTAGGTAGTCCAGTCTATGAGTGGCCCCGTCTGTGAGTCAACCAGTGTGTGAGCAGCCCAATGTGTGAGTGGCCCAGTGTATGAGTGGCCCAGTGTATGAGTAGCCCAGTGTGTGAGTCGTGCAATGTGTGAGTGGAGAAAGGTGTGAATGTCTGAGTGTGTGAGTGGCCCAATGTATGAGTAGCCAAGTCTGGGAGTGGTCCATTCTGTGAGCAGCCCAATGTGTGAGTAGCGCCGTGTATGAGTGGACCAGTGTGTGAGTGGCCCAGTGGATGAGTGTCCCCATTTATGAGCAGTTCAGTGTGCAATTGCCCCAGTGTGAGAGTGGACCTGTGTGTAAGGACCCCAGTGTATTAGTGGCCCAGTGTATGTGTTGTCACAGAGTGTGAGTAGCCCAATGTATGAGTGGCCCCGTGTGTGAGTGGCACAGTATATAAGTTGACCAATGTATGTGTAACCCTTTGTATGAGTGTCCTAGTGGCTGAATGGCCCAGTGTGTGTGAAGCCCCTTGTGTTTGTGGTGAAGTGTGTGAGTGGCGCTGGTTGTGAGTCTCGCAATGTGTAAACAGCCCTATGTGTTAGTGGCCCAGAGGATGAGTGGTCCAGAGTCTGAGTGGCCCAGTGTGTGTGTTGTGCCATGTGTGAGTGGTGAAGGGTGTGATTGGCCCAGTGTGTGAGTGGCCTAGTGTGTGAGTGGCCTAGTGGTAAAGTCGCCCAGTGGTAAAGTGTCCCAGTGGATGAGTTGTCCTAATTTTTGACCAGCTCAGTGTGTGTGTGTGCCCCAGTGTGATAGTGGACCTGTGTGTAAGTGGCCCAGTGGATGAGAGGCCCAGTGAATGAGTGGCCCAGTATGTAAGTGACCCAGTGTGTGAGTAGCCCAGTGTATGAGTGGGCCAGTGTCTGAGCAGCCCAATGTACCTGTGGCCCTGTAGATGAGTGGAACAATGTATGAATGGTCCAGTGTGTAAGTTGTGCAATGTATGAGTAAAGTGTTTGATTGGCCCAGTGTTTTACTGGCCCAATGTATGAGTAGCACAGTGTGTGAGGATCCCACTGTGTGAGCAACCCAATGTGTGAGTGGCCCTGTGAATGAGTGGCCCAGTGTATGAGTGGCCCAGTGTATGAGTGGCCCAGTGTGCATGTAGTGCAATGAGTGAGTGGTGAAGGGTGTGCGTGGCTCAATGTTTGAGTGGCCCAATGTATAAGTGACCCAGTGTATGAGTGTCACAGAGTGTGAGTAGCCCAATGTATGAGTGGCCCCGTGTGTGAGTGGCACAGTATGTATGTTGACCAATGTATGAGAAACCCTATGTATGAGTGTCCCAGTGGATGAATGGCCCAGTGTGTGAGCAGCCCCTTGTGTGTGTGATGAAGTGTGTGAGTGGCACTGAGTGTGAGTTGTCCAGTTTGTGAGTAGCACCGTGGATGAGTTTCCAAATGTATGAGTGGCCCAATTTGTAGCTAGTCCAGTGTATGATTTGCCCAGTCTGTGAATCTACCACTGTGTGAGCAGCGCTATGTGTCAGTGGCCTAGTGGATGAGTGGCCCAGTGTATGAGTGGCCCAGTGTGTGTGGAGTGCCATTTGTGAGGGGTGAAGGGTGTGATTGTTCCAGTGTGTGAGTGGCCCAATGTATGAGTGGCCCAGTGTATGGGTGGGCTAGTGTGTGAGTGCCACAGTAGTTAAGTGGCCCAGTGGATGAATGTCACAATTTATGACCAGCTCAGTGTGTGAGTGCCCCAGTGTGAGAGTGGACCTGTGTGTAAGTGGCCCAGTGGATGAGAGGCTCAGTGGATGAGTGGCGCAGTATGTGAGTGGCCCAGTGTGTGTGTGGCCCAGTGTGTGAGTAGGCCAGTGTATGAGTGGACCAATGTGTGAGCAGCCCAATGTATGAGTGGTCCAGTGGTTGAGTGGACTAGTGTATGAGTGGTCCAGTGTTTATGAAGTGCAATGTGTGAGTAGTGAAGGGTGTGATTGGCCCAATGTTTGAGTGGCCCAATGTAAGCTTGGCCCAGCATGTGAGTAGCACAGTGTGTGAGTAGACCAATGTGTAAGTAGCCCAGTGTATGAATTGCCCAGTCTGTGTGTGGCCCAGTGTGTGAGCAGCCGAATGTGTGAGTGACCCAGAGGATGAGTGGCCCATTGTATGAGTGGTACAGTGTGTGAGTAGTGCACTGTGTGTGTAGTGAAGTGTGTGATTGGCCCAGTTTCTGAGTGGCCCAATGTATGAGTGGCCCAGCGTGTGAGTAGCACAGTGTGTGAATAGCCCAGTGTGTGAAGAACCCAGTGTATGTTTCCCAGTCTGTGAGTGGCCCAGTGTGTGAGCAGCCCAATGTGTGAGTGGCCCAGTGGATGAATGGCCCTGTGTATGAGTGGCCCAGTCTGTGAGTAGTGCAATGTGTGAATGGGGAAGAGTGTGAGTGGCCCAATGTTTGAGTGGCCCAAAATACGAGTGACTCAGTGAATGAGTACCAAGTGTATGTGTAGCCCAGTGTATGAGTGGTCCAGTGTGTAGGTAGCCCAGTGTATGAGTGGCCCAGTCTGTGAGTCTCCCAGTGTGTGAGGAGCTCAATGTGTGAATAACCCATTGGATGAGTGGCCCAGTGCATGAGTGGTCCAGTGTGTGAGTAGTGCACTGTGTGTGTAGTGAAGGGTGTGATTGGCCCAGTGTGTGAGTGGTGCAATGTATGAGTGGCCCAGCATGTGTGTGGCCCAGTCTGTGTGTAGCCCAATGTTTGAGAGGCCCAGTGGATGAGTGGCCCAGTGTATGAGTGGCCCAGTGTGTGAGTAGTGCAATGTGTGAATGGGGAAGAGTGCCACAGTGTGTGAGTGGTCCAGTTTGTAAGTAGACCAGTGGATGAGTTACCCAAGGTATGAGTGGCCTGGTGTGTAGGTACTCCAGTCTATGAGTGGCCCCGTCTGTGTGTCTCCCAGTGTGTGAGCAGCCCAATGTGTGAGTAACCCATTGGATGAGTGGCCCAGTGCATGAGTGGTCCAGTGTGTGAGTAGTGCACTGTGTGTTTAGTGAAGGGTGTGATTGGCCCAGTGTGTGAGTGGTCCAATGTATGAGTGGCCCAGCGTGTGAGTAGCCCAGTCTGTTTGCAGCCCAATGTTTGAGTGGCCCAGTGGATGAGTAGCCCAGTGTTTGAGTGGCCCAGTGTGTGAGTAGTGCAATGTGTGAATGGGGAAGAGTGCCACAGTGTGTGAGTGGTCCAGTTTGTAATTAGACCAGTGGATGAGTTACCCAAGGTATGAGTGGCCTGGTGTGTAGGTAGTCCAGTGTATGAATGGCCCAGTCTGTGAGTCTATCAGTGTGTGAGCAGCCCAATGTGTGAGTGGCCCAGTGGATGAGTGGCCCAGTGTATGAGTGGCCCAGTGTATGAGTGGCCCAGTGTATGAGTAGCCCAGTGTATGAGTAGCCCAGTGTGTGCGTCGTGCAATGTGTGAGTGGAGAAAGGTGTGAATGTCCGAGTGTGTGTGTCCCATTGTATGAGTGGCCAAGTCTGGGAGTGGTCCAGTGTGTGAGCAGCCCAATGTGTGAGTAGCGCCGTGTCTGAGTGGACCAGTGTGTGCGTGGCCCAGTGGATGAGTGTCCCCATTTATGAACAGTTCAGTGTGCAAGTTCCCCAGTGTGAGAGTGGACCTGTGTGTAAGTACCCCAGTGTATGTGTGGCCCAGTGTATGAGTTGTCACAATGTGTGAGTATCCCACTGTATGAGTGGCCCCGTGTGAGTGGCACAGTATATAAGTTGACCAATGGATGTGTAACCATATGTATGAGTGTCACAGTAGATGAATGGCCCAGTGTGTGAGCAGACCCTTGTGTGTGTGATGAAGTGTGTGAGTGGCACTGAGTGTGATTGGTCCAGTTTGTGAGTAGCACCGTGGATGAATTTCCCAATGTATGAGTGGCCCAGTGTGTAGGTAGTCCAGTGTATGATTTGCCCAGTCCGTGAATCTACCACTGTGTGAGCAGCCCAATGTGTGATTGGCCCAGTGTATGTGTGGCCCAGTGTATGAGTGGCCCAGTGTATGAGTGGTCCAGTGTGTAGGTAGTCCTGTGTATGAGTGGCCAAGTCTGTGAGTCTCCCTGTGTGTGAACGGCCCTTTGTGTGAGTGGCCCAGAGAATGAGTGGCCCAGTGTATGAGTGGCCCAGTGTGTGCGGAGAGCCATGTGTGAGGGGTGATGGGTGTGATTGGTCCAGTGTGTGAGTGGCCCAGTGTAAGAGTGGCCCAGTGTATGGGTGGGCTAGTGTGTGAGTGGCACAGTAGTTAAGTGGCCCAGTGGATGAATGTCACAATTTATGACCAGCTCAGTGTGTGAGTGCTCCAGTGTGAGAGTGGAACTGTGTGTAAGTGTCCCAGTGGATGAGAGGCTCAGTGGATGAGTGGCCCAGTGTGTGAGTGGCCCAGTGTTTAGGAAGTGCAATGTGTGAGTAGTGAAGGGTGTGATTGGCCGAGTGGTTGAGTGGCCCGATGTAAGCTTGGCCCAGCATGTGAGTAGCACAGTGTGTGAGTAGCCCAATGTGTAAGTAGCCCAGTGGATGAATTGCCTAGTCTGTGAGTGGCCCAGTGTGTGAGCAGCCGAATGTGTGAGTGACCCAGAGTATGAATGGCCCATTGTATGAGTGGTCCAGTGTGTGAGTAGTGCACTGTATGTGTAGTGAAGTGTGTGATTGGCCCAGTTTTTGAGTGGCCCAATGTATGAGTGGCCCAGCGTGTGAGTAGCACAGTCTGTGAATAGCCCAGTATGTGAAGAGCCCAGTGTATGTGTTTCCCAGTCTCTAAGTGGCCCAGTGTGTGAGCAGCCGAATGTGCGAGTGACCCAGAGGATGAGTGGCCCATTGTATGAGTGGTCCAGTGTGTGAGTAGTGCACTGTGTGTGTAGTGAAGTGTGTGATTGGCCCAGTTTCTGAGTGGCCCAATGTATGAGTGGCCCAGCGTGTGAGTAGCACAGTGTGTGAATAGCCCAGTGTGTGAAGAGCCCAGTGTATGTGTTTCCCAGTTGTGAGTGGCCCAGTGTGTGAGCAGCCCAATGTGTGAGTGGCCCAGTGGATGAATGGCCCTGTGTATGAGTGGCCCAGTCTGTGAGTAGTGCAATGTGTGAATGGGGAAGAGTGTGAGTGGCCCAATGTTTGAGTGGTCCAATGTATGAGTGACCCAGTGAATGAGTACCAAGTGTGTGTGTAGCCCAGTGTATGTGTGGCCCAGTGTATCAGTTGCCCAGTGTGTGAGTAGCCTACTGTATGAGTGGTCCAGTTTGTGAGTTGCACTATATACAAGTGGACCAATGTATGTGTAACCCTATGTTCGAGTGTCCCAGCGGATGAATGCCGCAATGTGTGAGCAGCCCCTTGTGTGTGTGGTGAAGTGTGTGAGTGGTGCAGAGTGTGAGTGACCCAGTGTGTGTGTTGCTAATTGGATGAGTGGCCTAGTTTCTGTGTGGTCCAGTGTGTGCGTGGCAAAGTGTGTGATTGCCACAGTGTGTGAGTAGTCCAGTTTGTGAATAGACCAGTGGATGAGTTGCCCAATGTATGAATGGCCCAGTGTGTGAGTAATCCAGTGTGTGAGTAGCCCAGTGTACAAGTTGCCCAGTCTGTGAGTGTCCCAGTGTGTGAGCAGCCCAATGTGTTAGTGGCCCTGTGTATGATTGGATCAGTGTGTGAGTGACCCAGTGGATGAGTGTCCCCATTTATGAACAGCTCAGTGTTCGAGTGCCCCAGTGTGAGAATGGACCTGTGTGTAAGTGGCCCCGTGGATGAGAGGCCCAGTGTATGGTGGCCCAGTGTGTGAGTAGTGCAATGTGTGAGTAGTGAATGGTGTCAGTGGCCCAATATTTGAGTGGCCCAATACTTGAGTTGGCCAATGTATGAGTGACCCAGTGTATGAGTGACAAATGTGTGAGTAGCCCAGTGCATGAGTGGCCAAGTGTATGCATTGGCACAGTGTGTGAGTAGCCCACTGTATGAGTGGCCCAGTGTGTGAGTAGCCCACTGTATGTGTGGCCCAGTGTGTGAGTGGCACCGTATATGTGGTACAGTATATAAGTTAACCAATGTATGAGCAACCCTGTATATGAGTGTCCCAGTGGATGAATGGCCCAGTGTGTGAGAAGACCACTGTGTGTGTGTTGAAGTGTGTGAGTGGCGCAGGTTGTGAGTGGCCCAGTGTGTGAGTGGTCCAGTTTGCGAATAGCACATTGGATGCGTCGACCAATGTATGAGTGACCCAGTGTATGAGTGGTCCAGTGTGTAGGTAGTCCATGTATATGAGTGTCCCAGTCTGTGAGTCAACCAGTGTGTGAACAGCCCTATGTGTGAGTGGCCCAGAGGATGAGTGGCCCAGTTTATGAGTGGCCCAGTCTGTGAGTCTCCCAGTGTGTGAGCAGCCCAATGTGTGAGTAACCCATTGGATGAGTGGCCCAGTGCATGAGTGGTCCAGTGTGTGAGTAGTGCACTGTGTGTTTAGTGAAGGGTGTGATTGGCCCAGTGTATGAGTGGTCCAATGTATGAGTGGCCCAGCGTGTGAGTAGCCCAGACTGTTTGCAGCCCAATGTTTGAGTGGCCCAGTGGATGAGTAGCCCAGTGTTTGAGTGGCCCAGTGTGTGAGTAGTGCAATGTGTGAATGGGGAAGAGTGCCACAGTGTGTGAGTGGTCCAGTTTGTAATTAGACCAGTGGATGAGTTACCCAAGGTATGAGTGGCCTGGTGTGTAGGTAGTCCAGTGTATGAGTGGCCCAGTCTGTGAGTCTATCAGTGTGTGAGCAGCCCAATGTGTGAGTGGCCCAGTGGATGAGTGGCCCAGTGTATGAGTGGCCCAGTGTATGAGTAGCCCAGTGTATGTGTAGCCCAGTGTGTGCGTCATGCAATGTGTGAGTGGAGAAAGGTGTGAATGTCCGAGTGTGTGTGTCCCATTGTATGAGTGGCCAAGTCTGGGAGTGGTCCAGTGTGTGAGCAGCCCAATGTGTGAGTAGCGCCGTGTCTGAGTGGACCAGTGTGTGAGTGGCCCAGTGGATGAGTGTCCCCATTTATGAGCAGTTCAGTGTGCAAGCTCCCCAGTGTGAGAGTGGACCTGTGTGTAAGTACCCCAGTGTATGAGTGGCCCAGTGTATGAGTTGTCACAATGTGTGAGTATCCCACTGTATGAGTGGCCCCGTGTGAGTGGCACAGTATATAAGTTGACCAATGTATGTGTAACCCTATGTATGAGTGTCACAGTGGATGAATGGCCCAGTGTGTGAGCAGACCCTTGTGTGTGTGATGAAGTGTGTGAGTGGCACTGAGTGTGATTCGTCCAGTTTGTGAGTAGCACCGTGGATGAATTTCCCAATGTATGAGTGGCCCAGTGTGTAGGTATTCCAGTGTATGATTTGCCCAGTCTGTGAATCTACCACTGTGTGAGCAGCCCAATGTGTGATTGGCCCAGTGTATGAGTGGCCCAGTGTATGAGTGGTCCAGTGTGTAGGTAGTCCTGTGTATGAGTGGCCAAGTCTGTGAGTCTCCCTGTGTGTGAACGGCCCTTTGTGTGAGTGGCCCAGAGAATGAGTGGCCCAGTGTATGAGTGGCCCAGTGTGTGCGGAGAGCCATGTGTGAGGGGTGAAGGGTGTGATTGGTCCAGTGTGTGAGTGGCCCAATGTAAGAGTGGCCCAGTGTATGGGTGGGCTAGTGTGTGAGTGGCACAGTAGTTAAGTGGCCCAGTGGATGAATGTCACAATTTATGACCAGCTCAGTGTGTGTGTGCTCCAGTGTGAGAGTGGAACTGTGTGTAAGTGTCCCAGTGGATGAGAGGTGCAGTGGATGAGTGGCCCAGTGTGTGAGTGGCCCAGTGTTTAGGAAGTGCAATGTGTGAGTAGTGAAGGGTGTGATTGGCCGAGTGTTTGAGTGGCCCGATGTAAGCTTGGCCCAGCATGTGAGTAGCACAATGTGTGAGTAGCCCAATGTGTAAGTAGCCCAGTGGATGAATTGCCCAGTCTGTGAGTGGCCCAGTGTGTGAGCAGCTGAATGTGTGAGTGACCCACAGGATGAGTGGCCCAATGTATGAGTGGCCAAGCGTGTGAGTAGCACAGTGTGTGAGTCGCCCAGTGTGTGAAGAGCCCAGAGTATTAGTGGCCCAGCGTATGAATGGTCCAGTGTGTAGATAATCCAATGTATGAGTGGCCCAGTCTATGAGTCTCCCAGTGTGTGAGCAGCCCAATTTGTGAGAAGCTCAGTGTGCGAGTGCCCCAGTGTGAGAGTGGACCTCTGTGTATTTGGCCCAGTGGAATAGAGGCCCAAAGGATTATTGGCCCAGTATGTGAGTGGTCCAGTGTGTGAGTGGTTCTGTGTGTGAGTGGCCCAGTGTGTGAGTAGTCCAGTTTGTGAGTGGCCAAGTCTGGGAATGGGCCAGTGTGTGAACAGCCTTATGTGTGAGGGCCCCAGAGGATGAGTTACCCAGTGTATGAGTGGCCCAGAGCGTGTGTTGTGCCATGTGTGAGTGGTGAAGGGTGTGATTGGCGCAGTGTTTGACTGGCCCAATGTAAGTGTGGCCCACCATGTGAGTAGCACAGTTTATGTGTATCCCCATGTGTAAGTAGCCCAGTTTATGAATTGCCCAGTCTGTGAGTGGCCCAATGTTTGAGTTGCCCAATGTATGAGTGACCCAGTGTATGAGTACCAAGTGTGTGAGTAGCCCAGTGTATGGGTGGCCCAGTGTATGAGTGGCCCAGTGTATGAGTGGCCCAGTATGTGAGTGGCCCAGTGTGTGAGTAGCCCAGTGTATGAGTGGCCCAGTGTGTGAGCAGACCAATGTATCAGTGGCCCTGTAGATGAGTGGAACATTGTATGAATTGTCCAGTGTGTAAGTAGTGCAATGTGTGAGTAGTGAAAGGTTTGATTGGCCCAGTGTATGACTGGCCCAATGTATGAGTTGTCCAGCGTTTGAGTAGCGCAGTGTGTGAGTAGCCTAGTGTGTGAGTAGCCCAGTGTATGTGTTACCCAGACTGTGAGGATCCCAGTGTGTGAGCTACCCAATGTGTGAGTGGCCCTGTGGATGAGTGGCCCAGTGTATGAGTGGCCCAGTGTACGTGTAGTGCAATGAGTGAGTGGTGAAGGGTGTGCGTGGCCCAATGTTTGAGTGGCTCAATGAGTGTCCCAGTGGATGAATGGCCCAGTGTGTGAGCAGCCCCTTGTGTGTGTGATGAAGTGTGTGAGTGGCACTGAGTGTGAGTGGTCCAGTTTGTGAGTAGCACTGTGGATGAGTTTCCAAATGTATGAGTGGTGCAGTGTGTAGCTAGTCCAGTGTATGATTTGCCCAGTCTGTGAGTCTACCACTGTGTGAGCAGCGCTATGTGTGAGTGGCCTAGTGGATAAGTGGCCCAGTGTATGAGTGGGCTAGTGTGTGAGTGCCACAGTAGTTAATTGGCCCAGTGGATGAATGTCACAATTTATGACCAGCTCAGTGTGTGAGTGCCCCAGTGTGAGAGTGGACCTGTGTGTAAGTGGCCCAGTGGATGAGAGGCTCAGTGCATGAGTGGCGCAGTATGTGAGTGGCCCAGTGTGTGTGTGGCCCAGTGTGTGAGTAGGCCAGTGTATGAGTGGACCAGTGTGTGAGCAGCCCAATGTATGAATGGCCCAGTGATTGAGTGGACTAGTGTATGAGTGGCCCAGTGTTTAGGAAGTGCAATGTGTGAGTAGTGAAGGGTGTGATTGGCCCAGTGTTTGAGTGGCCCAATGTAAGCTTGGCCCAGCATGTGAGTAGCACAGTGTGTGAGTAGACCAATGTGTAAGTAGCCCAGTGTATGAATTGCCCAGTCTGTGAGTGGCCCAGTGTGTGAGCAGCCGAATGTGTGAGTGACCCAGAGGATGAGTGGCCCATTGTATGAGTGGTCCAGTGTGTGAGTAGTGCACTGTATGTGTAGTGAAGTGTGTGATTGGCCCAGTTTTTGAGTGGCCCAATGTATGAGTGGCCCAGCGTGTGAGTAGCACAGTGTGTGAATAGCCCAGTGTGTGAAGAGCCCAGTGTATGTGTTTCCCAGTCTCTGAGTGGCCCAGTGTGTGAGCAGCTGAATGTGCGAGTGACCCAGAGGATGAGTGGCCCATTGTATGAGTGGTCCAGTGTGTGAGTAGTGCACTGTGTGTGTAGTGAAGTGTGTGATTGGCCCAGTTTTTGAGTGGCCCAATGTATGAGTGGCCCAGCGTGTGAGTAGCACAGTGTGTGAATAGCCCAGTGTGTGAAGAGCCCAGTGTATGTGTTTCCCAGTCTCTGAGTGGCCCAGTGTGTGAGCAGCTGAATGTGCGAGTGACCCAGAGGATGAGTGGCCCATTGTATGAGTGGTCCAGTGTGTGAGTAGTGCACTGTGTGTGTAGTGAAGTGTGTGATTGGCCCAGTTTCTGAGTGGCCCAATGTATGAGTGGCCCAATGTATGAGTGGCCCAGCGTGTGAGTAGCACAGTGTGTGAATAGCCCAGTGTGTGAAGAGCCCAGTGTATGTGTTTACCAGTCTGTGAGTGGCCCAGTGTGTGAGCAGCCCAATGTGTGAGTGGCCCAGTGGATGAATGGCCCTGTGTATGAGTGGCCCAGTCTGTGAGTAGTGCAATGTGTGAATGGGGAAGAGTGTGAGTGGCCCAATGTTTGAGTGGCCCAATGTATGAGTGACCCAGTGAATGAGTACCAAGTGTGTGTGTAGCCCAGTGTATGTGTGGCCCAGTGTATCAGTTGCACAGTGTGTGAGTAGCCCACTGTATGGGTGGTCCAGTTTGTGAGTTGCACTATATACAAGTGGACCAATGTATGTGTAACCCTATGTTCGAGTGTCCCAGCGGATGAATGCCGCAATGTGTGAGCAGCCCCTTGTGTGTGTGGTGAAGTGTGTGAGTGGTGCAGAGTGTGAGTGACCCAGTGTGTGTGTTGCTAATTGGATGAGTGGCCTAGTTTCTGTGTGGCCCAGTGTGTGCGTGGCAAAGTGTGTGATTGCCACAGTGTGTGAGTAGTCCAGTTTGTGAATAGACCAGTGGATGAGTTGCCCAATGTATGAGTGGCCCAGTGTGTGAGTAATCCAGTGTGTGAGTAGGCCAGTGTATAAGTTTCCCAGTCTGTGAGTGCCCCAGTGTGTGAGCAGCCCAATGTGTTAGTGGCCCTGTGTATGATTGGATCAGTGTGTGAGTGACCCAGTGGATGAGTGTCCCCATTTATGAACAGCTCAGTGTTCGAGTGCCCCAATGTGAGAGTGGACCTGTGTGTAAGTGGCCCAGTGGATGAGAGGCCCAGTGTATGGTGGCCCAGTGTGTGAGTAGTGCAATGTGTGAGTAGTGAATGGTGTCAGTGGCCCAATATTTGAGTGGCCCAATACTTGAGTTGGCCAATGTATGAGTGACCCAGTGTATGAGTGACAAATGTGTGAGTAGCCCAGTGCATGAGTGGCCAAGTGTATGCATTGGCACAGTGTGTGAGTAGCCCACTGTATGAGTGGCCCAGTGTGTGAGTAGCCCACTGTATGTGTGGCCCAGTGTGTGAGTGGCACCGTATATGTGGTACAGTATATAAGTTAACCAATGTATGAGCAACCCTGTATATGAGTGTCCCAGTGGATGAATGGCCCAGTGTGTGAGAAGCCGACTGTGTGTGTGTTGAAGTGTGTGAGTGGCGCAGGTTGTGAGTGGCCCAGTGTGTGAGTGGTCCAGTTTGCGAATAGCACATTGGATGCATCGACCAATGTATGAGTGACCCAGTGTATGAGTGGTCCAGTGTGTAGGTAGTCCATGTATATGAGTGTCCCAGTCTGTGAGTCAACCAGTGTGTGAACAGCCCTATGTGTGAGTGGCCCAGAGGATGAGTGGCCCAGTTTATGAGTTGCCCAGTGTGTGTGTTGTGCCATGTGTGAGTGGTGAAGGGTTTGATTGGCCCAGTGTGCGAGTGGCCTAGTGTGTGTGCCAAGTGGTTAAGTGGCACAGTGGTTAAGTGGCCCAGTGGATGAGCGTCCCAATTTTTGACGAGCTCAGTGTGTGTGTGTGTGTGTGTGTGTGTGTGTGTGTGTGCCCCAGTGTGTTAGTGGACCTTTTTGAAAGTGGCCCTGTGGATTAGAGGCCCAGTGGATGAGTGGCCCAGTAAGTGAGTGGCCCAGTGTTTCAGTAGCCCAGTGTATGTGTGGCCCAGTGTGCGTGTAGTGCAATGAATGAGTGGGGAAGGGTGTACGTGGCTCAATGTTTGAGTGGTCCAATGTATGAGTGGCCCAGCGTGTGAGTGGCCCAGTCTGTGTGCAGCCCAATGTTTGATTGACCAAGTGGATGATTGGCTCAGTGTATGAGTGGCCCAGTGTGTGAGTAGTGCAATGTGTGAATGGGGAAGAGTGCCACAGTGTGTGAGTGCTCCAGTTTGTAAGTAGACCAGTGGATGAGTTACCCAAGGTATGAGTGGCCTGGTGTGTAGGTAGTCCTGTATATGAGTGGCCCAGTCTGTGAGTCTACCAGTGTGTCAGCAGCCCAATGTGTGAGTGGCCCAGTGGATGAGTAGCCCAGTGTATGAGTGGCCCAGTGTGTGAGTTGTGCAATGTATGAGTGGAGAAAGGTGTGAATGTCCGAGTGTGTGAGTGGCCCATTGTATGAGTGGCCAAGACTGGGAGTGGTCCAGTGTGTGAGCAGCCCAATGTGTGAGTAATGCCGTGTATGAGTGGACCAGTGTGTGAGTGACCCAGTGGATGAATGTCCCCATTTATGAGCAGTTCAGTGTGCAAGTGCCCCTGTGTGAGAGTCGACCTGTGTGTAAGTACCCCAGTGTATAAGTGGCCCAGTGTATGATTTGTCACAATGTGTGAGTAGCCCACTCTATGAGTGGCCCCGTGTGTGAGTGGCACAGTATATGTTGACCAATGTATGTGTAACCCTTTGTATGAGTGTCCCAGTGGATGAATGGCCCAGTGTATGAGAAGACCCTTGTGTGTGTGGTGAAGTGTGTGAGTGGCGCTGGTTGTGATTCTCGCAATGTGAAAACAGCCCTATGTGTTAGTGGCCCAGAGGATGAGTGGCCCAGTGTCTGAGTGGCCCAGTGTGTGTGTTGTGCCATGTGTGAGTGGTGAAGGGTGTGATTGGCCCAGTGTGTGAGTGGCTGAGTGTGTGAGTGGCCAAGTGGTAAAGTCGCCCAGTGGTTAAGTGGCCCAGTGGATGAGTTGCCCAATGTGTGAGTCGTGCTATGTGTGAGTGGTGAAGGGTGTGTGCGTCCCAGTGTGTGGGCAACCCAATGTGTGCATGGCCCAGTGTATGATTGGACCAGTGTGTGAGTGGCCCAGTGGATGAGGGTCCCCATTTATGAACAGCTCAGTGTTCGAGTGCCCCAGTGTGAGAGTGGACCTGTGTGTAAGTGGCCCAGTGGATGAGAGGCCCAGTGTATGGTGGCCCAGTGTGAGTGTAGTGCAATGTGTGAGTAGTGAATGGTGTCAGTGGCCCAATATTTGAGTGGCCCAATACTTGAGTGGGCCAATGTATGAGTGACCCAGTGTATGAGTGCCAAATGTGTGAGTACCCTAGTGCATGATTGGCCAAGTGTATGCGTTGGCACAGTGTGTGAGTAGCCCACTGTATGAGTGTCCCAGTGTGTGAGTGGCACAGTATATAAGTGGACCAATGTATGAGTAACACTATGTTTTAGTGTCCCAGTGGATGAATGGCCCAGTGTGTGAGCAGCCCCTTGTGTGTGTGGTGAAATGTGTGAGTGGTGCAGAGTGTGA
This sequence comes from Narcine bancroftii, assembly GCF_036971445.1. Taxonomy (NCBI): domain Eukaryota; kingdom Metazoa; phylum Chordata; class Chondrichthyes; order Torpediniformes; family Narcinidae; genus Narcine; species Narcine bancroftii. The sequence continues at coordinate 43,510,216 of NC_091480.1, read as the reverse complement.
GTGACCCAGTGTGTGTGTTGCTAATTGGATGAGTGGCCTAGTTTCTGAGTGGCCCAGTGTGTTGGTGGGAAAGTGTGTGATTGCCACAATGTGTGAGTGGTGCAGTTTGTGAGTAGACCAGTGGATGTGTTCCCAATGTATGAGTGGCCCAGTGTATGAGTGGTCCAGTGTGTGAGTAGTGCACTGTGTGTGTAGTGAAGGGTGTGATTGGCCCAGTGTGTGAGTGGTCCAATGTATGAGTCGCCCAGCATGTGAGTGGCCCCTTGTGTGTGTGATGAAGTGTGTGAGTGGCACTGAGTGTGAGTGTTCCAGTTTGTGAGTAGCACCGTGGATGAGTTTCCCAATGTATGAGTGGACAAGTGTGTAGGTAGTCCAGTGTATGAGTGGCCCAGTCTGTGAGTCTCCCAGTGTGTGAGCAGCCCAATGTGTGAGTAATCCAGTGGATGAGTGGCCCAGCGCATGAGTGGTCCAGTGTGTGAGTAGTGCACTCTGTGTGTAGTGAAGTGTGTGATTGGCCCAGTGTGTGAGTGGTCCAATGTATGAGTGGCCCAGCATATGAGTGGCCCCTTGTGTGTGTGATGAAGTGTGTGAGTGGCACTGAGTGTGAGTGTTCCAGTTTGTGAGTAGCACCATGGATGAGTTTCCCAATGTATGAGTGGCCCAGTGTGTAGGTAGTCCAGTGTATGATTTGCCCAGTCTGTGAATCTACCACTGTGTGAGCAGCGCTATGTGTGAGTGGCCTAGTGGATGAGTGGCCCAGTGTATGAGTGGCCCAGTGTGTGTGTTGTGCCATGTGTGAGTGGTGAAGGGTTCGATTGGCCAAGTGTGCGAGTGGCCTAGTGTGTGAGTGGCCAAGTGGTTAAGTGGCACAGTGGTGAAGTGGCCCAGTGGATGAGTGTCCCAATTTTTGACGAGCTCAGTGTGTGTGTGTGTGTGTGTGTGTGTGTGCCCCCGTGTGATAGTGGACCTGTGTGAAAGTGGCCCTGTGGATTAGAGGCCCAGTGGATGAGTGGCCCAGTAAGTGAGTGGCCCAGTGTTTGAGTAGCCCAGTGTATGAGTGGCCCAGTGTGCGTGTAGTGCAATGAATGAGTGAGGAAGGGTGTGCGTGGCTCAATGTTTGAGTGGCCCAATGTATGAGTGCCCAGTGTGTAGGTAGTCCAGTGTATGATTTGCCCAGTCTGTGAATCTACCACTGCGTGAGCAGCGCTAAGTGTGAGTGGCCTAGTGGATGAGTGGCCCAGTGTATTAGTGGCCCAGTGTGTGTGGAGTGCCATGTGTGAGGGGTGAAGGGTGTGATTGTTCCAGTGTGTGAGTGGCCCAATGTATGAGTAGCCCAGTGTATGGGTGGGCTAGTGTGTGAGTGGCACAGTAGTTAAGTGGCCCAGTGGATGAATGTCACAATTTATGACCAGCTCAGTGTGTGAGTGCCCCAGTGTGAGAGTGGACCTGTGTGCAAGTGGTCCAGTGGATGAGAGGCTCAGTGGATGAGTGGCGCAGTATGTGAGTGTATCAGTGTGTGAGCAGCCCAATGTATGAATGGCCCAGTGGTTGAGTGGACCAGTGTATGAGTGGCCCAGTGTTTAGGAAGTGCAATGTGTGAGTAGTGAAGGGTGTGATTGGCCCAGTGTTTGAGTGGCCCAATGTAAGATTGGCCCAGCATGTGAGTAGTACAGTGTGTGAGTAGCCCAACGTGTAAGTAGCCCAGTGTATGAATTGCCCAGTCTGTGAGTGGCCCAGTGTGTGAGCAGCCGAATGTTTGAGTGACCCAGAGGATGAGTGGCCCATTGTATGAGTGGTCCAGTGTGTGAGTAGTGCACTGTGTGTGTAGTGAAGTGTGTGATTGGCCCAGTGTGTGATTGGTCCAATGTATGAGTGGCCCAGCGTGTGAGTGGCCCAGTCTGTGTGCAGCCCAATGTTTGATTGACCAAGTGGATGATTGGCTCAGTGTATGAGTGGCCCAGTGTGTGAGTAGTGCAATGTGTGAATGGGGAAGAGTGCCACAGTGTGTGAGTGCTCCAGTTTGTAAGTAGACCAGTGGATGAGTTACCCAAGGTATGAGTGGCCTGGTGTGTAGGTAGTCCTGTATATGAGTGGCCCAGTCTGTGAGTCTACCAGTGTGTCAGCAGCCCAATGTGTGAGTGGCCCAGTGGATGAGTAGCCCAGTGTATGAGTGGCCCAGTGTGTGAGTTGTGCAATGTATGAGTGGAGAAAGGTGTGAATGTCCGAGTGTGTGAGTGGCCCATTGTATGAGTGGCCAAGACTGGGAGTGGTCCAGTGTGTGAGCAGCCCAATGTGTGAGTAATGCCGTGTATGAGTGGACCAGTGTGTGAGTGACCCAGTGGATGAATGTCCCCATTTATGAGCAGTTCAGTGTGCAAGTGCCCCTGTGTGAGAGTCGACCTGTGTGTAAGTACCCCAGTGTATAAGTGGCCCAGTGTATGATTTGTCACAATGTGTGAGTAGCCCACTCTATGAGTGGCCCCGTGTGTGAGTGGCACAGTATATGTTGACCAATGTATGTGTAACCCTTTGTATGAGTGTCCCAGTGGATGAATGGCCCAGTGTATGAGAAGACCCTTGTGTGTGTGGTGAAGTGTGTGAGTGGCGCTGGTTGTGATTCTCGCAATGTAAAAACAGCCCTATGTGTTAGTGGCCCAGAGGATGAGTGGCCCAGTGTCTGAGTGGCCCAGTGTGTGTGTTGTGCCATGTGTGAGTGGTGAAGGGTGTGATTGGCCCAGTGTGTGAGTGGCTGAGTGTGTGAGTGGCCAAGTGGTAAAGTCGCCCAGTGGTTAAGTGGCCCAGTGGATGAGTTGCCCAATGTGTGAGTCGTGCTATGTGTGAGTGGTGAAGGGTGTGTGTGTCCCAGTGTGTGGGCAACCCAATGTGTGCATGGCCCAGTGTATGATTGGACCAGTGTGTGAGTGGCCCAGTGGATGAGGGTCCCCATTTATGAACAGCTCAGTGTCCGAGTGCCCCAGTGTGAGAGTGGACCTGTGTGTAAGTGGCCCAGTGGATGAGAGGCCCAGTGTATGGTGGCCCAGTGTGAGTGTAGTGCAATGTGTGAGTAGTGAATGGTGTCAGTGGCCCAATATTTGAGTGGCCCAATACTTGAGTGGGCCAATGTATGAGTGACCCAGTGTATGAGTGCCAAATGTGTGAGTACCCTAGTGCATGATTGGCCAAGTGTATGCGTTGGCACAGTGTGTGAGTAGCCCACTGTATGAGTGTCCCAGTGTGTGAGTGGCACAGTATATAAGTGGACCAATGTATGAGTAACGCTATGTTTTAGTGTCCCAGTGGATGAATGGCCCAGTGTGTGAGCAGCCCCTTGTGTGTGTGGTGAAGTGTGTGAGTGGTGCAGAGTGTGAGTGACCCAGTGTGTGTGTTGCTAATTGGATGAGTGGCCTAGTTTCTGAGTGGCCCAGTGTGTTGGTGGGAAAGTGTGTGATTGCCACAATGTGTGAGTGGTGCAGTTTGTGAGTAGACCAGTGGATGTGTTCCCAATGTATGAGTGGCCCAGTGTATGAGTGGTCCAGTGTGTGAGTAGTGCACTGTGTGTGTAGTGAAGGGTGTGATTGGCCCAGTGTGTGAGTGGTCCAATGTATGAGTCGCCCAGCATGTGAGTGGCCCCTTGTGTGTGTGATGAAGTGTGTGAGTGGCACTGAGTGTGAGTGTTCCAGTTTGTGAGTAGCACCGTGGATGAGTTTCCCAATGTATGAGTGGACAAGTGTGTAGGTAGTCCAGTGTATGAGTGGCCCAGTCTGTGAGTCTCCCAGTGTGTGAGCAGCCCAATGTGTGAGTAATCCAGTGGATGAGTGGCCCAGCGCATGAGTGGTCCAGTGTGTGAGTAGTGCACTGTGTGTGTAGTGAAGGGTGTGATTGGCCCAGTGTGTGAGTGGTCCAATGTATGAGTCGCCCAGCATGTGAGTGGCCCCTTGTGTGTGTGATGAAGTGTGTGAGTGGCACTGAGTGTGAGTGTTCCAGTTTGTGAGTAGCACCGTGGATGAGTTTCCCAATGTATGAGTGGCCCAGTGTGTAGGTAGTCCAGTGTATGATTTGCCCAGTCTGTGAATCTACCACTGTGTGAGCAGCGCTATGTGTGAGTGGCCTAGTGGATGAGTGGCCCAGTGTATGAGTGGCCCAGTGTGTGTGGAGTGCCATGTGTGAGGGGTGAAGGGTGTTATTGTTCCAGTGTGTGAGTGGCCCAATGTATGATTATCCCAGTGTATGGGTGGGCTAGTGTGTGAGTGGCACAGTAGTTAAGTGGCCCAGTGGATGAATGTCACAATTTATGACCAGCTCAGTGTGTGAGTGCCCCAGTGTGAGAGTGGACCTGTGTGCAAGAGGCCCAGTGGATGAGAGGCTCAGTGGATGAGTGGCGCAGTATGTGAGTGAATCAGTGTGTGAGCAGCCCAGTGGTTGAGTGGACCAGTGTATGAGTGATCCAGTGTTTAGGAAGTGCAATGTGTGAGTAGTGAAGGGTGTGATTGGCCCAGTGTTTGAGTGGCCCAATGTAAGCTTGGCCCAGCATGTGAGTAGTATAGTGTGTGAGTAGCTCAATGTGTAAGTAGCCCAGTGTATGAATTGCCCAGTCCGTGAGTGGCCCAGTGTGTGAGCAGCCGAATGTGTGAGTGACCCAGAGGATGAGTGGCCCATTGTATGAGTGGTCCAGTGTGTGAGTAGTGCACTGTGTGTGTAGTGAAGTGTGTGATTGGCCCAGTGTCTGTATGGCCCAATGTATGAGTGGCCCAGCGTGTGAGTAGCACAGTGTGTGAGTCGCCCAGTGTGTGAAGAGCCCAGTGTATGTGTTTCGCAGTCTGTGAGTGGCCCAGTGTGTGAGCAGGCCAATGTGTGAATGGCCCAGTGGATGAATGGCCCTGTGTATGTGTGGCCCAGTGTGTGAGTAGTGCAATGTTTGAATGGGGAAGAGTGTGAGTGGCCCAATGTTTGAGTGGCCCAATGTATGAGTGACCCAGTGTATGAGTACCCAGTATGTGAGTCGCCCAGTGTATTTGTGGCCCAGTGTATCAGTTGCCCAGTGTGTGAGTAGCCCACTGTATGAGTGGCCCAGTGTGTGAGTTGCACTATATACAAGTGGACCAATGTATGTGTAACCCTATGTTTGAGTGTCCCAATGGATGAATGCCGCAATGTGTGAGCAGCCCCTTGTGTGTTAGGTGAAGTGTGTGAGTGGTGCAGAGTGTGAGTGACCCAGTGTGTGTGTTGCTAATTGGATGAGTGGCCTAGTTTCTGAGTGTCCCTGTGTGTGGGTGGCAAAGTGTGTGATTGCCACAGTGTGTGAGTGGTCCAGTTTGTGGGTAGACCAGTGGATGAGTTGCCCAATGCATGAATGGCCCAGTATGTGAGTGGCCCAGTGTGTGAATGGCCCTGTGTGTGAGTGGACCAGTGTGTGAGTGGCCCAGTTTGTGAGTAATGTAGGATGTGTTTGGCGCAGTGTGTGAATGGCCCAATATATGAGTGGCCCAGTGTGTGAGTAGCACAGTGTGTGTGTTTCCCAGTGTGTGAGTAGTCCAATGTGTGAGTGGCCCAGAGGATGAGTGGCCCAGTGTGTGAGTAGTGCAATGTGTGAGTGGTGAAGGGTGTGAGTGGCCCAATGTGTGATTGGCCAATGTATGATTGTCCCAGTGTATGAATGTCCCAGTGTGTGAGAAGCCCACTGTATCAGTGGCCCAGTGTGTGAGTAGCCCACTGTATCAGTGGCCCAGTGTGTGAGTGGCACCGTATGTGTGGCACAATATGCAAGTGTCCCAATGTATGAGTAACCATATGTATGAGTGTCCCAGTGGATGAATGGCCCAGTGTGTGAGCAGCCCCTTGTGTGTGTGGTGAAGTGTGTTCGTGGCGCATAGTCTGAGTGGCCCTATGTGTGTGTTGCCCCTTGTATGAGTGGCCTAGTATCTGAGTGGCCCAGTGTGTGAGTGGCACAGTGTGTGAGTGTTCCTGTTTGTGAGTAGCCCAGTGGATGAAACGCCCAATCTATGAATGGCCCAGTGTGTGAGTGATCCAATGTATGAGTGGCCCAGTGTATGTGTGGCCTAGTGTGTGAGTGGCCATGTGTGTGAGTGGCTTAGTGGTTAAGTGGCCCAGTGAATGAGTATCTCATTTTATGAGCAGCTCAGTGTGTGAGTGCCCCAGTGTGAGCATGGACCAGTGTGTAAATGGCCCTATGGATGAGAGGCCCAGTGGATGAGTAGCCCAGTATGTGAGTCACCCAGTGTGTAAGTGTTCCATTGGAGAAGTAGTCCAGTGTACGTGCCCCAGTGTGTGAGAGGCCAGAGTCTGTGTCGCAGTGTGTGAGCGGCCAAGTGGGTGACTGGCCCAGTGGCTCAGAGATCCATTGTGTGAATTTCCTACCATCTGAGTTGCCCAATGTATTTGTCCTAATGTATGAGTGGCCCAGTCTGTGATTGGCCCAGTGTGTGAGCAGCCCAATGTGTGAATGGCCCCATGGATGAGCGGCTTAATATGTGAGTGGCCCAGTGTATAATTGGTCCAGTGGAGGTGTGGTCCTGTGTATGTATCCCAGTGTGTGAGAACCTCAGAGGGTTGTGTCCCAGTGTGTGAGTGGCCAAGTGGGTGACTGGCCCAGTGGTTAAGTGGCCTAGTGGATGAGTGTCCCAATGTGTGAGCAGCTCGGTGTGTGAATGCCCCAGTGTGAGAGTGGACCTGTGTGTAAATTGCCCAGTGGATGAGTGGCCCAGTGGATGAGTGGCCCAGTGGTATCTTTCCCACAAGCTGTCGTTGTGCCACTGACTGCTCAAGGACAGATGAACAATGAATGTAGGCCATCAAATAATATAAAAACGGATACCAAAAGCTTAGTCAAGTATTTAAAGGGTAAAACAGATAAGAGTAGATAAAGGACACGAGGAAAAGGATGCTGGAAAAATAATATTGGGAGACAAGGAGATGGCAGAGGAATTAAATGGAAGACATTACCAGTGTGCCAGATGTAGAAGGATATCAGGTAAGGGAAGTGAGTACATTTAATATTTCAAGGGAGAAGGTGCTTAGATGCTGTATGGTCAAAGGGTGGATAAGTCTCACAGACCAGATGGATTACCACCTTAGGTTCTGAAAGAAGTAGCGGTAGAGATTGTGGAGACATTGGTAATGGCCTTTCAGGAATCAACAGATTCTGGTATGGTCATGGAAGGAATGAAAAATCGCAAATGTCACCCCACTATTCACGAAGAGAGGGAGGTGGCAGAAAGGAAATTATAGACCAGCTGACCTGATGTCAGTGGTTGGTAAGATGTTGGAGTCCATTCTCAAGGATGAGATGATGGAGTATTTGGAGACACATGACAGGATAGGACAAAGCCATCATCGTTTCCTTCAGGGAAAATCTTATTTGACAAATCTATTGGAATTCTTTGAGGAAGTGACAAGCCGGCTGGATAAGGGACATGTAGTGGATGTTGTGTATTTGGATTCTCAGAAGGCATTTGACAAGGTGCCGCACATGAGGCTACATAACAAAAGAGCCTATGGTGTAACAGGAACCATACTAATGTGGGTAGAGCATTGGCTGATTGACAGGAGGTAGAGTTGGAATACATGGATCTTAATCTGATTGGCTGCCAGTTGCTAGTGATGTTCCACAGGGGTCGGTTTTGGGGTTGCTTCTTTTCATGTTGTATATTAATGATTTGGATTGTGAAATGTGTGGCTTTGTGGCCAAGTTTGCACATGATATGAAGGCAGGTGGAGGAGCAGTTAGTGCGGAGGATACAAGGAGGCTGCAGAAAGATTCGGACAGATTAAGAGAACGAGCAGAGAATTGAAAAATGAAATACAATGTCAGAAAGTGAACAGTCATGCACTTTAGTAGAAGAAAATGAATAGGCAGACTTTTTTTTAAAATAGGGAGAAAACTGAAAATTCCCAGATGTAAAGGACCTGGGAGACCTTGTGCAGGACAGCCTGAAGGTAAACTTGCAGGCTGAGTCGGTGGTGAAGGAGGCAAATGCAATGCTGGCACTCATTTCATTCAAGGGAAATAGTGTAATGGTTAGTTAGCGCAATGCTATTACAGTGCCGATGATTGGAACTGGTGTTCGAATCCCACGCTGTCTGTAAGAAGTTGGTAGGTTCTCCTCATGTCTACGTGGGTTTTTCCATGGGGGCTCTGGTTTCTTCCCACTATTCGAAAAGTACCGGGGTTGTAGGTTAATTGGGTGTAATTGGGTGGCATGGGCCTGAAAAGGCCTGTTACTGTGCTGTATGTCTAAATTTAAATTTGGAAATGGAAGATCAGGGATATGCTGTTGAGGCTCTATAAGGCACTGGTGAGACGTCGCTTGGAGTATTATGAGTTGTTTTGGGCTCCTCCTTTAAGAAAGGATGTGCTGAGTTTGAAGAGGGTTCAGATGAGGTTGAAAATGATGAATCCAGGAATAAAAGGGTTAGCATATGAGGAGCATTTGACAGCTCTTGGCTGTGGAATTTAGGAGGATGAGGAGGGATCTTATTGAATAATTTTCAATGTTGAAAGGTGTGGACAGAGTAGATATAGAAAGGTTGTTTCCCATGGTCAGAGAGTCCAGGACAAGAGGGTACAACTTCAGGATTGAAGGGCGTCCATTTAGAACATAGTTGCATAGAATTTTTTTTTCTACCAGAGGGTGGTAAATGTATGGAATTTGTTGCCACAAGTAGTTGTAGAGGCCAGGTCATTGGGTGTATTTAAGACAGAGATTGATAACCTTTTGATTAGCTAGGGCCTCAAGGTTATGGGGAGAAGGTTGGGCAGTGGTGCTGAATGGGAAAATGGTTCAGCTCATGATTTGATGGGCTGAATAGCCTATTTTTGTAACTATATAATTTGTCTGTATGTGTCTTATGTCTGTTCTGCACCGTGGACTGGAGAAGGCTACTTTGTCAGGTTGTACCGGTTCAATTGGAAGACAAATGAACTTGAACTTGATTCCTGAGGCTCTTACTGGTATTTGTAATATAATGCTATCATTAATTTCTCCAGTTAACCACAATTGGAGCACAACCCTAATCCTCACCCTCACCCAAACCACAATTTTCCCGCTGGAATTTTCATCCTGCAAAGGAATACAATTAAAAGTGAGAAATTTATTTATTTGATTAATTTACTTAACCTTTTTTGGATCTTATTTCTAAATTTACCTCAGTCGACACAAAGCAAGGCGATAAGAGTGGGGTGTTTGCCACCTCATTCCTATCCACCACGCTGCTCTTCATTCAGCTCAACAACTTGCTGTGCTTGTAGTTGAGATGTGGCTTTCAGAATTAATCACCTCACTTTCAAACAAGACAATATCCTCATCTCAGCAATCTTTATCGATAAATTTATTAATTAATCCTGTCCCATGATACCAATATTTGATCTGAAATAGCCTGGCAAGCCTGAGCTACGGTACCTCCTGCCAGATGGCAGAAGGAGAACAGTTTACATGCAGGATGTGTGGAGTCTTTCACTTTGTTCATTGCTTTCCACTTACATCAAGTGTTGTAAATGTCCTTCATGCTAGGAAGAGGTTCCTCAATTATCTTTTCCACAGACTTAACTATCCTCTACAGGGTCTCATGGTCCAAGGAGATACTGCTTCCAAACCAGGTGAGGATACAGATGCACAAGATGCTCTCAATATATCCTCTGGAGAATGTAGTGAGGTTGGAGAATGGTTGATGGAATTTCCTCAGCCTTCACAGGAAGTAGAGGCACTGCTGGGCTTTCTTGGCTATGGAGCTGGTGTTAAGGGACCAGGTGAGATTCTCCACCAGGTGCACTCCGAGGAACTTCATACTCTTGATGACCTCAACGGTGGAGCAGTCAATGGTTAGGGGAGCGTGATCTCCCTGGGCCCTCCTGACGTCGACAACTATCTCTTGTTTTTTTTTAATGTTCAGATTTAGGTTGTTTTCTCTGCACCAGTTCGTTAATGTCTGCACTTCATCTCTATACGCTGCGTCCTCTTTCTAGTTGATCAGGCCCACCACGGCCGTGACACCAGCGAACTTGATGATGTGGTTCAAGCTGTGTTTGGCTGCACAGTCGTGGGAAAGCAGAGTGAACAGCAGTGGACTAAGCACGCAGCCCTGTGGGGGGGGGGGGGGAGGCTGGGGGGGAAGCGAGCTCAGTGTAATAGTCTTGGAGGTGCTGTTTCCGATCAGGACTGTCTGAGATCTCCTCATCAGAAAGTTGAGAATCCAATTGCAGCGGGAGGTGTTTAGTCCCAGAAGGCCCTTTCTCTTGCACTATGAGTATTTATTCCATCGTTTTCATTTAATGTGATGTATACTATTGTATACATCACCTCTCAAGCGGTTGCAAGTAAGAATTTTGGTGCATCCTACAGTGTCTGTGTCAATAAACTTATTATTATCTGGTCAGTGACCTTGGTTGAGAAAGTATATTCCTGCTATATACTATGTAGTGAGATACTTGCTTGATCTGAAGGGCAGACTCAGAACCTGTGTCTGAATGAACATCAGGCCTCATCAATCGGGTGGCAGAGAATTAGTCTTTCCTCTGACCTCGGTGCCGAGATCTTGGCTTTTGGCGGATCTTGGTTTTGGGCAAGGTAAGTCATATTTGACCAATTTATTGGAGGTTTTTGAAGCTGCAACGGGTGGTGTGGATAAAACAATGCACTATATTTGGTTTTGGAGGAGTCATATTGCAGGAGTGAAAACCCTATGTTACAGGAGGTAATACTTTGATGGGTTGGAAGAGAGGTTGGCTCTTAGAACACGAAGAAGAGGCATAACTAAGTCATTTCCTGGTTGGCAAGATGCAGCAAGGATCATGTGATCTGTACAAGAGCCTCAACATATTACAATTTATAAAAATGTCAAGTTGCTGAACTTGCTGATGTTAGTGGAGTAACTTGTAAAAAGGACATGAAGTTCCTCTTTCATTCTTTATTGTGACTGTTTTGCAGAGACCGAAGGGTCCCCATGCTTGTGAACTATAATGGACTTCACGATTCTGATTTCAATAAGAACCATCCCTCGGCACCCCCATGTCCCCTGATGATTCCATCCTGTCCATATCTGAGGATGACGTGTGTGCTGTCTTCAGGAGAGTGAATCTGAGGAAAGCGTCCGGCCCAGATGGAGAACCTGGTATTAAAGATCTGTGATGACCAATTTAACAATATATGCATGGACATCTTCAACATCTCACTCTGCCTAAACAGCTATCGACCAATAGGACTTACATCAGCAGTGATGAACTGTTTTGAAAGGATGGTGATGAAACATATCAGCTCCTGTCTGAGCAGTGACATTCCAGTTCACCTGTTGTAGAAACAGGTCTTTGGCAGATGCCGTCTCACTGGCTTTGCACAAAGCCCTGGAACACCTGGACAGTAATGATGCATACATCAGGATGCTCTTTATCGACTACAGTTCCACATTTAACACCATCATCACCTCAAAACTGATCAGCAAACTCCAAGACCTGGGACTCAACATTCCGCTGTGTCATTGGATCCTGGATTTCCTCACATCTCGTTCACAATCTCCATCCATTCAGAAGTTCCACAGGGCTGCATTCTTAGTCCCCTGCTTTACACCAATAACTGTGTGACTCGGTACAACAATAACACCATTGACAAATTTGTCAACGATACCATTGTAGTGGGTTGTATAAAGAAAGGGAATGAGTCAGCACACAGGAGGGAGATTGAAAACTTGGCTGAATGATGCACCAACAACAACCTTGCACTCAATGTCACCAAAACTAAGGAGCTGATTGTTGACTTCAGGAAGAGAAAGCTGAAGGTGTACGATCCAGTGATCATTGGGGGATTCAGAGGTGGAGAGGGTGAGCACATTCAAGTTCTTGGAAGTTACTATCTCAGAGGATCTTTCCTGGAGCCAATACACCAATGGCATCGTGAAGAAAGCACATCAGTGCCTTTACTTCCTCAGGAGTTTGCGGAGGTTTGCTATGACACCAGAAACCCTGGCAAATTTCCACAGATGAGTGGTGGAAAGTGAGATGACTGGCTGCATCACGGTCTGGTATGGGGACATGAATACCTCTGAGCATAAAACCTTCCAAAGGGTAGTGGACACAGCCCATGACATCATAGAGAAAAACCTTCCTCACTATTGTGAATATCTACAGGGAATGCTACCGTCAGAGAGCAGCAGCAATCATCAAGGATCCACAACACCCAGCACACACTCCGTTCTTGCTGCTGCCATCAGAAAAGAGGTGAGGGGAGGGTTTTGCCTGCGATACCCTGGGATTTGTCTATTACCTTTTGGAGGGCTTTATGCTCACGGGTATTGGTGTTCCCATACCAGACCATGATACAGCCAAGAGCTGCAGCATCATCAAAGATCCACACCACCCAGGACATGCTCTGTTCTTGATGCCACATGACTTGTACTTCCAGCTTCAGTCAGGAATAGTTGTTGCACTCAACTATCAGAGTCCTGAACAACTGACTCATTCAGAGACTTAGTTAAGGCCACGTACTTTGCTCATTATTTATTACTGAGTACTTATTTCTCTATTTGCACAGTTTATTTATATTTCTTTCCTTTGTTTACATTTCTTTTACAGTTTACAGTTGCTGGTAATTAGAAATTCTGCCTGGCTCAGAGGGAGAAGAATCTCAAGGTTGTATGTGATGTCATAGATTTAATTTAAAAAAATTATTTACAACTCCGTCGAAGCCGATTCTGGCCACTTAATCCCGTTCCACCCAGTTACACCCAAATTAATCAACAAGCCCTGTACATCTTTGGAACCTGAGAGGAAACCAGAGCACCCGAAGAAAACCAGGCTGACACGGGGAGAACGTACCAACTCCTTATAGACAGTGCTGGATTGAAACCTGGGTCACTGGCTCTGTAATAGCATCTTGTGTATGGGTGATGGGAGAGTGGATAAGGAGTTTTGCATATTATCTATGCCATTGGTGCTCTGTGATTAGTAAGGGAGTGCTTAAGGTGGGATGTGGGTGAAAAGAAAAAGTTTGAAAACCACTGTTTTAATCATCCCTGATTGACTCATTATGTGCAGTTTCATAAATCCAAAGGAAATGGGCCGATGACAAATTTTCTCAAGCAAATATTTCAGTAACAATTGGATCTAGAGCAGTGATTCTCAACCTTTCCTTCCCACCCACATCCCACCTTAAGCACTCCCTTACTAACCACAGAGCAAAGGTAGGATTACTTAAAGTGGTATGTGAATGAAAGAAAAAGGTTGAGAACCACTGGTCTAAATAAAACATGAAAGTCTGCAGATGCTGTGATTGCAGTAAAAACCCACCAAAAGGCTGAAGGAACTCAGCTGGTCTTACAGCATCCATAGGAAACAAAGATATGTTGCCGACATTTGGGGCCTGATCCCCTCTTCAAGGAATAAGCAGAAACAGTGCCGGCTGGGGGAGGGGACCAGACCAATTCAAGGTGTTAATTAGATGTGATAAGGGGGAGGTAAGAATTGATTATGTTTGTGAGAAAGGAGATAGGGAAAAAGGAGAGAGACAGAGTTGAGAGAAGGTGACGGGGAGGGGGTTGGGGGGGTGGGAAAGAGGTGGGGGAGTGTTTAATGAAAGCCAGAAGTCAATATTAATGCCATCTGGTTGGAGGGTGCCCAGTCGAAAGATGAGGTATTCCTCCAATTCGCAGGTGGTCTCAGTCTGGCAGTGCATGAGACCATGGACAGACATGTCAGCAGGGGAATTGGGCAGGGAATTGAAATGGGTGGCCACTGGGAGATTCACACTATTGCAGCAGACAGAGCCAAGGTGCTCAACAAGGCAATCTCCCAGTCTGTGCCTAGTCTCTTGGATGTAGAGGAAACTACAACATGAGGAGGAATGCTCCATTTGAGCCCACACCTCCTCCCTCACCACCATTTGAGGCCCACAAGAGTCCTTCCAAGCGAAGCAACATTTCACTTGTGAATCTACAGGGGTTGTCTACTTCATCTGGTGCTCCCTGTACTGGGTATGTATGATGGAAGAATGCATAAGGAGTTTTGCATGGTATCTAGCCCATTTTGTTTCCAACCGGTGCTATTCCATCTGTGGGAGAGTTGTTGAGACAGGGCAGAAACCACGTTCTTCTTTAGCCAACTTCAGTTGTTGTTGTTATGGGAGTGAATATCTGAAATAATATAAAAATAAAATGCTGGAAGAACCCTGCAGGTCAGGGAATATCTGTGAAAGAGAAATGGTCAACATTTTAAAGTAGAGAGTGTTCCCAAGAACTCAGTTATGACCAAGGGTGTTTGATCTCCAATGTTAAACTGTTCATTCTCCTGGACCTGATGAGTTTCCCCATCATTTTCTGTTTTTGTCCCTGCCACAGGAGTACTTGCTGAGTCAGTAGAGTGAGCATTACTGGATCTATGCCTTCATTGGTCATGACAGAGATATTTTTACTCAAACCTGTGCTATCTTTGCCCACAGAGGGATTATGGAGGTGTGTTGAGAGAAATTAAAACTTTAAATTAAATTAAAAAAAGATAAATATAAAATTTCAGCTCATGAGTCCACGTTGCCCAACTTCCACCCAACTAACCTACAACCTCTGGGATGTATTCTTTTGAAAGCTGGGAGAAAATGGGAACCCCCGGGGAAAACCCACACAGACATAGGGAGAACAAACAAATTCCTTGCAGACAGCGCAGGATTCGAACCCAACTCCAGCTGGTGCTGTAGAGGTGTTGCGCTAGCCACTACGTTAACTGTGCCATCCCAACTTTCTAGAACCTAAACTGTGCTGTTCCTTCATAGGGGCCACGAGTCAAAGCACGAAACAGGCCCTTTGGACCAACTCCTTCATGCTGACCAAGTTACTGATTCACTGGGAGTTTTCTATGTTTCTACCCCACCTCTGAGGATGTTTGGTAGATCCATGCAGATGGATCTTCTCTCTGGATCTGAAATAAGATCAGAAGATGTATGAGTGGAATTATACCATTCAGCCCATCAAGGCTGCTCTGCCATTTGAGTCATGGCTGATGCATTTTTCCTCTCAACCCCATTCTCCTGCCTATCCCTGTAACCTTTGACACTCTAACTAATCAACAACCTATCAACCTCTGTGTTAAATATACCAAATACTCGTCCTGCACAGCCATCTGTTTCCACAAATTCCAAGGATTCACCACCCGCTGCCTGAGATAATTTCTCCTTGTCTCAGTTCTAAAGGGACATCCTTTTATTCTGAGTTTGTGCCCTCTGGATCTGGACTCTCCTACAGATGGAATCATCCTCTCCACGTCCACGTTATTGAGACCTTTTAGTGTATGATCCAGGCAGAATTTTTATACAGGGAGATGCAACAGGACTGCAGAGAGTTTATTACTGCGAAGTGCGGAAGAACAGTATCTGCTCCTAGTAAACGCAGGTATAACCATTACCTGGGAAACCTGATGTGATTAAGGAATGTGACTAAAGAAAATTGGAACAAATGGAATATGGAGGCAAACAAGTAGAAGAGGCAAAGAGAATAAAAGGAACAAGAGGTGTAGTGACATGACTTGCGGGTGATCTTCCAATTTCAGAAATTCACATTCAATCAGCCTCATGTCTCCCAGGAGATGAGCATATCTTTGCTGAGAGCCAGCAAGAAGAATTAACATGTGGCTGGATGTCATTGTTGTTACATCAACAAGAATGGTCTGCTTTGAAATGAGACAAGGCACTTCCAATAATCTACTTTAATAGTATAATTCCCATTCTTAGCCAGCACTCTTCCACAATTAGTTTTGCAACTTTCATTTGGTTCTGTCTCAATGTACTGTTCACACAGGACCCTTGAGTAGGTAGACTTGTATTTTGCCTGCTCTTCAGGACAGACAGGTTATCTATCTTTTCCTAAGGGAAATGTAAGAAGCAGAGATTCACTTGAATGGCAATAATTGAAGAGCTCATTTCATTCTCGTAAGGATTTTCGAACCACATTCAATTTCAGATGTCATCTTAAATAATGGAGGTCAATTCAGCAGTATCTCCATTTGCAGCAAGCTGTGTTTACTGCATTAAAATGATGTAAACAGTAAGAACAGAGGCTTCTCTGCATGTAAGGAAGTATTAAACTACACGTACATGGGAAATTGATGCACAACCTCTGAGGGCGGCAACAAATGATGCACCTTCTCTGTTGTTTCCCCACAGTCCACTCTGCCCCTGCCTTTCACTGGATTCCAGCTTGACATTTGCCTGCTCTCACACCATGATCATTTTGGAATGCTCATTAAAATTTGATCAAAGTGAGCTGCCAGGCACGTCGTCCTGACAAGCAACCAAATCGCCTTCTTTGAGTGATGCAGATTTAGGGACAGAACATTGAGCTCAGCTGCACCACTTTAAAACAGTTGGAAAGATTCACTGAAAGGCAGCTCCTCGATAAAGGGTCTTAATGAAGGGTTTTGGATTGAACATCAGAAGTTCTTTTCCTTTCATTGACATTGTTCGACCCACTGAGTTCCTCCAATAGTGTTGCTCTCCCTGTGCTGCAAAGGTTCAGTCTTTTGTGGGGTTGGAACCCAGTGCTTTCTAACTTGGAGGTGAGCAGGTGGTCACAGACTCATGGGTTAGAGGTGCTTCTGAGCAGTAAGAGCTCACTGAGACCCTTGACACTGTCATTCATCAAAAGATATCATGGTGGATCTGTTCATTAATAATTCATTCCATCGTACCTAACTATGAAAAAATCCACCAGCCTTAGATTTGAAATGATCAAAAATTGCCATTGTAGGAATAGTTCCATATGTTTTTTTTTCCCCACCACCTAAGTTCACTCTAAAAGTCTTGGCATTAGTTTTCAGAATCAGGCCCTTATTCCAAGATTCCTTTAGCCAGAATACTTTGCTTACAATCCATCTTTCGCTTCTCTTCAGAATCTTGAACATTTCAATCAAATTGCCTTCTAGTGTTCTTATTGAAAGGAACAACAAACACTGGTTTCTGTGATCTCTCCCCATAATGTAATATTTGAAGTCTGGGTGCTACTTTAGAAAACCAACATTGCAGTCCCTCCAAGACCAAGTCAATGTTGTAACAGGCCCAGTGATGCGGTTTGCCATCCGATGCTCCCTATCAGGACTTTGGTCATTCTCCCCAGGTTTATGTGGGTTTTCTCCCACTGCTCCAGTTTCCTCCCACCCTCCAAAAGCAAATGGGGATTGTAGGTTAATTGGGGCATTTGGATGGCATGTGCTCGTGGGCCAGATGAGCCTGTTACTGTAGAAACACAAGGCTGGAGAAACTCAGCAGGTTAAAGTGTCCTTTATATAGCAAAGATATAAATACATAATTGACATTTTGGGCTTGAGCCCTTCATCAAGGTATGGAAAAATGTCAGCAGGTCTCCAAATAAAAGGATAAGGGGGAGGCCTGGTCGCCAAGGCAGGAGGCTTTTGGTGGAGAACGGAGGGAGGGCAACAAGCAAGGAGAGGAGGGATGGCTCGGTGAATAAAAAGGGAAGGAGGTGGAGAGTTGACAGGGGGATGTGAAGGGAAGGGGAAAGGAGAGCAGGTTAGCAGAAACTGGAGAAGTCAATGTTAATGCCATCCAGTTGGAGAGTGGCCAGACGGAAAATCAGATGTTGTTCCTCCAATTTATAGATGGTCTGGGAGGGATAGCACATAAGGCCATGGACAGACATGTAAGTATGGGGGTGTGATGCAGAAATGAAATGGTTGGCCACAGGAGATCTGTCACTGGTGTGGATGGAGCAAAGGTGCTCAGCGATGTAACCTCCCAGTCTGAGCCCAGTCCGTCTGATGTAGAGAAGGCCACAAAGGGAGCAGCAGATGGAGTAAATCAGTCCTGGAGATACACAAGCAAAGTGTTGCTTCACATGAAAGGCCTGCTTAGTGCTGTGGACCGTGGTGCGGGAGGAGGATGGACACAAGTTGATGCAAGTATGGCACTTCCTGCAGCCACAGGGTGTGAGCGCTACTGCACAAATAATTCCGATGCAAAGTCCACAAACTGTACAACAGGCTTTAATTAGCTTGAACTTGTATAAACCAGTCTCATTACAGTCCTGGCTCCACGTGTCTGACTGTCCCCAAAGGGGCCGGCACGAGTTATTATAAGGGCCAGTGATTGACAGCTGACAGGTGGGGCCAGCCTCGCAGGTTGCCTACCTGCAGGTACAGTGGTTGCTCCCTTCAGTAGGCTGGTAGGAGTGTGGCCAGGGTAGTGATTGTATTATCACATTCACCCTCTTCTTAAAATGAGTCCGGGGGTGGGGAGGGCAGTATTCTGAGTACTGAGTAGCACCTACAAGTTCAGGTGGTCTGGTGGTTGTTTGTGCCTCTGGGACTGTCACAGGACAGGCTCCTGGTCAATAGTCGGTTGGGGCAGGGCTTCCAGAGGGTCGACGGGGTCCAGGATGGCCATGGTGACCGGCAGTGTGGATGGGATGGTGTCTGGCAGAGTGGGGTTGTAAGTGTGGGGCGAGTCCATGGAGAGTGGGGCCCTCTGGAGGGGCAGAGAGAGAATGTCAGCTCCCAGGGGATCCTGGATGGGGCAGGTACCCAGGGTGGAGGAGCTGGGCCCCTGCTGATGCCAGATCCCATGTCAAGTCAATGTCCTCAGATCCATTGGGGTACCTGACGTAGGCATGATTTGGGTTTGAATGTAGGAGGTGCACCTGCTCGACCAGGGGTCAGATTTGTGGGCCCTCATGTGTTTGTGGAGGAGTACTGGTCCTGGAGATGTCAGCCACACCTGCAGGGAGATGACAGTAACCAATTTCCTAGAAAAGGAGAAAAGGTGTCTGTGAGGGGTCTGATTGGTAGCCGTGCACAAGAGCAATGGTATGGCGCGGAGTATCTCGGGGAGGGCCTCTTGCCTATAGATAATGGACCACCCTTTTGATCTAAGGGCCAGGAGGACTGCCTTCCAGATTATCCCATTCTCAAGTTCCACCTGCCCGTTGCCCCTGGGTTGTAGCTAGTCGTGTGATTAGATGTGATGCCTCACACCGCCAGGTACTGGTGCAGCTCCTTACTCATGAAGCTGGACCCCCGGACACGGTGGATGAACGCCGATTATTGAACATGGTAAAGATTTGCATTAGTGACTTGATAAGAGGCAGTGAAGGTGTCAGGGAAAGGGAGGGAAAATGGAAAACAGGAGTATTCGTCTATGACTAAAGGAAATAGATGTTCTAATTTGTGGAAGGCAGTGATCCATTGAAGTCGAATGGAGTCTTTTGAAGGGCTGAGTGGCCTTCACTACTGGGGCCTGTGGTGGGTGGAAGAAGTGGTTTGCACTCTTCACAGATTCTACATAACTCTGTCATGGTCTGGACTTATTGGACAGCGAAAGGGAGGTTCTGGGACTTAATGAAGTGGTACAGGCGTGTGATGCCCAGGTGGCAAAGGGTGTTGTGCAGTGCCTGAAGCCATTCAGACTGCCCACTGGTGTAGGTCTGGGATAGGGCAGCAGGGGAGTCATTGAGCTTCTCCAACCTATACTGGATGTAGTAACTGAAGGTGGCCAGCTCGACTCTCCAGCGCAAGGTCTTATCGTTTTTGATCTTGCCTTTGTGGGTGGTGCTGAACGTGAACGTCACTGTGCACTGGTCAGTGAGGAGGGTGAACCTCCTGCCTGCCAGGTAGTGGTGCCAGTGGCGGACCACTTCCACGATCGCCTGTGCCTCCTTTTCGATGGCAGATTGCCTGAGCTGGGAACTGTGGAGGGTCATGGAGAAAAAGCCACGTGTCTGCTCCCTTGATTGAGGGTGGCCACGAGGGAATGTCAGAGACATCACATTCCACCTTGAATGGGATGGTCTCGTCCACAGCATGCACCATGGCGATGGCCTGTCTGATGCAGGCAAAAGCCACGTGCCTCAACAGGGAGGGGAAAGGTGATGGCTTGGGCCAGTGGGCCCAAAAGGCACACTGGGTCTGAGAAGCAGGGGACCCACTGGGAGTAGTAAGACAAGAGCCCTAGGCACCTGCAGAGGGCCTTGAGCATGTGGGGGAGGGGCAGTTTCATTAGTGGGCATATGCATTCAGGGTTGGGACTGATGAAACCATATTCCACGATGCACCCCAGGATGGCGAGGTGGATGGTACTGAACACACACTTCTCCCTGTGGTAGGTGAGGTTCAGTGCCTCAGCTGACCAGAGAAATCTCTCCAGGTTGGCATCGTGGTCCTGCTGGTCATGGACACAAATGGTGATGTTGTCCAGGTATGGAAAAGTCACTCTTAAGTTTTGCCAGTCTACCATACGATCCATCTCTCTTTGGAACATGGAGACTCCATTTGAGACACCAAACAGGACCTGGCGGAAATGGAAGAGGCATCTGTCTGCCTCAAAGGTGGTCTGAGGTTTATCCCGGGCATGGATGGGGAGCTGATGGTAGGCTGACTTCAGGTCAGTCAAGGAGAAAACCCTGTACTGGGCCATCTCGTTGACCATGTCGGCAATGCGGGGCAGTGGCTAGGTATCCAGCTAGTGGTATCATTTGATGGTCTGGCTATAGTTGATGATTATCCTCAGTTTGCTTCCCCCTTTTACAACAAGGACCTGGACTCTTCAGGGGCTGGTACTGGGCTCTATAACTCCGTCTCACCTCGGCCTTGATAAAGGTCCTGTAAGCCACACAGTAGCACCGGCTCTTGGCAGCTATGGACTTACAGTCTGGCATCAGCTGGTTGAAGAGTGATAGGGGGAACACCCGTAGGGTGGAGAGCCCGCAGGGGGACTGGGGACGGTCACTGGACTTTGTGCTGTGGATGATGAGTGTGGGGAGTTGGCCACCGAAGGTAAGGGTGAGGCTGTGGAGGTGACACTGGAAGTCTAGTTCCAGGATGACAGGGGCACAGAGCTTGGGTATGACCAGAAGCCTGAACTCTTGATATGATTCCCCCCCATCACCACTGTAATTTCACTGAGCAGCACCCTAGTGCCGTGATGAATTGGTAGTGATGAAAGCTATAGTGAAGTTCGCTGGGTATACTTTGAGTTTCAGCGTACGGACTACAGTCGGGTGCAGGAAGCTGTCAGTACTACTGCTATCAAACAGGGATTTTATTACCTTCCTGTTGACAGTGATATTCATCATCGAACTCCCAAGTCCATGGGGAATGTCCTCCATTAACGAGGTGGATGCAAGGACTGCCTCGGGGTCTGTGTTGCTGGTCTCCAATTATTGTGGTGAGTAGTGGCCAGTGGGTGTCTGTAGGAGTGTGGGGTACAACGAGTACGCGTGCATGTTGACCACGTCGTCTGGTCGGCGAATCGAGCGAGTTGGTGTGGAGGAGGTCGGCTGGCCTATGATGGCAGCGCTCAAAGGCACACTTGGCATTGGCAATGTCTGGCAACTGACCGGAAGTGACATCATTGGTGCAGGCGGACGTTGGACGATCAAAGATGGTGGCGTCCGTGGTGAGCACATGGCGGCGGCGTGGTTGAAAGACCGGGCCAGAAGTGACATCATCGGTGTCAAGCAAGCAGAGTAATGGTGCTGCCTGGAATTCGCATGTGGGGGCATCCAGAGAGTCAGAAAAGGCTCCCGCTTGGTCGCGGAGGCCTGCAGCGCTACTGGTGGATTTGGAGAGGCACACTTTAGCGAAGTGGCCCTTCTTGCTGCATCAGGAGCAAAGCAAGTTCCTTGCAGGGCAGTTCTTTCGGGAGTGCCTGTCTGACCCACAGTGGGCCTCGCAGTACTTACAGCAGTGGACTGCATCAGCGGCAACGAATGTCTACTCCACATGGGGCCCCTCAGCATAGCCGGAGGTTGGGGGAGACGAGCATCGAAGGCCTCTACATGGTGAGCTGCAGCTTCTAGTGAGTGGACCACCTCCATGATCCTGGGGAGGGAAGCATTATTCTCCTCCAACAGCCTCTGTCAAGTCGCCATCGACTGCAGCCCTCGCACACAGGCATCTCGGACAAGTCACTCCACTTCCCCAGCGGCCATCTGAGCTTCAACTGTGAATGGGTGTGCTACCTCCTGGAGTGCCCCCAGGTAAATGTCTGCTGCCTCACCTGGCTGCTGTACCCTGATGCTGAGCAGGTACTGGGCGTCGAGTATGTTCGTCGGGGGCTGGTACGTCTTTCAAGGTGGCCATGGCTGGTTCGAACTCCGTGCAGTCTCAGATTGCCTGGAAAGCACAGGAGCCCAGCTTGGTGTGAAGTACCATAAGTCTCTTCTGGTTTTCATTGATGACCTCAGCCTGTGTGTGGATGATTCCCTTGATCGCATGCCTCTAGGTCTCGAAGTATGCTGGAGTGTCCAAGTATTGAGGGTCGATATCCAGCCTCTCGATGGTGAGGAACTTCTCCAAGGTCCTTTTAATTTTTAAGATAATTAAATTATGAGCACTGCTGCGGGAATGATTTTGATGCAAAGTCCACAGACTGCACAACAGTCTTTAATTAGCTTAAACGTATACACCAGGTTTCAGTCCATGTGTTTGACTGCTCGCAAAGGGGCCAGCTCGAGTCTTTATAGGGGCCAGTGATTGACAGCAGGCAGGTAGGGCCAGCCTTCCAGGTTGCCTACCTGCAGGTTCAGTGGTTGCCTCCTGCAGTAGGTCAGTAGGAGTGTGGCCAGGCTAGCGGTGGTATCACCATGCAGGGGAAAGTGCCAGGGGTGGGAAAATGCATGCTGAAGGAAGTCATGGAGGGAGCGGTCCCTACGGAATGGAGAGAAGGGAAGAAAGGGGAAGATGTGTCTGGTGGTGGGATCCTTTTGTAAGTGTCGGAAATTCTGAAGGATCTGTTGGATGCAGAGTCTGGTGGGGTGGTAGTGAGGGCAAGGGGCTGTATGACTAAAAATTTAAAGTGTAAGAAAAAATATAAAAATTCATTCTAAAATGTGGTGATCTGAACTGCTCATAGTGCTCTAGATAAATCTGACCATAGCGTTGAACAGCCATAGCACAATTTTAACTTCTGAACTTCATAAATACAGGGCAGCATTGCAATCAACTTTTTGATTATTTGATGTATTTATCAATCATTGAGCATGGAATCTCAGATATTCTCAGGATGTTCCTGCTCCCAGCTTTCAATCATAAACAAGGTATTCCATTCCATCTTCTTTATTTTCAAAATGGAGCCCTTCACATTTGTCTTTATTGAGCTCAAATTGCCACTGAATGGTGGAGGCAAATGCTCATTTTATCTGTGAATATCTCTGCAATTTGATGCTTTGTGCAATGCTGTCAACCTTAATGAAACACAACTTTCAATTCCCAAACGGTGAAAAGCTAGTCCCCAACACTCATCCTTGTTGAGCACCATCAGCAACTCTCAATTAATTTGTTTATCTGCTCAATATCTCAGTTTTCTGTCATTTGCAATGCAACCAATCTCTTGGCTGAATCAATAGATTGCCGTTCAATTGCACAAGCTTCAAGTTTGGTTAATTGTTCCTTTTGAGAGACTTTATCGCATGCATTATTGAAATCAATATAAATATCTTCCATTAACATGCACTGACATCAACTCCTCAAAAAAATTCAATGAAGTTCATTCGATAAGATGCATCCCTTACAAATCAGCTCTCCCTCATAAATGGAAAGATTCAGTCTGTCATTTTGCTTTTACTTACACACTCAAGTATCTTCCCAGCCACAGATGTACGGTTGACTAATATGTAATTCTATTTTTGCCTTCAAGACTTTCTTAAATTGTGTAATTTCCAAAGAAAAAATTCTGAATTAAGAGAACTTCCCAAAATAGTATTATGTAATCTGAAGTTTTAAAGAAACAATTTAATCAAGTTTATTATCATCAGATTGTGCAGGCACAACCTAACAAACATCGTCTCTCTGGACCATGGAGCACCCACAAAAACACACAATACATGGTATATAATTATCACATAAATTATATATATTTGATAGCGGTTTACAAAATTATGAGGGGTATAGACAGAGCTGGCTCTTTCCACAGATTAGGAGAGATAGATACAAGAGGACATGGCTTTAGGGTAGAAAGGAAAAGGTTTAGGGGGAACTTCTTCACTCAGAGAGTGGTGGGAATGTGGAACGAGTTGCCAACTGACGTGGTAAATGCAAGCTCAATCTTAAGTTTTCAAAATGAATTGGATAGATACATGGATGGGAGAGGTCTGGAGGGTTATGGAATAGGGGCAGGTTAATGGGACTGGTGGTATGATGTTTCAGCACAGCCTAGAAGGGCTAAATGACCTGTTTGCTGTAGTTTTCTACAGTTCTATAACACACACCCACACACACAGTGTATATATATGTGTGTGTGGGTGTGTGTGCATATATATCTCAAATATTATATATAATATGTTTGTGTGTGTTTATGTACGTATGTATATGTCTGTACACTCATCTCCGAGTCCTTGTCCTGGCACATGGAGCCTAAAGCTCCATGGAAAACAGAACAAAAGTTCTGTGAGGACAGAAGAGCTACAAGGCACTATGTTCATCATTGCTTGCAAAGGGATGGGCCATGAGATGAGAGATATACATGGGATGGCACGGTTTGTGTAGCAGTTAGGGTACAGTGCCAGCGATCAGGACTGGGGTACCAATCCCACACCGTCTGTAAGTAGTTAGTATTCTTCCAGTGTCTGCATGGGTTTTCCCCAGGGGCTCCAGTTTCCTCCCACCATTCAAAATGTACCAGGGGTGTAGGTTAATTGGGTGTAAATTGAGTGGCATGGGTTCGTGGGCCAAAATGGCCTGTTAACATGCAGTATGTCTAAATTTAAATTTAATTTAAAATATAAATACCATATATTCAGGCATATAAATCAACTGGTATGTCAACCCCATTTTTCAGCCCAATTTTAAAGGTTTAGGGCATATCCAGTGTATAAGTCGACCCCCATATTTTGGGCTGTCTGAGCCTCCCAGGAACAACCCAATTTTTTTAAAAACACTCCAATTGCAAGTAACAAAGCTGTAAATTAAGTAAGTTAAAAAGAAAAACTTCAGTCTATCAGTCAGCAGCGATGATGGTCCACAGAGCTGGAGCGATGACATTGTGGTCCAGGTGGGAGCAGAAACCCCGGCCTACCAGGCAGCATCGATGATGGCCCACGGAGCTGAAACATCAACATCGTGCTGCCGGTGGGAGCAGGAACCTCAGTCTATCAGGCAGGAGTGGCGATGGAGACCTCAAGGTCCAAGGTAGGAGTGGTTGTGGCAGCGGCCAGCATTGTGGAGGTGGAGAGTGCTTCCAGTATAAACTTATACACTGAATTGATGTCAATCGTTTTGTTTTTTGTTTTTTTTTTTCGGTGAATTTAAGGTCTCAAAAATATATCGGGCGTATAAGCCAACCCCTATTTTTGAGAATTTTTTTAGGGTTTCACGACTCGACATACGGTATTTGAGATGGTTTCCCTAGTTACTGGATGCTGTTTATCAACATCACAGACTGCTATTCCCCAGCCTGGCAGCCCTGATTTAGATGCTCCTCTACCTTCTCTGTGATGATAGTGGGTTAAAGATATTGTGAGCTGGATGGAAAGTGTCTTCCATAATTCCTTGAGCCCTATTTAGGCAACACTCCAGGAATTTATCCTGGGATTCATCACTCTTTAGTGGTATTATTTTCTCACCACATTGATGATGTTACTTTGGGAAAATTCTTGCTGTTGTTTCAAAATGATTGTTCTTTCTCTTCCTGCACTTGTGAGCACCATTTTAATGTTGCTAATTGCCATGTCTATCAGTTACATCACCAGTCTCACTTTCAAGAGGTGCGCTGACTTTCTAAAATGCTTGTGTGATCTTCTCTATTAATTTTGATTGTCACTTTTTGCTGTTCTACTTATTTTATACAGATAGTCTCCTTTGGTTGGAAGTCTGCCTTACCTAATTCTAGAATCTTCGCGGCTGTTTCACACTTCACCCTTTTGACACTACAGTGAACCCAATTATACTATGATCACTTTTAGAGGAATCTCAACACATCGTTAGGCTGTTAACTAAATGTGGCTCATTTCACAGTCAAATTTAGCCTGCCTTCTTGTTGGTTTGAGAAATATTGCTGAAGAATGCTCCTACCAGACAAGGACATTACTGCCTAGCCAAACCTATATGAAAGTAAGAATCTTCCAATTAATTCATGCTGCCTCTGCTTTAAGGTTCTAATGCCTGAATTTATGCTTTCTATTGCAACACATTCACCATCAAGGACTTCTACATGACTTCATGTACAGTGTAAAATTCTTAAACTTTACGTGCAGACCCTTCACAGCCTGCTTCCCTCAATAATGTTGCCCTTGTCAATGAAGTGCCTTGATCTTAATCACCGATTTTATTAAATGTCATGGTAAACCTTGTCCCTCTTTCTGACTGTTAGTTATGTCTCAGCACCACATTTAATGGTAAAAATTAATTTGTGCATTGCAATACATACAGTTTTTTTTCCACCCAATACCTTCTAATGTTCACATAAAGAAAGGTTTTTGGGTCATATACTCCAAGCCGACCTTCTAAATGTTTTATTTATACATTTCTTATTTCTTTCTACAACTTTAATGATTTTTCACCTTGCAGCTTTCCATGTACCTACTGTAATTAAAGCACAATTTCTACCTTCGAACAGCATGGTTAGCATAGAGGTTAGTGCAATGGTCTTACAGTGCCTGTGACGGGGGTTCATGTCCAGCACGGTCTGCAAGGAGTTTGTATGTTCTCCCTGGGTCTGTATGGGTTTTCCCTGGGTGCTCTGGTTTCCTTCAACCCTTTAAAAACTTATGGGGGCTTGTATTTGTGTGGCATGGGCTCGTGGGCCAGAAGAGCCTGTTACCGTGCTCTAGGTCTAAAATTAAAAATAACTTTAAACTAAATCTCTGTCCTTTGTTCCGTTTCAGAATCATTACATAATCTATCTTTTCCCCCAAGTTCTCTAGTAGTTTTTAACGAGTTGACCAGTTAAGATCCTTGTGACCATTCTAAATGGAAAGCAGCACACAAAATGGTGGAGTGTCAGGCAGCATCCATGAAAGGCAATAGACAATCAAAGATTCCGGCCGAATGACTTCACCTAGACTGGCAAGAAACAGGTTGAAGCCCGACTAAAAGGGTGGGGGCGGGGCTGGGGAAGGGGAGGAGTATGGTTTGGCAGGTGATCGGTGAACACAGGTGGGAGGGTGAAGAAATGGAAAACAAGTAAGAAGCTGGGTCATGTTAGGAGGAGGACATAGAGGTCTGAGGAAGATGCAAGGTTTGGCATGTTGTAATTTGTTGTGCTTCTTAGCCCTTCACTTGTTGAAGAGCGGGGCATGGGGTGGAGGGTATCATTTGTTTAACCCTTGCATCACAATGGGTGGGGGTTTGATTATCAGTGATTTATCAGGAGTTGCAATTGGCAGTGATGTTATAATTTGTGTGTTACTGCTTTGTCTGTGTGTGACTCCCTGTTACAAATTTTCCTGTGTGTAAATAAAGACTATAGTTCACTACTAACCTGTGTCCAGGGTTTATTGCTTCTTGAACCCTTCAAAGTTGTTCTCACCATCACCCACTCTCAAAAATTCAAAAATAAACTGTTTTCACAAAAACTTATTTGCAAAAAAGAAAACCATTCAAATTATTTTCTCACTCTGAGTTATATCCATTTCCATTAATGTATATTGTCATTACTCACCCCCCTCTGTTGTTGGTCTCAGCCTCTCAATGCCTGGTGATGGAAGGACCCTAGACCATCGTCCGTCCCCACAGCTTCCTCACGTTGACTGCACCAAGCCTCAGTGCGTCCCTCAGCATGTAATCCTGCAGCCTGGAATGTTACAGACAGCAGCATTCCCCTATCAGCACCTCTGTGTGCTGAAAGGCCAACAGGTTTTGGGCAGACCAAAAGTAGTCTTTCACTGAAGTCTTCCAGCAATTCTGGATGTCTTGAAACAGCCTGTAAATCAGAGAGTCTTCTGTTATGCTACTGCTGGGGATGAACTGTAACAAGGGCCCTTTCATCCTTCTCCACACACTCTTAGTAAATTCACATTCTGCCTCCACTCTACATCAGTCATCTTGGGGACAATGTGCATTGTGGGTGACATTTCTGTTGTGAAGAATTGACCTGACTGGGAGGGTTCCTCTCACCATCAGCTAGGCCAGGTCTTGGTGCTTTATCTGTTACTCCACATCTGTTCTGATTATGCACTCTGTTCTGAGGTGTGTTGCTGGATCTGAAGGGAATGATGAGGACATTCGTTCCTCTCCTTGTGTCAAACAGAGTGACTCAGTGCCGAGGAGATTTAAGATGAAATTGAGAACATCTACAGGGAGCACTGCCATCAGAGAGCAGCAACAATCATCAAGGATCAACACCACCCAGCACATGCTCTGTTCTCACTGCTGCCATCAGGAAAGAGGTATCGGTGCCACAAGACTCGCACCTCCAGGTTCAGGAACAGCTGCCACCCCTCCACCATCTGACTCCTCAACAACAAACTGGATCAGGGGCCTATTTAAGGACTGACTTGAGCACTTTATGGATTTTTTTGTTCTCTCTGTATTGCACAGTCAGTTTGTTTACATTTGTTATCTGTTGACAGTTCTTTATTTGTTTACATGTACACGATGTGTACATTTTTCTTTGCACTATCAATTAGTGGTAAGTTTGCCTCACCTGCAGAAAAAGAATCTTAGGGTTGTATGTGATATCATGTGTGTACTCTGACAATAAATTTGAATCTGAAACACCCACGACTGTTCAAGTTCAAATTCTAGTTTTATTGGTATAGACAACCATATGAAAAAATGTTTCTCCGGACCACAATGCTACATCACAAACATCATAGAAAACAAAACATTACCACAAATAAGTTAATAAAACATAATTCAAGTTAATAAAATGTCCTTCATACTCACTGTATGCTTCATGTATTGCAGTTTTCACACAGTCCACTAACTCCATCGTAATGTATTCTTGACACACACCCTGTCCTCCCATAGCTTTGTGTATATCACATTAATAAAGGACATTCAGATATTGTCTTCAACTTTAAGATTATTGAACTGTTTAGCCAGCTCCAAAATGCCATTAAAATAGTTAAAAATATTGGCTGAAAATATAATTGCACTTTCCAGTCATCTACACAACTGAACATGATGGATTTCTGGGCCCTTTCTTCATCACTCTTCCCCCAGTGCTGGCAGCCAGGACAGTTTCCTACCTTCTCTCACCATGGTCTGCCGGAACTCCTCCTACTTTCACCCGTAGCTTTTTGGCTGCTGCCGTGGGGGTGATAAGTTGAGGTCATGAAGGATTTCCTTGCAGCAGAAGTGGTCGTGAGCAGGTGAGCAGGTGAGCAGGTTGCATTTCCCACCTCTGATTCAGTTATGGATCCTGCAATAACACTCTGCTGCCACATGTCATGTTGACTCATCTCAGCTCTTGAAGAGTATTTAACTTTATAACAAACTGACTGATTGTCACACCTACAAAGGAAGTCCCTCTGCCCATTTGGTCTCTTTCCCTCAGGTTCCATGCCTCTTACTTTATCCATCAGCTCTTACTTTGCTGTGCACAATGCAAATTAATGGCATCATGAAGCAAGCATGTCAGCATCTCTACTTCCTCAGGAGTTTGCAGAGATTTGGTTTGACATTGGAAACCCCAGAAAATTTTGACACGTGTGAAAGAAAGTGTGCTGACTGGCTGCGTCATAGTGTGGTATGGAGACATCAATACTCTTGAGTATAAAGTCCTGCAAAAGATAGTGGACACAGCCCAGGACATTACAGGCAAACCTCTCCCCACTATCGAGAACATCTACAGCAGGGGTGTCAAACTCAAATTCACGGAGGGCCAAAATTAAAAACTTGGACTAATTCGAGGGCCGAACTAAATATTTATTGAAAATTTTCAACAACATCTTCTTTCAACATATGTAATGTTAAACTTTTTCTTATTAAAATAAATGTTTAATAATAGTTTTGGATAAACTCTTTCCAGAAGCATTAACAAATGAGAAATAAAATATTCAACAAATAATATTTCTCTATAGAGGATTTGTCAAATGTTGCTAGTGTGCTGTCAAATAGTAAAATCTGAGGGCTATTGAGAATGTGGGAGAATAACATGATTCCTGAAACAATCAAATGGGTGACTGATTGTGGGCATGAACTCTAGCAGTGTTATTTGCCATGCCCTTTTTCCATTGGTACAGATATCCTTTGATTTACACACTTTTCAAGTTTTATGCCTAATGAGCTTGTATCCAGGTGCAGGACCATTTTTAACCAGGAATATATTTATCACTGTGACATGAAACTATTGGAAGATCGTTTTATCCTGAGATTAAAGTTCATAATACTTACTCAGGCCTGTGTGCGGGAGGGCGGGGTTTGCGGGCGATCGGGTTGGACAATGACAGTGCGGGGGCATCGGCTCTCGCTGCAGGGCGGCATCTCGGCGGATCAGCGGCCCCGTCACCGTGAGTCGCGGGTCGGCCTGCGGCAGGGAGGGGGAGTTGTCAACGGTCCTGGCGAGGTCAGGCCCGAGGCCTCCGGTTCCGGGCGCTGGGAAGTGGCCTTGGCTTCCCCTGACACCGGCCAGGCCCCAAAACCAGAGTCCACGGTGAGACCCTGCAACGTAAACAGAGGAGGTGGGGGCGATTAGCAGGCTGACGCCAATGCATTCTGGGATTTGTTGTATTACTGTGCATGCGCTATACTGGCGCGGCGGCCAGCGGGCCACCTCTAATACATTTTTGAAATGATCTTGCGGGCCAAATATAATTATATCGCGGGCCAAATTTGGCCCGCGGGCCAGAGTTTGACATGTGTGATCTACAGGGAACGCTGCCATCGGAGAGCAGCAGCAATCATCAAGGATCCACACCACCCAGCACATGCTCTGCTTTCGCTGCCACCATCAAGAAAGAGGTATCGGTGCCCCAAGACTCACACCACCAGGTTCAGGAACAGCTGCTGCTCCTCCACCATCAGACTCCTCAACAACCAACTCAATCAGAGGCTTATTTAAGGACTCTTACTTATGCAATGAATTGGTTTTTGCCCAGACAGTTGTTTACATTTCCTTAATATTTACATGTGTATGTTGAGTACAGTCTTTTTTTTGCACTACCAATCAGTGGTAACTCTGTCTGGCCCACAGGAAAAGGAATCTCAGGGTTGTTTGTGATGTCATGTATGTCCTCTGACAATAAATCAGAAATCTTTTTCAGCTCCTGCTTATCAGTGTACCACTGCTGACATTATAAACATGTCTGAGGTTGATATCGCACCCCCACTTTGCCTTCAACGTATTTGAAGGCAAGCGTGCTGTTGCCCTTAAACTTACAGCTGAAATAAAGCTCCTTTGACAGATGAGAAATAATTCAAACATAGATAACCGAATAGGACTCAAACGATGAAGCATTGAAATCTCTGGCCAGAATATTGCAGACTTCAGCTGCAATAAAGCAATTCTTAACACCAAAAATTATAGATGAATATTTAATTCATCTACTTCCTCTCAAGCTACTCTTTTAACAATGTGTATAGAACCAGATTCCAGGCTCTCGAGGGTTGCAAAAGATTTACTAGCTGTGGGTAATTTTTTTTACTTTTGGGAAGATTTCCTTCCACTGTGGATGCTATTTATTTTACTGCTGGGTCATGGGTCATTGCTAAAATGGATGATATAAGATTTTTCTTTGTCATGTTTAGCTCAAGACCAAAAATCATAAGATAACAATTCATTTGAACAGAGTTAAATTGACTTCCATTGCAATATGTCAGCCAACAGAAAAATGTTGAAATAGTTTACACAAAA
The DNA here is from genome assembly GCF_036971445.1 of Narcine bancroftii. Classification (NCBI taxonomy): domain Eukaryota; kingdom Metazoa; phylum Chordata; class Chondrichthyes; order Torpediniformes; family Narcinidae; genus Narcine; species Narcine bancroftii. The sequence goes on along the minus strand of NC_091480.1, from coordinate 43,478,486 downwards.
TATACCAATGACGATACTTATTGCTCTTTAAAAAAAAATTGCAATAGCCATGCATTCAATTGTCCATGGATGGAACACACAACCCTTCAATTTCCCCATTAGTGCTGTCCAACAACCTGCTGGCTGTTTGGTTGGAACTGAGCAAATCAGCAGAAAAATGCCTGCCCTGAGTGAGTGGACAGTTGGCTGCAAATATCCCTTGAAACCTTTCCGATCCACATGTTCCTGCCGAAAACTCTCCTGAATGGCAGACTCACCAACCCTTTACCACTTCTTTGGCAGCTTGCTTCATATCCCCCCCCCCCAACCTGTGAAAGAAAGGTGCCCCTCAAGTCCTTTCTAAGTCTTTCCCCTCTCACTTTTCCTACCCTTTGACTATTTGCCTTATCTATGCCCTTCATGATATTATAAATCTCTAGAATGACAACCCCCTCCCCAACTATGGAGAAAATTCACATTCTATCCAGCTACTCTTTATAATTCAAGATCGCCAGTCCTGGTAAATCCTCATGAATTTTTGCTGCACTCTTTCCAGCTTGGTATCGTTTAGACAGCTGGGGGGCCAGAATACTTCAAGTGCAGTCTCACCAATGTCTTGTACATTTTTTTAAAGGGGAAATATCCAAGAGCATATTTAGAGTCTTGGAAGGTTGTTTTATTCTTTAATGCAAGTTTAGATCTCACTTCAAATGTTAGTTATCATCCAAGTTGGAGAGATATCAACATTTCCAGTAAATTTCAATGGTTTTTAAAAGTTCATTCTCCACCCTTCCTTGGAAATGTTAGTGCGTATTCAACACCCAAAACCACAACAAATCCCAACAAAGCCTTGAAAAAAGCATCGCTGAAAGTGATCGACTTACCAAAGCTTCCGCTGAACTGCCAGGCCTCATTGCAGGCCCCAGGGTCACTCAGGCCCCACCGCACCAGCCTCTTCTGCACGTCCTCTAGCGGGGAGGCCTTCAGGCTCCCGGGTCCGGTAATCCGGCAGCTCAGGCCCATGCCCCATTATAGGCACCCTCCAAGTGGATCAAGTCTTGTACATTTCTAACATGGTCCCTGCTCATGTTCGCAGCTCCCTTACTAATTAAGGTAAACATGCAAGTACCTGCTTCACCAACCTGACCACCTGTGCCCTCCCTCACTTTTATGGAGATGTGCACCTTCAAGTCTCTTTGTTCTACAACTGTGGTTCTCAACCTTTTTCTTTCCACTCACATACCATTTTAAGTAATCCCTATGCTCTGTGATTAGTAAGGGATTGCTTAATGTGGTATGTGAGTGGGAAGGGAAGGTTGAGAACCACTGCTCTAGACCCAATTGTTACTGAAATATTTTGCTTGAGAAAAATTGTCATTGGCCCATTTCCTTTGGTGCTATGAAACTGTGAATAATTAGGTATGATTAAAACAATGGTTTTCAAACTTTTTCTTCCCACCCACATACACCCTTAAGCACTTCCTTATGAATTAGCACTGCTGGCCTAGGGAATACTTAAAGTGGCACGCAAGTGGAAAGAAAAAGGTTGAGAACCACTATTCTACAATAAACCCAGGACCACATTCACTGTGTAAGCCGTGTGCTGGTTTAACTTTCCAAAATTCAGAACCTTGCTCTTGTCCGAGTTAAAGTGTTTTTTTTGTACACCTCCATTGTCAGAGGGCTTGTTGTTCTGTGGGGGAAAATAGGAGGGTCTTTGTTTTGTGGCAGATACTAATAGCAATGATGATCCTCTCAGTCATTTCAGCAGATGAGTTGATGATTACTATAAAAATGTGGACATGTCCAAGTATCATTAGCTGTTTGATGAGCAATGCTGGAATAATTGAGGTTGTGGAGAACATCTCTTGCCGAGAAGGGGCAGCAGACCGGTGAGGGCCTCGACGGCTGAAGGGCCATGTGGGTTGTAGGCAGTCAGTGAATTGCAGTTGACGGACTCATGAGATTCGTAAGGGTGCTAAGAGCAAGAAGGGATCCCGAATGGCTTCAGGAGTTGAAGGCTTCCTCATTGTGTCAGAGTTTTCAACAGGAGCTCGGGTTGCCGACAGATCGTTCAGTTGTAGAGGCTTGGGGAATGCTGGAGGTGAATGCACAGACTCTCAATGTCTCTAGAGGGGCTCTCTCTCATACTGTCATGGGCACCTGGCAATACTAATTGTGACTCTTTGCCTTCAGGAGGCAGAGGAAATTTCATGTAATATTATATTTTAGGTATTATTGCATGACAATAAAGAAATAATGGATCTTAAATACACCCAACAAGTCAGCCTCCACAGCCACCCATGACAGCAAATTCCAGAGCGTCACCACTTTCTGGCTAAAGAAATTCCTCTGCTTCTCTGTGTTAAAATGGGCCTCCTACAATGTTGATGCTGTGCTCTCTCATCCTGGACTCTCCTTCATTGGGAAACAAGATTGCCACATCTACTCAGTCCTGGCTATTCAACACTCAAAGTGCTTCTATGAGGTCCCCCTCATTCTTCTGGCTGTCAAATGTTCCTCCAAGTGAGGCTTCATCCCTGCTCTTGTATCCTTTTCCTCGAGACATGAATGGCAACATTACATTTGCCTTCTTTATCACCACCTCAACTGGAGGTAACCTGCATGAGGACTCCCAAATCCCTTTGCATCTCTGAATTTTGCATTTTCTCCCCTTTAAATAATGGTCTGTCCTTTTATTCTTTCTATCAAAGTGCATGACCATACACTTTTCAACAGTGCATTTCATTTTCGACTTCTTTTCCGAATCTCCTAATCTATCTAAATCCTTCTGCACATGGAGCAATCTATACTACAATCCTACATGGCCAAGGCCCCTCAACTCTTCCTCCGCTACATCAATGACTACTTTGGTGCAGCTTCATGCCCCTATGATGAGCTCATCGACTTCATCCACTTTGCAGCCAACTTCCACCCTGACCTCAAATTCACTTGGTCCATCTTTAGCAATATTCTCCCTTTCCTCGATCTCTCTATCTCCATCTTGGGAAACAAACTCTTGATGGACATCTTCTACAAACCCACCAACTCCACAGCTACCTTAACTGCACCTCTTTCCACCCTGTCCCCTGTCAGGATTCCAGTCCATTCTCTCAAATCTTCCATCTCTGTCATATCTGCACCCAGGATGAGGACTTCCATGTCAGATCATCCTTCTTCAAACAACGTGGCTTTCCCTCTATCACTATCAACTCGGCACCAAAGCCTTGAAATAATCTTGATATCCATTACATTATTTCAGTTGCCCTTGTCCAATACAATAAACAGACCTTTTCTTCATGAGCTTTGAAGGTATCCAACAGTGAATGTTGTTCTATGTGTTATTTACACAGTGCATTTTCTTTCTCAGAGCTTGCAGATACATATATTTAGTCATTTCTAGTGGAGCATTGTTCTGGATTTAGCAGTTTCCAATTAAAATAGTAGAAATGAGCTGAGTGAATAAAGAAACTATTCTGCCTGGAGTTTAGTGATTAGTGGAGTAACACAAGGATCTGTTCTGAGACCCCTGCTCTTTGTAATCTTTATAAATGACCTGGATCAAGAGGCGGAAGGATAGATCAGAAAGTTTGTGGATGAGACGAAGGTTGGAAGAGTGGAGCTGAAGGTTGTCATAGGTTGTCAAGAGGGGATGTGGAGTTGGGCAGAAAAGTGGCAGATGGTGTTCAATCTGGATAAGTGGGAGGTGATACATTTTGGAAGGACAAACCAGATGGCTGAGTAAAGGGTTAATGGTCATTTATTTAGGAGAGTGGATGAACAGAGGGATCTTGGGGTCCAAATCCATATACCCCTCAAAGTTGCTACCCAGGTTGATAGGATAGGCCTATGGGATGCTGGGCTTCATTAATAGGGAGATTAAGTTCTTGAGTTGAGAGGTTATGTTGCAACCCTATGAATCTCTGGTGAGACCACATTTAGAGTATTGTGTTCAGTTCTGGTTACCTCATTATAGGAAGGATGTGGAAGCTATGGAGAGGGTGCAGAGGAAATTTACCAGGATGTTGCCCAGATTGGAGAAGGATGAGAGGAAACTTAATAGAGATGTGTGTCTAAATGAATTTTATTTAAAGACACCAGAAAATTTGACAAAAACAGTGACCTTAAAAGTACCAGCGCGTGTTTGTAGCACGTGCAGATGGAACCATATGATTCGAAGCGTCATTGTAATTGGGTAATAATGACAGCTCTGACCAGAGCACATTAGAAGATTCAAAAAGTAAATTAATATAGAGTTTTAGCCTTGTAGGTATATTGATGCATGACAGCTGTGCTTACAAAAAATGTTTTTGTTGATATAACTAACTACAGGGATATTTTTATAAAAAAAATAATAAATTTCTGCAAAATACTGCACAAAAAGTTTATAGACAGTCATTTAGGTGTCACCTACTCTGATCGTGTCACCCGGTGCAGATTACACTCCCACCCCCGCACCCCCCCCAAAACAGCCCTAGTGATGCCAGTGCCATAGGACATGTGTACAAAGTGAAGTGAAGGGAAGGAAGTTTAGGGCAGAGATCAGGGGTATGTTTTCTTACACAGAGAGTTGTGGGTGTTTGGAATGCCTTGCCAGGGATGGTGGTGGAGGCTGAAACATTTAAGAGACTTTTAGACAGGCACAAGGATGGAAGAAAAATAGAGGGTTACAGGGTAGTGAGGGATATTATTTATTTTAAGGAACATATGGGTTGGCACAACATCAAGGGCCGAAGGGTCTGTACTGTGTTGTAATGTTCTATGATAGGTGAGGTTCAAACCCCATTCCAGACACTTTTGATGCTCCTGACCAGCTCTATATTTGCCTCCATCAGATTAATCTGGCTACTTGACTCTCCATATAAAACATAGGTAGGAACAACCCCACATCTCAGTACGGATGATGCCATCTCACTGGCTCTACACAAAGCTCTGGAACACCTGCATAGTAAAGATGCATTCATCAGAATGCTTTTTATCTTTTTTTGAATATTTTATTTAAAAATTTCTCCATACGTGTAGTCAAAGGTTAATGTAATAATACAAATTGAAAAAGGAAAGGAAACTAAAACTACTTACATGATCCAGTGACCCCCCGCCACCACAGAACCTCCCCCCAAACCCCTCACCCTCAAAATAGTTAATATAAAGATATATAGTTATATAAAATAAAAGGAAAAGAAAGAAACTTTCAGGATTGCACAGAGGGATGTCATCTAACACACGTGTTTAAACAGAATTCTTTAATACGATTCAGAGGAGGTTCTCGCAGGTCGAGAGGAACAGGAAGCACAAGATTATAAATTTAAGCCTAATATTTGAGTGCATGGACACCAAAATTTAAAAAAAAAACAGCAGATTTAGTTCTCAAATTATATGTAACTTTTTTCCAAAGGAATACAACTTTGAATTTCTGCATTCCATCATGCCATAACCAAATAAGTATCTGATTTCCAAGTAAGTACAATACATTTCCTTGCCACCGCTAAAGCAACTTCAACAAATTCCAATTGATATATTGACAGTTTTAATTTCGGTTTTGTTCCTTTGATATTTCCTAATATAAATAAATCTGGATTTTGTGGAAATACAACATCTGTAACTTGTTCTAAAAAGTTCCCTAAATCCATCCAAAAAGGTCTTACCTTGGGACAAGACCAAGCTGAATGTAAACAAGTTCCTACAACCTCATCACCCTTAAAACATTGATCTGATCAATCTGATTTCAATCTATTCAATTTCTGCGGTGTCAGATATCACTCATATAAAAAATTATACTTAACTAATCTATACCTTATATTAGCAGTGCTAGTCATACAATCTCTGCAAAGATCTGCCCGTCTTTGTTCATCAGTAACAATATTCAAAAGCCAATTAAGTATTGGCTTGGCAATTAAAAACACAGCAGGTTTCTAGAACAATTATTTCTATTAGGAAAGGTTCAAAAATTACATATAAATCTCAAGATATAAATGAAGCTTTGAAAGAGTTTTCTAAGAAATTATATACATCTGAAGTTGAAAATGATGATGCTACCCTTTCTGAATAATCAAGAACGTGAGGAATTGGATTTTCCTTTCACATTTACAGAGATCATAGAAGCAAATGGGAAATCTCCTGGTGAAGGTGGATACACATTGGAATTTTATTTTAAAAATTAAGATGTATTAATGCCCTTTTTGATGGATGTTTTGAAACAAGCAATGGATTCTTTATCAGACTCTTTTTCTAAATCTATTCTTACAGTTATACCTAAGAAAGATAGACATCTGTTAAAAACTGAATCCTATAGACCTATTTCTTTATTAAATCTTGATTATAAAATTGGATCTAAGGTTTTATCAAACAGGTTGGATAACTATTTTCCAAAGTTAATTCATTTAGATCAGGCTGAATTTATTAAGAATCATTATTCTGCAGATAATATTGAAAAATTAATTAGTTTAATTAATATTCCTCTTGCCAATGATTTCACTATTCAATGCCAAAAAGGCATTCAATGGGTTTTTTATTTAAAGTACTGGTTTGAACCAATCTTTATTAGTTGGATTAACTCTTTATACAAAATCTTTCTGTTAGAATAGTGACAAATGGCCAAGTATCATCATCTCTTTTATAAGAGAGGTCTACTAAACAAGGGTGCTCTTTGTCCCCGGCACTGCTTGTATTAGCTCTTGAACCTTCGGCACAATTGATAATACAGGATAGTGGCATTTTGATTGACTTAACAGAACCACAAAATTCATTAACATTATTATATGAGAGATTGAAACAATATGGACAAATATCAGGTTATAAAATTTATTGGGATAAAAGTGAGATTTTGCCATTAGCTGTTGGTGATTATACTCAATGTATGAAAATTGTTCAATTTAAATGGTCAGATCAAATACAATATTTGGGTATTAAAATTGATAATCAGTTAGATCATTTAGACAAACTCAATTATTCACATTTGTTTAATAGTATTAAAGAGGATTTAAATAGATGGAAAGTTTTACTGATAAGATTAATAGGTAAGTTAATTGTATTAAGATTAATGTTTTTCCTAGAATTCAGTATCTTTTTCAATCTATTCCTTGTGAGGTTCCTTTAAAATTTTTGAAGATTTAAACTCTATAATAAGAAAGTTCTTACAGAGACGTAAAATAGTAAGGGTTTCTTTACGAAAATTAACTTGGAAATATGTATTGGGAGGTTTGCAGCTTCTAAATTTTCAAAATTATTTTAAAGCAGCACAATTGAGGCCTGTTAAGAGAATATTTGATTTGGATAATTCATTAGTATGGGCTAATATCGAATTATCTAATATTGGTGAGAAAAATATGATGCAATTTATTTATAAATGGAATACTAAGTTATTAATTATTAATAATGGTCCACTGATTTTGAGACATTTAATTGGATTATGGAACAAAATAAATGATGAGCTAGGTACCCAGGAGAAAATTTCAGCAAAACTCCTCTAAAATCATAACAAATCTTTTTCTTTCACTCTTAATTATCAGTTTTTGAAAATATTGAATCAGAAAGGAATTAAAACAGTACAAGATTGTTATAAGGCTGGTTATTTTATTTCTTTTCAGAGAATGAAAGAAAAATATGAAATTCCAAATAATATTCTCTTTTGTTATTATCAGGTTGAAGTGTTACTATTGGATAATTTTGGGCATACTTTGAGATTACCAAGGCAATCAAATTTTGGAACTTTACTTATGGAAGGTGGCAAAAAGAAATTTATTTCTGGAAATGTATAAACTGTTACAAAGTATAATGCCTAAATTAGATGTTCATAAATCAAGATTGAAATGGGAAGAGGATTTTGGAATTACAATCGACCATGATGACTTGAGATCTATTTGTAAGTATAGTAGGTCTAAGATTATTAATGTTCGATTTAGGTTAGTTCATTATAATTTTTTGCATCAATGGAACTTAACTCCTCAGAAATTAAAGAAATATAATTTAAGTTCTTCAAATTTATATATTTTAGATGTTCTGAAGAAGTAGACTCTTTTTTACATTTGACTTGGTTACAGGATAAGGTTAAACATTTTTGGAGATGGCTTAAGGAATTTTTAGAGAAAGTTTATAAGATTCAATTACCAGTGAACCCAACATTGTTTTTATTAGGTAATGTTAAAAGGTTGAGTTTGATTTTGAGGTTGACTAATTATCAAATTGTGTTTTTAAGGTTGGCGATGGCAGTAGCAAGGAAATGTATGGATATAGCTTGAAAAAATGAGATTGATTTGGGTTTGCTGAGGTGGCATATAGAACTGAGGTCATGTATTTCTTTGGAAATAATAATATATCATATTTTTTTATAAAGTATGGAGCCCCTATTTGGACTATATGGGTTTAAAATTTTGAATTCCCTGAAGGTCATTGTGGTGGGGTTGCTTTGATCCATGGTGGTTTACTGTATTTTGGATGTTAAATCTCCATTTTCTTTCTCTTTACTTTCTTTTGGATCTTTTGGAGTAGGATGTGGGTGGGTATGGGGGTTGGGGGGAGGGGATTATACATTGTACATTAAAAATTTTAAATAAAGCATTAAAAATGATATTCAAATCTAGTTCCCTCCTCTGTCTAGATTTATGAATTCCACATTTTGGAGTTCCTTTTTGTAATAAAGAATATATTGCAGAAGTAAACTTCTTAATAATTCCTCTCCTAATAATAATTTCTACTTCACCATAACCAGGTAAAAACATGATTGGCCCTAACTTGTCCCTCAAATATTTCTCTCAGTTGGAAATAACAAAAAAGGGAATTTTAGGTTATTCCATATTTATTTCCCAACTGTTGAAATGTCATTAATTGACCCCTTTCATAACAATCCTCAACATTTATCATCCCCCCACAAGACCAAATATCTAAAAATTGATGATCTTTTGGAAAAGGTCAAAGAGCATTTTGAGTCAAAGGTGTTTTGGGCAGTAATACACATCCTCTTCCATCAATTTCATCATTTATTTTATTCCAGATATTAATCAGATGCTTCAACAATGGTGTTTCTTTTATCCCAACCATCAAATTTGCATCCCATTTGTATATGAATTCTTCTGCTTATCTCTCTCCTATTTTATTCAATTCTATTTTAACCCTCGATGGTTTTTCTTCTCTTTCAAAAAAGGAGGTAAGAAATTTTGTTTGTGCCACTCGATAATAGATTTGAAATTAGGAAGCCTCCCAATTCATATTTCAATGTTAACATTTCTTGACATTTTACCTTTCCAGAAGAATTTCCTTACATATCTGTTCAATTCTTGAAAATATTTTTGTATTAAAATAGGTAATGTTTGGAAAATATATTGCATTCTTGGAAATATATTAATCTTAATACAATTAACCATTCCCACTAAAGTAATAGGTAAATTGATCCATTAAAAAAAAATCTTCCTCGACCTTTTTAAGTATGGCAAATAATTCAATTTATATAAATTCTTCAGATGATTATCTGTACGAATCCTTAAATATTTAATACCATCTTTTGGCCATTTAAACTGGGTATCCCTTTGGCACTGAGTATAATCTCCTTGAATTAATGGCATAATTTCACTTTTATTCCAATTTATTTTATAACCCCAAATTTTTGCATATTCTTCCAATTTAACGTATAGTTTTTCTAAAGAAGTTTCAGGTTCAGTCAAATATATCAAAACATCATCTGTGAATAAACTAATTTTATGCTCTTCTTGACAAACTCTAAATCCCTTAATTTCTGGATCATTTTGAATTGTTTCTGCAAGTGGTTCTGTAAAGAAAACTGGAGTCTACTTGACTTCACCAACTGAAATTGCAGATATTTGCTCATTAGTCACTACTTTACAATTATTATATAATGGCCTAATCCAGTTTACAAAGGTCAATCCAAATCCAAATTTGTCCAACACCTTAAACAAAACATCCCATTCCAGTCTATCAATTTTTTTTCTGCATCTAGAGCCACTGCAACACTCAAATCTCTTTTTTTTGCACAAAATGGATTATACTAAGTAATCTGGCCACAATTTCAGCTGACTGGCTCTTTTACAAAACCTGTCTGATTCATATTGATTAATTTAGGTAAAATTTACTTTTTCTATTTGCCAAAATTTTTGCAAGAATCTTATACATTTAATAACAAAATGGGCCTGTAAGATGAAGGCTTTAAAGGGTCTCTGTCTTTTTTTAGGTATCACTGTAATTATTGCTGTTGAAAATTATTCTGGGAGAGTATGGGTTTCCAAAACCTATGCTAATACTTACATAAAGATAGGAATTAATAAATCTTTAAATTCATTGTAAAATTCAGACAGGAGTTCATCCTCTCCTGGAGATTTATTACTCTGTAATGAACTCATAGTCTCCCTCACCTCTGACTGAGTAAAGGAAGCATTAAATTCAATTTGCTCTTCCAAACTTAATCTAGGCAAAGTTACTTGTAATAAATAACTAGTTTATTTTAGTCTTTTAAAGATTCTGAGCTATACAATTTCAAAGAAAAATTCTTAAAAGCTTCATTTATTTATTGAGGCATAAGTAATAACATTAGTATCCTTTTTAATTGCATTAATTGTTCTCAAGATTTGCTCTTTCTTTAATTGCCAAGCAAGTGATCTTTCACCTAATTTATAATGTCTGTTTTGTTCTTGTAATTGCTTTCTCTGTTCTGTGAGTTTGTAATGTGTTATACTGAAGTTTTAAAATTAATTACTTGTCTATGGTTATCTTCAGAACACTGTTTTTGAAGATCCTTTTCCAAAACTGTTATTTTTCTTTCTAACTGATCAGTCTCTCTCATATACTCTGTTGTGTCAGGGTTGTACCATTGGAGGTCTTAATAAACACTAGAAAGGCTTGTAAGTTTAACAGGACATTTCTTTACTCACATTCGGCTACTGGGTTGTGTATTGATACAATGTATCTCACTGCACATGCACCACTCTTAAGTGTGATGTGGCTCTGACAGTGTTAGTGCTCTAGCATAAAATAGTCCCAGGTTGCCACAGTATATAACATACTCCTTTTAATTTTAGAAGTAAAACTTACAACTTGACCTCTTAAATACGCTTTCCCATATAATAAACTTATCATTTTAGAGTTCAATTTTATATCAGAAAATGTTCAAACTCACAAAAATCTTTTCTTTTCAATAATAATGAATTCAATCTGCTTCTATAAATGATTTTATCTTTATCAGGCATTTCAATCGTTATTAATAAAGGTGAATGATCAGATAAATTCCTCACTTTATAATCAGTTTCAAGAATCCTAGCTTGCATTTGTGCTGAAATTAAAAATAGATCAATTCTAGAACAAGAGTCATGCCTACTTGAATAAAATAATCTTTCACATGCTGCATTTCCTCTTGTCTCCTTATTTTCTCATCCATTTGTCCTATTTCTTCTTCATTTTATTCACAACCTCTCACACTCTGTTAGTTTTCCTCTTCATTTCCACTTTCATTACTTTAAACAGATGTATTATTGCTGCAGTTAAATCTTCTACTTTACTTTGTGAAATAGTCTTAATTCCTTTAATTACCTCCTCTTCCTGTTGTTATTCTTCTTATTCATCTTCTCTTGCAGATCCTCCTCTGGAGCCCAACTCCTCATCATAGAGCACTGAAGTGGAGGTCCCCGACTTCACCATGACTGTGGCCCTAATCCCAGTAGTGCTTTGAGCTTCTCAGTACTGTGCACTTGTGACTTCTCGTGCACACGCAGTTCAGTTTCAGGTCCCCCCCACCCTCAACACCATCATTCCATAGTTGCGAGTGATGCCAGTGGATGGCCCTTCGAAAGAATCACTCACTCGGGGAGCAGCCCGAGCACTAGCTTCCTGCTTTGTTGACGAAGTAGGCCTTGTATCTTTTCTCATCAGGCTCCAGGTAAGGCTGCAGCTAATTTTTTCTCTTTTTGGAGGCATTTTTATTGTAAAGTATAAGTATTTAGATGTACTTTAAAGGTATTAATTAATTTAAAACATTACTTAATGATCATTTTTTTAACTAATTAAACAAGGGAGTCAGGTCAAGTGCTAAACCTATGGCATCACGTGGCATCCTTTCCCACAGGATACTTTTTATCGACTACAGTTCAGCATTTAACACTATCATCCCCTCAAACCTGATCAGCAAACTCCAAGACCTGGGACCCAACGCCCCTCTGTGTAATTGGATCCTGAGTTTCCTCACCTCCAGGCACCAATCAGTGGAGATTGGTAAGAACTTCTCCTCCACAATCCCCATCAGTACTGGAGCACCACAGAGCTGTGTTCTTAACCCCTCTTTGACTCACTTTACACCTACGACTGTGTGGCTCAGTACGACAATAACACCATCTACAAATATGCTGACGACACCGTGGTAGTAGGTTGCATAAAGGAAGGGGATACAAACAGGAGGGAGCTTGAAAACTTGGCTGAATGGTGCACCAACAAGAACTTCGCACTAAATGTCACCAAAATTAAGGAGCTGATTGTTGACTTCAGGAAAGGAAAGCCAGAGGTTTACAATCCTCGGTGTACCATCAGAGGTCTTAATAAACACTAAGAAAAGCTTGTAAGTTTGGAAGCACAAATCTTTACTCACATCAGGCACTGGTCATATAGTCATACTCTGTTGCACTGAGCATGCTCACCACTTAAATGTGATGTGGCTCTTACAATGTGCCTCACTGAGCATGCTCACCACTCAAGTGTGGTGCGGCTCTTAGTCTTGCAATGTTCATGCTCCAACATAAAATAGTCCCAAGTTTCCTTTGTATACAACATCCTTCCATATAGGATGAATGTGTTGTAGAAATTCACTATGCCCATGAAGGCCCTTCAGTGTTGTCGGTCTAGCGAATCACCATATGGCATCCACGTTGTCTGGTAAAGTGGAGGCGCTGGCAGTGGCAATTTTGTGGCCCAGAAAATCTATCTCAGTGAGGCCGAACTGGCACTTCTCCAGGTTGATGGTGAGGCCAAACTGTGTGAGACAAGTAAAAAGCTGGCAGAGGTGCATCATGTGCTCCACAGGCGAGTTGCTGGCAACCAGGATGTCATTGAGGTAGATGAAAAGGAAAGGCAAATCTCTGATGACTGCATCCACGAGGCGCTGGAATGCCTGTGCTGCGTTTTTTAAACCAAACAGCATGCATAAGAATTTGAACAGGCCGAATGGGGTGATGATAGCTGTCTTTTGGAAGTCATCTGGGTGTACGGGGATCTGGTGGTATCTCCAGATCAGGTCGACTTTGGAGAAAATCTTTGCACCGTGGAGGTTCACCACAAAATCCTGGATATGGTGAATTGGATAGTGGTCCAGCATCATTGCATCGTTGAGATGTTTGTAATCCCACAGGGTCTCCAGCTGCTGTTGCACTTGGGTACCAAGTGGAGGGGTGAGGACCACAGACTATTGGAATGACAGATGATGCTGAGCTCCTCCATGTGCCTAAACTCTTCCTTGGTGAGGTTGAATTTGTCCAGGGCCAGGTGGTGGGCATGTGAATGAAATGGTGGGCCAGTGGTGGCGATATGGTGTTGGACGCCATGCTTGGGCATGGCTGCCGTGAACTGGGGTTGCAAGGTGGAGGGAAATTCAGCGAGGAGTTGGCAGTACTGGCCGTGTTGGGTTTCCATGGAAGCAAGTTGGGAGGAAGGCTCATTGGACTTGCCGAGGGTCACCATGTGGAAGTCTCAACATGGACTAGTCTACCCTGGAGGTTGATAAGTAGGGAGTGCACATCGAGCAGAGATTTATCCTCTGAAGCGCAAGTGTGAAGGAACATTGGAATGTGGTATCACTGAAACGTACTCTGCCTATTTCCAAATGTTTTGATGGCGATGTTATGGCAGCATGCAGGGAAGGTCTGAGGGGTCTCGTGCACTCTCAAGTGCCTTTGGGATTATGGCATTTATCTCCGCCCCCATGTCTACAAGGAACTTGCACCTTGAGATGCTGTCACAGACATGGAGAAGGTTATTTGTCATCCAGGCATCACAATCTCTAACGACGGCTGGCCCTGTCATTTCCCAGGAACAAACATGGCTGACTGCACCTGCGTGCTGATGCACCCCTCCCCCCCAACATTGGTAGTAGAAACACCACCTTGGATTGGACCTCTCTGTTTTCTGGTAGGGTAGGGCCTGATTTGGACGTTGTCCTCAGTAATGGCCATGCGACACGGTTGACCGAGTCTATGGCTTCGCGCTCGGAATGATAGAGAACATCCACTCACACTGTAACCCTGAGTGTTTCACTGAAGTCTGTGTCTGCCAACAGGAGTCTGATGTCTTCGGGCATCTGCTCGAGAAACACCTCCTCGAACATAAGGCAGGGCTTGTGCCCTTCCGCCAGTGTGAGCATTTTGTCCATGAGGGCAGATAGGGGTCCTATTGCCTAGGCCACCCAGATGCAGGAGTCTGGCTGCTCGCTTGCGTGGTAAGAGGCTATACGTGCTAATGAGGAGGTTTTTCAGAGCCATGTATTTACCTTCCTCTGGCGATGCCTGAATGAGGTCATCGACTCGTGAGGCAGCTTCCTGGTCGAGTAAGCTGACGATGTAGAAGTATCTCGCCGAATCAGAGGTTATCAGTTTGATCTGGAACTGGGCCTCTGCTTGGTCAAACCAAGTGCATCCAGAAAGTTGGCAGCTTCAATGCTGCGGTAGCCTTTAAGTCTCATCTTGGACCCACCCCTAATGTACCAGTGCTTGCGTCCCAATGACACAAGAGCATACGCATCCTTCCAGTCTGGACCAGAAGAGATGGTCCCGCAATGCCATCCTTGCCACAGCTGCCCCGCCGACTGCGCGTAAAAAGTGGGGTCGGTTTGCCATTGCAACATGTGTGTCGCTATAAACCTTACATTTCTTCTCCAAAAAGGAGAGAGAATTTAAAAAAAATTTTATGACAAAATCCCCTCTAACTAATCCAAAAATAAATAAATAAAAGACAAAGGGACGGAGTCGTCTATTCTGAGAGTAAAGTAAGAAAACAAAGGGTTTCCTGGTTGAAACCAAATTTACCATAAGGAACTAGGAGAGAATCCAGTATAAAATTCTGATTCTTAAACTATATGGGAATATTGAATAAACAGTTAACAAACTTCTTCTTATTTAAAAGATGTATCAAATGTCCGACTCCTGAGTTTCTCCAAACTTAGACATGACGTGACAACAGAGAGCCATTGAGGTTGAGTCGATGGGTTCGGACCCTTCTATTTGAGTAATGTGGCTTTTCTAGACAATAATGTTGAAAAGGCAATTTTTCACTGTGCAGAGACAGGCATGTGTCCCGTCTCCACTGGTATGATTCCAAAAAGCTGTTCCAAGTTATCTGACCTTAGCAATACTTTTCTTTTGGGGAAAGCCAGAGGGACTCAGCAGGCCAGGCAGTATGCATGGAGAGAAATGGATAGTGGATGCTTCAGACCAGGAACTTTCCTTCAGACTGTCCTGAAACAGGACAATCCGAAACGTTGACTGCCTTTTTCCCTCCATCGATGTGGCCTGACCTACTCCAGCACCTGTAGTTTTTTGTGTCTTTTGTGGAACAAAGGGACCAGGCCCAAAATGTCGACTGAGTGAAACATGATCGGCTGCAGATGCTGTGATTGGAGTAGAAACACCGAAATGCTAAAGGAACTCAGCTGGCCTTAATCTCTACATTGGCCAGACTGGACGCAGACTGGAAGATTGCTTTTTTGAGCACCTTGGCTCCACCCGCCACAATAGCATGGATCTCCCAGTGGCCACCCATTTCAATTCCCCAACCCATTCCCTTGCCGACATGTCTGTCCATGGTCTCACGTACTGCCAGACTGAGACCAACCGCAAATTAGAGGAGCAACACCTTATCTTCTGAGTGTGCATCCTCCAACCCGATGGCATTAATATTGACTTCTCTGCTTTCCTTAAAACCACCCCCCACCCCTTCTTTCCCCCGTCATCTCTCCATTCCCTGTCTCCTTTTTCACAGATGTGATCAATTCTACCTACTCACATATCACATCCAACTAACACCTTTTGTGGGTCTGGATTCCTCCCCATTGTTTGATTTCTGAGACTTTCAGATTTTTCCTGCTTCTGCCTTTTCTGATGTTACCTTGAAGAAGGGCTCAGGCCCAAAATGTCGACGATATATCGTTGACTCCTGTAGATGCTGAAAAGACTTGCTGAGTTCCTCCAGCATTTCAGTGTTTTTGCTAAAACATTAACCATCTTTCATTTCTATGGTTGCTGCTTGATCTTCACACATCTGAACTCAGCACCTTGTTAAACTCCAGAGCTCTATCAACTTCATTTTAAAAACAGTGCATGCAGACCTGTTGGAAAATAAAGGGCGAGTAAGCAGGTGTTTATATTTTCCTGTTGTTGGAAGAGAGTTGCAATGTGTGCAATTTTTTTCATTGTTGTTTTGTAACACATCAGCTGGAATTAGCCTTCATCTTTTTTATTTATACTGTCCCTTCATCAAGGGCTCATGCCCGAAACATCGGTAATACACTGCATCTATCTCCAATGGATATTGCGAGACTAGCTGAGTTCCTCCACTATTTCTGTGTGTGTCTTACGGGTGGTGGTGGGGGGGGGGGGGTGTTCAAACAAGTTGAGAGGTACACAGACCTGCATCAATAAAATGACAGCCAGCTTTGACCATTTTGGAGTTGATGGTAAAAATCTGCAGGCATCTAAAGCAGGAGATTGGCTTCAGGTATGACAGACAGCTAGAGGAACCCAAAGTGAAAATCAAAGCAAAAAAACTGCAGATGGTGGAAATTTGAAATAAAAACTGGAAATGTTGGAAATTGCAGCAGGTTCAGCAGCATCGGTAGGATGGGGAACAGGGACATTGTTTCAGGTTGAGGATATCCTGTCAAACGTTTTGGTGAAGGGGATCTGATTTGAGAACTCCCACAGATACAACTGAGAGTTGAGGAGATAACTTCTTTATAGGCAATATTACAAAGTATTGAACATGTGGTCTGCTGCAGGACCTTGGTGTGTTAGGCAGCATCAGTTAGATAAAAAGAAGCATTGATGTTTCAGGCTGGAAACCTTTGTCAACACTTCATGAGTCTTGATGAAAGACTCCATCTCAAAACGTAGAACATTGCTACAGTCACATATCATGTGAAGGAGATGGAATTATTACAGTCACGGACTGTATGAAGGAAACAGAATCAGAATCTATAGTCGTGAACAAGTCATGAAATTTGGTGTTTGCAACCATTATAAACATCTTACAACATTACAATAAAAAAGTGAAAATAATAATGCACAAAAAGTAAGGCAGCATCTTGGGTTCATTGATTATTCAGGAATCTGATGGCAGTGGGGAAGAAACTGTCCTTGTGCCGCTGAGGGCTTGTCTTTCAGCTCTTGTACCTTTTTCCTGATGGTAGCAGAGTGAAGAGGGCATGGCCTGGGTGGTGGTGGGTCTTTGAAGATAGAGGGTGCTTTTTCAAGACACCGCTTCATGTAGATGTCCTCAAAGGAGTGCCTGTGATGTTGCAGGCTGAGTTAACAACTATCTGGAGTTTATTCTTGTCCTGAAAGTTGGTGCCTCCATATCAGGCAGTGATGCAACCAGCCAGAATGCTCTCCACAGTACATCTGCAGAAGTTTTCAGTCTTTGGTGATGTACCGAATCTCCTCAGACACCTCACCACTTTGTGATTGCATCAGCAGGAGAGAGCAGTACTATAGTAATGGATCACGTGAAGGAATGGGATTTACTACAGAGAAAATATTACTTAAGTATGGACCATGTATAGGGGAGAACATAACTGCTGTCACCGACCATGTGTAGGGAGAGCATTAGTACATTCATGGACCATGTGAAGGAGAGACCTTTTCAGGTAATGGAGCATTGTAGAAAGCAAAACCACAGTCATGAATGAGCATAGGAGAGTGCAAAACGATAGTCATGAAGTCATGATAGTCATGAAGAGCATTACCATGGTCATGGACCATGTTTAGGAGAGAATGTTAATAGAGTTGTTGACCACATGGAAGAGAGACCATTAGTGTAGTGATGGACTGTGCAGAAAGAGCATTACTTCAGTCATGGACCAAGTGAAGGAGAGAGCATTGCGGCCGACTCTGACTATGTGTAGGATGAGCATAGCTACAGTCATGGAGTGTGCAGGAGGGATCATTACTACTGTCTGGGACCATGTGTCAGAGGGAACATTACTACAGTCATGGCCATTGTAAAGGAGAGAGAGTTACTACAGTCATGGAGCATGTGTAGGAGAGAGAGAGAGCTCTACAACTGTCATGGAACATGTGAAAGAGGGAGCCTTGCTATGTTCTTGGACCATTTGTAGGAGATAGAATTACTACAGTGAAACCATGTGAAAGAAGGAGCATTACTACTGTCCTTGGCAATGTGAAGAAAGAACATTGGTCCGATCATAGACCAAATGTCTGACCGTGCATGACCATGTGTAGTATAGAGCATTTCTATAGTCATGGATCATGTGAAGGAGAGAATATTATTACCATCACTGACTACGTGTAGGGAGAGCATTATTACCGTCATGGACCATGTGTAAGAGAGAACATAACTACAGTCATGGACCATGTGTAGAGAGAGAATTATTAAAGTCATGGACTATATCTGGGAGATAGCATTACTACAGTTACAGGGAAAACACTACCTTAGTCATGGAGTTTTGCAAGGAGAGCATATTGTTGCAGTAATGGATCATGTGTTGGAGACAGCAGACAGTCATGAGCCGTGTGTGGATACCCCATTTCTGCAGTCATTACCATCGTCAGGGAGCATGTAATGGAGAGGTTATTACTAAAGTCAAGTACCATGTCAAGGAGAGAGATCTACTACAGTCAAGGAGAGAACACTACTGCAGTCCTGGAATAGGTGTAGGAGAGAACAGAACCAGTCTTACTGGCACAATTGAATTCTCCTTTTTGAAGTGAGTATGTCCCAGGAGAGAGCGCTACTAGTCATGGACTATTTGAAGAAGGGAAGATTACCACAGACACAGACCATTTGTAAGAAAGATCACGAGTGGCGTAGTTAGCATAGTGTTCAGTACAATGCTGTTATAGTGCCAGGGATCCAGGTTTGAATTCAGAAGTAAGAAATTTGTACTTTCTTCCTCTGTCTGTGTGGGTTTCCTCCGGGAGTTCGTTTCAAGTTTATTTTCATTTGATTGTGCAAGTACAACCTGACGAAACAGCATTTTCCAGTCCTCGGTGTAAAACATGCAGACACACAACCAGACATTACATGCTTACAGGCAAATAATACATAGTAGGATAAGTATTATATCTAAATAAGTAAATAAATAAATATTGTTTTGTACAAATGAGAATTTTGGATAGTTAGTGTGAGGAGTTCCTTCAGTGTTCTCACTGCCTGTGGGAAGAAGCTGTTCCTCAGCCTGGTGGTGCTGGCTCTGATACTCTTGTTTATCTTCCCTGACGAGAGCAGCTGGAAGATGCTGTGTGCAGGGTGGAAGGGGACCTCAATTATTTTTGTGTGCCCTCTTCAGACGATGATCCTGGTAGATCACGTCAATGCTGGGGCGGCGGGGGGGGGGGGTGGAGAGAAGGGAGACTCCAGTGATCCTCTTTTCCTCTCTGCCACTCTTATGGTCTTGGGATTGACCTCCAATCCATTTCTCTGCAGCAACCGTACCACACTGTCATGCGGCCGGCCAGGACACTCTCGACAGAGCTTCTATAGAAGGCTGACATGATGGCTGCCGGTTGCCTTGCCCACTTCAGTCTGCTCAGAAAGTCCAATCACTGTTGTGCCTTCCTAACAAGTGAGGAGATGTTGAGTATCCATGATAGGTCACTAATTAAGTGAATTCCAAGGAACATGGTGCTCTCTATTTTCTCTACTTCAGGGCTGTTGATGTGTAGTGCTGATGGTTGCTGATGTGGCCAATGACTGTCGTGTCATCTGCAAACTTGATGACCCTGTTGGAGCTGGATCTGGTGATGCACTCGTGGGTCAGTAGCATCAACAAGAGCAGGGTGAGTGCACAGCCCTGAGGTGCACCAACGCTCAACATAATAGTGCTCGATATTCTGCTACCAACCTGGACAGACTGTCGTCTTCCCATTATAAAGTCCAGGATCCAATTACAGAGATGGGTGGTGAGTCCCAGGGAGGACAGCTTCCCCACCAGCCTTTGTGGATTGATCATATTAAACGCCAAGCTGAAGTTAATGAAGAATAGCGTATGAGGCATCATTCTCCAAGTAGGCCAGGACAGAGTGAAGGGACAAGGCTATAGCATTGTCTATGGACTGGTTTCTTCTATAGTTGAATTGAAATGGGTCCAGCACATCAAGGAGGTGTGCATTGACATGTTCCATTACCAGACACTCAGCATTTCATAATGGTGGAGGTCAGTGCCACAGGACGGTTGTCATTCAGGCCTGTTATTGTTGCCCTCTTGATGATAGTGGCTATCTTGAACCCAGAATTCAGAGTTCAGATTTCTTGTCAGAGGACATACATGATATCACATATAACCCTGAGAACCTTTTTCCTGTGGGCGCGGCAGAATTACCACTAACTGGTAGTGCAAAAAATAAACTGTACACAGTGTCCATGTAAACAAAGAACTGTAAACAGATAATGAATGTAAACAAACTGCCTGTGCAATACAGGGAGAGCAAAGATAATCAATAAAGTGCACAAGTCAGAGTCCTTAAACGAGTCCTTGATTGAGTTTGTTGTTGAGGAGTCTGATGGTGGAGGGGGAGCAGCTGTTCCTGAACCTGAACTTGTGACACCTACATCTCTTTCCTGATGGCAGCAGCGAGAACAAAGTGTGTGCAGGGTGGTGTGGATCTTTGATGATTGCTGCTGCCCTCTGACAGCAGATATACTCAATAGTGGGGAGAGTTTTGCCTGTGATGTTCTGGTCTGTGTCCATTACCTTTTGGAGGGCTTTATGCTTAGGACTATTGGTTTCCCCCAATACCAGACCATGATGCAGCCGGTCAGCACATTTTCCACCACACCTGTGTAGAAATTTGCCAGGGTTTCTGGTGTCATACCAAACCTCCGCAAACTCCTGAGGAAGTGACTCCCAAGAACCTAAATTTGCTCACCCTCTCCACCTCTGAATCCCCCAATGATCACTGGATCGTACACCTCCAGCTTTCCTTTCCTGAAGTCAACAATCAGCTCCTTAGTTTTGTGCTGCCTGTTGCAATAGTAACTACAATCATGGCCCATGAGTAAGGAAGAACATTACTCAAGTCATGAACCATGTGTAGGGGTAGTGAATTACTACAGGCATGTTCCATGTTTGGGAGAGAGCATTACTACAGGACAACTATGTGAAGGAGAGATCATTTCTACACTCAGACCATGAAAAGGAGAGGGTATTACTGCAATCACAGTCCATATATAGGAGAGATTGGAAATCATGAACCATGTGCAGCAGAGGGTATTACTACAGTCACAGATGATGTGAAAGAGAGAGAATTATTTGAAATGTAATTCCACACCAAGCTTTCACCTATGGCCTGGAAGGCATGGATTTTCAGAAGTATCATTTGGTAATTGATGAATCAACTCATAGAGAAGGTCAATAATCACAGAGCTTTCAATTGATTAGGGACTGTGAGCACAGCTTTGTATGGATCTCAGTGCTGTGGTTATTTTATCTCCATCAGCCCATGGTCTTCCTCTGCCACTCCAAGCACCCAGCTACATATTTAGACCCTTATTGTAAATGCAGTGGCGGATTAACCATTAGGCTGAGTAGACTGAAGCCTAGGTGCCCAGGAGGCTCATCACAAGTACTGGTACACCAATGTAACCACTTGTCAATATGGGCTGGTGCTAGTCCTGAGACCACCCGTCAACCAAGGCTTGCGAAAGTACTGTGTTCACCTGTCAATTAGCAGTGGAATCTCAGTCTCATCTATCACTTTGGGCACTGTCAATCTTGCCTTTCAATCAATGCATGCATTTATACGTGTGCGCGAGTCGGAGGTCTGCCTCCTGCAGCAGAGCTCGGCTCCTGCAGTGTCGTTCATGGGAGATTTACTTTGTAAAAAGACTTTTCAAATTATTTGGGGCCAGCAGACAGCTTCTGTAAGGTAAAGATTTGTTTGATTTTAATGAAGTTTTTCCTCCCCTCCTCCAACCAAACACCAACAGGCGTATTCCCAGCACAGACCCGCCAGTTAAATTTAGAATATTTGAGGGCATCGTGCCCAAACGCTAATAAATGGAACAATTTCACTTTATCCTATTCAATGAAGGATGGAGGATGTGGGGCAGGAGGGCAAGGTCAAGGGGGACCTTACTAAAGCTCAGCCAAGTGGCCTGGCTGATAGTTAATCTGGCAGTGTGTAAATGATCATAGGACTGACCTTTCAATACCCATGACTGTTGTTACTTCCAGAACAAGTATTGGCACGGAGGATGGGGCCAGATGTGTGAGAATTATGATCAAACTCCATGCAATTTTGTAGTTGGAACATTGTTTTTTTGCTATCTCTACACACTGGATCAGATATCCGAACTGCTAAATCAGCAAGCAATATGTCTGGTTGAAAACAACTCTTGAGTGATCCTTGCACACAATGGCCTGAAATTGCTGTATGGTCTTTACTTCTCTATGTAATCATATATCTGCTGAAATATTTATTCACCATGTATTTCTAACAGCTGAAGGAAAATTGAGGTCAAACTCCACATTTCGATGAAGTCACTTCTGTCCTGGTTCAATGCTGCATCTGATTGATTGTTCATACGGGTTTTTGGTTTTCTCTTTTGATTAATTTGCCACTCTAATACGCGGAAAGAATGGAAGTTTATTCTTCTAAATAAATTAGCAAAGCACATGGTACCGTGTGCCCACCAGTGAAGCATCTTTGCTAAATGCTCCATTTGGTTTTGACTTCAATTCACTTGTTTTGGGTGTTTTTAATCTTTGAAAGTATTACTTTATTCATAAGAGTTGAAGATGTATTATGATGTAAATTCACCTACAAACCATCTCATTCCATTTGCATTATACCAGCATGATATCAATTTTCCTTTGTGGAAAACCAGATGCAAGTTTATAAGATCGTGATAGGCATAGAAAATTCAAGATTCAAGATTCAATTTATTGTCATGTAATAAAACAGGGTCATATTACACAGAATTGCTTTTGCCTGCTGTAAGGCAGAAGGGTTCAGCATCGGCAGAAATTGTCTGAAGTGCCTCTTACAGTCAGAGAGAAGTAAAAGAGAGTCTCCCCCAGAGTCACCGAGTGTCTGTAGATTCATCTACAGCCCTTCCACACCCACACAGAGTCCAAACCATTGGCAACCCGAGCTCCAGATCCAAACTTCAGACACAATCAAGAACCCTTCAGCACCTTCGGCACCATCTCACATCCCGGTTCTGATACCTAGTCCCCCTACAGCAAGTTTCGAGCCAGCCTCCAGCAGTGTGCAGCCCAGTGCGAGTCCCCAGACAGCAGTCTCCAACAGCCCATAGCCTGCGTGGGCTCCTCCCCTCGAGTTGCCAGCAGCCTGCCGCATGCGAGGGTCTTTCAGCCACAGATCCCCCTCACTAGTCCGCCGCCGTGGTCACCATCCGTTGGTCATCTCTTCTGCTTCTCCTTCTCAGATGGGGGGATGGTGTCCCCGTTTTCTGGTGCCCTGCGCCAGACCTCCGCTCCCCTAAAGTCTGAAACCCATCGTGGCAGTTGCCGATCAGAGGTGGTGCCATCTTGGGATCGCGGGATTTTAAATAAAATCACTGTCGGATCCTGTAACAGACCGCTTAAAGCCTGTGTGGTGCTCACGGCAGCTGACTCGCTGGTTGGACCCCATGGGAGCGCTGTATCTCTGCTCCTCGCTCTCAGGGATCCGTTGCCATTACAGTGGCTCCAGCAGCACCACCATTTCCATTTCGGATAGACAGGATAGACAAAATCATTTCCCCAAGGTACACAGTCCGAACCATTGCCCCACAGACGAAAGGTGAAACACTCAAAGACAATGCATTTAAGGTGAGGGGGAAAAGTTCAAAGGAAATGTTCAGGGTATGTTTTTTTACATAGGTGCTTGGAACGGGCCACTGAAGTCACAGGAGTAACTGGGTTGGCCATTTTAATTTTCAAGCCGCCAGTAGAAATGAGCTGGGTCAGTTTAATTGGGTTTCCTGATTACATCCGAGGTAGGGCAGTGACCCGTTTGACTTTGGACGGATCCTTTCAAGCTGCCTTGTGAGTAGGGAGCTAACTGGGAAAATTGCTCAGTTAACCCCATTTTACAAGGCAGCTTGAAAGCACCTACTGTGTTCAGTGTAGGCAATGTAGTTGGAGTGGCCTTTTCCTGTGTTGTATTGTTCTATGTTCATTCTCTGGGCATACTATTCGAGGGCTTTCCTCCTGATTCTAGCCCTCATTATGCAATGATAGGAGTGCCTCAAAGAGCAGCCTTTCCCCATAGAGCCTTTGCAGAGACAAAACCAAGCTTAATAAATCCCTTGGCATCTAGTCTTAGATCTCGAAATATGCCAGTGTGTCATCATTTGGCCATTTTGACAACCTTTTACATTGAGGATGAGCAAGGTTCAGACAGACCAGAAGGTATTTATCACCAAGTAAATCAACATTTTAGGTGGGGCAGAAGTGGAGAAAACAGCTTTAAACACAAAAGTTTAATATCAAAGCCAGATTCAAGTGTCAGAAAGGTCATTTTCATGTCAGACACATTTCTGAGTAAGGTACCACAACATTTAAAATAAATAGAAATTTCTTCCAGCTTGTTTTCTTCATGGAGTTCAATTGTCTTTACCACTTTTTAAATAACATTAAAAGTATGTCATTCTAATTCTGGTAATGAAAGTCACACAAAGAATGAGAAATTTATGGAAGAGTGGTGACATGAGTTCCCTATTCATGCGTCGTGAAGATCACACTGCATTACCAATTCTGCCAGAGGAAAATCAAGGGCTTGGAATTTAAACAAAATGTCAGCCCATTGATGATTTATTATGAAACTGGATGATCTTGAAACATTTGCTCTTCAAAGCTCCTTTCAACACAAAACTCTTTGTTACCTCAGTGGAACCAAGTTGATGCAGAAGAACTAAGACCTTTCTTATATATTTCTCATATTTTAACCTACAGAAGGAAGCCTTTCAGCCCACATTTCTGCCAGTTCTAAATTCTATCAATCCCATTGCCTCATTTATTTCTTGGTGATTTACTCTCACATGTCTATCAGATACACTCTGAAACAAACTATGCAGGCAGAGGGACTATCTCATTTCTGGTCGAGACTCTGCATTAGGACTGAGGGTGTGATGGTCTACAAAATGTCAACACTCCATGTCCCAAAGATCTGCCTCAATCATTCTGTAGAGTGATCCCCAGTGGGGGTGGGGGAGGGAGAGGGGGTGGGTGTGGTGTGGGTGGGGTGGGGTGAGAACTGATCCACGGTGGGGGTGAGTACTGACCCCTGGTGGGGGTGGGGATGGGGGTGGGGGTGAGAACTGATCCCTGGTGTGGGTGAAGGTTGAGAACTCATCCCCGGTGGGGGTGAGGGTGGGGTTGGGAACATGAAATGTTCTTTTCGGGGCTGAGCCCTGTGGCGAGGTCTTCGTGAATCCTCGATTGGAATCAGAGGATCCAGTTCACCAATCCTGGCTTCTGCTGGCCTGGTGTTGTTCCTCCTTAAAGTTGATGTCACCATTGAGATGAAGTAGTGAGATTTGATTAGCTTTTGTTTACTGCATTTCAGTATATCAGTGATTAAAATTGATGTTTATTTGTAATTTGATTTGATATTTATTCCAGCGTTGTTTAATTGGAGTACTGCATTCTTTAAAAGAAGACTCACTCTCAGTGCAATCACAATTCCTGGTAATAAAGAAAATTCATTCGCAAACCAATGTTCTTAAACATAATCATACAATCACCCATAATCCCTGAGTGTCTGTGGCAATCAATTGGAACCCAAATTAAACATTCTGTGATCAGCCTCTGCACTTCTGCCAGGCGAGAGCAAAAAAACTGTCAGTTGGTAAAGATAGATTAACAACACTGAAGGTCATAAAACCGTCAGGGGGCCGATAAATCAAAACAGATTACTCACTTGTCAAGGGTCAGTTTATCTGCCAGTAAAGCAGGTTCGATAACGGGGAGGTGATGGACTAATTTCAAGACCTGGATTAATTACTCCATAAATTGTGATCTTGTTTGTATGTGTCTGGCTAGTTGTGCTGTGTTTCCTGTCTGCTCTTGGTACGTGAAGTCATCCAGACCCATCCAGAAAAGGTGTAATGAAGTACCCACCTGCCCTTGATGCAAAAGTCCCTCCTGTTGCTCCCACTCCTCTGGTGCCAGAGCCCTGGATTAATGGTTTCAGCAGAGATGTCAAATCCCTCTCAATGCAGAATTCAAATTCAGTGAACAAAAAATGAAATATTGATAACTACTAAAGTGTTTAGAGTTCACTTGAGGATATTTGTCTGGTCTGGTTGATTACATTACAAATGGCTGCATCAAAACCGATAAAATGGGGCTGAATGCTCAAACTCTGAACTTGGTAACACTCAGCCACACCCTGCCCAGCTGAACGTGGACTCCTCCTCTGAAGTATGGACTTACAGCTATCTCCCGGGCGAAGTGGTGAAAATGGAAGCAACAAAGGATACCTGACAGCTGCAGCAGGCGGTAAAGCTTCGTTCTCAGAGGAACTCAATGCATTCTACGCTTCATTTGACAACGGTAATAGTGAAAAACCACCCCACCCAACACCCCCACATCCTCTGATGATCCCATCCTGTCTATATCTGAGGATGACGTGTGTGCTGCCTTCAGGAGAGTGAGGATCTGGCCCGGATGGAGAACCTGGCCGAGTATTAAAGATCTGTGCTGTTCAACCTACCAAGGTATTCGCAGATGCCTTCAATATCTCACTCCAGCAGGATGTGGAACCCATCTGTTTCAAACATATGTCAATCATATTGGTGCCCAAGAAAAGTGCAGTAACCTGCCTGAACAAAGATCGATCAGTAGCACTTACATCAACAGTGAAGAAGTGTTTTGGTGATGAAACATATCAGCGCCTGTCTGAGTGGTTCCAGTTCACCTATCGAAGAAACAGGTCTACGGCAGATGCCAACTCACTGGCTCTACACAAAGCCCTGGAATACCTGGACAGTAAAGATGCATACATCAGGATGCTCTTTATCATCTACAGTTTGGCATTTAACATCATTATCCCCTCAAAACTGATCAGCAAACTCCTAGACCTGGGCCTCTACACCCCACTGTGTAATTTGATCCTGGATTTCCTCAACTCCAGACCACAGTCAGTGAGGATTGGTAAGAACATCTCTTCCACAATCCCCACCAGTACTGGAGCACCACAGGGCTATGTTCTTACCCCACTGCTCTACTCACTTTATACCTACGACTGTGTGACTCGGTATGACAGTAACACCATTTTCAAATTTGCCAATGATGCCATGGTAGTGGGTTGTATAATGAAAGAGGATAGGTCAGCATACTGGATGGAGATTGAAAACTTGGCTGAATGGTGCACCAACAACAACCTTGCACTCAACGTCACCAAAACTCAAGAGCTGATTGTTGACTTCAGGAAGAGAAAGCCAGAGGTGTACAATCCAGTGATCATCGGTGGAATCAGAGATGGAGAGGTTGAGCAAATTTAAGTTTTTGGGAGTCACTATCTCAGAGGATCTTTCCTGGACTCAACACTCCAATGGCATCGTGAAGAAAGCACATCAGCACTTTTACTTCTTCAGGAGTTTGCAGGTTTGGTTTCACACCAGAAACCCTGGCAAATCTCTACAGAGGTGTGGTGGAAAGTGTGCTGACCAGTTTCATCATGGTCTGGTGCGGGGACACGAATACCCCTGAGCATAAAGCCCTGCAAAAGATAGTGGACATACCCTAAAACATCACAGGAAAAAACCCTCTCCACTATCAAGAACATCTAGAGGGAACACTACCGTCAGAGAACAGCAGTGATCAAGCATCCACACCACCCAGCACACATTCTGTTCTCGCTGCTGCCATCACGAAAGAGACACAGGTGCCACAAGACTCGCACCACCAGGTTCAGGAACAGCTGCTCCCCCTCCACCATCAGACTCCTCAACATCAAACTCAATCAGGGACTTGTTTAAGGATTCGTACTTGTGCACTTTATTGATTTTTTGAATTCTCTCTATATTGCACATTTGGTTTTTATACTGTTGTTGTCTGTTTGCAGTTTTATTTGTTGTCCAGTTTTATTTTTCACTACCAATTAGTGGTAATTCTACCTTGTCCACAGAAAATGAATCTCAGAGTTGTCTGTGATGTCATCTATGTACCCTGACAATAAATCTGAATCTTGAATCTAATGTTGGATGGGATAATTAGTCTTTACTCATCCCATTTCCCAGTACTTAGCCCATATAAATGGCATGGGTGCCTGTGACCTGTGCCTCCACCACCCTCTCAGCAGTGCACCAACCTCCCCTCTGGTTGTGAAGGTTCTTCCTCAGGTTTGTCAGTGTCCCACCCCATACCTTTCCTTGTGATCTGACACCTCAAACAGGGGGGAAAAAATCTCACTCCCCATCAGCCTTCTCTACTCCAAGAAAAAATAAATTCACCTCCATCCAGTGTCTCAGAGCTGAAACATTCTCCCCCAGTAATACTAACTCCTCTGGGAATTGGTGTCCAAAAGGGAAAGCTGTAATGCAGTGAAGTCGAGCAAAATTCCGACAGGGACTTGGAGAAGGCGTCCTTAAATTTAAAATTTTAATTAAATAAATCTCTTTACAGACAGCGGGGGTATTCTAACCCTTATCCCGATCACTGGCGCTGTAAAGGGGTTGCGCTACCACAACGCCAATATTCTGCTTGTGGCCAATGTATCAGGCTTCTCTGTTTCAACTGTTAGATCTTTTCCTGTCCCAATTAAAGACATTTCTAGAGTTGGGTGGGGTGGGGTTGGGGGGAGGGGGGCGGCAGCAGTGGTCCTGGAATCCTCAACATGAAGTCTCATGGGATCTGGCCAAGCATGGATCAGAAAATCTCCCAATTGACACTGCAGGGTGAACTGGACTCAAAAGATACACTGAAAGGAAACAAAAGGTTCTATGGATGGGCGGACTTAATCGATCCAAGACAGCAAGAGTCAACGGAGGGGAGGAGTGGGTTCATCGGTGCGTGTGACGTCATCGCGGGCGGCGGAAGTGGCGTCATTCCGTGGACCGGAAGTGATATCATTGTAGTCCACGGACGTGGCGTCTTAGTGAGGCGACACTCACGAGGGTGAGGGCTGGTCCGGTTGCATGGCATGCACGTGCTGACCTTTGCCGGCGAGGCCAGAAATAGGGCTGTCGAGGTTGGGGAGCCCAGACGTAGATGCGGGGGAAATGGCGTCGCCCAGCAATCACACGTGGCTGGGATCGGGAAGAAGCCGGCAGGCTTTGAAAGGCATATTTTAGCGAAATGGCCTTTCTTGCCGCATCTTGAACCGGCCTTTCTGGCCGGGCAGTTTTGGCGCGATAGATGAACTGACCCACACCGGGACCCACAGTACTTACAAGGGCGCTGGGTGCCCACAGCAGCGATGTTTTCGTCTACCATCTGGTCTTGGGCCACAGCTGCTGTCTGTGCTGACCACGTGGAGGCCTGGGGAAGCCTGGAGTTGGCTTCGGTGTGCAGGGCAGCTGCCTCCAAGGTTCGGACTACCTTCACTATTTTGGCCAGGGAGTAGATATTGTCCTCTAGCAGCTTTTGCCTGACGGCTCTCGTGCGTAGACCCCAGATGTAGGAGTCTCTGATCAATCTTTCAACCTCCCTTTCATTTACCCCAGGTTCTGCCAGATTCTTCTTTGGCTTGGCTTCGCGGACAAAGATTTATGGAGGGGTATGTCCACGTCTCTTGCAGGCTCGTTGGTGACTGACAAGTCCGATGCGGGACAGGCAGGCACGGTTGCAGCGGTTGCAAGGGATAATTGGTTGGTTGGGGTTGGAGTTGGATACAGTCGGGCTAACTCACGTAGGGTTCCCAGGTAAGACTCGGCTGTCTCCCCGGGTAGTTGGGCATGAATACTTAGAAGGTACCTTGCAAAGACCATGAAGACCATGGTCTCTAGGGTGTTCATCGCTTCTGAGTACCCGGTGCAGTCTTTGAGTGCCTGGAAGGCTTGGGTACCCAGCTTTGAGCAGAGTAAAATGAGCCTTTTTTTGTCAGAGTCCAGGATGCCATCGGCATGTGCCTCGATGATCGCTTCAACCGTGTGCTTCCAGATTTAAAAGCGTGTTTGTGCTTTCAGATGGTGTGGGCAAAGGGAAGGTCATGCCTCACAAGTCTAATTGAGTTTTTTTGAGGAGGTAACAATTGATGCATGTACGGCAGCAGATATTGTCAATATGGATTTTTGTAAGACAAGGTCCCCCACGAGAGACACATTCAGAAAGTCTTGAGACACAGGATCAGTGGGACCTTGGCCATGTGGATAAAAAATGGACTTGTAGGAAGAGACCAGAGAGTAGTCGTGGAAGGAAGGTATTCTGCCTGGAGGTTGGTGACTAGTGGAGTGCCACAAGTATCTGTTCTGGGACCCCTGCTCTTTGTGATGTTTATAAATGATCTGGATGAAGAGGTGGAAGGATAGATCAGTAAGTTTGCGGATGACACGAAGGTTGGAGCAGTTGTGGATGGAGCTGAAGGTTGCCAAAGATTACAAGAGGATATCGACAGGATTCAGATTTATGCAGAAAAGTGGCAGATGGATATCAATCCGGATAAGTGTGTGGTGATGCATTTTGGAAGGTCAAACCAGAAGGCTGAGTACAGGGTTAATGGTCGGTTACTTGTTGATGAACAAAGGGACCTTAGGTCCAAATCCATGCATCCCTCAAGGTTGCCGCACATGTTGATAGGACAGTTAAGAAGGCCTATGGAATGTTGGGCTTCATTAATAGGGCGGTTGAGTTCAGGAGTAGAGAAGTCATGTTGCAACTACAAATCTCTGGTGAGAC
Organism: Narcine bancroftii; assembly: GCF_036971445.1. Classification (NCBI taxonomy): domain Eukaryota; kingdom Metazoa; phylum Chordata; class Chondrichthyes; order Torpediniformes; family Narcinidae; genus Narcine; species Narcine bancroftii. The sequence continues at coordinate 43,447,507 of NC_091480.1, read as the reverse complement.
TACAATTGGAGTATTGTGTTCAGTTCTGGTCACCTCATTATAGGAAGGATGTAGAAGCTATGGAGAGGGGGCAGAGGAGATTTACCAGGATGATGCCTGGATTGGAAAATAAGTCTCATGAGGCAAAGTTAGCAGAGCTGGGACTTTTATCTTTGGAGCATAGAAGGACGAGAGGAGACTTGATAAAGATCTACAAGATTATGAGAGGCAGAGATATGGTGGAAAATCAGTGTCTGCTTCCCAGGGCAGGAATAGCAAACACTAGAAGACATGTAGAAAGTGAAGGGAGGGAAGTTTAGGGGAGACAGCAAGTTGTGGTGGCCTGGAATGCCTTGCCAGGGATGATGGTGGAGGCTGAAAAATAAAGGGTTATGGAGTAGGGAGGGTTTAGTACTTTTTTTAAGGTATATATGGGTCGGCACAACATCGAGGGCTGAAGGGTCTGTACTGAGCTGTATTGTTCTATGGTTCTATGTTCTTTGTTCTATTTTCATATATACTGAAACACACTGAACAGTTGTGTTCTGTGTGCTGTTTAGGCAAGACATCCCATACAGAAGTACAGCAGGTAGTGGAATAATGAAATGGTGTCATGTTGCAGTAACTCAAAAAATGTAGGGTATAGGAGACAAAGGATTGTGTTCAAGAATAGGTCAACGGGTTCAAAGAGAATCAAGGCTGGACATGTGCTATGAGCAAACTCTGGCCTTTATTTACACACAGAGGAATTCACAAAAAGAGCACTCACTGACAGACTAACGTAAACAGCACAGATGTACGGTATACTGAGAAATGAGAGTTTAACTTGTTCAGCACCCACCACCCACAGGCATGGTATACTGAGAAACGAGGGTTTAACTTGTTCAGTGCACACCACCCACAGCCCTGGTATACTGTGTAACTAACGAGTATATATACATGAACCTGATCTCCAGTGTCACTGCAGCTTGGATTCAGGACGGGCTCACTGTCAGCCCTCCAGAGCTGTTCGTGGATTGAAGCCTGGAGTTCAGCAATGGTCACAACAAACACAGCAATAATACAGAAAAAACTGCACATCAGATGTGAATAAATCACTGATAAATATTCTCAACTCCCAATTGGGAATACAAGATTTAAGCACACAATGGTCACCCACCCACAGGCACAACACACTAATGAACAGTAAATTAATTACAACTAACAAATTGTGGTGCGCTGGGGTAACAGCAAGCAAGCACAAAACTCCAAAGACTATACAATAAGCTTTATTCTGCTAAAAGTCCGAACACCAGTTCATGCTTTGGTGGCTCCCGTGTGACTGGCTCAGGAGAGGCTGGTTCATGTCCATATTCTGGTCTGCTGATTAACAGCTGGCCAGGTGGAGTCAGCCCTTAGGTGGTCTATTCAGGTCGGCTGATTGATGGCTGGCCAGGTGGAGTCAGTTCTTAGGTGGTCTTCCTGCAGGTACAGAGATCACTCCTTGCAGTTGGCTGGTGGTCATATCACCACATTCACTCTCTTCTTAAAATTGTCCTGGAGGAGTGTGTGTAAAATGGTGCCAGGTGATATTTACAAGTTTATATTTACAAGTTTAGACAGTCCGGTGGCTGGCAAAGTCTCTGTGACCGTCACAGGGTTGGCTCTTGGTCAAAGGTCGGCGAGGGTGTGGTTGCTACCTGAGGGCTGGGTGGGTCCGGTGTGGTCATGGCAGACGCCGGTGTGGGCAGTGTGGTGTTTATTTGCACATCTGTCCACGGGTGGGGGGGGTGGGGTGGCTGGGTAGGTGTGGATCGGCAGGTGGGTTTCACTAGAGGGGTGGAGGGAATGGTTCGGCCTCCGGATCATGGGCCAAGGGTACCCATGGTAGGGAAGTTAGGCTGGATGGTCGTGATGCTGAGAGGATGGGACCCCTGCTGGTGCCAGATCCCTGGTCAAGACAGTGTCCTCAAGGCCACTGGGGTACCTGATGTAAACATAGTTGTGGTTGGCATGGAGGAGGAACACCTGCTCGACCAGTGGATCATCCTTGTGGGCCCGCAAGTGTTCGCATAGGAATGCCGGTCCCAGAGATGTGAGCCACACTGGGAGTGAGATTCCAGTCGCCAATTTCCTGGAGAATGTGAAAAGGCGCTCATGAGGGATTTGATTTGTAGCCATGCACAAGACCGACCTAATGGCGTAGAGCACCTTGGGGAGGGCCTCTTGCCAGTAGTCAATGAACCACCCTTTGGACCTCAGGGCCAGGAGGACTGCCTTCCAGATCACCCCGTTTTCACACTCCACCTGCCCATTGCCCCTCGGGTTTTAACTAGTTGTGCAACAAGTCGCAATACCTTGTGCTCCTCACTCATGAAGCTGGACCCTCGATCACTATGGATGAATGCAGGGTATCCGAATATGGTGAAGATTGCGTCAGAACCCTGATAACAGTGGCTGTGGAGGTGTCCGGGCAAAGGATGGTGAAGGGAAAATGGAAGTACTCATCTACAACTGTGAGGAAGTAGACGTTTTTGTTCATGGAAGGCAGGGGGCCCTTGAAGTCGATGCTAAGCCGTTCGAAGGGCTGAGTGGCCTTGATGATGTGGGCCTGTGGCAGGCAGAAGAAGCATGATTTGCACTCCACACAGACCCTGCATGATTCGGTCATGGTCTGGACATCTTGGACGGTGAAGGGGAGGTTCTTGGACTTGATGAAATGGTACAGGCGCATGATGCCTGGGTGACAAAGGGTGTCGTGCAGCGCCTCTAATTGGTCAGAACTTCCCAGATCTGTACTTGATGTTGTAGCTCGATTCTCCTGAGCAATATCTTATCATTTTTGATCTTGCCTTTATGGGTGGTGCTGAATATGAACACCATTGCACGCTGGTCAGTGAGGAGGGTGGCAGATAGAGACACCAGTGGCGGACTGCTTCCATGATTGCTTGGGCCTCCTTTTCAATGGCGAAGTGTCCGGGCATGGAACCATGGAGGGTTCTGGAGAAAAAGGCCATGGGTCAACCCTTTTGTTTGAGAGTGATGGTGAGGGCAACAACAGAGGCATCACACTCCACCTGGAATAGGGTGTCTTCGTCCACGGCATGCATCGTGGCATTGGTAATGTCCTGCCTGATGTGGGCAAATACTGCCTGCGCCACAGGGGGGAGGAGAAAGGTGGTGGTCTGGGCCAGGGGGGCGGACCTTGTCCGAGAAATGGGGGACCCACTGAGAGTAATAGGAGAAGAGCCCAAAGCACCTACGAGGGCCTTGAGTGTGTGGGGGAGGGGCAACTCCATTAGTGGATGCATGTGTTCTGGATCAGGACCGATGACACCATGCTGCACGATGTTCCCTAGGATGGTGAGGCGGATGGTGCTGAACACACTTCTCTTTGTTGTAAGTGAGGTTCAGCTCCTCAGCCATCCGGAGAAATCTCTCCAAGTTGTCACCATGGTCCTGCTGGTCATGGCTGCAGATGGTAACATTGTCCAGGTATGGGAAGGTCACTCTCAAGTTGTGCTGGTCTACCATGCAGTCCATCTCCCTCTGAAAAACAGAGGGACCCTGAATGGAATTCAGCGGAACTGGTAGAGGCGCCCATCTGCCTCGAAGGTGGTGTAGGGTTTATCCCATGTATGGATAGGGAGCTGGTGGTAGGCCTACTTTAAATCGACTGTCGAGAAGACTTTATAGCGGGCTATCTCATTGATGGGTAGGTGTCCAGCTGTAATCTGGCTGTAATTGATGACCATCCTCGGTTTGCTTCCCCCTTTAACCACCAGGTCTTGGGCTTTCCAGGGGCTGGTGCTGGGCTCTGATACCTTCCACCAGAATCTGCCTCACTTCGACCTTAATGAAGGCCCTGCTGGCCATGCAAAAGCACCTGCTCCTGGGCGCTTTGGTGTAAGGTAGTTGAAGAGGGCAGGAGGGGTTATCCATGGAGTGGAGAGGCTGCAGGTGGACTGGGGATGGTTGCAGGGCTGTGCGCTGTGGAGTGTGACCCCAGTGGGGGAAGGTCCCGCCTAAAGCGAGGGAAAGGCTTTGGAGGTGGCACTGGATGTCCAGCCCTAAGAGGACTGGGGCACAGAACTTGGGCATAACCATGAGCCAGGGTGTGAGGGCGATCTGACTGCGACATCTGTCACCCCATTGATCGCTAGAGATGATTCGGCTGATCTGGTTGGCTAGGTGAGTGATGGCGTCACCCGGTCCTCACACGTGGTGATGTTTAGGGGAGCTCCCAGCTGGTCATGGAGTGCTGCCGTGCTCCCAACGGGTCTGGGAAGGGGCACATTCGCATAATGGCCTTTCTTCCCACATCAGGAGCAGTACAAGCTCTTCGCCAAACAGCTTTTGCAGGATTATCTGTCTGACCCATACTGGGACCCGCAGTACTTACAGGGGTGCGGGTTGCCAGCAGGGGTGCGAGGTGCTGACAGCAATGATAGTCTCCTCCACGTGCGGCCCTTCAGCTATGGTGGCCATCTGCATCTGCCAGACGAGGTGTTGGGGGAGTCAGGAGTTGAAAAATTTAGCATGGAGAGCTGCAGCCTCCAGGGAGCAGACCACCTCCATAATCCTGGTAAGTGCGGCGATTTTCTCTTCCAGCAGTTTCTGCTGGGCACCCCTCGAGTGAAGCCCTTGCATGCAGGCATCTTGCATAAATCGCTCCACTTCCCCTTCAGTCACCCCATTCTCAGCCAGGCATGGTCATGTTAGCTTCCGTAAGGCCTCCAGGTAGGCATCTGCTGTCTCACCTGGCTTCTGAGACCTGATGCTGAGCAGGTACCTGGTGTAGACCATGTTCGTCGGTGACTTGTACATGGCCTCCAGGATGGCCATTGCCAGTTCGTAGTTGGTTCAGTCATCGATGGCCTGGAAGGCTCGGGAGCCCAGCTTTGTGCAGATTTTGGTTTGTGTTGGTCACCTCTGACTGCATTAGGATGATCACCTCAATTGCGTGCCTCCAGATCTCGAAGTGTGCCTAGACTTCTGGGTGTTGAAGGTCGATCACCAGGCTCCCGATTGACAGGAACTTCTCCATGGTCATTCTTTAAATTTTACCTGAATAAATTGTGGTGCGCTGAGGTTACAGCAAGTAAGCACAAAACTCAGAAGACTGTACAACAGGCTTAATTAGGTAAACGTCTAAACACCAGTTCATGCCTTGGTGGCTCCCTGTGTGACTGACTCAGGAGGGGCCGGCTCAGGTCTATATTTAGGTCGGCTGATTGACAGTGGGCCAGATGGAGTCAGGCCCCTAGGGGGTCTATTCAGGTCGGCTGATTGACAGCCAACCAGGTGGAGTCAGCCCTTAGGTGGTGTTCCTGCAGGTATAGAGATTCCCCCCCCCTGCAGTAGGCTAGTGGTTGTATCACCACACATGTGTATCAAATGAAACTGGTCCATGGCTTAGGATCTGGGACAGGCCTATTGCAGTTGGTCCTCTGGAGCTGGCCATGCCTGCAGTTCAGTGATGGTCTCCATGCAGCAGCGAGAGAGCGAGAGAGAGAGAGAAAGATGGAGGAAGGGATGGAGGGAGAGAGGTTGTACCTACTCAGCTTTTTCAATGCAAGACCCATCCACATGATGAGAGAGAGAGAGAGATTGCACCTACTCAGCTTTTTCGATGGTCCATGTGACCTGCAAGGACCAATCATGCATCAGCCTCACCTGTGGGTAGATCTAACCATTGTTTGGCACTTGGAGGACCAATCACACATCAGCTGCCAGGGCCAATCATATATCAGCCTTACAGATAGGCCGACCTGACCCTTGATTTGCACATGAGGTGACTTCCAACTAGGGTACAGCCAGAGAGGCCACTTTACCCTCCACAGTCCACGCTACAAAAGGCAAAATGTACGGCATCAAGAACAGTTAAAGAGACAAGGAAACAACCTTTTACCATTGAGCAAGAAAGAAGTTGTCCTTGAATCTGGAGGTTTGTTTACAAGCTCATATATCTCCTGCCTGACAGAAGTTGGTTGGGTGGGTACTTTAATCTGTTGGCAGCTTTCCCAAGACAGCAAGAGGTATACATGGAGTTGATGGAGGGGAGGTTGATTTTTGTTCTTCTGAGCTGTGTTTACAACTCTCTGCATTTTTTGTGGTCTTGGGAAAAGCAGATCCCATCCCATGGTGTGACATATGTGGACAGGATAATTTCTACAGTGTATCTGTGGTAGGCTACAGGGACATTGAATTCCCCAAAATTGGAGTCTTTGGTAGTTGTGACAGTGATGTGGTTGGAATCATAGAGTCATGGAGTCCTAGACCACAGGCCCAGCTTATTTGTGATGACCAACATGCTCTCCTGCTTTTGTCCCACTTGCCTGCATTAGACACACACCCCTCCAATCTCAAATGTGGCTACTCAAATGTTTCTTAAAGGGAGCTAACATACCTGCCTCCACCACTCTGTCTGGCAGCTTATTCCTTGTGCTCACCACCCTCCACTCAGAGGAGTACAGTAAAGGGCTGAGTAGCAGGCTTGCGGGGCACCAATGTGAAGAATAGTGGTGGAGAAGGTTTCACCCATCCTCACTGCTTACAGTCAACATGCCAGGATGTTGAGGATCCAGTGTCAGAGGTTGTTTCTCTCGATCTGGGATATATCACAAGGAGACGTCCTACATGAGTCCACCCTATTAAAACCTCTCAAGGTATGAATCACAAGCTGGTGATCTACTCCTGTAAAACCCCTAATGCCACAAGGGACAATACTTTCAGAGGAGTATATAACAAAATATACAATGATCGCCTCAGGAATAACAACAACAACCTTGCACAAAGCATTAATCTGAAAGGCACTGTGAGGGCCCAAATAAGATCTTTCTGATAACCTATGCATGGTAAATAAGAATGTTACAGAAAATTAACTTCTCTCTCTTGCAGATTCTAATTAATTTCTCTGGTTCATTAGCTGGGGACTCAGCGATTGATGTCAGCAGGTGAGGAATGGATCATTGGTGAGATCAATATCACAGTGCCAGTGGGAAGATGTTGGAGAACCAGGGGGTCAAGAGCTCTCTGATGTCCCAAACTGCAGAGATTTCTGTGCAATTCAACTGTGGAGCTTTGGATTGACATCCTTTTTGTGGGATATCAAAGAGCCAATGACACTAACCAGAAAATCGCTGAATTATTCACACTTTCTTGAACAATATCCCTCCGTTCACATTTCTTAAGCTTGGTTATTTTCTCCACTGCCTGTTTCTGGCTGTTGGCCTTATCTACTGGAACGGGTACTGGTGGAGGCTGATTCCATTTGGACATTTAAAGGACCCTTAGATAGGCACTAGGATGTAAGATAAGTGGAGGGTGTGACGGAGGGAACTATTAGATCGACGGTGGAGTTGGCCTATATAGGTTGGCACAACATTGTGGGCCAAAAGACCTGTACGGTTCTGCACTGTTCTATGCTCTATGCTACCAGTGACAAAGTACTTTAATGGGTGTAAGGCAATTTGAGGCATTTTAACAGGAAAGTAAGTTCAAAGTCCAGATTTAGAATCCCAGCTCTCACAGAGAAAATAGAGAGTGGTAGTTGATGGTTGCTTCTCTTGTGATGAGTGGTGCCTCAGGGATCGGTGCTGGGACCATTGTTGTTTGATGTCTATATCAATGATCTGGATTATAATGTGGTGAATTGGATCAGCTGATGTCACAAAGAGAGGAGGTGTGGACAGTGAGGAAGATTTTCAAAGCTTGCAGACAAGTGTGGGGTCATGCAATTTGGAAGGGCAAACCAAGGTAGGACATACACAATAAATAGTAGGGCACTGAGGAGTGCGGATGAACAAAGAGATCTGGGAATACAGATACATTGTTCCCTGACGGTGGGGCACAGGTGGACAGGGTTGTAAAGAAAGCATTTGGCATCTTAGCCTTTATAAATCAAAGTATTGAGTATAGGAATTGCGATGTTATGTTGAAGTTGTTTAAGAATATTGTGCAGTTCTGATTGCCTAACTGCAGGAAGGATATCAATAAAATTGAGAGGGTACAGAAAAGATTTACTATGATGTTTCTGGGTCTTCAGGAGTTGAGTTACAGGTTAGGCATAGATGAACGAGAGGAGATTTGATGGAGGTTTACAAGATTATGAGAGGTATAGACAGAGTGGGCTTTTTTCCACTTAGATTGGGGGAGATTCATAGTTTTAAGCTGAAAAGAGAAAGGTTTAGGGGGAACATTAGGTGAAAGTTTTTCACAGAGAGTGGTGAGAGTGTGGAATGAGCTGCTGTCTGATGTGGTGAATGCAAGCTCGATCTTGAGTTTTAAAAATAGATTGGATAGCTACATGGATGGGAGAGGTGTGGAGGGTTATGGAGTGGGAGCAGGTCAATGGGACTGGCGGAATGATGGTTGGCACAGACTAGAGATACCAAATGGCTGGTTTTCTGAGCATTCTATGGTTCTAGGTTGAGTTAACCATCTTAGAAATAACTAAAAATTGGCACAACTTGTAGTAAGTGAACCATATTGTCAAACTGGCAATGCTCCATCCTTGGCAAAAGGGCCCAGATTTTCTGCCTCTGCTTGGTTTAGATGGAATTTATTTTAGTCGGAGTGCTGCAGTGTTGAGCATGGTTGAGATGTCAAACAAAGGCCCAGTTTGCCTGAACAAGGCCATTTTTTGAGACAAGCAAGGGTCATTTTCATGGTTTTCAGGCTAAACCCTGCCACGTCCTGCTCAGAGTGAGGGTCTAGCCACTGCAGACATCCTGGTTTGGGTGACAGTGTGGCACGACTGATAGAATCTGCTGTCTCTTTTTTCCATTGACACAGGTACAACCCTGATCACAGTCACTGTCAGAGTGGAGTTGGCATGCTTTCCCCCAAGTGCTCATGTTTCCTCCCACATCTCAAAGACATGGCAACTCATGTCAGGTTCATGGGCTTCTGTAAATTGTCCCCATTATGGAGTCATGGTCATTCAGCGAGGAAACAGGACCTTCGGTCCACTTGTCCCACCTGCCTGTATTTGGCCTACATCCGTCTAAACCCATCCTATATTCATGATCAGAATCTGGAGGGAGTCGATGGACGTGCAGGGAGAATGAAATGGATCAGTATAAGATTAGTACAAATGAGTGACTGATCGTTGGTGCAGACTCGGTAGATCTAAAGACCTTATTTCCATGTTGTATGACCATTTGATCAAATGAACACACTGAGCCTGTTCTCCTGTGGCTCATTGCTTCAATTTTGGGCAATGTGACCAGGGTTCGAATCCAACACTGCCTGCTAGGAATTTCTATGCCACCTGCATGGGTTTTATCCAGGTGCTCCAGTTTCCCCCAACCCTGCAAAGCATATGGGGCTGGTAGGTAATTGGGCGGCAAAGGTTTCATGGGGCGGAAGGGTCCTCTACCATGATGAATTGCTAAGATTAAAAAAAGATATTTAGCCAACTTTGCCCATGTCCTTACCAGAATCTCTCAGACCATGGGTGATTTATTTTTCAACACTCAACCCACCCTCAATCTTCTGAGACCTGTTTCACTTTTGGATCTTGGTAGTTAATTGGGAAGTTCAATGAAGCAGATGGATGGGTGATGGAAACAGCTGAACATTCTCCTGTGTACTTCTGTTCAAACAAAATAGTAAACTAAACACAATATCCAGCCTATATTCTGGAAATTTCCAGAATTCAAATTATTAAATCAAAATTCAGGCCAAAACAGAGCAGGTGACAGCATGTCCAAGTCACTCAGCATGCCCAGGAAGATAAATCATTAAATTGACATCCAGACATAAATTGGATTTCAGGCTTGTATTTACCCACAAACCCTCAACGCTTTCTCTCTTGTTTTAGGGGGGGATAATGAGACAATACTGTCAGGATGATTAAACATTTTATTTGCAGCTGCTGTTTCTCTGAGGATAATTGGTGTCAAGTCTTTGTCATTTTACAAAACCTAGACACATTGGACAATTAGTCGGCCTTTGATCTGTCAGAGTCTGTTCAGTGTTACAGACCAAAGATGGGAGAGTTCTCGGGAGAAGTAAGGACGACAGAAGGCAAAATGCTTCACTAATCATTCTGGCCCATGGAGAGGGGATGTTTGCCTGTCACAGTTCCCTGAGGAGGAGGAGGACCTGACCTGATTACCTGGGAACTGGAACTTCAGTGGGAAACAAGGATCAGAATAGCATGTCCATCTCCAGGCACAGGTCAGGGTTAGGGGATTCCCAGGGATGGAGGGTGGTCTAGGTGTGCAGGTGATGTACAGGAGAAAGTGGAGGGGGAGCATCAAGGAGGGAAAGATGTAATGGGGGTGAGGAGAGGAGGAAGGTGAGGGGATTAAGGGAGGGGAGGGTGTGGCAAGGAAAGTGGGAGGTGAGGACATGAGAGGGAAGAGAGAAGGGAAGGAGGAGTGATATGGAGAGGAGGGAGGTATGAGAGGCCGAGAGGGGTGATTGGGCAGATGATGGGGGCATTGAGGTGAGGCTGTGTAAGGTGATATTTAAATCTATTTGTCACAACACACCTGGCACAATGAGAAGGGATCTTCTCCAAACAGACTAACAGGTTCTCTCCAACATTCTCTAGCATTCATACAACTATGTAAAGAGCACAATTTACAGATTTTTAGAGAAGGCAAGTCAAAAGGTCCCTGTCTTCAAATTTAGTCAGAGGGTTGTATTTTTGTGGAATTCGTTGCCACACACAGATGTGGAGGCGCGATCACTGGGGGAGTTTAATGGAGAGATTGATAAGTATCTAATTAGTCAGGGTATCAAGGGATATGGGGAAAAGGCCAGAACTTGGAACTAGTTGTGAGAACAGTTTAGCTCAGGGTGGATTTGTGGAACAGACTCAATGGGCCAAATGACCTGCTTCTGTTCCTTTATCTTGTGATCTTCTGATCTTGTGAAGACTAATTAGCACCACACAAGGGAAGAATGATGAGGATCACTCAGGAGTCAGATGGCGGCAGGGAAGCCTCTTCAACAGAAAATTTGAAAACCTCTCCGATGGGAGGAGGGAGAGCAGCATCTGAGTGTGATGGGTCCTTCAGTATGTCAGCTGCCTCTCTTAGACAAGGGTAGATGAAGATGGATTCCATCTTTATGTAATGTTCTGAGCTATATTAATTTCTTTCTGTGGGTTCTTCAACAGGACTACAGAGACAGACAAAACCTTGCCAGATCTCGTCCCCTTGAGCATCTGTCATTGACCAATGCCTGCAACAATTCCTCTGCAGTCCCAGGGCCTTGCTTCTCTTGGTGTGCTAAATGCACCCCTTCCTCTGGCAATGGCTTTGAGTGGCATTTTCATCCTTCTTTTGACTTTGCTTCTCCATGTGATCCAAGATGGAATATTGAACAGGGAAGAATATTTGGCCCATCTCATCTGTGCAATTCCCTGTGGCTATCTCCTGCTCTTCTCCAGTGCACTGAAAGTATTATCCTTTGAGTATTTATTCAAATTTCTTGTGAGATCAAAATACTTTGCTGCTTAAAAACATTTCTCATCAGGTAATGTATTTCGATCTGTCTGACAACAGCAGAAATGGGCATTTACTCAAAATCCAACCATCAATTTTCAATAGATGTGTGAACAGAAAGGTGGAGATCTAAGAAGCTGTTTGCTTATTTTAAGGTTTTGTGTTCTTGACAGAAAGCAGGAACAACCAAGGCTGTTGAGGCACACTGGATGATACTGGATGATACTGGATGATACCTGTTGAGGCACACTGGATGATACCTGGGTGATACTGGATGATACCTGTTGAGGCACACTGGATGATACTTAGGTATACTGGATGATACCTGTTGAGGCACACTGGATGATACCTGGGTGATACTGGATGATACCTGTTGAGGCACACTGGATGATACCTGTTGAGGCAAGCTGGGTGATACTGGATGATACATGTTGAGGCACACTGGATGATACCTGGGTGATACTGGATGATACCTGTTGAGGCACACTGGATGATACCTGTTGAGGCAAGCTGGGTGATACTGGATGATACATGTTGAGACACACTGGATGATACTTGAGTGATTCATGGGTGATAGCTGTGTGATACCTGTTGAGGCACACTGGGTGATACCTGGGTGATACCTGTTGAGGCACACTGGATGATACCTGCTGACATGATCAGGAAGAAATAACTATGAAAATTATCAGCGTGAATTTAGAAGTACTCACTGTCAGCATGGGTTCACCATGTTCACTGTGTGATCATGGGTAGAACAACACTATTACAGCACCAGACACCCTGGTTCCAATCTGGTGCTGTCTGTAAGGATTTTTTTACGTTCTCCCCTTGTCTGCATTGTTTTTCTCTGGGCCCTCCAGTGTCCTTCCACATTTCAACGACTTACGGGGTTTGAAAATTAATTGGTCACATGAGTGTATTTAGGTGGCACGGGCTCATGGACTGGAAATAGCTTGTTTCCATGCTGTATTCCTCAACTACAAAAAGGTTTCTCTTTTAACCTCCACCATCACCTCATCGATCAACTAACAGCTGTTGGATGAAGTTGCTGATTTCAAATTATCGTTCTGTTTGCTGAGAATTGCCGGGGAAGTACAGTCCAGAAGCAGGAGATTCCTCACCATTCCATTCATAGTGTTCATCCTTTATCTCCATCAGCATAACTCCATTCATTTGTCCTTTCAAGGCTATCTGGCCTCCCCTTAACCCAATCAATCTAGTTTCCTCCCCAACATTCCTTGTTGAGGCATCCTGATGGACACAGATAAAATCAATGCTCACAGATCCCCTTCCCCCAGGAAAGGCAAGTTGAGAACAAAAGGGTGAGCAGGGATATTTGAGAGGGCAACTTTTTCAGACCGAGGGTAGTCTGCATCTGGAACAAGCTGCCGAGGCAGCAACAGAAGCTGGTACAATTACAATGTTCATCAGGTATTTGGACAGATGGATGAATATCAGAGTTCCTTTTTTGTGCAGGTACAGCAGAATTACCACTAATTGGTAGTGCAAAAATTAAACTGTACACAGTGTAACCATGTAAATAGTAAGCAGATAATGAATGTAAGCAAACTGACTGTGTAATACAGAGAGAACAAAAGGAAAATCAATAAAGTGCACAAGTAAGAATCCATAAATGAGTCCCTGATTGAGTTTGTTGTTGAGGAGTTTGATGGTGGAGGGGGAGCAGCTGTTCCTGAACCTGGTGGTGTGAGTTTTGTGGCACCAACATCTCTTTCCTGATGGCAGCAGTGAGAACACAGCTTGTGTTGGGTGGTGTTGGTCTTTGATAATTGCTGCTGCCCTCCAATGGCTGTGTTCCCTGTACTCAATAGTGGGGAGGGTTTTACCTGTGATGCCCTGGGCTGTGTCCACTACCTTTTAGAGGGCTTTACGCTCAGGGGTATTGGTGTTCCCATACCAGGAATAGGAAGGGTTTAAAGGATATGGATCAAATACAGACAAGTGGGACTAGCCCAGAAGGCCAACTTGATCAGCATGGATGAGTTGGGATGATAGGCCTGTATTGTGCTGTTGACTGCATAACTCCTCATGATGGTGAATTCCAAATACACTCAGGATGAGAGTGACTTTCCACTCTGAATTCTTTCTGGATCCCTTGGTGATTCCATTCGCCTGTTGGCAGCCTCAAGTTTTGTGCATACTTACAAGAGACACACTGTCTGGCTACTTTATTAGAACATCTCATAATTTTAAAGGTGTCTATCAAGTGGCACTCCACAAGAAAATGAACCCAGCTTTATTTTAGCCCAGCTAGATTTCTGTTACAACCTGGCTAATCTCTTTCATACTCTCCCCAGTGCCTCAATATCCTTTTCATAATGTGCTCACTAGAAACGTGCTCAAAATTTCAAATTTGTTTTGATGAAAGTTTAGTTTAACTGTATAAATTTCCTATTCTACTCCACGAGCAATGAGTGTTTGAGTTACTTTTGCTCTGATCTTACTGACGAGTGCTGAAACAGTGATTTAATTCTCAGATCCACTTGGTTTTTTATCCATTTAGATCCTTGTTTTGAAAAATGATATGCAACTGCTTTATCATTCCCTCCAGAAGCATTGCCTTTTAGTGTTTTGAAATTCATTCACCAATTCTATTGGAGTGCTGCAATGTATAAAAAACAGAAAATGCTGGGAGTGCTTAGCAGGTCAGGCAGCATCTGTGAAAAGAAAAATAGGGTTGATGAGGGATCTTCAGTCTGAAACTTGATCTGGTGCAGAAGAGGAGATGAAGCAGGTTCAGATTGAATGGAGGGAAAGACTCAAGAGGCTAAGTGGTCTCTTCTGATTCTATTTACTTCTATTCTCTTTCCACAGATACTGCCTGACCTAGTTAAACAAGAAGTTCTGCAGGCTCTGAGGTCAATGCACAAAAGAGATGTAGACACTCAGCAGTTCACACAGCATTCATTACTTCTCCAGCATTGTGCGTTCCTGGACTGTAGCGCGATCAATGACCACTCACAGAAACTAAGTAAGGTCCAAAGGCTTTATCATCTAAAGATCCTAGCATCCCTCTGCCCACTGCTGGCTCAAGTCCAAGGGCAGGTAGAGGGAGGAGACGAGGGCTGTTGGCCTTTATTAGGGGTCTTAAGGGAGAGGGGCTACTGGTTCAGCAGGTGGGCCAGCCTCCCCAGCTCACTGCGGAACATGCCCACAATACCATGTTCCACCACATTCACCCCTCCTTTTTAGATAATGCGGGGCACTGTCTTTATAATCCATGAGTTGCACGGTAATGTTCACAGGTTGAGTCTCTCCAGTGGTTTTACCTGTCGTAGGGACCTCCGCAATCCCGCTGGCTATGTTTCTTGCTCCAGCAATGGCTCAGTCACTGGGCTGGTTGTTGGGGGCTGAATTGTGTCCGTGTCTCTCAGGTCCATGGGAGTGGGGTGGATTAGTCAGTAACCGAGGAGGGGAACCCTCCACTGGAGGGAATCATTTGGGGGGCTGGTGGGATCTCTAAGTCCTCAACTCGGGGCTGGCTGGTCGCTGCCCAAGGATATCAGATGCACCTCCAGCGCTGGGATTCCCACTTGCACCGGGTCCCAGATGGACACTGTGTCATCCCGTCCATCTGGGTACCTTACCAGCGCATACTGGGCGTTGTAGTTAGTGGTTCTACTCATCGCTGTGCCCCTGGAGAGGAAGTAATGTTGCAGTTCCTCACTCATGAACGCTGAACCCCGGTCACTATGCACATATTTGGGGTACCCGAACAGACTGAATATAATGCGAGTGCTGTGGTCATGTTGGGGCAGGGAATGGTGAATGGGAAGTGTGAATATCGTCCACAATGTTCAGGAAATAGCTGTTCTGATTCGTGGATGGGAGGGGCCTCTTGAAGTCTATACTGAGCCATTCAAAGGGGCGAATGGCCTTGATGAGGTGGGCTCTTTCTGGCCTGTAAAATTGCGGCTTATATTCCGCAAAGACCAGGCAAGTAGGTGTCAGCTCTCTGACTTCTTCCACCCAGGAAGGTTACAGGCCCTCACAAAATGGTAGAGTCTGTGACCCCGGGGTAGCAGAAGCTATTGTGGAGGGTATGGAGGCGATTTACTTGCACCCTGGCACAGATTCCCCTTGACAGAGCATCGGGGGGCTCATTGAGCTTATCCGGCCGGTACAAGATCTCATGATTATATGTGGACACTCAATTCTCCACCTCATGATCTTGTCATTCTTAATTTTGCCCCACTGTTTGTTATCAAACATGAAGACGATGGCTCTCTGGTCCATCAGCAGGATGAATGGGCTTGCCGGCCAAGCAGTGCCTCCAGTGGTGCACACATCCACTATAGCCTGTACCTCCTTCTCCATGGCGGAGTGTCTGCGTTCAGGGCCCTGCAGGATGCACGAGAAAATGCCACAGGCCTGCCTGCCTGGTTCAGTGTGGTGGCCAGGGTGAAGTCGGAGGCATCATTCTCCACTTGGAACGGGACTGACTCATTGATGGTGCGCATTCCTGCCTTGGCGATCTCATCCCTGATGCTCTCGAAAGCCTTATGAGCCTCTACCAATGGGGGAAATGTTGTGGTTTTCATCAGGTGTGGGGCCTTGTCAGCATAATTGGGGACCCATTGTGCGTAATACGAAAAGAGCCCCAGGCACCTTTTTAAAGTCTTGGGGTTCTGTGGTTGAGGTAATTCCAGGAGGGGACGCATGTGCTCAGGGGCAATCACACCCTCCTCCACCACGTACCCCACAATTTCCAGCTGCTCCATGCTGAACACGCACTTCTTCTGGTTGTAGGTTAGGTTGATGGCTTTCGCAATGACCAGGTTGTCGTCGTGTTCTTTCTGGTCATGGCCACATATGGTGACATTATCCAAGTATGGGTAAGTGGCTTTTAACCCATTGTCATCTACCATGCTGTCCATTTGTCCATTCCCCTTTGGAACACTAACATCCTGTTTGTGAGGCCAACAAGGACCTATAAGAATTGGTACAGTTGATCATTAGCCTCAAATGCTGTGTAGGGCCAGTCCTTTGGGTGGAGAGGGATCTGATGGTACGCTGACTTGAGATCTATGGTCGAGAAGACTCTGTATTTTGCGATCTCATTCACCATGTCATCAATTTGGGGTAGGGGGTAGGCATCCAATAGGGTGAACTGGTTGATAGTTTGACTGTAGTCAGTCACCATCCACTATTACTGGGCTCTACTATGCCCTCTCTCAGCCATTGTTCCACCTTGGACTTGATGAATCCCATTGTCCTCTGGGCTGTACCATCTACTCATAGTGGCCACCAGCCTACAGTCTGGGTGAGATTTTGAAACAGTGGGGATGGAGGGACCCATAGGGTGGTCAGGCTGCAGAATGGTAGCATTGCCTGGCATTCAGATGTGTGATTTGGCCTCTCCAGGAAAGGGGGAGCAGGACCTCCCAGAACTGGTCATTCCTGAGTGTGAGTAAGGGATGGGGGCCGTCAAAATGCACCAGCATCCTTTTAACAGGCACTGGAAATCCAGTCCCAAAATGACGTGAATGTAGAGAAGCAGTCTGAATTTTTTGTATTTTGTTCCTCCCACGGTTAGGTTCATAGAGCACTTCCTGTAGATTTCTGTTGAGAGGGACTCGGAGGCTAGTGCTACCCTGCACTTCACAGGGGACATGGTCAGGTAGTAGCGTTCGGTGGTGCCCAGGTGTTTGAAGCTCTCAGTACTCCCCGTGTCGAACAGGAAAACCCGTGGCGTAACCATTTACCTTTATGTCCATCATGCAATAACCCAGCTGGTGTGGTTGATTCTGGTCCAAGATGACCGAGGCTAACATCAATTTGCTGTCTGACACACTGCTGCTGTGTCGTTGAGTCAGTGGCCACCAAGATGACCGCCCCAGAGATCACGAATGTGGCCGCCCCCATGGATCGCACATGGTGGAGCCCGAAGGTTGAAGCCGGCAGTATCCTCCCTCCTTGTCGTGACGTGGGCCTGAAAGTTCAGTTCTCCATAACCAGAAGTGATGAATGGAACTGCTCAATCCAAGATGGCGATGCACGTCATGGTCCACACGTGGCACTACTCATGAGGGGGGGGAGCTTAGATCAGCATACCCTTGCGTAATGCCCTTTTGCTGGCAGTTTGAGCAGGCCACGCTACACAGGGCAGTACTTGAGCAGATGCTTGCTCTGGCCACAGTAGTTGCACCTCGTGTGCTCTGCAGTTGCGGTGGCTGTCAGGGACAGGGACCCCGAATCTCAAGATGGCACCACCCATTCTGCATATCTGGGGTCTGCTTGGCTCATGGCATGGGCCTTCGTGTTCTTTTTGGCCGTCTCAATGGCCCGGGCCATCTGCACGACCTCCTGTAGGGACCGGTCGCCCTTCTCCAGGAGTCATTCATGGATGTGTTGGGAGCTAAATCCAGCAACCAGCCTGTCGTGGATGAGCTCCTCCTGGTACTCCACCGCCGTCACATTCCGGCACCCACAGCCTTGTCCCAGCTTCCGTATGGCTCGCACAAACCCGTCGACTGACTCACCCATGCCCTGGAGTCGGGAGTCAAGCTGGAAGCGCATGTACATGGTGTTCCTTAGTGCTCCATATTGTTGCTGGAGCAGGGCCATTGCCTCTTCATACCCCGTGCAATCGCGCAGTAGTTGGTACACACGTTGGCCCACTGCTGTGAATAGTAGTCAGCTGGGATTTCGTGGCACCTCATGTAGGCCTTCAAGCAGTGTAGCCACATGTCGAATTTCACAGGGGCCTCTGGGTCTTTGGGGTCGATCTCCAGCTTCTCCAACCAAATCGCCTTGTCCATGATGCTTAAAATTTTAGATCAATAAATTGTAGCCCGATTAATGACCACTCACAGACACGAAGTCAGAGGCAAAGACTTTATTGATCTAATGATCCCAACATCCTTCTGCCTGCTGCTGGCTCATCCAAGGGCAGGTATGAGGGAGGGCCTGTTACTGTCCTGTATGTTAAAATTTAAAAATGTAAATTTAAATTTAAAAAATAATAAAATTCCTCCAAGCCATTCTTATCTGTGCATCTGTTGAAATGGGCCTTCAAATATTGTCCACAGCCTTTTCAGTCTCCCCTCTCCATTCATTCACCGCCCTCTGTGTGTAAGAGTTGCCCCTGAGAACCCTTTTTAATTGTCCCCCTTTCACCTTTAAACCATTTTCCTGCTCTGTGTTTCCAGCAATGTCTGCTTTTATTTCAGATTTTCACCAGGTTTTCTTCTTTTGGATTTTTCATTTGAATTATTGATGCCTTCTTGCAATTTCGGAGTCTTCATTGGAATTGACT
Source organism: Narcine bancroftii (assembly GCF_036971445.1). Classification (NCBI taxonomy): domain Eukaryota; kingdom Metazoa; phylum Chordata; class Chondrichthyes; order Torpediniformes; family Narcinidae; genus Narcine; species Narcine bancroftii. The sequence goes on along the minus strand of NC_091480.1, from coordinate 43,428,808 downwards.
GTCAGCTAATTCTCCTCTGTAAATTAGCCTGTTTGCTGAATCATGCAAATAGATATAAAAATATTATATCCATTTGCATGATTCCGTGGTTAGTCTCCACGGTTCCATTCACTCTGCTGCAGGAGGGATGTGTTGGCACTGGAGAGAATCTAGTGATGCCACTGGCTCATGGGCTGGAAAGGCCTGTTACTGTAGGGTCTAAATTTTCAAATTTTAATTTCTGATAATGCCAGGTCTATAGGATGTTTGCTATGAGGAAAGATCAGTCAGGCTGAGGTTGTCCACTGGAGGCTGAGGGTGGGGTGGGGGTGTTCAATTATGAGATAGCTAAACCAGGATAACAAGACCCATTTTCATCAGCAGATGTTCAAGGGCAATTGGTTCCTTGGTTAGAGGATCCAGGGAAGAGTCATGGAATCTTTTATTTCATCTAAAGATTGCTGAGGATCAGGACACCACTGCCTGAAAGCAGAGTTGAGACAGAATCCACCTTCATGTTTACAAACAGAATCAGAATCAGAATTTATTGTCATGAACAAGTCACAAAATTTGTTGTTTTCAGCAGCGTCACATTACAAATATTTATATGAACCACCTTAGAAAATAAATAAAAATAGAGCAAGAAAAAGCCAAAGTGAGGCAGTGTCTGTGGTTAATTGATCATTCAGGAATCTGGTGGCAGTGGGGAAGAAGCTGTCCTTGTGCTGCTGAGTGCCCGTCTTTAGGCTCCACTAGCTTTTCCCGATGGTAGCAGAGTGAAGCGGGCATGGCCTTGATGGTGGGGGTCCTTGAGGATAGAGGCTACTTTCTTTAGACGCATATGCCACGTATCCTTATGGAGACAGCCAGACGTGGAGCAGGCAAATAGGACCACTCTAAATGGCTTGATTCGGGTCCTTGAGGATGGAGTGAGACAAGTGACCTCTTTCCATCACCAATATTTCATTTCTAAGTTCCAATTTAGAATTCAAAAACCAACACTGTTGAAATAAACGGCACCAACTCTGAATGTGCAGGTGCTGGGGTCGAGTGCAATACACAAGGGTGCTGGAGAAACTCAGCAGGTCATGCAGCATCCAGAGGAAGTAAAAGGGAGTCAAAGTTTCAGGCCTGAACCCTTCATTGAGAACCTGGAAAAACAGATAGAGGCCCAAACAAAATGGTAGGAGAAGGGGGAGGAGGAGAAGAGGGAGGAAAGGGATGAGGGTGGAGTACAGGGTATAAACATCCTCTCCTCACTCCTTACCTCCAGCTCCACCTTGCAGCCCAAAGTTAATCCATTTGATTCTTTGTCCTCCAACTATGTTTGCTCTGCTCTGATTCATATCTGTGATGTGACACTTTACCAAAAGCCTTTGACAAACCTAAAAAAGACTTGCATATGATTTTGCTCCTTTCAGGTTCCTTCTTGGGTGTTTGAATGTAATTTGAAGTTGCCACTGTTTTAATGCTTGCAGAAAGCATCTATTTTACACATGGCAATGGTCAATTAATCCTTTATTTAGTTCTGTGGATTGTGGGATTGATATTAATCAAAACCTTTAAATCTAATAACTTATCTAATATATATTTGTACATGTATATCTGTCTCTTTGTCTGTTCTCCACGCAAATCAATATGGAAATGTCCAAGGAGGTTCAGGATGGGGTAACATTTGATGCTGAATGTCATGACCACATTGAATTTAATCTTTAAGGTCACATGAAGTTCCAAAAAAAAATTGAACTTGCACCGGGGACACCTCAATTAGTTACAGGGTCATGCATCAATGCACATTCAGAATAAAAACAAGTGGCCAAACCCAGTTTAATATGGGCCAAAAAAAAGCAAAACAACTTTGGCAGAAGTTCTTCATCAGCCAGTAGATTTAGACCAAGGAGAAAACAAGAGACAGTAGAGGAACATCAGTCTCATTTTACTGTTTGTGCTTCCAGACGTGCAAGGAGCAGGCAGCAGGAAGCAGAACAGCAGCGATACACCTGTCACAGGGCTCAGGCCTCCAGAAAAACAAGGAGCAGGCAGCAGGAAGCTGAGGAACAACACCGAGCCCACCTCAGGGCTGATGCCGCAAGACATTCCATGAGCAGATAACAAGAGTCTGCTGAGGAAGAACAAGCAAGACTCGAAGCCCACACAAACAAAAGCCACCAGATAAGGGCAGCACCATTTACAGCAGCTGACCTGCTAAATACTGCATTCACTTATGCAGTTAACATTGAGCATTATTCTATTCTTCTTCTCTTTGGCTTGGATTCGCGGACGAAGATTTATGGAGGGGGTAAATGCAGTTGTAATTGGCGACATGAAAGTGTTTTATTTCCCGGGCAACGCTGGGTATCCTGTTAGTTATAAATAATGGATATTAATCCATGCTGGGAGAATTGCAAGCCAAAAAGTATATCAATACTTTTTTTTTTCTGCGATTTGAGGAAAATCAGAAAACTTGGCCTGAAATGTCTATTGGGAAGTTGCTTCAATGACTGTGAATAATAATGATTGGGAATGTGATTTGAATATATCTTTTTCAGATCCAGATTGGATTTTCACTCTTGACTTGATTAATGACTCCTCATTTTGTGCATGACATTGTTTGTTATAATTTAAGGTGGAGCAAAGGTTACATATGCCCTAAGTTAAACGATCTCGCTTTTACCCAGATGTTGATCCTTTATGTGCTAAGTGTAAAATATTTGAAGTCTCATTGATTCATATGTTTTGAGAATGCCCTAATTTAGAAAAATTTTGGAAGGATATTTTTCAGACTTTCTCAAAGTTTTTAAAGGTAAAATTAGAACCAAGCCCTCTCATTGCTTTGTTTGGCTTTTCTTGAGAAGAGGATATATTCTTGATTTCAACCCATGAGAGAATTTTACTTCGTTGATAGCTAGACAAGCAATTTTAATGAAATGAAAGGCCGACAATCCAACTCTTCAGACCCAGTGGTTACATGATGTTGTGTCCGGTTTAAGTTTGGATAATATTAGATACAACATTAAAGATAGAAAGTTTCAATTTGATAACATAAGATGTTATGCCCATTGATAGATTATTATTGTAATTGTAAGATTTAAGAAGTCTGGATGCTCTGGAGATTCTCTGTCTGGTGTCTGAAGGTCACTATTCGATCCATATCTTTACAATTCTACAAGCTAACCTTGGTGGGAGGGAAGGATTCGATCAGCTTTAGTTTGAGGTTTATTTTGGCTTTGTTTTTTTCTTTTTTAAGATTAACTTGTTGATCATGGGTTTAAATTTGGTTGTCATTAATCATATCATTAAATAAGACAGAACTTACCCTTTGTTTAAAACAAAGTCTTTTTTATTTTCTAGCCACAACTATATTGGAATATATGAGAAACAGATAAATGGTTAATTACTATATTGATAGAATATAACCATATAACATAAAAATTACAGTATGGAAACAGGCCATCTCAGCCCCCCTAGTCCGCACAGGTTTAAGTGAACTCCTCTAGTCCCACCTACCCGCTCCCTGTCCATAACCCTCCAATGCCCTCACATCCATGTACTCATCTAACCTCCTCTCAATTGACAAAATTGACCCTGCTGCAACCACCTCTTCCGTAAGGTCATTCCACTCAGCCACCACTCTCTGAGTGAAGAAGTTTCCTCTAATGTTACTTCTAAACTTTTGTCCCTTAACCTTTAACTTATGACCCCTCATTCCAATCTCACCTCCCCTCAAGGGGAAGAGCCTATTCACATCTATTCTATCAATCCTCATTATTTTATATACCTCTATCAAATCCCCCCTCAACCTTCTATGCTCCAATGAATAAAGACCCAGTCTATTCAATCTTTCTTTGTATTCTAGATACTGCAATCCAGACAACATTTTAGTAAATCTATGATGATATAACAATGTTAAATAAACAAATATGGATCAGTTTTCAATTTACATTTTTATATTTAATAGATTATATGACCTGTTGCTTGTTATATTAGAAGACTTTGTATGTAGGATTTATATTTTAAACTCAATAAAAATATTTCAGAAAGAACAAGATATCAATCAGAACCCAAGGATAACTCTCACTTCTCTCCTTTTAAATAATGGCAGCAGAATTTTGGTTAATAGTGCAGTGTAAGCAGGATTATAGCCAGATTCTATGTTAGGGGGGGGGGAGCACATGCTCCCTCTAAGCTGGGTGCGCACACACACGTGTTGCAACCAACAAACAAAGGAGATTAATGTGTGCACAAAAGATTAGTTACCCAAAGAAATGAACTTCAAAATATAGAATAAAATCTTAATTAAGTATGTTACTTTGTAGAATGCAATCATACTTGTATGATGTTAAAACATGCCAATACAGTTTTATTAGCCAGGAGTGTTAGGTGGTACCAAAATGATTTTGAAATAAATTCAAGTTTATATCTGCACAAGCTGGTGGCCTACCAGCTCATCACAGGAGACCGAGCAGTGATCACACAGTTCAAAAAGGCGCCACTTTTGAAGAACGTGCTCAGGGGGCGTTGCACTCTGCCACCTAGCTACACCACTGAGTATAAGGATGATCATAGTGCAATTGGAACAATGCTGGAGGAACCCAGCAGGTCAACTAGCATCTATAGAAAGAGATAGACAGTCAACATTTCAGCCCAACCCCTTCATCAGGAATACTAAGGATAAGGCAGTGACCTGTATATTTTCATTCAACAGTCAGCGTTTCCAAACATGTCTCACTGGATCAGACCTGCACTGGAAATAACAAGATTTTGCGTTCCCAAAGCCACACTGGGCTTTGAACCCCAGTCTTAATCCTTAGCCCAACCCTCTGAGCCATGGCTAACACCGAGTCTAGATAAATGACTCTTGCTGCACTAATGGTGTCTCCTCTCACTGTTGTCTCTTCAAAAAAGTTATTAAGGTTTTGTTGGAGAAAGCCATTTATACCTTGATGGTGATTTAATTATCTCTCCTACAACTGATGTTCTGTTGACTGCTCTATTGTTCCCTGGATGAATTATATCTCTTTTCTTCCTGTTGAAAATGTCTGTGCATTTCAAAAGTAATTGGAGAATTTTCTCATCTGTAAATCCCAGGTCGATTATTTTTATTTTGTGTGCTTCCTCATGACAGAGCCTGTAATGGGGAGCAATTATTCTGGTCTTTGGTTATCGAGGTCAAATTTGATCCCCCAATTGGAAAACTTTAACCAGAAATTCCAGGAGTGATTATTTTTCTTGGCAAGACGGATGTAGGAAAAGGCTGCTTCACTCTACTGATGTTTCCTCTTCCTGGCCCTCCACATCTCTGGACTTTTGTCCAGTACCCTTTCACCACTTGACTCTTCGCCAACTCCCTCCCCTCTTCGTGTACATAATATCAACCCCTTTTTTACTTTACTCTCAATAAAGGATCCCGACCTGAATCATTGACTGACCATTTCTACCCATGGATGCTGCCCATCCCACTGAGTTCTTCCAGAGGCTCTTTTTGTTTCCAAAAATAAACTTTATGCACAGCAAAATGATATACAAAAGGAAACAATTCCGAGCCTTATCACATCCATAATGTTATATTCATCCATTCCATTACTGTATATTGTTATATTCATTCTCTAATTTGCTACATACACTGTTGACACCACTGATATCCCTTGTAGTTATTTGAGGAGCTTCCCCTTCGGTCTCAGCCCCTCAATGTCCAGTAGTGAACAGACTCTCGATTGTGGTCTTTCCCCACAAAGGTCTCGCATAAACTGCTAAGTGCATCCCTAAGCACATACTCCTGCGGCCTGGAATGTGCCAGTCAGTACTATTCCCTCACCAACAGTTCCGTGTGCTGGAAGATCCATAGGTTTTGGACAGACCAGAGCGGCTTTCACCGAGTTGATGATCTAGTTTGCTCAAGATTCCAGAACCTTTAGTGTTTGTGTGACTCTGTGGAAGTAGTTCACATTTGGTTCATCTCTATGTCTGCCTCATCCTGTAGTTGAGGCCTCAGACACCTTCCCTGTAGCTGATGAAACCAGGCAACAATTGCAAGTGCACCTGAGAGTGGGAAATGTTTCCTTCTTCTGACAAAAGGCAAATAACAAAGGGACTGAGACTGTGGTCGTAGAGAGAGCTACAAGACAGCCGACAAGTCCATGTCGTCTCTCAAGCACCGTCCCTCTCTAAACCATCTTATCCTTCCCACATTCCCAGCCTCCTCATCTTGAATCTACCACCCACTAGGGGTGACACGGTTGGCAGAGCAGTTAGCGCAACGCTGTTACAGGGCCAGCGATTGGGACCGGGGTTCAAATCTCATGTAAGGAGTTTGTACATTTGGTTTGTGTCTGCATGGGCTTTCCCCGGGGGCTCCGGTTTCCTCCCACCATTCGAAACGTACCGAGTTTTGTAGGTTAATTGGGTGTAATTGCACGGGCTTGTGGTCTGTTACCGTGCTGTATGTCTAAATTTAACTTCAATTTAAACTTGGGACAATTTATACCAGCCAATTAACGTAGCAACCTTCACATCTTTGAGGTGTGGGAGGAAGCCCATGCAGCCACAGGGAGAACGTGGAAGCTCTGCACCATCAACACCTGAGGTTAGGATCAAACCTATGAACCTGGCACACTGGCGAGACATGGCACGGGAGGGAGGCAGCTGCTCAGCTCTGCATTGCTGACTGTCCGCTTCCTGCCCCACGTGTGTTCTCTCCTTTTTTTGTTTGAACAGACAAAACACATTTTCAAACAATTCTGCAGCAAAATAACAAAGCATCTCTTGAGGTTAAAGAGAGAAAACCTGCAGAGAATTTCAAATCATTTAGTAGTACAGCTGGCAGGTTTTAGTGAGGCGTTAGATGCATAAACAACCATTTGGTATGTTAAGATGAATAAATGTTCCTTGATTCACAGTCGCGGATGAAGTCTACTATTATTATCTAAAGCTAAACACACACTGCTGGAAGAAATCAGCACGTCAGTGGGAGAAAAAGAATAGTCAACGTTTTAACTCAAAACCTTTCATCAAGGCTCCCGAGACTTGCATTATTATCACGTCTCTCACAGTGTCAACTCTTGCCAAAGCATATTTCAGATAACAATCTACAGGAAGCCTTTCAGAGTCCACAGTTAGTGTTTTTTAGACAGTAATGTTGGAAAAATCTGTGAAAAATTTAACATAATTACATAATGACTCGCCTTGTGGTCATTTACAGTGCACGCCTTAAGTTCCTGTGGAGCAACGTGGCCTGAGTCGTCGAATTGATGAGGTGAGTTTTGCAGTGTGATTTAGACTGCAAGCTTCCCCTGAAAAGAAGTAGGGGTCAAAATCCCTGCACGTTCCTTTTTAGACCACGCACAGAACGGCAAATTTCATTGATCGTGCTGTTACATGCCTGCAGTTTAAAAACCATAACTATTATCCCTTAGGAAAGGTTCAGAAAGATCCCACGTAAAGCATTGTGGTCATTATCAGGCCATTCATTGGAATGGTCTTGGTTGAGGTATAAATGTTGCCCAGGACACTAGGCTTAGAACCCCTGCTGGTCCTCATGTGGCATCTCCTACACCTCTCTGAGAGAATATACTAACGTCTCAATCCTACACAGGAACAAGAGCACAGAGCAATACAGCACAGGATCAAGCCCTTCGGCCCATCATGACTGCTGTCAACCACCCATTTGCAGAAATCAATACTGATTCCACATTATTGTCCCCACATTCCCATCAACTTTCCTCAAACTTTACCACTCTCTTGCAACCTAGGGACAACTTGCAGTGTCCAATGAATTTACTAACCAGCATGTTGACAGCACAGGAGGACACTGGAGCAATTGAAGGAAACTTACGTGGTCCCATGGAGAATGTGTAAATTCCACAGACAGCATAAACGTCTGGATTGAGCCAAAATGATGTCCTCAAGATTGAAGGATTAACCTCCATCAACTGCAATCAAAGTCAAACGTCCAATCTTTCCACATAAACAACCTGCCATTCCAAGTATTAATGCAATAAACTTTCGCTCGACAGATTTGAGTGCATTAACATCTTTTCTTAAATAAGGAGGCCAAACTATGCACAGAACTCTAGATGTGGTTTCACCAATGATCACAACTGAAGTACAGCCTCCCTACTTGCGTTTTCAGCTCCCCTGCAATTGCCAAGATCCTTCTGAAAATCATGCACTGTTAGGTCTGCTTTGTTCATGAATGAGTGAGACAAACACCAGACTGAGTCGAAATCAGGGTTCTTTGTTCTTTATTACCGGATTGTAACACTTGCAACTAACCATGTTAGTCGGAGAATGCATTCTGCCGTTATCAGCAAAATGGTGATTTTTTATACCCTTGGATACGTGCTTAGAACATCATCATATCATTACTTGTCCAATGACTAAAACTGTTGCTATCCTTTCCCTGCTAGCTTCCTGCCTCTCAATCCATCAATGTCTCTCTTATCTTGTAAGTACAAGGATGCATTCACATCTTGTTACAGCCCTGTACAGGGTAACTCCTTACACATTCCCATCTCATGATGTTTTACCTAACAGGAGTACAAGGACACCTCCCCTTCTTGTTACAGCCCTGCACAGGGTAACTCCTTACACATTCCCATCTCATGATGTTTTACCTTACAGCACTCACATCCCTCTGCCTCTGTGATCTCACAGACAATTGACTCCTTTATTATTTTTCGTCCCAAAATAGTTGATTCACATTTTTCCACCTTCTGCTCCTGATCCTTGAGCTATCTTTATCCCTTTGTCCGTTCCCAGTATCCTCTTCACAACCTGCTTTCCTGCCTATCCTTGCGTTCTCAGCATTTTCAGCCACCAGGCTATTTATATAAACTGAGGAAGTGGAGGTCTGATCCCTGTTGCACACCTTGCCGACCTGAATGAACTCAGACTTTATGTTTCCTATTTAATCATCTCCCCACATCTCAATACGTCACCTCCTAAACATTTGCTTTCATTTTCAGATACAACGTCAGAGTCTTGGGAAATCCATTGGTTCCCCTTCATCACAGCACATGACTTCAAAACTCTGCCACATCCTGTCCCTCCAGACATATTTCACCTAACACAACTATATGATTAAAAGGTGATCCATCTCACATTGATATTCTTGGTCCTTTATTAAACATCTGTAGATGTGCTCTGCTCATTAACATTCCTCAGGATCATGCCAGAGGAACTGCTGAGTTTCTCCTGCACTTTTGTGCACTGCACTTGGGTCTCCATTATAGACCGAGCTTGGTGTCAAGGAGCAGGAATGGACCCTGGCAGCTCGGAGTCTGTGTAACTGAGCACGGTGGGAGGGATAGTCCACACAACCTGAGCAACTCGGTGTCCTGTGGAGTCTGTGGTACCACAGGATAAATTAAAGCAGCTTTTTGATGAGCATACGATTGCAAACTCTATATTTTGTTAGCAGGTTCAAGGAAGCTGATTTTCTACAATGATAAAACAGTTGGAAGAGGTTGAAAGGGCAGTATCCATGCCAGTAAATGATTAACTCAGCCTCAAATAGTGCTTGTCTTTTATTGGAATAATGATTATTTTTCTATTACCACCCAATGTTTTACTGCTGGTTTGCTTGGAATACTCTGATGAAATGATAAAAAAAATGTTTAATTTGAATGCAATTCTGCATGTTGAGCACTCATACAGGATTTGTGAGTTGATGCTCATGTTTCATTAAAGCTCTTTTCCTGCATTGCTATAACTATCGAAGTAAGTATGTATTGTTTCAGGTCACAGGCAGATAGGAGGGAAAAAAAGCAGTCTGACAATTTGTTCAAGTGCTTCATTTGTGATTGATGATGAAGCAATGGAAGGGACATGTCACTGGCATCCCAGCATTTGGGCACCCAGAATGTCTCAGACACCAGTATGATGTAGATGTGTAGAGTATAACGAGCTGAAATAGAAGATGGAATTAAACCTTCCAGGGGACTCTCCAGAATAGTATCTGAAAAGGAAGGGTGAAATAAATACACTATATTTCGGCAAATTTGATGTCCGTATACCCAAATATTAAGTTTAAATTTGTAAAATAGTCCTTCCTTTGCCTCTGGACCTGCAAGAACCTCCTCTGAAGTGTATTAAAGATCTTTAAACCTGTGTTAGACCTGATTCTGTGCAATCCAGAAAGTCTTTTTCTTTTTTCTTCTTTTATTGAGGGAGGGGGGATTTGAGGGGGGTTTGGGTTTGGGGGGCAGTAAATACCATCATGTATGTAATTTTTAATTTGTCTCCTTTCAAAATGTATTATTAAAGTAATTCTTGAATACTGCATGTATGGAAATATTTATGCAACTATCTTGCTTCCAGTTGGATCCCAATGAGAAATGACATCATTGCTAGCTTTTGGTTCCAAAAGTGGCAGGGAGCACAAGATGGAGTCAGTGTTAGCAAGTTCATGTCCTTAATTGTCAATGACCTTCCTCAGTTTACAACTGTAAGACATATTCTCAATGGTTGTGGCACAAAAATTGCAATGGGAGGAATAGTTGGCATGGTTAGTGTAGCAGTTAGCTCAATGCTGTCAGCGGCCTGGGTTCAAATCTTGCACCGTCTGTAAGGAGTTTGTACATTCTCCCTATGTCTGTGAGTTTCGTCCATGTGATCCGGTTTCCTCCCAACCTTTAAAACGCATGGGGGTTGAAGGTTAATTGGGGGATTTGAGCGGCACAAAATGCCATGACCATACGACATCGGAGCAGAAATAGACTACTTAGCCTATCGAGCCTGCCCCAACATTCATTCGTGAGCTGATCCATTTTCCCAGGTCAGTGGTGCTGTTATAGCCTTGCATTATCTGCTATGCTAACCATGCCGTAGTTAATGGTTTGAAATAAAGTGGTTGGCATTAGGGGAGGGGAGATTTGGAGATAGGATAAAGAGATAGATCAGGGCAAAGATCATCAGACTATGGGCCCAGATGGAGCATACAAAGAGTGTTCTTCTAATTAGATACCTTAAGTTTAAATGGTGAAAAGGCAAAAGTGAAATCTTTTATTGAACACACACATCATTTGCAACAAGGTACATGAAAAAATGGCACTAACAGAAAAGAATGAGTTCAATTTGATGGCTATTATCAAGATGTTGTTGGAGAGTAATCAATGTTGAGAATGACATTACATTTAAAAAAAATTAAGTTTAAATTTAGACATACAGCATGGTAACAGAACATTTCAGCCCACGAGTCCATGCTGCTCAATTAATCTACATCCCTGGTATGTTTTGAAGGGTGGGAGGATAAAGATGGGATAGAGGATGGGGAAGGATCTCAGCCCAGAGACTTACATAATAGAATCAATTCCAATTATGTGAGGAGCAGCAGGAAGCAGAATATGTTGGTGAGAGTTGTCTGCAGCAAGTGAATAACAGGGCAGAGTATAGATCAGGTGATTAGTCCATGGTTGCAGCAAGGTTGGTGGAATTATCGTGGGCTATTTAATCTGCATGCAAACATCAAAGAAGTAGGAACAGTGCAGAGGATGAATTCATGGAGCATCTGGCAGTATCTCTGTGGACTCCTTCCCGTACTTATCTGGATCTTGGCAAATAGGAAGGATATCAATAAGTTAGAAAGAGTGCAAAGGAGGTTCACCTGGAAGTTGCTGGGACTGGTGAGTTTAAGTTATAGGCAAAGGTTGGGTAGGTTGGATCTTTATTCTTTATTCTGCGAGTTCAGGACAATGAGGGGGGGGTAAGCCCATAGAGGTTTATGATCATGAGGGGTATGGGTAAAGTGAATGCTCACAGCCTTTTAGGAGATGAGGGGTAACAATTTCACTGAGAGGGAGGTTCATTTCTGGAACGAGTTGTAGAACTGAGTACAATTCTGAAGGTCAAAAGACATTTGGATAGGAAAGACTAAGAAAGATTTGGACCAAATGAAGGCACCTGGGACCAATATCAATTCGGTCAGTATGGACTAATTGGGTTGAAGGGCCTGTTCCGTGCGGTATGACTCTCTGACTCCAAATATTTTGCCAAGAGCTGGGCAAGTGAGTGACAGAACAAGCCAGTCCATGGAGCTTTTCTGGAGTCTGAAGACGTGAAGAGCAGGTTGAAGGAGTTGGATATAGGTGCAGTTATTAACCTTAAGCTCTTAACTTAAATCAAGCCCTGGAATTGGCTCAGTGGTAGTGTCCTATCCTGTAAGAAAAGGTATGAAATTAGAAGCAGAGTAGGAGGCCCCTGAAACCTGCTCCCCTTTAATGTATCACAGCTGATCGACCCAAGGTTTCATGTCCTTCTCTGTGCTAGCTCCCCATCATATTGATCCTGCAAGAGTGCACAAACCTCTTCTTTAAGTACATTCATGGATTTATCCTCCACAATCCTCCGGGGCAGAGAATGCCAGACGTTCGCCAGCCGCAGCTTGGAATGACCAGATCCTTGCAATGTCATGGAGAGTCCGCACCTTGGGACCTGTTAACTGAATCCAAGCTGGTGCGTTAATGTATGGTTGAATGAGTGCTGTGGTGTCCCTGCTGACCAGCACTAACTGAAGATGTAGTGTGCTTGACCCTACATTAACATCGGGTGCTCATGCATATATCAGCTTCCTGACAGTGGAAAACACACTGCGAATTAACTGCCATAATAATTCCAAGAAGGTGACCCACAGCATTTTGAGAATTTCAATTCTATCAAGATACATCAATTGGGAAGTTAATATCTTGTTTCAGTTAAAGTGACCATCAAGCAGTTGAATTGTTGTAAAAATCCATGCACTCATCGATGTCCTTTAGTGTGGCCATTGCCTCACAGGCATAGGGCCAGATTTAATTGTAACTGGAGGTACTGCCTGTGTGAGTTTTGTACCTTCTCCCTGTGACTGTGTGGGTGCTCTCAATCCTCCCCACATCCCAAAAGTGTGAAGGTTGGTGGGTGTGATAGTACAGATCTATCACCAATGTACATAGTGTATATAGTTACTGTATCTAGACTGTGCTTACAGCGATTGGCTGAGAGCTAAGCCACACCTATTGTTTGGGCCTTAAAGGGTTGTGTCCCTAGCCAGGTCGGATCATTCCGGACTGGTTGGCCACCTGTGAAGAGCTCCGGTCTTTTGCTAATAAAAGCCTTGGTTTGGATCAACAAGTCTTTGGTTCTTTCGACGAGCTCTACAGTGGGTTAATTAGACTGCTGTAAATTGCCCCTAGCATGAAGGAGAATTATAGAATCTGGCGGGGGGGGGGGGGGGGGTGGGGGAGGAGTTGCTGAGGATGTAGAGTGAATATTAAAAATATGGGATAAATATCAGTTGAAAGAGTAGACAGCTTCAAGTTCAGAATCAGAAGCAGGTTAATTGTCATGAATGTGTGTTGTGAAAGTTGTTATTTAATGGCAGCAGGTGCACTGAAGAACAAGGTCATAAAATTACAATCACTTCAATACAAGAAAAGAGAAAAAGTGAAGTTGTGTCAATAGTTTCATTGTTTGTTCAGAAATCTGATGGCGGAGGGGAAGAAGCTGTTTTTGTAACATTGAGTGCGTGTCTTCAGGTTCCAGGACTCCTTCCTGATGTGAAAGGGCATGGCCCAGTGGGGGAGGATCCTTGATTGATAGATGCTGCTTTCTTGAGGCTCGGCCTCCTACACATGCCATTAATGGAGTGAAGACTAATGTCCATGATGGTGCTGGCCGAGTTTACAACCCTCTGCAGCCTGTGCATTCTTAAGGATAAATATCTGCAATGACCTGGCCTGGGACTAAGCATGTTCACACCAATGTCTTGAAGGCTAAGGAAGTTTGGCAAGTCCCCCCCTTGTACTTTAACCTCTTTTACAGGTGCACTATATGTGCAGAAAGTAATTTATGCCGAGCAAATCATAATGCAAACATCCCTCTCCTCCATGGATGCTGTCTGCATCTCAGGCTGCTGATAAAAGGCAGCGAACACACTGAGGAACCTCTCACACACTCTCATCTCCCTCCTCTCATCAGGGAAAAGGCTGAAAAGTGTGAAAGAATGCACCAACAGACAAAGAATCTTTGGGATGTATGTGATGTCATGCATGTACTCTGACAATAAATCTGAACTTTGAACTTTAAAGATCATTTCTCACCCACAGTTATCAGGATCCTGAATGATCCGTAACTGTGCTCTCTTGCTGCCCTTGCTTCAGGCTAATTGATCTTCCTTTTCATTGTAATCCCATACTCAATAAATGGTGCTCTTTACACGGCTGTATGAATGTTAGAGATACAGTAGTCTGTTCACAGAAGAACCCTTCTTACTGTACTATACAAATAAAGGGTGGTTGATGGTCAGTTCCAACCGATGAGTTGAAAGGCTTGCTCCACGTTGTTTCTCTTTATAAACTTTTAATGAAACGGAACATTCTGGAAACACATTCCAAGCCTTCTGCACCAACGGGGTCAGAGGAGCCCCTGGCAGCACTTATCTTGCTTCTTATTCCTCACATCAGCTCTGATGTTCTGTGATGGTCAACACAGGAGAAGTGATCTACAAGTAACTGGGCTTGGGTGAAGGAAGCTAAAGGCTGAGCCTGTGGCCAGAGAAAGGAAGGGAATAATGATTATTCCCAGGGATGGAATTATATTTTTTGTTTAATGATTAATTTTTACTGAGGGCAATTTAGTGATTTCTTTGCAACATTTAAACTTCATTAGAGGAGCTAATGAGAAGGGACATCAGTGCAGAAAGGTTCAGTTACACAGGATGCTGGGAGAGAGGCATTTCTGAATGACTATGGAAAGGATCTTGATTAACATCAGGGGGATACATTCAGAAGTTCAGGGTAAAGGGGGTAATGGATTACAGTTACCCTGGGAGAGAATTACATCAGCATCAGTGAAAATACAATCAGTAGATCGTCACAGTGTTCAAATCCTGCCCTGTCTGTAAAGGGGTTGTACGTTCTCCCCGTTTCTGCATGGGTTTTCTTCAGGGACTCCGATTTCTTCCGACCACTTGAAACATACCGGGGTTGTAGGCTAACTGGGTGTATTGAGCAGCGCAGCTTGTGGGCCAAAATGGCCTGTTATCGTGCTGTATGTCTAATTTTTAAAAAAAATTAAAAATGAACGTGAGATGTTGCGGGATAGGGATCACTGATTTATAATTTGAGTTTATTGGATTAGCATCATTTGATATGCAGTTAGTAATGTAGGGTACGAGGGAAACAGGATCAATGATATACCATGTAAGGAATCTGGACTGACATCAGTGGAGGTGCAGTGGGTAACAAAAAAATGGCGGGGCTGTCGAAGCTGCTGGTGGGTGGGGAGCAGAGACACAGCACTCCTTCATAGGGTTCAAATGCCCAGTTCAGGAACTGACAGCATACAGGCTTTAAACAGCCTGTTAAAGGAGCTGGTGGTAGGATCTTGAGACTGTGGGGTCCAGGCCCAAGATGGCTATGTCTGTGTTCAGCAATGGCCTCGAGGGGGTTACAGACTCTGGGGAATCAGTGGACCAGTGCAGGGCACCAGTAATGGTGTACCATGCCCATCCCCATTTTGAAAAAGAGAAGCAGAGGAGATGACCCTATGGTATGGTGACCACGGCAATGGACCATTGAGGAACTCTGTGGCTGTAGAACACAAGCGAGGAAACCACGCAAGCTGTGAACTGCTGGTGGCTGTGGTCAAAGGACTCACACAAGACTGTGGCTGAATGGGTACCAGACATAGGAACCTGGATGTGAGAGGGAGCTGAGGGTGCTCAAGGCGTCCTTATTATGTCGGAAGTTTGGATCAGGGGCTCGAGATGCTGATGGTTTTGACTAAAGTCTGTGTGGCTGCGGGAGCTGTGACTCTGAAGGGTTCTCTTTGTCTGTAAGGGGTGCTGGGCAATTTCTGCTAATGGTGAATATTTGTCGGCAGATTAAATTCAGTTTTACATAATATTACGACTGTTTGTGATATGACATTAAAAGAATCTTGAATCTTGAACATAGGGTATTGGGGAGAAAGGAGCCGGATTTATATCAGAAGCACTACTTTAGGGTGCAAGGTTGGCATAGCGGTTAGCGCAACACCCAGCGATTTGGACAGAAGTTCGAATCCCATGCTGTCTGTAAGGAGTTTGTACATTCTTCTCGTGTCTGTGTGGGTTTTCTCAGGGGGCTCCAGTTTCCTCCCACTGTTCAAAACATCCCGGGGGTGTAGGTTAATTGGGTGTAAATTGAGCGGCACAGGCTCGTGGGCCAGAATGGCCTGTTATCATTTTATCGTGTTGTATGTCTAAATTTTTTTTTAAAATTACAACTGAGGGACCTGGCGAGAGAGATTACTGAGCTAACATGGAAGTGAACGGGATTAACATCAATGGAGTTCCTGTCAATAAGATGCAGGATCAGACGAATTAATGAGTGGCAGAATGAGAAGCTAAGTTCATGTGAAGCAGCTGAATTAACTTCATAAGAGGTACAGGGTATTGGGGGAAGAGATGTTAGCAAATTTGAGAATGTGGAGTTTAAATTTAAATTAAATTTAGACATACAGCATGGTAACAGGCCCTACCGGCCCACTTAGAATCCTGGTACATTTTGAAGGGTGGGAGGACATGGAGGACGTAGAAACTCCTTGCAGATAGTGCCTGATTCAAATCCCTGTCACTGTGTGCTGTAATAATGTTGTTATGCTAACTGCAGCCGCCCACGGTTAAGACGAATATCAGTAGTAAACGCATTGATGCACATGAACTGGTGAATGAATGCAGTCCAACACATGGAGGCAGTGGTGGTACATGATGGAGAAACCAAAGGGACAATCTTGCTACAAGATCTCAACAAGAGAGAGGATGCTGCAGTTTGACAATAATCATTTATTAAACCCTAGTATAAGAGAAGGTATTCCCTGAGCTTGCATGCCGTCCACAAATTAGAATTTGCATGAATCCGTCTCTATAGCAATGTAAAGATAATTACATTTCTCCAGAATATCGAGGCTGCATATTAAAATTTTCTATAATACATCTCAGTAGTGCCAACACTTTTATTGTGGGTGTTCCTAATAGACACATCTTACAGGTACAAAACTCCACTCAGTCAATGAATATTTATTGTAGTAATTGGAAGATTAACATTCAGATTTCTTCTTGTTTAATTGGGAAGAAGGGGAGGGTGCCACACTATTAGACAGTGTCGCTTTGCAGTATTTTACTGCTATTTAACAAATATAGTCTTAAGTTAAAGCAATTCCATACTATACCACTGGGCTGCTTGAACCCTCTTGAAAAAGACTGTCAACAGTTACCATTACTGAGATCCATCTGCTCACGTAGATGGATTTTGTGCTCACCCTATTGACTTTCAAAGGGAGCGAATCATTGTCCTGTACATCGACACAGGGTTTGGTGTGAAAAGGTACATCACAGGCTATGCTGCTAACTTACTGGAATAGTCATCCATGATGGGGATATCCTGGGCTGCAGGGCTTGTTCCTATGTTCTGTTCTATATTCATCCTCCAAATCATGCACTGATGGGGGAGAGAAAGCAAGTTCGCATTTCTAGCTGCCAAACCAGAAATACTTGAAGCTAAACTGGGCGGCACAGTTGGTGTAGCGGTTAGCGCAACTCCATTACAGCGCCAGCGATCAGGACTGGCGTTCGGATCCCGCACTGTCTGTAAGGAGTTTGTATGTTCTCCCTAGGTCTGCTTGGGTTTTCCCCTGGGGCACTGGTTTCCTCCCACTGTTCAAAATTGGGTAATTGGGTGTAAATTGGGCGTCACAGTCTTGTGCTGTATGTCTAAATATAACATAAATTTAAAAATGCAAAATTTAAACAGGCTTTAAGATGTGAAACATTAGGAAGGCAAGAAGAAAACAGAATTGAAGGATTTGATTCCTTCACAGGATGTGGATATTGTGTTTGTACCGTTGACTATTCCTACATACCCCTGATCTAAGGAAGCTCATGTTTGACCAGATGCCATGACCCTCTCCAAGGATTGGGGTGGATCGCGAGGATTCCCAGGGCCACATCCTCCTGCACAGGTACAATTGTCCCTTTCCCTCTGCTGGCCCATTCCTGAGAGTGGGATTGTGACGGAGGCCAACATCTGACATCTGACTGTGATAGGGAGTTGCTTGATAAGTCTGTGGGACAGCTCTCCCATTTTAGATCGAGATTCCAAGATACTTCATTGGATGGCAGCAAATTTGCATTATCAATCCACGTAGCACATCAAGTTTTATTCTTAATGCAGGATTCAGATTCAAATCATTTTCTTGAACACATGATGCAGAAGAAATTTTCCTTTGCTGAATGTAAAAAGTCAAACTAGAATAAAACTGAAGAGCTCCACATAAACATAACCATTTTCATACGAGGGAATACTTGCTGGGACATTACAGAGGACAACTAATCAGGTACCAGTCTGAATTTCCTCAGCACTTGAAGGGGAAGATGTGATGAGTTCTGGATGGAGAGTCCAACATTAAGAGATTATCCAGAGGTATTGGCATTCCAGGATATCAGAGCTGGACTAATGCAAGGCAAGAAAGAGCAATACTGAGGAAAAGTAAACACTGGGAGTAGTTGGAAAACCTCTGTGAATTCCAAGTCCAAATACATTCATTTGTTCCCAGAATTGGTAATTTTCAAGAGAAAGATTTAACTTTTGAACAGCAGTGAAAAATGGAACTCTGATCCTACAGAGAGCAATTTTCAGTGACTGCATGATTCATTTATTCTGGTTCTTGCGCTAATTAAAGTTCTCTTATTTAGCGACTCCCGAACCTTTCCTGGTTATTGCTTTTTCAGGATTCATCTGCTTGGTGTGCTGGCTCCATGTAGCAGCTTTGAAGATCATGCCCGAAAGGTGGAAAAAGGACAGCTGGCAGAGAACCGCTCAAGGTGGATCTTTTATGTTGGCTTTGCAATGTGGTGGAGTCTACTGGCCACAGATTGTTTGTCATGTATACATTACGCTGGGTCTACCGTTGTAGATCACTGGATCCCCAGGAGCTCAAATGCAATAATTTAAAAATAAAATCATAAGAAGTTGAATTGCAATAAATAGTTGTGAATTAAAGACTAGCAAAAAGTGAAATTAAAAAAAATGAATCAAAAACTTCACTTGTCTCCCAATGAAGATTGATGATCTCTGTTGATTGTACTGGGTATGTCAGCTTGGGCTGGATTAAAGATGAGATATATCTGGAGGTGAAGTTTATCTGCTGCTCCTTTATTCAGGAACTGTTCTGGATTCATTGGTGTCCAGGGACAGAGAAAGAGAGGGGGGAAGAGAGAGAGAGAGAGAGAGAGAGAGAGAGAGAGAGAGAGAGAGAGAGAGAGAGCATATACACAGTTGTGGATTTTCATGGGATGTGGATTGAAAGGATGGAAGTGGAAAGAGGGTGTGAAGGTATTGGGAGTCGGAACTCACGCGGGGAAGTTGGGTGATAGATGCTTCTATAGATCAATTTGTGCATGCACACAACACTCCTAAAGGCAGACATTGAGGACAAGGGACAGGATGAGCAAGAATTCGAAGAGGGCATCAGTCGTTACATTTGTGCCAAGGATGGGATCCAGTCCAGAAGACAAGAGGTACATGTTACCAGAGTGGACCCATCCTGCAGGAGGAGTCTGAAGGAATTCCAATATCTAAAGTTGATTGTTCAGAAACCACAGACACACACCATGACAGTTGTGGACATCTCTGCGATCAAGGAGATCACTAGATCAATTGAGTTTATAAATAGTTAAAATTAGAATTATGTAAAAATCATTGAATAATTGCATAAATTCACATGCGAATGGATTAATTGATCAAATGGGGTTAATTCCTTTTTTAAAGGACAAGCAATGTGGTGTATATTTGTACATAGCAGCATCAAGAACTGGGTATACCTTCTAATATTACTCTGATACATAAGTAATAAACAGACACAGTTGCTCTACATGTTCCAGCTCTACTTTGTGACAACTAAAGTTCTTTGATTGCCAACATTTGCAGGAACAGAAGAGAAACTTGGAGCTATTCTGTGTACAGAACTCTACCTTATGTTTCTGCACTTTCAGTTCAAGCTTCCGTAGAGATATTGTGTATTTTTGATTCTTGGCCAAGCAAAGCCCATGCCCAGATGCTAGTGTAAAAACTAAGCTATACTCACCTGATCAATTTGGAGCTCATTGCTGTCATCTCCTTCAGTTCTTCCACTTTTGACATGCTGCCACTATCACCGCTAACTTCTGAATAAAAAAGATGACAATAATTTAATCGAGAGGGTTGTCAGGTGTTGCGTTTTCATGATCACCTTCTCCTTCTTACTCCTCTGGTTGAATTAAAGAATAAAGGAACACAGCAGGAAGCCATTAGGGCCACTGTAGAGAAACACAAAACTCTGCAGAAGCTGTGATTGTAGTAAAAACTCAACAATATGCTGGAGGAACTCAACCGGTCTTTTCAGCATCTATAAAAAACAAAGATATGTTGCTGATGTTTTGGGTCTGAGCCCTTCTTCAAGGAATAAGCAGAATGAACCAGAAGCAGGAAATCTCAGAAAGTCTCAGAGTTCAGACAGTGCCGGCTGGGAATGGAACAGGGAAATGAAATGGGTGGCCACTGGGAGATCCACACTATTGTGGCGGACAGAGCCATGCCACGCCACAAAGTGATCTCCCAGTCTGCGCCCAGTCTCTCTGATATAGAGGAGACCGCAACGGGAACCCATTGTGTCTGGCCTGGCAAAATTTGAGTTGCTCGTCCAATCCTTCCATCCAGCTCTGTTGAACTCAGGACTTCACCTGCACATTGAGGCATTGTTCAAACGTGACGAGGCGTTCTGCCTTTCCCACTCTTTCAGGTGGTGGGTTCCAGCCCCCTATTAGCTTTTGCATGAACATATTTTACCTACCTTCCCCTATAACTCGACTAACAATTATCTTGTTTTTGCTTCCTAATTTTCAACCCCTCTGCTCAGGAAAAAAAAAATCTTTCCCCTGTACACTTACGTGTACTGGAGAAACCATGAGTATTGTTTGAGGTTCCAGTAGTTAACATATACAGTCAAAAGAACAGACTTGATGGAGTGAGATCTAAACCTCAAGTGATTTATTCACATGGCCCAAGCAGTGGTCAAGTCACATTTCAAGGTGGTTCAGTCATAGCTGTACAGAGGTTACATTTTACCATATATAGTTAGAGTGGACATTCCTTGGGTATTAATTTTGCAACAGATCATTGACATAAAACAAAGAGGTGAATAACAGCATAATTGCGTAGTCATGAGATACTTATATCAACATGGATGCTGACTTATAGGATTCTACATGCACTTCCTGGGTTCATCATTTTAAACAATTTAATTAATCTCACCTCAGTCTTCTCTATTCAAAAGAAATCAAGCTGAGCCTGATGCAAACATAGCTAAACATTTCCAGGCCCAGAGTTGGGTTCCAAAAGGTTTAACTATCTGCATTTGTGCTATGAGGGAGGCCTGATACTGAAGGATGAGGTTGAATTTCTTTCATTCCCTCAAGCACTTCAAATTATCCAGTTGTCCTCATTCATGAGGAATTCTCCCATGAAGAACTAGTCAAATAAAATTCGATCACGTTCACTTTAAAGGTGCCAAAAAATATCTATTTATATTGTTAGCCTGGTTTTCTATTGTGACTGGCTCACTTTCTTGACAGAAGTTGTGGTTCAGGACTTACTCCTAAAACAAAAATTTGGACCAAATCTTAATTGTAGTCGTGAGCGAGTTCTGCGCTGTCCAAAGTGCTGTGGTATCTAATGCGACATTAAATAGAGGCTCTCCTGCTGCCTTTCCAACACAGTCATACATGATGTGTGATGTCATGATCAGCACTGGTTATTCCATCAAGTGCTTCTCTCAGTTCTTGCACAAACTCTGTGTTTTGTTTCCTATAAAGTGAAGGGAAGGAAGTTTAGGGGGGACATCAGGGGTATGTTTTTTCACAGAGAGTTGTGGGTGCCTGGAATGCCTTGCCAAGGCTGGTGGGGGAGTCTGGAACATTAGGGGCATTTAAGAGACTCTTAGGCAGGCACAGGGATGGAACAAAAATAGAGGGTATGGGGTAGGGAGGGTTTAGTTTTTTTTTTAAGGACTATATGGGTCAGCACAACATCAAGGACTGAAGGGCTTGTACTGTGCTGTAGGGCTCTATGCTCAATGTTAAGACCATAAAACCATAATAAATAGAAGCAGAAATAGGCCTTGCAGCCGATCGAGTCTGCCCCACCTTTTAATCATGAGTTGATCCATTTTTCCACTCAGCCCCACTGCCCGACCTTCTCCCATAACATTTGATGCCCTGGCTAATCAAGAACCTATTAATCTCTGCCTTAAATATACCCATGACTTGGCCTCCACAACTGCTTATGACAACCTACTGGCTAAAGAAATTCCTCTTGTATCTCTGTTCTAAGTAGATATCCTTCAATCCTGAAGTAGTGTCCTCTTGTCCAAGACTCTTCCACCATGGGAAACAACCTTTGTGCATCTACTCTGTCCTTGCATTTCAACTTTCAAAATGCTTCAATGAGATCCCCCTTCATTCTCCTAAATTCCAACAAGTATAGGTCAAAAGCTGTCAAACACTCCTCATATGACAACCCTTTTATTCCCAGAATCATCTTTATGAACCTAGCACACAAAATCATGCCATATACCATGAATGAGCATACAGAGATGAGATGCAGTCTCTAATGGAGCCAAAAAACAGTTAATAAAACAAAAGAAATGGTGTCAACTTCAGGAGGATCTGAGAGGATCACACTCCACTGACCATTGATGATTCTACTGTTGAGATCGTCAAGAGTACCAGGTTTGTTGGTATGCACTTGGCAGAGAATCTTACCTGGTCCCTAAACACTAGTTCAATAGCCAAGAAAATCCAGCAGCATCTCTACTTCCTGCGAAGGCTGTGGAAAGTCCACCTTCCACCCTCCATCCTCACTACATTCTACAGAAGATGTATCAAGAGCATCCTGTGCAAATGCATCACTACCTGGTTTGGAAACTGTACTATCTCAGATCGTATGACCCTGCAAGGATAGTGGAGTTAGCGGAGAAGATAATTGGGGATTCTCTTCCTACTGTGTTGGACATCTACGATACATGATGCATGCGGAGGGCAAATAACATTGTGAAAGACTTCTCACACCCTTCTTGTAAAATTTTCTTCCTTCTGCCATCTGGAAGGAGGTACCATAGCTCTCAGGCCCACACATCCAGATTGTGCAACGGTTTTTTTCCCCCAAGCCACCAGCCTCTTCAATTCCCAGAACATATGTGCAGTAGTATATCATAGATTTTTATTGTATTATGTTTTAATATTTAACTCTTATTTATGTAATTTGCTCCATGGTCCTGGAGAAACACTATTTTGTTCTTACTGTGCATTGCATTAGCAGTTATGATATGAATGATAAGTAAAGGTAACATGAACTTAAACTACTTTATACACATTTAAGGAAGAGTAGCCACAATGTCCTTCTGTTGCTTCACACCGCTTTACTGTCTATTCCCTTGAACCTCGCCTAATGCATCATCTCAAGCCTATTTCAACTAAACACTATTTGCCAATCTCAAGTATGTGATTTGGGCCATTGTTTCAGGCTAATGGTTTTCAGACCTTTATGACTCCATGGCAACTGCAGCTGACTTTCAGCTGATTCAGGCTTGGAAGTAAATGAAGAAATGCTGCAATTTTCAGTAACAAACAATCCACTGAAGGACACCACAAGAACCATCTCAAGCTATCAGAGGAAGGGAGCCGCGTACACAGACACGACAGGCAAGCCAAACCATGATATAATTGGAGTGCTCAACAGCTAACCTGCAGAAAGACATCCTTGGATGATTGGCTGGGGCGAAGCAATAATATTCAGACTGTTTAAGGTTTTATTCTAGAGAAACACACTCCTAGAGAGTAGGACAAATTATGGAGACCAAGAAATGAAAGAGTTTGATTATTCTCAAAGACCCCGATGACCCTTTTCACCCTGCTACCATCGGAGAGAAGGTACAGGAGCCTAAAGATGAGCACTCAATGGCACAAAGACAGCCTCTTCCCTGCTGCCATCAGATTTCTGAATAATCAATCAACCACAGACACGGCCTTACTTTTCGGCCACTATTATTGTTTTTTTTAGAGTAATGTCATAACATGGTTATAATATGATTGTTTGCAGTATGATGCTGCCATGAAACACTGAATTTCATGACTTGTTCATTTCAATAAATCCTGATTCTGATTTTTCATAACTTCAAGAAACTCCAAAGAATTTCACAGCAAGTGAAGAACCCTTAGCCATGGTAAATTAAGAAACATCATACGTAATGCTTCCATAGAAAGCTGCAACATCTATTCAGATAACACGTTCCAGTGACATTGGTCAGGGTACTGGGACAATTGCCCTGCTCTATCATGTACTAATGCCCATGGGACACCACACTACAAACGGAACCGCTGATGTTTCACCAACACTTTAAGCTCAAACCTTTAAACTTTGTCAAGCCACGGCAGACACAGTAATATAAAATATATCTGCTATCACTGACTTGCACCCAGTAAGAAAATGAAGTAAAGAGTACTCCTCACCAGCGTGATTGACAAAATGTCATCCCATTGTGAAGTTTCTGCCTTTTAAAGGAAAGTGCAAAGGCTACAGATCATGTCTAGTAGATAACACTGGGCAACAGGTTTTTACAAAGGGTTGCAAAAAAAGGGCTTATGAAAGACAACTTCAAGTTGAGCACAAAGATAATTTCAGATTTGCTGTATCACGTATGAAGTTGGAGATACAATAAATTAACTTGTTTAATTGCATAATGATGCTGACACATTGTGTTAGTTCAACTGACCTAAAAGTGTTTTGCCACTGATTTTCTTTTGTACTCAGCATCTTATCAACGTCCAACAATAGTCGGCCAGTACTGATGGATTCCAGTTGCCCTGATACCACTTTTCCATGTTCGCAATGCCCTGGTGAAACCTTTCACCGTGTTTGTCACTGACTGCGCCAAGATCAGCAGGAAAGATGTCCAAGTGCGAATGCAGAAAATTAATTTCAATGACATGTTGCGCTTCGTGGTTCTGTAGACTTGAAGCAGACTTAAAACATGACAGGAAATCACAAAAATAGGTTACAGCTAAAGAAAGGTACATGATAGGAAACTTTTAAAATGAATTTCATGATCTGCAGCCCAAAATCCATAAAATACACACAAAGATGATCAGGATGCAAAATCTTTGTTGTCCAGTGTAATTAGTTTCAACCTTGTCTTACTGTTGAAATCTGTTGAGTCCAAATACTCAATACATGAGGCCTCACAAATGAAATTCTTCCCGTTCAACACCAACATTGATGCTTTTATACGAGACCAAGTGTTCAGAGCTAAAGCATATTAAATACCAGAGGACATCTGCTTGAGGTGAGGGGAGGAAAGTTTAGGGGAGACATCGGGGGCAAGTTCTTTACACAGAGAGTAGTGAGGGCCTGGGATGCATTGCCAGGAGATGTGATGGAGACTGGTCCAATAGAGAAATTTAAAAGAGACTTAGACAGATATATGGATGAAAGAAAAATAGAGGGTTTTGGGTGTGAGGTAGGGAAGGTTTAGATTGTTGAGTAGGTTTATATAGGTTGGAACCACATTGTGGGCTGAAGGGCCTGTACTTTGTGTAGTGTTCTATGTTCTATAATCCACTGGCCACCGAGACAGAGGTGCACCAAAGAAGAGGTACAAGGACTGCCTAAAGAAATCTCTTGGTGCCTGCCACATTGACCACCGCCAGTGGGCTGATATTGCCTCAAACTGTGCATCTTGGCGCCTCACAGTTCGGCGGGCAGCAACCTCCTTTGAAGAAGACCGCAGAGCCCACCTCTCTGACAAAAGACAAAGGAGGAAAAACCCAACACCCAACCCCAACCAACCAATTTTCGCCTGCAAATGCTGGAACCGTGTCTGCCTGTCCCGCATCGGACTTGTCAGCCACAAATGAGCCTGCAGCAGACATGGACATTTACCCCTCCATAAATCTTCGTCCGCAAAGCCAAGCCAAAGAACCTAGTTGTAAAGCTGTTGATGATGATATTGTACATGTAAAAATGAGCAGAATTGTGAATTTCTGTGTTTTCAGTGCAATGTAATTGCACTCTGGGATCAAGCACACTCTCTTTATTTAATGAGGGATTTCTTCCTGAAGTGGGACAATAAATAAGTGCTTTGTTCTTCCTTAATTGACAATTCCACCATGGGAAATGAACATTTAGTGTTGCTTAGTGTAAAACACTGCCTCATTATAGTGCAGAAGAATGTGAAGTAGTGTTTACCCAACACAAGCAGGTGGATTGTTAACTGAGGGGCTGTCTTATACTCAACTAGGCAGCTGGATTCCCTCCAGTATGTGGATAATTACAATCCCAGACAGTATTGGATCTCATCATTTCTTTCAGTCTTAATTTAAAGCACAAGATGGTTAGAAGTCCTATTGTGACCAAGTTTTGATCAAGCCACACATGGTGGACTATATGCAAATTCTCTGTACTGAAGAAAATTGGAGGAGGAGTAAGTCTTTGGACCCTTTAGTCATTAAACTGATCATGGTTGATCGATGCTGGCTTCTTCTGTGCCATGCCTCCATAGCCCTCCATTCCTCAATCTATCAAACATTTGTCCACCCCCACTTGGAATACTTATAATGATCCAACTTCCACCACTTGCTGTGGCAGGCAAATTCTCACATTCACCGAACTCTCTGTGAAAAGAAATTTCTAGGTAACCCATTTGTAAATTGGCTAACACCTTATTTGTTGTTCAAGATTTCCCCCACTGGGGAAAAATAACCCGATTTCCACTCCTGAGGAAGGGCTCAGACCTGAAACCTTTCCCTTTCTATGGATGCTGTATGCCTGTGGTAGCAGCAAGCAGACACAAAACACTGCACTACAAGCTTTATTCTGCTAAAAATCTGTATACACATTAGAGTTAGGGTTAGGGTTAGGGTTAGGGTTAGAGTTAGGGTTCAGGTGTGGTGGCTCCTGAGTGACTGGTTCGGTTGGGGCCAGCTCAGGTCTATATTCGGGTCAGCTGACTGACAGCCGGCCAGGTGGAGTCAGCCCCAGGTGCTCTTCCTGCAGGTACAGAGATTGCCACCTGTAGTTGTCTTGTGGTCGTATCACCACATTCAACCACTTCTTAAAATTATCCTAGTGGGGGTGAGTAATAGTGTCGGGTGGTATTTACAGGTTATTTACAGGTTTAGACGGTCCGGCGGCGACCGTCACAAGGTTGGCTCCTCATCAAAGGTCGGTG
Organism: Narcine bancroftii; assembly: GCF_036971445.1. NCBI lineage: Eukaryota > Metazoa > Chordata > Chondrichthyes > Torpediniformes > Narcinidae > Narcine > Narcine bancroftii. The sequence goes on along the minus strand of NC_091480.1, from coordinate 43,401,556 downwards.
AGGGTGTGGTGGATGCCTGAAGGCTAGTCGGGTCCAATGTGGTTGGGGTGGGTGCCAGAGTGGGCAGTGTAGTGTATGTCCGTGGTGGTGTGGCCAGGTCAGCATGGTTCGGCAGGAGAGGGAGTCGCTGGAGGGGCGGGGAGAGTAGTTTGGCCCCCGGGTCCTGGGTGAGCCAAGGATGCCCATGGTGGGGAAATTGCATCGGATCGATGTGGTGTTGGGGTGGTGGTGGTGATGGTGCCCCTGCTGGTGCCAGATCCCTGGTCAAGACGGTGTCCTCACGGACACTGGGGTACCTGATGTAAACATAGTTGTGGTTGACGTAGAGGAGGAGGACCTGTTTGACCAGTGGGTCAGCCTTGTAGGCCCGCACGTGTTTGCATAGGAGCACCGGTCCCAGATATGTGAGCCATACTGGGAGTGAGATTCCAGTCGCAGATTTCCTGGGGAATGAAAACAGGCATTCGTGGGGGGGGTCTGATTCGTAGTCGTGCACAAGAGCGACCTAATGGCGTGGTGTGCCTCAGGGAAAGCTTCTTGCCAGTAGTCCACGGACCAGCCTTTGGACCTAAGGGCCAGGTGGACTGCCTTCCAGATCACTCCATTTTTGTGCTCTACCTGCCCGTTGCTCCTCAGGTTATAACTAGTCGTGCGACTAGTCACGATGCCTTGCATCACCAGATGCTGACGCAGTTCCTCACTCATGAAGCTGGACCCCCGGTCACTGTGGATGAACGCCAGGTAGCATAACATGGTGAAGTTCTGTGTTAGAGCCATGATAACAGTGACTGTGGAGGTGCAGGGCAAGGGATGACGAAGGGAAAACGGGAGTACTCATCTATAGCCATGAGGAAGTAGACATTGTTGCTCGTGGAAGGCAGGCGGCCCTTGAAGTCAATACTGAGCTGTTCGAAGGGCTGGGAGGCCTTGATGATGTAAGGTTTGTACTCCGCGCAGACTCGGCATGACTCAGTCATGGGCTGGACTTCTTTGACGGTGAAGGGGAGGTTCCGGGACTTGATAAAATGGTACAGGCATGTCACACCCGGGTGGCAGAGGGTGTCATGGAATGCCTGCAGCTGGTCAGCCTGCACCGAGGTGCAGGTCCGGGATAGGGCATCGGGGAGTCATTGAACTTCCACGGTCTGTACTGGATATCGTAGCTGAATGTGGCCAGCTTGACTCTCCAGCGCAAGATCTTGTCATTCTTGATCTTGCATTTGTGGGTGGTGCTGAACATGAACGCCACTGCATGCTGATCGGTGAGGAGGGTGAACCTCCTGCCTGCTAGGTAGTGGTGCCAGTGGCGGACCACTTCCACAATCGCCCGGGCCTCCTTTTCAATGGCGGAGTGTCTGAGCTTGGAAACGGGGAGGGTTCTGGAGAAGAATGCAACGGGTCGCTCCTTCTGGTTGAGCGTGGCGGCAAGGGCAATATCAGAGGCACCGCACTCCACCTGGATTGAGGTGACCTCATCCACGGCCCACATCGTGGCATCGGCGATGTCCTGCCTGATGTGTGCAAAAGCTGCCCATGCCTCGCTTGGGAGGGGAAAGGTGGTGGCCTGGGCCAGTAGGCAGACCTTGTCCGAGAAACGGGGTTCCCACTGAGAGTAGTAGGAAAAGAGGCCAAGACACCTGTGGAGGGCCTTGAGTGTGGGTGGGAGGGGCAGCTCCATTAATGGATACATGCACTCTGGGTCGGGACCAATGACATCCTGTTCCACAATGTACCCCAGGATGGCGAGGCAGGTGGTGCTGAACACACACTACTCTTTGTTATAAGTGAGGTTCAGCTCCTTGGCCGTCTGGAGAAACATCTCCATGTTGTCATCATGGTCCTGCTGGTCGTGGCTGCAGATGGTGACATTGTCCAGGTATGGAAAGGTCACTCTCAAGTTGTGCTGGTCTACCCTGTGGTCCATCTCCCTCTGAAAAACAGAGACCCTGGTAGTGACCCTGAATTGAACTTGGCGGAACTGGCAGTGTAGGGCTTATCCCATGTATGGATAGGGAGCTGGTGGTAGGCCGACTTTAGGTCAATTGTGTGAAGACCTTGTAGCAGGCTATCTCAATTACCATGTCAGATATTCTGGCTTGGGGGTAGGCATCCAGCTGTAGTTAATTACTATCCTCACTGCTCCCTTTTGCCACAAGGACTTTGGTTCTCTATGATGCCTTCCGCCAGAAGCTGTTTTACCTCCATCTTAATGAAGGCACACAATAGCACCTATTCCTGGCCACTATTGGCTTGTATGCTGGAGTAAGCTAGTTGAAGAGGGCGGGTGTGTGATCCACAGGTGTAGAAGCCACAGGTGGGGTGGGGAAGGGACCCGCCGAAAGCGAGGGTAATGCTTCATAGATGGCACTGGAAGTCTAGCCCCAAGAGGACTGGGGCACAGAGTTTGGGCATGACCAGGAGCCTGAACCTGTTGCATGTTCCCCCCCCCACCCCACAGTCAGATTAACCGAGCAGCTCCAGAGGGCTGTTATGCAGCGGTTCTGGGCCATGAAAGCTATGGCAAAGTTTGTTGGGGAAGATTTTCAGCATTAATGTCTGGGCCATGTTTGAGTGTATGAAGCTCTCAGTACTACTACTTTTTTTCCTTCCCGTTGACAGCGATGTCTATCATCAAGCACCTGAGTTCGTGTAGGATGTCCCTTTTTAGGGTGGTGGCTGCTAGGACCATCTTGAGGTCTGAGTCGCTGCTCCCCGATAGGTGAGGCAAGTGGCAGCCCATGGCTGCCTCTGCAGGCATGGGGTGCATCAGGTGGGTGGTCTGGTCAGCGCCCGTGTTGACCACATCGCCCTTTCCTGGGTGATCTGGAAGGCAGTCCTGTTGTGATATTGTTGAGGCCCGAATGGCCCAAGATGGCGGTGAGACCCAGCTGGCGCAAGTTGGCGGTGCCCTGCAGGTGCGCATGGTGGAGGAATGGTTCGGCCTCACTGTTGTTCGCGTAGCCCATGCCGACGGAAGTGATGTTTTCCATATGAGCGGCAATGACGTCAGAGGTCCTGGCGGAAGATGCTTGGAAGAAGATGGCAGTGCTGGGGTTGAGCACACAGCCACATTGTCTGTTGGTGGCTGGGCCAGAAGTGGCGTTGATAGAGCTGGGGGAAGTGGTGAGGTGGGTAATGGCGTCGCCTGGTCTTCGCGCATGGTTGATCGCGGAGGGCCGCCGTGCTCCCGGCAGATCTGGAGAGGCACACTTTTGTGTAGTGGCTTTCTTACCACATCGGGAACAGAACAGGTTTCAGGCTGGACAGCCTTTGTGGGACCGTCTGTCTGACCCAACCGAGACCCGCAGTACTTACAAGGACATGGGGTACCGGCGGCAGCAATGGTCTCCTCCACGTAAGGTTGCTGGGCTACGACAGTTGTCTGGGTCGGCCATACTGAGTGCTGGGAGAGTCGGGAATCGAAGGCTTCGGCATGGAGGGCTGTGGACCACCTCCACAGTTCTGGTGAGTGAGGTGAGGTGATGTGTCCCCTAGCAGTTTCTGCCAGGTGCTCCTCAATCGCAGTCCTTGCACGCAGGCATCTCTGATCAGCCGATCCATCTCCCTTTGGTCACCCCAGTTTCAGCCAGGCATGGGTGGGACAGATCCCGCAGGACCCCCAGGTAGAAATCTGCCGTCTCACCTGGCTGCTGAGTCCTGATGTTGAGCAGGTACCTGGCGTAGACCACGTTCGTACATGGCCTCCAGGATGGCCATTACTGGCTCGTAATCAGTACACTCTTTGATGGCCAAGAAGGCTCGGAGGCCCAACTTCGTGCGGAGTACCACAAGTCACTACTGCTTTGTGTTGAGGTGTTGGGATGATCGCCTCGAAGGCGTGCCTCCAGATTTTGAAGCATACCTGGGTCTCTGGGTGCTGAGGGTCAATCTCTAAACTCCCAATTGTCAGGAACTTCTCCATGGTCATTTTCAAACTTTAGCAGAATAAATTGTGACGCACTGTGGTAGCAGCAAGCAGACACAAAATTCAAAAGATTGTACTACAGGCTTTATTCTGCTAAAAGTCTGTATACACCAGTTTCAGCTGTGGTGGCTCCCGGATGACTGGCTCAGGAGGGGCCGGCTCAGGCTTATATTTGGGTCGGCTGATTGACAGCTGGCCAGGTGGAGTCAGAGATCGCCCCTACAGTGGGCTAGTGGTCATATCACCACAGCCTGCGTAAGGTCTCCCCTCAATTTTCTAAACTTCACGGAATATAGGCCCAGACTATTTAAGAATTGACCTTTGTACTGTCACTGATGTTACTTCACTTTTATTTGGGGGAGAGTGGGTAAAGGGTCTAAAACTGAACGTAGAAAGGATACCTTTGCTTTGGCAATGACCCAGTGTAGGTTTATGAGATTGGCTTGGGATCGGCATAGGAGATAACTGCATTGAAATATATCAGATTATCCAAAGGTTCACAGAGTAGGGCAGAATTGGTCTGAAGAGCCGAGAACTGGGGACAGAGTCTTAGATAAAGAAGTCAGCCATGCGGGTGTGGGAGGATGAGAAATTTTATTTGTCAGATGGTTATGAACTTTAGCCTTCTCATTCGTTGAGTCTGTTCCAAAGATAAGAGCATCGGTTTTTGGGATTAAGAGGATTGAAGAACGTAGGGATAGATGGGAAAATTCACTTGACCCATGGCCTCATTAAATGGCAAAATGCTTCAAGGAGGAGGAGATTCCTGCCAAGAGATAATAAAGAGTTAAATTTTTGTTCTTATGTTTTTTTTTACGTCCTCTCTGGTGTAAATCATAGAACATAGAAAACCTACAGCACAATACAGGCCCCTCGGCCCACAAAGTTGTGCCGAACATGTTCCTACCATAGAAATTACTCAGCTTTCCCATAGCCCACTATTTTTCCAAGCTCCATGTACCAATCCAAAAGTCTCTTAAAGAACCCTAGCATATCTGCCTCCACTATCGTTGCTGGCAGCCCATTCCACGCTCCCACCACCCTCTGCGTAAAAAACTTACCCCTGACATCTCCTCTGTACCTATTCCCCAGCACCTTAAACCCGTGTGCTCTGGTGGTGACCATTTCAACTTGACATTCGCATTACCATGTGCCTTGGCATGGTGGTCAATGTGCAGGTGTCTGGGGAGACCCATCCCACTTCATATGACACAGCAGCCCTTGGCCACTTCTTCCCATTTTTCTTTGTTGCTGTGCACACTCAGATTAGGGCTGCTGGCTTCTTCCAAAACACTTTGGGCCTCCAACATGGTTCTTCAGCAGAAGTCTTGCTGTGTTCTGGATTAAGTTCTCCTGTGCAATTTACAATCAAGGTATTGAATCTCCTCTTACTACCCTAATCATAAAGTACTCCGGGACCACCAGAAAAACCTGTCTGCATTATCAAAACGCCACTTCATTTCTTGCACTAACTATAACTGTGAATATTTATTTATATCTTTTTTTTATATTTATGGGGATAATTTAACGTATGCCTTTGATTTTAATTTTAAATTTAGACATCCAGCACAGTAACAGGCTATTTCGGCCCATGAGTCTGTGCTGCCCAATTACACCCAATTAACTTACACCCCCAGTATGTTTCAAATGGTGGGAGGAAACTGGACCCCCAGCGAAACTCACACAGACATAAGGAGAACATAGAAACTCCAAAGACAGCGCGAGATTCGAGCCCAGGTCCTGATCGCTTGGGGTGCTGTAAAGGCATTGCATTAACTGCTATGCCAACCGTGCCTTTTCATTTTATAAAAAGTACTGGTTATATTATTGTTCATGACAATAAATTCTGAATCTGATTCTGGTTTGGCTGCAGCAAGTAAGAATTTCAGTGCTTTTGTATATTGTACTTATGTATATGACATCGAGTCCACGATGCTGAAGATCCAGCTGCGCTGGATGGGTCACGTCTCCAGAATGGAGGACCATCGCCTTCCCAAGATCGTATTATATGGCGAGCTCTCCACTGGCCACCATGACAGAGGTGCACCAAAGAAAAGGTACAAGGACTGCCTAAAGAAATCTCTTAGTGCCTGACACATTGACCACCGCCAGTGGGCTGATAACGCCTCAAACCGTGCATCTTGGCGCCTCACAGTTTGGCGGGCAGCAGCCTCCTTTGAAGAAGACCGCAGAGCCCACCTCACTGACAAAAGGCAAAGGAGGAAAAACCCAACACCCAACCCCAACCAACCAACTTTCCCTTGCAACCGCTGCAATCGTGTCTGCCTGTCCCGCATCGGACTGGTCAGCCACAAACGAGCCTGCAGCTGACGTGGCCTTTTTACCCCCTCCATAAATCTTCGTCCGCGAAGCCAAGCCAAAGAAAAAAGAATGACATTAAACATGACCATTACGAACTCATTAACGTTCTGAGCAATTAATGAATGGATACCCCCTATCTCAGCTGAAACATCCAAGGGAATAATTTTCACCCCAGTATCTAGTTTTCTAAGTGCAGCCGATTGGCCTCTTTCCTAATCTATTTGGCGGATGGTAAAGCCAGAATTTATGACTGTCCTGAAGAAAGTGGGTAGTGATCCCTGTGAAGCCTGTCCAACAAGAGTACACCTGCAGTGATGTTGGGTCGACAGATTCCAGGATGCTCTTGTAAGGGATAATGGAATATGGGGAGTCAAGCAAGTGCTAATTAGGAATGAATTAGGATGGGGTGAAGGGATAATGGAATATGGGGAGTCAAGCAAGTGCTAATTGGGAATGAATTATGATGGGTTAAATAAGGGTGAAGTAAGAATGGAATGTGAGGAAGGGTTAAGTAAGTATAATAGAATAGGGGTCTTATAGCAAGTAAATAGATTTAGCAAGTCCAGGGGGTTGAGATTAATGAATAAGAACAAAGACATGACACTTCCTAGTAAACAAGTTTACAGAGAAAGGCACATAAACTGCACGTAGGCAGAATTACCTAATGATAAACCAATCCAGGAGGCAGAAGAATATTAAGGGGGGAGGTACCTCTGTACTGAAATGGAATGTATAAAAAGTTGGGTAAGCCCCAGTATGTGTGTGTATTCCCAGGGTAAGGGAAGCACCCAACTTTGCATTGTTGTAAAATAAATGTTCTTTGTTCTCAATTTTTGTCTCAAGTGAAATCTGTGAAGGCACCTCTGCTTCTCACAACTTGGGGACTCATCCGGGATCGCACTCCCTCCACTGATATAGCTGGTCAGTGGACGAAGCGAGTGATATCCAAGAAGAGGCATTGAGAACAAATGACGGGAGGACGTTAAGGAAGCGTGCTAGGAATAGCTACTGGATTACGGTAAGAGGAATTTTATTTTCCTGCCAATATGGGAGGAGGAAGTAGCAATGGAAAAAGATAAAATACCAACACATAGTCCATTAGGACTAATGTTATCCAATTGGAGTGCGGGGAAAACCCGTGAGAAGGATAAGCAGAACATGGTCAGGTATTGTTGTCAGGAATGGGTTAAGAATCCGATAAAAGGGAGTTCGGTATATTGGCCAAAGTTCGGATCTGACGATGACTGGATGTGTCAGGCATTGAACATCTGGCTCTACCAAAATCAAGGAGACAATACCGGGAGTAGGGAATATGCAGCCTGTTGGCTTAGTGGATCGTCTAATCAGATGATTTTGGATGAGAAGGAACTTAGAAACAAGAAGGATGAGGAACCTTCTGCCCCCAAAATAAAGGGATGGTATGTGTTACATTCCCTTCCTCCACCTTATGTTTCCCCTGTACCGGCTCCCATTCCCCTTTTCCCCTATTTTTTACCTTCCCCTCCTCCTCCACAGTTAAAGAAAGAAGGAGAAAGTAGGAGTGGTATGAGGACTCGCTCACAGAGTGCAAGATTACCGGCTCAATTGACACGAGAGGGAGGAGATAAGCCAGAAACTAACTGGATGAGACCTTTACGGGAGGTTCCCTTGGGAGGGGATGGAGGGGGTCTCGGATTTGTAAACGTGCCTTTGACTAGTACTGAGGTGTGCAATTTTAAAAAGGAAATGACCTCTCTGGTAGAAGACCCTCAGGGATGTGCAGAACAGTTAAATCAATTTTTGGGGCCTAATATATATACTTGGGATGAATTAACGTCTACCTTTAAGGCTCTATTTACTTTGGATGAGCGTGGAATGATCCGCCAGGCAGGGATCAGAGTCTAGGATAGGGAACACCAAGGGGGGCCAGGGGCGATACCTGGAGAAGCTAAATTTCCCCTGGTAAACCCAAATTGGGATAAGACTACTGATGATGGTCGCACACAAACGGATGAGTACAGGGTTAATCTAATAAAAGGAATAAAGGAGTCTGTTCCAAAAGGACAGAACTTTAAGAAGACATTTGAGGTTCCCCAAGGTCCCGAGGAGACCCCCTCTTCATTTCTGGCTAGATTACATGCGGCCATACAGCAATATGGGGGGTTGGATATAAAATCCCCAGTAGGTGAACAGTTGGTATTGACAAGTTTTGTTACTAATTCAACTCTAGATATCTGGAAGAAATGACAAAAGACGGAGAATTGGCTTGAATAGGGACTATCACAGCCTTTGCAGATCGCACAAAGGGCATACGTCCAGAGGTCTGAAGAAAAACAGAAAGGAAAGACTAAGATTTTGATGCAGGCAGTAAAGGAAGTTGTGGATGGAAAGCAAGGAAGTGTTAGGAAACGTGTGTCAGCTCCTGGATGTTGGGAGGAGCGCCGGGAATGGGGAAGTAGAGACCAGGGCAGAGGTAGGGGCAGAGGACGATTCCGTGGCTGGCGATCATTCCTGGGAACCCATGGAGACCCTGGCAGAAATTGGGAGACAGGAGCATTAGTATGCTATTATTGTAAAAAGGAGGGACACTTTAAGATGGAATGCCCGATGCGGGCCAGGGAGACGCGATCTTACGCATTGATGGAGGCAGATTATGAATAGGGGGGTCACAGTTCTCAGCCAATGCATACCGTGCGGCTGCAAGGAGAACCATTGGTAAATTTAAGCGTAGGACCCCACGGTGACAAAATGACTTTTCTAGTAGATTCCGGGGCAGCCCAGTCTAGTATTTTACGACGGCCTGAGGGTGTTATTACAGAAGGGACGGTGATGATTTTGGGGGTGGGGGGGAGAGATTTTGCGGCCCCTAAATTAAAGAATGTAAAGATACAAATGGGAGGAAAAATCGTAACAGAGGATATTTTACTAGTTCCCCAAGCTGGGGTTTGCTTGTTGGGACGTGATTTACAGGACCAATTGGCTATTGGTACCAGACCACAGGGATCAGGTATCGGGGTTCAATTTTATGTGCTGACGGAGGAGGATCGGGGACTAATAAATCCTAGGGTATGGGCGAAAAGAGGCAATAGAGGAGGGTTAGATGTTCCTCCCCTGCAAGTTACTCTAAAAGACCCCGACCAGATAGTTCGACGAAAACAGTATCCGATTCCTATGCCTGGCCGAAAGGGGCTGCAGCCAGTAATTGACCAATTGGTGAAAGACGGTATACTCGAACCCTGAATGTCACCCTTTAATACTCCAATTCTACCTGTCCAAAAACCAAACGGCACATACCAATTAGTACAGGATTTGAGAGAGTTAAACAAAATTATTCTCACCCATTATTTGGTTGTACCTAATCCTTATACGTTGATGGGTAAGATTGACCCCCATAGTAAGTGGTTCAGTGTAATTGATCTCAAAGATGCCTTCTGGACCTGCCCTTTGGCAATGGACAGTAGGGATATGTTTGCATTTGAGTGGGAAAATCCCTTTACAGGACGGAAAAAACAATATCTGTGGACGGTCATTCCCCAGGGTTTTACGGAATCACCAAATTTGTTTGACCAAGTTTTGGAACAAGTACTAGATGAGACCCTCGGAGAGAGGATTGTAAAATTAGAGGTGATTTCTCCAGGGTTTAGAGGAAAAGGTGGGCACAATCTATACCGACTCCAAGAATGTTTTTGTTCTGGAATATACACCTTAGCCAAACAAAGTACCTGGGGATGTCCAATTTGTCAGCGAGTGAATAAGAAAGTAATTTGTCAGCGAGTGAATAAGAAAGTAATGCACCATGGGGTGCCTGGGGGTCAAGATATAGCCGTACGCCCGTTTCAATGAATAGAGATTGACTTCACGGAATTGCCCAAGATAGGGGTCTATAAATAACTCCTAGTAATGGTGGATCATTTTACTCGATGGGTTGAGGCTTTCCCGACCCCTAAGGATCGTGCTAACACAGTTATTCGGATATTACTAGAGGCTATTATTACACGTTACGGTATTGTGCAAATTATTGATACAGATCAAGGTACACATTTTACCTCTCAGGTACTCCAGGGGGTGTGTAAAATCCTGGGAAAAGATTGGCAGTTACACACCCCATGGCACCCCCAGTGTTCAGGCCGAGTCGAGCGGATGAATCAGACCCTGAAAAATCAACTCACTCGACTTCAGGAGGAAACTGGTCTCTCCTGGATTAAATGCTTACCCTTAGCTTTAATCAGGATTTGCACAGCTCCTCGTAAGGACCTTGCTGTCTCACTATATGAGATGATGTTCAGTCTTCCCTACATGGGATTCCACACCGATTACCCTACCCCTGAGGCTAATGACCTATATATATATATATATATATACATATTTACAGGGGCTTTCCACTTCTTTGTATGACTTAAAACAGAAGGGGTTATTAGCTCAAACCCCATCCTTGGACTATCCCATTCGTTCCATTAAAGCTGGTGATTGGGTATATGTAAAAGCGTGGCAAGACCATAAACTGGAACCTATATGGGACAGCCCTTATTGTGTACTTTTGATTACAGACACTCCAGTACGAGTAAAAGAAAAGGGATGGACTCACGTGCAACACATTAAGCGCGCTAATCCACAGACTAAAGACGTTGATAATATCCCCTCCATCTGACATGCAGTTTCACATCCTTCTGGTCTGAAAGTCACGCTCCACCGACAAAAATTATTGTAATGTTATTTTTATTATTTGTGGTATTATTTTCCTGCTGGTTCACAATTTTTGGGAAACCACCCAATTGTACACAATGTACTAAGTCCTCCTGGAATAGGGGCAGCAGACTTTGAAGAATGGACAAGTTTACCTTTAAAATGCAAATGGGGCACAGGTACAGAGTGCATTCACAGTGTGGGTACCTTATTTATTATGGTTTAATTTAGGATCCCAACGTGGACCAGGGAAGCAGAACTGTCCTAGGAGAGTGGATTGGGTTTGCGTCCCGGCCTCTACAGGTATTAAAAAGACAAGTGCCAAGAATATGGTAGAAAGAAGATGGTGGGAGAATTATAAGCAAAATATTAGTCAGGGTTATAACTGGAGTAGGAATAAAAGGGATATATATGCTAATGCTTGCAGACAAGCTGCTACTCACTGGTTAGGTGACAATAAATGGGTAGATTTAAGTCAACGAACAGCTGACTTGCTGGGGTTGAAGAATTGTTGGATTTGTGGAGGGCCAACTAAAGATGGTACCTGGCCCTGGCAAGGTGAGCCTTTGGATATATGGGAACTTCTACGCTTTAATGCTACAATGAATAAAATTGAATGCCCGCCCAACTTGTCATCTTGTAAATCACCCATTGGGTCATGAATGCATTCGGAAGCCTAAAGGCCATCACTATAAGGGGGATTCCAGTTGTAAACGGCTTAAGCTGCTCAAGAATACTACGGCTGTTTGGCATCCTGCAACCCCTACCTGGTATTTCTCTATGGAAAAAGATTTGGATTGTGTGCTTTATGAGAGTATCAATGACATCAGTGACATATGGAACTGTTCAGGTGAAAATCCTTACTGGGGCATCCCCTCACTTCGGCAGATCTGGAACCAGACTATCCCACATGGATATGCACCAGAGGGTTTATATTGGATTTGTGCAAATATGGCTTATCCCTTTTTAGAACCTGATTGGAGCAGCACTTGTTGTATTGGAATCATTCAACCACAATTTGTCTTACTGCCTTTGCATGCCGACCACCACCTTTCCACCAAGCTATATATGCACCTAATCTCACAATCTCCTCAGGATACTCGTCCAAAGAGAGAACTTAAAATTGGAAATTGTGGTGAAGACGGCCCCCTGAACGTATTATTTCATATTATGGCCCTACTACTTGGGCTCAGGATGGATCACGGGGATATCGAACCCCCATTTATATACTAAATCATTTGATCAGACTCCAGGCAGTTTTGGAAATTATTACCAATCAGACAGCGACGGCCTTAGATTTATTGGCTGAAGAGCAGCGAAAGATACATGCTACAGCTTAGCAAAATCGCCTGGCCCTCAATTACTTGATGGCTATTGAGGGCGGCGTCTGTGGAAAATTGAACATTACCAATTGTTGCTTGAAGATTGATGACAATGGCCAGGCGGTAAAAAATATTTCTTCAAGAATTCAAAAACTTTCCCATGTCCCGGTCCAGACTTGGCATCCTTGGTGGACTAAAATTTTTACCGCGACTGGAGCTGGATACATATGGCCCTTATAGCGGCTGGGCTTTTTATTCTAGTCCTTATAATAATTCCCTGCTTAATGCCTTGTGTGCATTGTTTAATTCAACGGGCCCTTCGCCAGGTCACTGCAACCCAAATGATGTATGCTTCCCAAACTCCGTTTGATGATGCTGAGGCCGCAGTTCGTTTACTCACTCGCTGGGAAAAAGACCAAGCTTAAAAGAATACTGTCCGAATGAGGGTTTACTAAGCATAGCTAAAGAAAAAGGGTGGATTGTAAGGGATAATGGAATATGGGGAGTCAAGCAAGTGCTAATTGGGAATGAATTATAATGGGTTAAATAAGGGTGAAGTAAGAATGGAATGTGAGGAAGGGTTAAGCAAGTATAATAGAATATATAGCAAGTAGATAGATTTAGCAAGTCCTGAGGGTTGAGATTAATGAATAAGAACAAAGACATGACACTTCCTGGTAAACAAGTTTACATGAGAAAGGCACATAAACTGCACGTAGGCAGAATTACCTAATGCTAAACCAATCCAGGAGGCAGAAGAATGTTAAGGGGAGAGGTACCTCTGTACTGAAATGGAATGTATAAAAAGTTGGGTAACAGTATGTGTGTGTATTCCCAGGGTAAGGGGAAGCACCCAACTTTGCATTGTTGTACAATAAATGTTCTTTGTTCTCAATTTTTGTCTCGAGTGAAATCTGTGAAGGCACCTCTGCTTCTCACATGCTGAAGAGATGTAGTTTCAGATGGTGGTGTGTGAGAAACAGAAGTACCTTCATAGATTTCGCTCGAGACAAAAATTGAGAACAAAGAACATTTATTGTACAACAGTGCAAAGTTGGGTGCTTCCCCTTACCCTGGGAATACATACACATACTGGGGCTCACCCAACTTTTATACAGTTCATTTCAGTTAGAGGTACCCTCCCCCCCCCCCCCCCCCCAACATTCTTCTGCCTCCTGGATTGGTTTGGCATTTGGTAATTCTGTCTGCCTACATGCAGTTTCTGTAAACTTGAAAGACCATGGGGTATCCTGTCTGGGTCCCATCATGTCATTGTCCTTATTCATGAATCTGCCTTTGTCCTATTCACACATCTCAACACCTAGGACTTACTAAAATTCTATATCAGAACTTGTTAATTCTTTCTATCACTATAAGACCCTTATTCTATTATACTTGCGTAACCCTTCCTCACACTCTTATCGGAATTCATCCCTACTCAGCACTTACTTAACTTCCTCTAGTCCAGTCCAGTATTCCTTATTTCATTCATACTAGCTTTACTTCCTATATTCTATTATCTCTCACAATCTACACTTTTTCTTTAGCTACGCTTAGTAAATTCTCAACTGGAAGCTTGGTCTTTTTCCCAGCGAGTCAGCAAACGAACTGCAATCTCAGCATCAGACGGAGCTTGGGAAACATACATCCTTTGGGTTGTAGTGATCTGACGAAGGGTCCGTTGAATTAAACACTGCACACAAGTCATTAGGCAGGGAAGTATCATGATGGCTAAAATAACGAGTCCAACTGCTATAAGTCACCAGTAAAATGTTCAACCGCCTGACCATTGTGACCGTTGTCATCAATCGATCTTCCACAAACGCTGCCCTCAGCAGCCAACAAGTAATCGAGAGCCAGGCGGTTTTGATAAGCTGTAGCTCATATCTGTCGTTGTTCTTCAGCCAATAAATCCAAGGCTGTCCTTGTCTGTTTGGTGATAATCTCCAAAACTGCCTGGAGTCTGATTAAACGGTTTAAATGCCAAACAGCTGTGGTACTCTGGAGCAGCTTGGGCCATTTACAACTGGAATCCCCCTTATAGTGATGGCCTTTAGCCTTCCGAATGTATTCGTGACCCAGAGGATGATTTACAAGATGCCAAGTTGGGGGGGCGTTTATTGTTACCTAACCTGTGAGTAGCAGTTTGTCTGCGAGCATTAGCATATATACCCCCTTCATCCCTACTCCAGGTATAGCCCTGACTAATCTTCTGCCTATCATTTTCCCACCATCTTCTTTGTACCATATTTTTAGCACTCATCTCTTTAATATCTGTAGAGGCCGGGACGCAAACCCAATCCACTCCCCTAGGGCAGTTCTGTTTCCCTGGTCCACGTTGGGATCTGAAATTAAACCATACTAAATAAAGTACCCCACTATGAATACACTCTATACCTATGCCCTGTCTGCATTCTAAAGGTAAACTTGTCCATTTCTCAAAGTAATTATCACCTCTGCTGCCTCTATTCCAGGAGGACTTAATACATTGTTTGCAATTGGGTGGTTTCCCAAAAATTGGGAACCAGCAGAAAAACAATACAGCAAATAATAAAAATAACATTAAGCACTTTTTCCCGGCGTAGCGTAACTTTCAGACCAGAAGGATGTGAGACTGCACGCCAGGTGGAGGGTATATTATCAACGTCTTTAGTTCGTGGATTAGCTTGTTTAATGCATTGTATGTGAGTCCATCCCTTTTCTTTTGTTCGCACTGCAGTGTCTGTAATCAGAAGTACACAATAAGGGCCATCCCATATCAGTTTTAGTTTATGGTCTTGCCACACTTTTACATATACCCAATCACCAGGTTTAACAGAATGAATAGGTTAGTCCAGGGGTGGGTTTTGAGCTAATAAACCCTTCTGTCTTAAGTCATACAGAGAAGTAGAAAGTCCCTGTAAATATTTAGATATGTACTGGTCAGGGGTATCAGTGTGGAATCCCATGTAAGGAAGACCAAACATCATTTCATATGGTGAGACAGCAAGGTCCTTACGAGGAGCTGTGCAAGTCCTAATTAAAGCTAAGGGTAAGCATTTAATCCAGGAGAGGCCAGTTTCCTCTTGAAGTCGAGTGAGTTGATTTTTCAGGGTCTGATTCATCCGTTCAACACGGCCTGAACTCTGGGGGTGCCATGGGGTATGTAACTGCCAATCTATTCCCAGGATTTTACACACACCTGGAGTACCTGATAGGTAAAATGTGTACCTCAATCTGAGTCAATGGTTTGAATAATGCCATAACGCGGAATAACAGACTCTAGTAATATCCGGATAACAGTGCTAGCACGATCATTAGGGGTCAGGAAAGCCTCAACCCATCGAGTAAAATGATCCACCATCACCAGGAGGTATTTATAAGCCCCTGTCTTAGGTAATTCCGTGAAGTCAATCTGTATTCATTGAAACGGGTGTATGGCTATATCGCGACCACCAGGCATTACCTGGTGCATGACTTTCTTATTCACTCGCTGACAGATTGGGCACCCCCAAGTACTTTGCTTGGCTATGGTGTATGTTCCCGAGCAATTAAAGGGCCGAACAAAAGCATCAACAAGTGCCTGTGTTCCCAAATGTGTCTGCTGGTGGAGCTGATCAATAATCTGACGAGCCAAGGCTTTGTTCAGTATTTGGCGTCCCTCTGCCGTCCACCACAACTCATCGGCAGTTTGACGCATTCCCTGGTCTTTCATATAAACCTCCTCTTCCCGTGAAAAGATGGGAGTCTTTTTAACCTCATGTGGGGTGGGGAGTAACAGCTGCATGTCTATTTTTTCTGTGAGTGCAGCCTGTTTGGCAGCTTCATCTGCCCGTCTGTTCCCCTGTGCTTCAGGACTGTCAATAATTTGATGGCCCCGTACATGAACTACAGCTATCTCCTCAGGTAACATAAGAGCATCTAAGGATTGAACAATTAAATTTTCATGGATCAACTTTTGTCCTTTCCCAGTTATCATTCCCCGCTCTTTCCAAATCTTTCCAAAGGTGTGCACTACACCAAAAGCATACTTTGAGTCGGTATAGATTGTGCCCACCTTTCCCTCTAAACCCTGGAGAGCTCTACAGAGGGCATATAATTCACAGGATTGTGCCGACCAATGACCGGGAAGACGACCGGCATCAATCACAACTCCTTCATTCCCATCCACTACACTATACCTGCTATACCGAATGCCATCAATGCAGCGGGAAGATCCATCAATAAACCATCTTTCACCCTCCCGTAAAGGTTCATCACTTAAATCATCTCTAATTTTGGTCTGAAAATCTATCACTTCTAAACGTACATGCTCTAAATCATTGGGGACAGTATCAGAATCTGGAGAAACCAAGAAGGCGGCTGGATTCTGTTCTTTGTTTATAATCAGTGTCAAATCATCCCTATCCATTAGAATCGCTTCATACTTTAAAATTCTAGAATCAGTAAGCCACCTTCCAGCACGATAAAATTGGGGTATTAAAAGGTGACATACAAGGTTCAAGTATACCATCTTTCACCAATTGGTCAATTACTGGCTGCAGCCCCTTTCGGCCAGCCATAGGAATTGGATACTGTTTTCGTCTAATTACTTGGTCAGGGTCTTTTAAAGTAACTTGCAGGGGAGGAACATCTGACCCTCCTCTATTGCCTCTTTTTGCCCATACTCTAGGATTTATTAGTTCCCGATCCTCCTCTGTTAGTACATAAAATTGAACCCCAATACCTGATCCCTGTTTGTCGGGTACCGATAGCCAATTGGTCCTGTAAATTCCGTCCCAACAAGCAAACTCCAGCTTGGGGAATTAGTAAAATATCCTCTGTTATTATCTTTTCTCCCATTTGTATCCTTACATTCTTTAGTATAGAGACCACAAAATCTCGTCCTCCCACTCCCGAAATCATCACTGTCCCTTCTGTTTTAACACCCTCGGGCTATTGTAAAATACTAGACCGGGCTGCCCCAGAATCTACTAGAAAAGTCATCTCGTCACCGTGGGGTCCTACACTTAAATTTACCAATGGTTCTCCGTGCAGCCCCATGGTGTGTATTGACTGAGAACCGTGACCCCCTATTCATAATCTGCCTCCATCAATGCATAAGATCACGTCTCCCTGGCTCGCATTGGGCATTCTCTCTTAAAGTGTCCCTCCTTTTTACAATAATAGCAAACTAATGCTCCTGTTTCCCAATTTCTACCAGGGTCTCCACGGGGTCCCAGGAATGGTCGTCGTCCCCGGAATTCTCCTCTACCCCTGCCTCTGCTCTGGTCTCTACTTCTCCACTCCTGGCACTCCTCCCAATGTCCAGGAGCTGGCACACAGCTCCTAACATTTCCCTGCTGTCCCTCCACAACTTCCTTGACTGCCAAGGGTTCTGCCCTTCCCTCCCGAAGTGTCTCACACTGTTCTGAATGACCCTCATAATCAAAGTCTCCTCCCTCTCATGTCAATTGAGGCGGTAATCTTGTATTCTGTGAGCGGGTCATCATACCACGCCTACTTTCTTCTTCTTTCTCTAACTGTGGAGGAGGAAGGGAAGGTAAAGAAGGGTAAAGCATAGGTGAGAGGGGGGAGATAGGAGCCAGCACAGGGGGAACATAAGGTGGAGGAAGGGAATGTAACACATCCGATCCTTGTATTTCAGGGGCAGAAGGTTCCTCATCCTTCTTGTTCTTACATTCCTTTTTGCTCAAAATCATTTGATCAAACGATCCACTGAGCCAACAGGCTGCATATTCTCTGCTCTCGGTATTATCTCCTTGATTTTGGTAGAGCCAGATGTTCAATGCCTGACACATCCAGTCATCGTCGGATCCGAACTTTGGCCAATATACCGAACTCCCTTTTATCGGATTCTTAACCCATTCCTGACAGCAATACCTGACCATGGTCTGTTTATCTTTCCCACGGGTTTTCCCCGCACCACAATCAGATAACATTAATCCTAACGGACTATGTTTAGGTATCTGATCTTCCCATCCTTCTTCAGGACTGTTTCCCTTGCTACTTACTCCTCCCATACTAGCAGGTAAATAAAATTCCTCTTACCGGGATCCAGTAGCTATTCCTAGCACGCTTCCTTAACGTTCTCCCGTCGTTTGTTCTCAATGCCTCTTCTCGGATATCACTCGCTTCGTCCACTGACCAGTCACCCACTGTCCGTGAGTCCAGCTGAATCAGCCGGGGTGCACCTACCCCCATCATCAGGCACTCTGTCAGTGGAGGGAGTGGGATCCCGGACGACCCCCCCATTTGTGAGAAACAGAAGTACCTTCACAGATTTCGCTCGAGACAAAAATTGAGAACAAAGAACATTTATTGTACAACAGTGCAAAGTTGGGTGCTTCCCCTTACCCTGGGAATACACACACATACTGGGGCTCACCCAACTTTTATACAGTTCATTTCAGTGTAGAGGTACCCTCCCCCCCCTAACATTCTTCTGCCTCCTGGATTGGTTTGGCATTTGGTAATTCTGTCTGCCTACATGCAGTTTCTGTAAACTTGAAAGACTATGGGGTATCCTGTCTGGGTCCCATCATGTCATTGTCCTTATTCATGAATCTACCTTTGTCCTTATTCACACATCTCAACCCCCAGGACTTACTATATATCAGAACTTGCTAATTCTTTCTATCACTATAAGACCTTTCTTCTATTATACTTGCGTAACCCTTCCTCACACTCTTATCGGAATTCATCCCTACTCAGCACTTACTTAACTTCCTCTAGTCCAGTCCAGTATTCCTTATTTCATTCATACTAGCTTTACTTCAATAAATGTTCTTTGTTCTCCATTTTTGTCTCGAGTGAAATCTGTGGTTTCAGATGGTGGTGCAATGGTTAAAGATTACCAAACCAGGATGGGCTTTAGTGAGCTGGGAATTCCTCGGGGCCTGGGTTCCCTTGTACTGACTCTCTTTGTGTTTTTGGAGTAGGGGAGGTGCTCCTGTAAGCCTTTGTGTTTTTCTGTTCATACACTGCAGTGAGGAAGATGGAATGAACACCTAGGATGAGGACTGGAAATGAGTCAGATGGGGTTGCTTTGCCCCGGAAGATGTTACGCTTTCTGAGCATTAGATTTGCCTTCATCAAGACAAATGGAGAGGACTCCCTGCACTCCTGACTGATGCCTGGTGGTAAGATTTGGAGTTTGAAGATACCCTGCCTTCAAACTGCAACTGGTTCAGTTGAGTTTCTGGACAAACGTTGACTTCTGAGATGATTCTCATGTGGGATCGGCAGGGTCAAAGTGTCACTGAGGAAACAGGCCCTTGCTTGCCAGCAAACACCCATTTACACTCTTTCCATTCTATTCTCTGAACATTCCCACTGACCCCCACACCGACTTGGCCATTGCACACTCAGGGAAATTTACGATGGCAAATTAACCTTCCACCCCACACATCTCTGGGACGAGGGAAGACAACTGAAGCACCAGGAAGAAAGCTGTGTGGTCACAGGGAGAATGGACAAGTTGCATTCAGATGGAGAACTGAACCTGGGTTTCTGGAGCTCTGAGGCAGCAGGATCTGCACTGTACTCTTCTAAATGCTGGAATTACGTCCCTGCACTTACCAGCTCTCTCAATACCACCCCACCCCCGCCTAAGACTTTCCTCTCCTACCTGAATATTTTTGTAACAAATTTTGTTAAGTACTTTGGCATACTGTGCTCTGTTAAAGATTTCATGTCAATGCTGACCCTTCTCTCTACATTTTAAAGTATCCCCATTCTCTTTGTTTCCTCATCTTCCATGATAACTTCAGACTGGCATGACTGCCCATCTCTTCCCACAGTGGGAAGGCTATGTTTGGATCATCAGCTCACGAGACAGCAGCTTCAAACTGATTTTGGGATTGCCCACAGTATCTTTCTTTGATGTGCGTGCCATCAGTGCAGTAAAACAGCCGAGGGTGGTTGAGCAGAGTCTGAGCAGAGGCATGACCTTATATCCCAGCCAAGGATGGCCTGCTCTTTTCATTGATCTTAGCTCTGCCACTGAACAGGATCACCTTCCAGGCATGTCAGAGCTGCAGTGTTTGATGTCTGCAGCCTTCACACCATGTCTAACCTGACAAGGTGAAAAGCAAAGTGACACCATGCTCACCCAACCCCAAGGCTGAGTGCTGTTGTCTCCAATTAAAACTTCTATTTGACCAACTCCATTGTGTAAGTATTGGCATCATTTTACTTAACACTGAAACGTAGTTCCATTCAAATGCAATATTTTTTTTTTGCGATGTATTATTGAAGGTTTGTTTAATAATATATTATGTTTCACTATTTGTGCCTGCGGGATATTTCCTTCAATATCTTTAATCATTTTACCACTCCAACATCGTGGGGAATGCGAGAGAAACAGCAACACATTTGGAGGCACACAAAAGATTTGCTATCGTATTGTGCAGAGAAGAGCCCTGCCCTCAGGATAACTTTGTTGACGATGCTTGATCCCAGTGCACAGCTGGGAATTTCCCAATTGCTGGGTTTGTGGGAGGGTAAAGAATCCATCTAATTTTCTCAAGGGCAGCTAAGGAATCCTCACACAGCAGCAGGTCACAAACCCCATGGTCTTTCGAAGGTCCTGAATGGAGAATTGGTGGGCGGGGAGTTTATCTTTCAGGAGACCATCCTCAATACAGACCTGGGGGAGGGGCTTTACTGTGGGGGTGCTCGTCAGACCCGAAGCCTGTTGTCCAGCTCAACGTGAGCCACCTCGCGGCATTTTGGGCTGTGCCGATCCGAGGTGCGCTGAAGCCCTCCCTGTATGGGCCTGCTCCTGAACACTTTTCACTTCCTTGCCCTTGTCAGTCACCCAGATCCAGGAGATCTGTTTTACTGCCCAACATCAAGGTGGGGGGTCCTCCAGTGGAGGTTCCTGTATGCAGGAGTCCTCCCCCTTTACATCGGGGACCTGGGGGTGGAGAATGCTGCACCGAGCTGTCCCGTGTAACCGGTTCCTCAGTCGGTTCACCGACACCCCGGCTGCCTGTCACTGCTGTGGCCGGGAGGAGACGGTGTCCCACATCTTTGTGGAATGTGTGAGGTTACAGCCCCTCTTTGCCTACCTGAAGGGACTACTCCTCAAATTCTGGTTGCTCTTCAGCCCCATGGTCCTGATCTATGCCGCCCCACCACCCTGGTGTGGAAGAGGGCCGGGCGTTCAGTGGATTTCCTTGGGGTTGGGTTGGCAAAACTGGCCATTCACAGGCTGAGGTGGCGGGTGGTTGAGGGAATGGGAAGAGCTGACTGCCTACCCATCTTTTGGGGTTACGCCTAGGCCTGTGTGGTGTTGGAACAGGACACGCAATGTCCGCGTTCAAGGAATGGTGGGAAACTGAGTCTCACTGTGTCATGTTGTGCCAGTGGCCCTGAGCTTCTTGATGACTCTCATGGTTTGTTTTTTGGCTCCGTTGCAGATGTTTTTGTTTCTGTTCGACATTTTCCAAATCTCGATTCTTGTTTGGGTCTGCAGAATAGGGAAGTGTGATGCGTAGTCTATGTCCCATTAGGTCAGTGGCTGATAAGCCATGTTCAACTGACAAAGCTCTGTAACTCAGTAGAGCTAGATACAGATCTGAGCCACTGTCTGGTGCTTTGTTGAGCAACTGTTTAACTATGTGAACTCCTTTCTCTGCTTTACTGTTTGACTGTGGATACAAAGGACTTGAAGTCATATGTTGAAATCATACTCTTCTGCAAAGTTCTGGAATTCTTCACAGCTGTAGCATGGTCCATTGTCATTGAAGATATTGTTAGGTCTCAACAACAACAGAAGACACAATTCAAAAAGGTTACATTTTAACTCTACACTTATTAGTGACTGTTAACAATGTAAAGTCAACACAATTAGTCCCACTATAAGTATCTATAGCAAATACACAGATATCATATATTTATAACCAGTGTATATGTGAAATAATAGAATAATACCTAGTGTCGCTGAGAATATTCTCCCAGAATCACAGTGCGGCTTTCGCGCAAACAGAGGAACTACTGACATGGTCTTTGCCCTCAGACAGCTCCAAGAAAAGTGCAGAGAACAAAACAAAGGACTCTACATCACCTTTGTTGACCTCACCAAAGCCTTCAACACCGTGAGCAGGAAAGGGCTTTAGCAAATACTAGAGCGCATCGGATGCCCCCCAAAGTTCCTCAACATGATTATCCAACTGCACGAAAACCAACAAGGTCGGGTCAGATACAGCAATGAGCTCTCTGAACCCTTCTCCATTAACAATGGCATGAAGCAAGGCTGTGTTCTCGCACCAACCCTCTTTTCAATCTTCTTCAGCATGATGCTGAAACAAGCCATGAAAGACCTCAAAAATGAAGACGCTGTTTACATCCGGTACCGCACGGATGGCAGTCTCTTCAATCTGAGGCGCCTGCAAGCTCACACCAAGACACAAGAGAAACTTGTCCGTGAACTACTCTTTGCAGACGATGCCACTTTAGTTGCCCATTCAGAGCCAGCTCTTCAGCGCTTGACGTCCTGTTTTGCGGAAACTGCCAAAATGTTTGGCCTGGAAGTCAGCCTGAAGAAAACTGAGGTCCTCCATCAGCCAGCTCCCCACCATGACTACAAGCCCCCTCATATCTCCATCGGGCACAAAACTCAAAACAGTCAACCAGTTTACCTATCTCGGCTGCACCATTTCATCAGATGCAAGGATCGACAATGAGATAGACAACAGACTCGCCAAGGCAAATAGCGCCTTTGGAAGACTACACAAAAGAGTCTGGAAAAACAACCAACTGAAAAACCTCACAAAGATAAGCGTATACAGAGCCATTGTTATACCCACACTCCTGTTCGGCTCCGAATCATGGGTCCTCTACTGGCATCACCTACGGCTCCTAGAACGCTTCCACCAGCGTTGTCTCCGCTCCATCCTCAACATTCATTGGAGCGCTTTCATCCCTAATGTCGAAGTACTCGAGATGGTAGAGGTCGACAGCATCGAGTCCACGCTGCTGAAGATCCAGCTGCGCTGGGTGGGTCACGTCTCTAGAATGGAGGACCATCGCCTTCCCAAGATTGTGTTATATGGCGAGCTCTCCACTGGCCACCGTGACAGAGGTGCAGCAAAAAGAGATACAAGGACTGCCTAAACAAATCTCTTGCTGCCTGCCACATTGACCACCGCCAGTGGGCTGATATCGCCTCAAACCGTGCATCTTGGCGCCTCACAGTTTGGCGGGCAGCAACCTCCTTTGAAGAAGACCGCAGAGCCCACCTCACTGACAAATGGCAAAGGAGGAAAAACCCAACACCCAACCCCAACCAACCAATTTTCCCCTGCAACCGCTGCAACCGTGTCTGTCTGTCCCGCATCGGACTTGTCAGCCACAAACGAGCCTGCAGCTGACGTGGACATTTACCCCCTCCATAAATCTTCGTCCGCGAAGCCAAGCCAAAGAAAGAAGAAGAAATATGTGAAACACCCAGACCATTACAGTCTGTACCCAATATTCAAAAAGGAAAAATCCTCCAAAACCCCAGGTCAGTCACTCAAGTAAATTAGTCCAAAAATCATAGTTCACAGAATTCAATCTCTAAGTTCAATGTCCAAAATCAGTTCTTTAACTGATAACAAAGAACGTTGTATTGAACATTGGAGAGACAAATGACTGATGTCATGTAAACTGATGAATCCTCACCTAGGAGGCAAGTGCATTGCACACAGCTCTCCAGCTGCCCTCTGGTACTCTAACTGCTGCTCCAACTGCTTCACAACTGGATTCTCCCTTTGTTCTTGAAAGTTCCAAGCAATTGGCAATTCAGGATGCAGCTGTACTACAATTTGCAGAGTTCTTAGCAGAAACCCATCCTTTATAATTAGAGTTCACAGTCCAAAATGTCAGCCCATGGCCCAAAACAGTAATTTGAGGAATTCCATGTCTTGCAAAGATTGATTTCATATATTTGATCACACAATCAGCAGAGATATTAGGAAGCAGATAGTTTGATAGATTTTCAATAACCAGCAAGTAACACTTTTCATCCATATGGAACAGAGATCAACCCCAACTTTCTGCCATGGTTCTGCTGGTACATCATTTATTATCATGGGTTCCTTGATCTGCTTTGCATGATGTTTCAATCAGGTTTCACAGCTTGAAACCATCCTGTCAATGTCAGTACTTATTCCTGGCCAATAAACAGCAGTTCTGGCCCTTCTCCTGCATTTTTCTATTCCAAGGTGCCACTCTTGCACTCCTTTCAGCATCTCTGCCACAGTGAATGAGGAATGACAATTCTGCTGTCTGAGTTGAAACCCATTGACAACACTTAGCTCAGCTCTGATGTTGTAGTGTGGCCATCATTCATTCAGATTCTTGATGACTTTCTGTGGAACTGTCATTTTCTATTTCAGCTGCGATCTGCTTGGATTTCATGTCAGATACGGGAAAAGATTCAATGATCAGGTTTATATGGAGATTCACATCCGTCTCTGTTCCTCTCTCATTATATTCTTCACGCTGCATTGTTGCCCTGGATGATGTATCAGCTAACACAATAGGTTTCCCTGGTGTGTACACCCTCTTGAGTAGGCTTAAGTTTTCACATGCATTGCCACCAAGCAGTGATTCATGTCCACCTGGAACCACTGTGAACCTGAAGTGGTGCTCTTTATCTTTAACTTTCACCTTGAGTTTACATGTCCATTGTAGGCTTGGAGCTGTACAGGATTTGCATGGATGTATGACTTTATCTTCATTTCCCTGATGTCATGCTCATAGATCAAATTGACCTTTGATCAAAGTGACCTGAGTCCAGCTTGAAAGGAATATTTGTTTCATTTGTATTCAAT
The DNA here is from genome assembly GCF_036971445.1 of Narcine bancroftii. Classification (NCBI taxonomy): domain Eukaryota; kingdom Metazoa; phylum Chordata; class Chondrichthyes; order Torpediniformes; family Narcinidae; genus Narcine; species Narcine bancroftii. The sequence continues at coordinate 43,376,522 of NC_091480.1, read as the reverse complement.
TACATATTCCACTTGTCCTGCTCAACTCTGTTCATGCTTGGCTGTTCAGTGTCTTTTGGTTTATAGTCTTTTTGCACTACCATGCCTACAAAAAGTGTGTCACTGACAATAGTTTCTTCTATAGTGTGTAGTGTGGATGCTTTCACTTCTGTTTTGTTTCCCTTTGGAAAATCATTGCTTTGTGTAATGATTTCACCCTTTGCAGACTTTTCCATAAACTGAGCATTGTTTTGATGCATGTTGAGGGCCACATCATTTGCAATTGAATGCCTCTCCATCTTTTTGTTGTTTCCTATATCTAATTTATATTTATGTGTGTGGACACACACTGTGGCTACAGCTATTACATTCATTTTCACTGGCTTTTGCACTCTCATCTGAACCTTTTCATGTCTTTGGCTTGGCTTTGCGGACAAAGATTTATGGAGGGGGTAAATGTCCACGTCAACTGCAGGCTCGTTTGTGGCTGACAAGTCCAATGCGGGACAGGCAGACACGGTTGCAGCGGTTGCAGGGGAAAATTTGTTGGTTGGGGTTGGGTGTTGGGTTTTTCCTCCTTTGTCTTTTGTCAGTGAGGTGGGCTCTGCAGTCTTCTTCATATCAGCCCACTGGCGGTGGTCAATGTGGCAGGCACCAAGAGATACAGAACTAATTCACTGGCGTGGCATAGCTTCACAGCTCCAGCTAAGGCAAGCTCTGTCTCTTGCAGCAACCTCTCTCTCACTTTCTGATCAATAATCAAGAGCACAATTTGATCATGGATCATTGAATCTTGCAGCAATCCAAAATTGCATGCTCTTGGTTTTAATTTCAAGTCTTTTAAAATATATATTAAAGTTCTCTCCCTACAGCTGTGTGCATGAGCAAAACACATACCTCTTAAAGCATTTATTTTTCTTTGGTGAAAAGTGTTCATCATACATCTCGATAACCATATCAAACTTACTCTTTTCAGCTGCCTCAGCAAAAACAAATTTTTGAAAACCTCTGGTGCTTGAGATCCCACCACAATTAGCAGCAGTGTAATCTTCCATACCTCAGGTTTGCTATCAGGTCCAGTTGCTTTCAAGTACAGGATAAATCTTTGTTTGAATAACCTGCAATGGTAATTGTTATTTCCAGTTCAATTTACAGCATCAGGAATCTTTATACTCTCCATATCTCTGCTGCTATCAACTGATACACACTCTTGGTACCATGTGATGTTTATTTTATTGTAATAAAGAAACTTGGGTTCTTTTAAAACAACTATATTTATTAGCTAAATCACACACAAAAAAGACCCCATGGAAGTATCCATTTTGAAACTACCCAAGATGTAACAGCTTGACTCCCAACTCCCCCAGTAATCAGGGTTAGCATTAGCACTCACACTAGCACTCTATTAGTATACTATGTTACACTGTTGTTACGAGCCCAGAGGACCCATAAACCCAGAGTAATAGATATTCATCAAGACAAATGGTTACTTAAACAAAATTGCTTTGAATTATCTTTGAAAACATGAAAAGAGAATCACACTTTAACTTAACTAACCTAACTTAACCCCCTTCAAATTCTAAGTGCACATGTGTGTAATATGTGTGTAAATTCAAAACAGTTCTTTGGTTTACAGTCCAATCTCACTTCTCATTCCTCCAAGTTCACTGGTTGCAGGCAATTCTTTTACTGTGCACAGAATTTAACATTTATAAAGTTCACCAGGCTTTGGTGCTTGAAAGGTAAATGGTTACTGCTCAGGAAGGTTCTTGTCAGATTACACAGAGAGATTTGTTGTTCCAGGACATCCACAACTGATGTATTTCCATCAGCTACTTCAGTGTCTTGCTGATGAAACTTGCTGCCTCAGGGTTCTCCAGATGATAACCTCTTTGTTTCAGGTCACCACAGAGTGCGCTTTTCTTTCTCTTATTCCAAGTGAAACATTAAACAGCCAGTCCTCTCCTCTTGCATGAACCACAAGAACTTTGACCAGACCATCTTCCAAATGGGGTTTTCCACCAGCTTGCCAGTTTGTCATCTTCCAGTCCCAGCTGCTTCTGCTGGCTGTAATACTGTAGAAGAATTATCTCTCTCACTCTCTCTCTCTCTCTGTCTCTCTCTCTCTCTCTCTCTCTCTCTCTCTCTCTCTCTCTCTCTCTCTCACTCACTCTGTTTCTGTCTCTGTCTGTCTCTCTCTCAGAGAGAAAGCCTGTTTGACTCTCTCTGCTTGCAAAACCACATGACCCTCTTAGAACAGTAAGTTATTTTCCAGACAATCTGCGGCTCAAACAAGATCTTTCATCTGTTGCCTTTTGTAAACAACAATCCATTAGTGAAGTCTCTTGAGCACTCACCAAAGCTCCTGCAAAAGCTATGTAACCAATATGTCTAGCATTAGCAGAGCTCCAGTATCTCAAATAAGATCTATTTTAAATTGTTTGTATGTAACCTACTCTAACAAACCTTTCCCAATTTATCTCCCAAAAACATATCTATATACTCTGTCACTCTGTCAAATGTAGTTCTGAGCTATGTTACATTGTCAGTGGTAGTTCTGGGTGGTATTACACTATTGGGGGCTGTTCTAGGTGGTGTTACATCATAAGGCTCAGTTCTGAGCTGTGATACACTATTGGGGTCAGGTCTGGGGTGTGTTACACTGTCAGAGGTTTCTCTGGGTGGTATTACACTGTGGGGGAAATTCTGGATAGTGTTTCACTGCCAAGGGTAGTTCATGGCTGTGTTACACTGTCGGATGTAGTTCTGGGCAGTGTTACACTGTTGGCTGTAGTTCTGGATGGTGTTACAGAGTTGGAAGTAGCTCTGTGTGGTATTACACTGTCGGCGGTTGCTCTGAGATGTCGGGGTTAGTTCTAGGTGGTGTTGGATGGTTGGTGGTTCTGGGCTATGTTTCCCTGTGTGGACTACTTCTGGGTGGTGATGCACTGTTGTGGGCAGTTTAGGGTGGTATTACACCATTTGGGGCAGTTCTGGGTTCTGTTACACTGTTGGGAATAGCTGTGGATGGTGTTACACTGTTGGGGCTAGTTCTGGGGAATGTTACACTCTCTGCAGTAGTTCAGGGCTGTGTTACAATGTAGGGAGTTGTTGTGGGTGCTGTTACACTGTCAGAGATAGCTTTGGGAGGCATTATACTTGTCGGGGTCAGTTCTGGGCTGTGTTACTCTGCTGGGCATAGTTTTGGGTGGTGTTACACTGTTGGGGGTAGTTCTGGTTGTTGTTACACTGTGATGGGTAGTTCTGGGCAGTGTTACACTAGCCCCATTCACATTTGCACTTTATCCCAGTAATTAACTACCCATCCTCCGGTCAACATGCACGATGCCTAACATCCACTAATTTATCTGAGGATACCCCATGTCCCTTTCACGTTGGGCTAACCAGCACGCAGGTGTCAGATCACCTTGTGGATGGACTGCCTAGTGAGGTATATCATCCCCAGGGCGATCTGAAGCCTGCATGCCAGTTAGCCCAACGTGAAAGGGACATGGGGTATCCTCAGATAAATTAGTGAATGTTAGGCATCCCTCTCCCCTAGGATGCCTGTTGGTGAGTGTGAAAAGACGCAAAGAAATGGTTAACAGTGGTCCAGTGTGAATGGTAAAAATGTCTTCTTGAATGGGTTTGTTGAACGGTCAATTTACCGGTTAGACAATGTGAAAAGGGCTACTGGTGGGGGTAGACCTGGGTGGTGTCACACTGTTGGGAGTAGTTCTCGGCTGTTTTTCACTGTCGTGGGTAGCTCAGGATCAGAATCAGAATCAGAATTTATTGTCATGAATAAGTCATGAAATTCAGTGTTTTGCGGCAGCGTCATAGAGCAAACATTCAAATTATAACCATCTTACAACATTATTATAAATAAAATAAAAATAATAGAGCATGAAAAGTGAGGCAGTGTCTGTGGTTCATTGATTATTCAGGAATCTAATGCCAGCGAGGAAGAAGCTGTCCTTGTGCCACTGAGTGCTCATCGTTAGGCTCCTATACATTTTCCCCGATGGTAGTAGAGTGAAGAGGGCATGACCTGGGTGGTAGGGGCTCTTTCAGGATAGAGGCTTTTTATTAAGATACCGCCTCATGTGAATATCCTTGAAGGAGTAAGTTTAGTGCCTGTGATGTCACAGGCCGAGTAAACAACCCTCTGGAGTTTATTCTTGTCTTGAGAGTTGGTCCCTCCGTATCAGGCAGTGATGCAGCCAGCCAGAATGCTCCCCATGGTACCTGTAGAGGTTTACAAGAGTCTTTGGTGATGTACTGAATCTCCTCAAACACCTCACAAAGTATAGCCGCTGGCAAGCCTTCTTTGTTATTGCATCAACATGGAGGCTCCAGAACCGATCCTTGGAGATGTTGACACCCAGGAATTTGAATTTCTTGACTCTCTCCACTACTGAGCCCTCGACGAGGACTGGGTCGTGTTCCCTTAACTTCCTCCTGAAGTCCACAATCATCTCCTTGGTTTTGCTGACGTTGAGCACATGGTTGTTGTTGTTACACCATTCAACGAGCTGATCTATCTTCTTCCTGTATACTTCCTTATTGCCATTTGTGATTCTGCTTTCAACTGTGGTGCCATGGGCAAACTTGTGAATGGCTGTTTACGCTGGGCTGTTTACACTGTCAGGAATAATTCTGTGTTGTGTTAAACTGTCGGGAGCAGTTCTGGGAGATGTTACACTGACCTGCATTGTTCTGGGCTGTGTTGCACTGTTGGGGTTAGTTCTGGGAGATGGTATGCTGTCGGGTGTAGTTCTGTGCTATGTTATGCTGTTGTGGAAGTTCTGGGTGGTGTTATACTGGCAGGCATAGTTCTGGGGATTGTTACACTGTCAGGGATAGTCCTGGGCTGTCTTGCAATGTTGATGGTAGTTCTGGGCTATGTGACACTGTTGGGGTAGCTCTGGGAGGTGTTACACTGTCCGGGGATGTTCTGGGCTGTTTTACACTGTTGGGATACTTTTGGTTGGTGTTGCACTGCCAGGGTAGTTCTAGATGGTGTTACAGTGTCGGGGTTAGTTCTGGGTGGTGTTACTCTGTTGGCAGGTGATTTGGTTGGTTTTACACTGTTGGGGGTAGTTCTTGGTGGTCTTCCGCTCTTTGGGCAAAGATTGTCGACAATGTTGTGCTTTTCAGGAAGGAGTGTGACGGGCCGACATGTCATGTTACTGGTCAAGTATTTAATCCAGGATGCCTCTGTAAGATTCAGAACATGTCCAATACTGTTTGGTAAGCAATCAAATAATTCTCACAATGTCCCAACCTGTAGTCATCCCCAGAATAACGCAGCACTAACATCAGATTCGTTGGTGGAAACAAAAAAAACTGCAGATTAATTGATAATGTGTTTCTCTCAGGACATGTTCATTGTTCAGTTTCCTGTGGAAAATGGCAGTTGAATCTGCCACAACTCCCATCTCTGTGATTGCATTCCACGCCTTAACCATTTGTGGGATCAGAAGCTTTATCTCATGATGTGCTCTTTCCCAATCTCCTTCATTCCAAGTGCCTTGGTTCTTGACCCCTGCATCAAGAGTGCCAGTTACTCTCATTGCGTAACCTTTGTGATTTTAAATCCTTCCATCATATCCCCATTCAACATCCCTGACCCAGAAATAAAATTCTGATCCCTGGTCTCATTTTAGTAATTCTCTTCCCTGTCCTCTCTGAAGCCTTCACACATTTCCTGAGATGAGGTTACCAGACATAATAAATCCAACTTTTGCTGAGTCAGTGTTGGTAAAAACTCATCTAACTTTCGTGCCCTATGCTCTATGCTTTTGTTATAAGCCCAGCATTTTGGATGGGTTTTAAGCATAGTCTCAATCTTCCCTCTACTTTTACAGAACCATGAACCATGGGGCAGCGTAGTTGGCGTAGCGGTTAGTGCAACGCCATGAGAGTGCCAGCGATCAGGACCAGGGTTTGAATTCCGCTCTGTCTGTAAGGAGTTTTTACTTTCTCCCCATATCTTCATGGGTTTTCCCCGGGGCTCCGGCTTTCTTCCACTGTTTGAAATATACCAGAGGTGTAGGTTAATTGGATATAAGTTGGGTGGCATGGACTCATGGGCCTAAATGGCCTGTTACTGTGTTGAATGTCTAAATTTTTTAAAAATAATTTCTTTCTAGAATCTTTTCCAGCACTGTTTAAATCTTGAATATTTATTATCAGTCTATCTATATTTTATATTGATTATCTTTCTGTACGGGTGTAGTTTAATATGTACTACTTGGAGTTTGATTAAACAAAAGTACTTGTTTGGCTACAGCAAGTACTTTGGGGCATTTGTATGTTGAATTATGTGAGGTAATGTTGCTGCGAAATAAGACCTTGATCAGATCACACTTGGAATATTGTGTGCAGTTCTGGTTGTCTTATTACCGAAAAGATGTGGATGCTATCGAGAGGATGCGGAGAAAATTTATAAGGGTGTTGCCTGGACGTTGCCTGGAGCCTGCCGTATGAAGATAGGTTGAATGAACTTGGTCTCCTTGGAATGAAGGAGGATGAGGGATGATCTGAAAGAGGTGTAGAAGGTAATGAGAGGCATAAATCACGTGGATGGCCAGAGGCTGAAATGGGTAACACAAGTGGAAGTAGTTTTTCGGTACTTGGGAGGGATGTAAGATGTAAGTTTTTTTACACAGAGTGATGGGTTCAAGGAATGCACTGATGGCAACAGTAGTGGAGGCACAGGTACAATAGGGTCTCTTAAGAGATTATTAAATAGAACTGAAAAAGTGGAGGGTTATGCAGTAGGGAAATTCTTGGCAGTTGGTAGAGTAGGTTATTAAGTTGGAACAACACTGAGGGCTGAATGATTGATATTGTGCTGTAGATTTCTATGTCAGAATCAGAATCAGAATTTATTGTCATGACCAAGTCATAAGAGTCGGAGTTTTGCGGCAGCGTCATAGTGGAAATATTCACATTATAAACCATCTTTCAACAATAATATATAAAATATAAAAATAATTTGGTTAATTGATGATTCAGGATCTGATAGCAGTGGGGAAGAAGCTGAGCTTGTGCTACTGAGTACTCGTCTTTAGGCCCCTGTACCATTTTTCCTGATGGTAGCAGAGTGAAGAGGGCATCGCCTGGGTGGTGGGGGTCTTTGAGGATAGGTGAATGTCTGCCAAGCTGCCTGTCTCCCCTTTGGCATTCTTCTCCCGCATGTTACGTTGTCTAAACGAGCAGACTTCAAGTGAAGGCAAGGTGAGATCCCCTGTGATAGCTCAATTGACTCCAAAGCTTGGGGGATGTAATGGACTGGAACGGTCAACTATGAAAGGGGAGGTGAATGGTGAGACTCTTGATTGCCTAATAGACTTGGGAAGTACTGACAGCTACATCCACGAGAAAGTTGCCAGAGCCTTAAATTTGCGGAGATATCCAGTGAACCGAAAGATATCGATAGCTTGTAGTGAACTTACAAAAACTGTACGGGACAAGTGTAAAGTTACTTTAAATTTGCAGGGACATTGCCTTGCTGATGTGTGGCTCTTTATTATGCCGGAGCTCTGTGCCCCCGTGTTACTGGGGTTAGATATTCAATCTCAGATGAACAGTGTAAATTTCGGTGGGCCACTACCCATACTTACCATCCCCCACGCTAGTTGCTGCGGTCTGTCCACATTAAAGATCAAAGCTCCTTCCCTTTTCAATGATTTATCCCCTTAGTGTCAGCCGATTGCCACTAGGAGCCATTCTTACAGCAAAGAGGATCGTGAGATTATCAAAGCGGAGACCCAGGGACTGCTTAAAGAGGGAGTATTTGAACCTAGTAAGAGTCTGTGGCAGGCCCAAGTGGTAGTCGTGAAAAATCACACTAAGAGATGATTGGCTATTGACTACAGCCAGATAATCAACCGTTACACTAACCTGGATGCCTACCCCCTGCCACGCATCAATGAAATGATTAATCAGATAGCGCAATACAAAGTGTACTCCACTATCGACCTCAAAGCAGCTTATCACCAAATCCCCATTAAGAAAAGGGAACGGCCCTATACAGTTTTTGAGGCTGATTGGGGTTATACCAGTTTAAAAGGGTACTTTTTGGGGTTACTAATGGTGTGTCCGTGTTTCAGAGGGAAATGGATAAGATTGTTAGGACATATGAGTTACAGGGTGTGTTTCCCTATCTGGATAATGTCACTATCTGTGGAAAAATACAGGCTGAACACGACAACAATTTAAATAAATTTTTAGCAACAGCTAAAGAACTCAACTTTACATTTAACGAGGGCAAATGTGTGTTCAACACAACAGAGCTACCCATTCTGGGCTACATTGTCTGCAAGGGCGAAAACCGCCCCGACCCGGAAAGAATAACCCCCCTTAAGAAGTTACTACCCCCAGGCTCAGCAAAAGCTCTTAAAAGGTGTATGGGATTCTTTTCCTATACAGATGGGTTCGGGACTACGCCACAAAGGCACACCCTCTGTTTGACACTAAATCTTTTCCTCTCTCTCCAATGGCCTTGAAGGCTTTCGAGAGAATTAAAGTTGATATTGCCAAAGCTGCACTCTCGTCCATTGACGAGGATGTCCCTTCCAAATGGAAACTGATGCCTCAGATTGTGCCTTGGCAGGAACCCTTAATCAAAAGGGCAGACCTGTGGCATTCTTCTCCCGCATGTTATGCGGACCTGAACTTAAATATCCTGCTATTGAAAAAGAACCCCAGGCTATTATTGAAGCTGTTCGCTACTGGAGACACTTTCTAGCCGGCAGGAAATTTACTCTTGTCACTGATCAGAAATCTGTAGCCTACACAAAAGTAAAATCAAGAACGATAAGATGGCACGCTGGCGAATAGAACTCTCAACTTATAATTATGAAATCCAGTACAGGTTAAATGATCCCTCTGCTGTTATTGTCACGATCTGCTGCTGGTGCTCAGCTGGAGGGGCTAAAAGAGATTCATAACAGACTGTGCCACCCAGGAGTCATGAGGTTCTTCCACTACATAAGGGCTAACAACCTTCCTTACTCTCTGGAAGAAGTCAGGAAACTGACTAAAAGCTGTCCCGTTTGCGCAGAATGCAGACTGCAATACTTCAAAGCTCCAGAGGCCACTCTCATCATGGTAACCCGACATTTTGAGAGGATTAGCTGAGATTTTAAAGGACCGTTACCTTCCAACAACAAAAATGTATATTTCTTTACTGTAATTGACAAATATTCCAGGTTTCCCTTTGCGATACCCTGCCCTGTCGTCTCGTCAGCGTCTGTCATTAAGTCACTTTACAGAATTTTCAGCATTTTTGATTTTCCCAATTACATTCATACTGTTAGGGGCTCAGCATTCATGAGCGCTGAACTGCAATGAGCCCTGCTATGGAAGGGGATTGCCACCAGCCGTACCATGAGCTACAACCTGCAGGCCAATGGGCAGGATGAAAGGGCTAATGCTACAGTCTGGAAGACTGTTAATCTTGCTTTAAAAACACATGGTTACCTTGTTACCCGGTGGCAGGAGGCGCTACATTCTATTCAGTCATTATTGTGTACTGCAACATATCAAACACCTCATGAATGTATGTTTTCCTTTCCTAGGAAATCAGGAACTGTGATGGACTGGCCAGCCTGTTTATCTGAGCCTGGAACCCTGCTGCTTAAGAACCACGCTCGGGCACATAAAACAGACCCCCGAGTCCAACCAGTTCAGCTACTCCATACCTACCCCAACTACGCTCATGTTAAATTCCCAGATGGGAGTACTGACACTGTACCCCGAAGTGATCTGGGCTCACCTGGATCGCCCCTTTCTCACACCCCTACTCAGAGTGAGCCTGAGAGATTGGGCTCATCCCCCCAGCCTGTGACCCCTAGTAAGCTTTTAGATGGCCATGCTGAGGCTCCACTGCCTCATGCTGGCGATTCTGGAGTGGGTCCAGAAGTCAGTCCTTCCCACACTACAGACCCAGGAACTGTACCAGTTCCCAAGGTTCCAAAGGAGCCACCTGTTTTGAGAAGAAGCCCCAGAATTTGTAAACAACCTGATAGGCTGAAATATTCATAAAACATCTCATTATATTTCGATTGCTTGCTAAATACTGGCATATTTTGGCTGTTAGAGTATTCTCAATGCCAAACATGGTATCCATGTATTGCTTGCTTCAGTCTTTCCTAGCAGCTATCCTTTTGATTTTAACCCTTTTTCTGCCGGGGGGAGACTGTGGTGAATGTTTGCCAAGCTGCCTGTCTCTGGCGAGCCTTGCTGTACTAACATTGGCTATGCATTATCTCTACTGTTAAGGACATTCCCCTTGGATATAACTGTATACGCACCTATTGTTTTTCATTATTGTACCATGAGTTTCTGCTAATAAAAGCCATGATTATTGTTTGAGCACATCGTCTTTGTCTACTTCATCAACTGACACTTCAAGAGGCTGCTTTTTTAAGACACTGCCTCATTTAGATGTCCTTGATGGAGTGAAGTCTGGTGCCTTTGATGTTGCAGGCTTGGTTAACAACCCTCTGGAGTTTATTTTTGTCCTGAGAATTGGCACCTCCATATCAGGCAGTGATGCAACAAGCCAGAATGCTCTCCACGGTGCACCTGTAGAAGTTTTTGAGAGTTTTCGATGATGTACTGAATCTCTTCAGGTACTTCACAAAGTATAGCTGCTGGCGAACTTTCTTCGTGATTGCATCAACATGGAGGCTTCAGGGCAGATCCTCGGAGACGTTAACGCCCAGGAATTTGAAGTTCTTGACCCTCTCCACCACTCTATGTGGATGAAAATAATTCATTGTTATTATCATTAAACGGATAAGTATTTTGGTCAGGGTATGGTAACATCTTTGCTGGATGTAGAGAGGGAAGGTTTTTATTTAGTAGCTGGCCTCTTCTGATGAATAGATTTTCTTTTTGACCTCTGATTGGCTCCACCTCTCTTATCTTTTTCCTGTTTTCATGCCCGTAGATTATGTCCTTTTACGTTTACTGCACCTCCTTTCTCATACCTGTCTCATTTCCCGTCTGAACTCTCTGCAATCGGCTTGATTCTTGCCTGTGTGAACAATCTGGCATCTGTCATGTGCACCTCTGTTTTCCAGCTCGATTTTACTGTCAAATTTTTTGGCTCTCTAGAGAGGTCTGCTTTTAAATTCCCTCATTGGAATCTATCCAGACTAGAGCTCAAAACACCTCCCACTGATCAATTACCACTTTGCCTGCCAAATTTTGATTCCAATTTGTAGAACCAAATCTGTTCTTGCAACATTCAAACTGCTCCTTCTCCAATGAACTATCTTTTGCCTTGGAGAGGTATGTGTCCCTTTCCATAGTGATTCCAAACCTTATGATATTATGATCTCTAGTTCCTACATTTCCCTCCTGTTCCCCTGTTTATCTGAGCCTGGAACCCTGCTGCTTAAGAACCACGCTAAGAACTAACTTCATCATTGCCACCTTCCTCACTGGAAGAGAAACCTACTAATCAGAAAAGTTACATGAACATACATACAGCACAGTAACAGGCACTTTCGGCCCATGAGTCTGTGTCGCCCGATTGCACCAAATTGACCTAAAACTCTGATTTGTTTTGAAGGGTTAAAGGAAACCAAAGCCGCCAGGGAAAACCCATATATACAAGGGGAGAACGTATAAACTCCTTACAGACACCATGGATTCAAACCCCTGTCCCGATTGCTGTTGCTGTAACAATGTTGCACTAACGGCTATGCCAACTGTGCAACCACTTGCAAGTTCTCTTGAAAGTACTTCAGAAGCCCTGCTCCGTTCTACTTCCCTAACATTGTTGGGATCCCAGTCCTTATTTTGATAACAGAACTCAATAGCTGTTGGATATCTCAACAATATCCCTGAAAACTTTCTCATCGGTACCCTTTGGACTGAAGGAAAACTCTAATGATCTGTTATCCAGTAATTGGGCCATGCTAGTGTCTTGGCATCTGACTCACCAGATAATCTTTGCCATGCTTCTTCCCCATTCACCAGGGCTCAGGTGTCCATGCACCATTTCATTCACTTGCCACTCTTTCCACGTTCCTTTTCAATTTCCTGGTCCTCCACTTCCTGTGCTTCCTTTCAACTTTCAGGTTCACTTTCATGTTGTGCAACATCAAATAAAACAAACGTTGTCTGTTGGGTTCTTCGTCAAGATAACACCCAATAGTCAGGATGATTGGCTGAGCTGGCCTCATTGAAGATGTGACTGTGCTGGATTTCACCATCATTCGTGCCAGTGGAATAGTTCCAGGATGGAAATGCGCATCTATTGCAGCTTAACTTTCATCGAACATAGAAATCTACAGCACAGAACAAGCCCTTGGTCCCACTGTGATGTGTCACCATAAGGCACAGGAGCAGGAATTGGCTACTTATCCCATTGCCCCTCCATTTAATCAGGAGCTGATCCATTTCCCCATTCAGCCCCATTACCCAGCCTTCTCCCCATAACCTTTGATGCCCTGACTAATCAAGAACCCATCAATCTCTGCCTTAAATGCACCCAATGACACAATGACCTACTCTAAGAACTATTGAGAATTTCCCACATGCAAAGCCCTCCATTTTTCTCTGATCCATGTACCCATCTAATAATCTCTTAAAAGATCCTATTGTACCTGCCTCCACCATTGCTGCCACAAGTGCCTTCCATGCACCCACCATTCTCTTACTTACTCCCAAGCCCCTTAAGAATATGTACTCTGGTGTTAGCTGTTTCAGCTCTGGGGAAAAGTTTCTAGCCATCCTCATGATTAATGCCTCTCATCATCCTATTCACCTCGATCAGTCGCCCCTCATCATTCATCACTCCAAAGAAAAAACAGATAGTTCTCTCAACCTACCCTGATAAGGCAACATCCTTATGAATCACCCTCTGTAATGCATCCGTGTCTTTCCTGTGATGAGGCAATCAGAACTGAGCATAACGTTCCAAGAGGGGTCTAATCAAGGTCTTATCTAGTGGGAGCATTTCATCACAGCTGTAACATTACCTTTGAACTCGATTCCATGGTTAATGAAGGGTATCACACATACACATTGTTACCAACACTATCAACTTATGCAGTAAGTTTGAGTGTATTATGGACACTGACTCAAGATCTCGCAATTCACCCTCACTACTCAGAATCCTTCCATTAATGTTATATTCTGCCTTCATATTTGCCCTACTGAAATCACACTTCACACTTTTCTGGGTTAAACTCCATCTGCCCAGCTCTGCATCTATCATTGTTCCTTTGTAACCTCTGGAAACCCTCCAGATGTTGAACATCGCCACCCACTTTTGTGTCATCTGCAAACTTACTAACCAACCCTACCACTTCATACAGATCATTTATAAATATCACAAAGACGAGGATGTTCCAAAACAGATCCAGAACAGATCCCTTCAGATGACAGACCTCCATGCAGAATATGGACCATCCATAACCACCCTCTCTGTCTACCCTAGGCAAGCCAATTCTGTATCCACAAAAGCAAGGGCTCCTTATTTACTTTAAATAAATTACTCCACCTTTGATTATTCTGGGACATCCATACTCTCTCACACTGCAATATCCTCCTTACTCATTACTACCACCCACCCTTCTTTCCTCTGCAGGGCTAATTTGGAGTGTAGACAGAGAGTATTGAGATCATACAGAGTATTGTTTGCAGGTCTGGCAGTTTAGCTGTAAGAAATATATCACTTGGCTGGAAAGGAGGCAGAAAATATTTGTGAGGATCTTACTGGGACTTGAATTATAGGGAGTAGTTAGATAGGCTAGGGCTTTTTTTCCTGGAGCACATTCCTCAATCCCACCACTGTTTGTACACAGAGGGTGGTGCATAGGTAAGAACAAGCTGCCAGAGAAAGTGGTAGTACAGTACAAATATAATGTTTAAAAGACATTTGGACAGGTACATGAATAGGAAAGGTTTGAATGGATTTGGGCCAAAAAGGAGGGAAATGGGACTAGATTAAGTCAGCGTGAATAAGATGGGCCATAGGGCTGGTTTCTGTGCCGTATAGCCCTATGACCCATGAATCATGGGACACCCCGCATTTTCAGCCTCGGAAGGGACATGTTCTATTCTGTATCCACACACAAATGACCAACATCACGTTGCCACAACTTGGTATGACCCAGTCCACTAACATGGCAACGACTGATGAGGTGATGCTTCATCACCCAGTGGCATTGTTCTCCATGAACAGCCACCCCCTCCTCATCTTTGCATTCACAAACTGATCCATCAGTTGTGGGGGCTGTTGGCCACAGCGATCATCGCCATTGGATTGGATATCTATTGTGATACAGAGGAGGTACAGCTCTCCTGAAGAACTTTCCCAATTTGTTCTTATTAAATCACCTGTACTTTCATGTTCCAGACAAATTGGGCCCACAACATTAAAAAAAAACCATCCAAGAAAGTAATAGTGTAGCTTTGGCTTATGAATTTGTTGGAAAAATGCTGAAGTCAGAGGACTAGCACGAAGTAATGAAAAACATTCATTTAAGAAGAGAAATGGAACATATCCAAGGAATTATCACCCTATCAGCTTAACATCAGTGATCAGAAAGTCCTATTAAAAGGCAGAATGAGATAAGTGCACAGAGTTCTCAGAATGAATTTCAAAAGGAAAACTTCTGCTTGACCAGTTTTATTGAGAATCTAAACAGAAGGAGAAAATGGTTGGCAGCAGATGTAATCATTCTGATTTTCAATGGCCTTCAATAAGATATCACAGAATAAAAGAAGGGATAAGGCCAGAGAATGTAGAAGAGGGGATAGATAGCAGAATGGATTGCTAGCTGGCTTCAGGCTGAAAAACAGAGATAGGGAAGAAAGGGGGAGTTATTCCCACTGGCTGGTCTTCCACGGTGATCAGTGTTGACAACACTCCTGTCATAAATCAGCAATAGAATGACTCAAAGATGGGAAAGAATTGTCATCCATTGTGAGTGGGGCCAGAAAATTTAGATTTCAGGTTTATTGTGCATACATGACATCACATAGAACCCTGAGATTCTTGTTCCTGCGGGCCAGGCAGAATTATCACATTGTGGCGGTGTAAAAAAACAGTGTCAGTGACAAAAGGCAAAGGAGGAAAAACCCAACACCCAACCCCAACCAACCAAATTTCCCCTGCAGCCGCTGCAACCGTGTCTGCCTGTCCCGCATCGGACTTGTCAGCCACAAACGAGCCTGCAGCTGACGTGGACTTTTACCCCCTCCATAAATCTTCGTCCGCGAAGCCAAGCCAAAGAAAAAAAAAACAGTACACATGTGAACAAATAAATAAATGTAGACAACTGACTGTTTGCTTTGATTTCTCCTCTCTGTATTGCACTGTCAGTTGTCTACAAGTAAGAATCCTTAAATGAGTCCCTGATTGTGTTTGTTGTTGAGGAGTCTGATGGTGGAGGGGGAGCAGCTGTTCCTGAATCTGCTGCTGTGAGTTTTGTGGCACTGATACCTCTTTCCTAATGGCAGCAGCGAGAACAGAGTGTGAGCTGGGTGGTGTGGATCCTTGATGATTGCTGCTGCTCTCCGACAGCAGTGTTCCCCATGGTAGGGAGGTATTTGCCTATGATGTCCTGGGCTGTGTCCACTACCTTTTGCAGGGCTTTATGCTCAGGTGTATTAGTGTCCCCATTACAGACCATGATGCAGCTGGTCAGCACACTTTCCACCAAATTTGCCAGGGTTTCTGGTGTCATACCAAACCTCTGCAAGCTCCTGAGAAAGTAAAAGGCGCTGACGTGCTTTCTTCATGATGCCACTCGTGTGTTGGCTCCAGGAAAGATCCTTCAAGATAGTGACTTCCAAGAACTTAAATTTGTTCTCCCTCCCCACCTCTGATCCCCCAATGATCACTGTGTCATACACCTCTGGCTTTCCCTTCCTGAAGTCAACAATTAGCTCCTTGGTTTTGGTGACATTGAGTGCAAGGCTATTGTTGGTGCACCATTCGGCCAAGCTTTCAATCTCCCAGTAGGTTGCTGTTGTACTATCTGGACTGCAGAATGAGTTGCTCAATGACACCCCTACAGAGGTCAAGAAGACCAATATAATCACTTCAAATACATCAGGTCGATTTTCATCAGAAAGCCAATGATAAATTTCTGCTCCTTGTAAAATATCAATTTGAATAGATTTTAATTTGACATGTGGAATCGTACAGAAGAACAAAACATTGCAACTAAAGAGCTGTGATGTATTTCTGCAATTAATGTCAGAAAATGGACCCTATCCATATTGTATCCGTGCAAGCACTTGGCAAGATGCAGCAACATCAAGCATTTATTTATGCTCCCACACCATCCAGTCTCAATCAGTGGAGCTAGAAGCTTGATTCTAAAGGAAACCTTGAGCAGACAATATCCAAGATTGTTGTTGATTAACCAATAACTATTGGTTAGCTAACTTCATATTGAAGTAATATACAAAGCCTTATTCTGCCCATTCTTGCAGAGTTATTGGTGCATCACAGGCGTTGAACAAGCTTCCATGTTTTACAGTCCAGTTTGGAGAAAAGAACAGTCGTAATTAACAACCAAGATTTATAAATAAAGAATCACAATTAATAAAAAAAATCAACGGCATTGATAGCAAGAAAGCAACTCATGGGAATGGACAAAGCAAAACAGTTCAAACAACTGGAGAAAGTGACTGGGCAAGTATGACACTCGGAGGAGGTACTTTTGTGGGTCCGCACAAATCTGTGTAGCTTGCAGGAAAATTCAGAAGTGCCCATGCTGACCAACTGATTGCAACAAGAGAATTATCAGAGCATATTGAGGAGGTGTTATGACTAATTTATTCCAGGAGAGGAAAAAGAACCAGCTAAGTAGGGGTCATAGGGCAACAGAAAGTGATATCAGGCCAAATAATAAACACACCAGATATCTTCAAGAGTTGAGAATTTCTGTGTTTGAAAAAATCCAGTTAACAAACAGATCCTGTGATGATATCACTGATATATGTGTGCAATATTTGTATATAAATAGGTAAATGAGTCATGTGATATGATCACGTAAATAATACAAAGTAAAGTCTTGGTATCCGACACCTATAAGGGTTGGTAGATGCCGGATAAGTGAGCTTTCTGGTTGTTTGAGTCTTACTCTTATAACTAATACATCTGCATTAAGAATAAACAGTTGAAAAGACAAAAATACTATAAGGTACTTGCACTGAACAAACTTCACTTGCTTGAATATATAAACTTAAACTATTTTACTTTATTTTCAGTCACTTTCTTTGAAAACATTTAACCATTGCTGCATCTTCAGGTTCCTCCCCCTCCACGCAGCCACCTGAAAGATTAGCAATAACATTATAGATAATTAGCCCCCTTCTCCTCCAAGTTTACAGATAAAGCCTTCATAATATACTAATAAAGGTAAAGACCCTTACTAAGCAGGGATAAGGAGTCACATAAAGGGAGTCACGGCGAGAGGCATCAGCCATCTCCATCCCGGGTGACTCCATTGTTGTTTCACACAACTTTAATCAAACAGCTGCCATGAGCAAAGCATGGCCAAGGCACTCTGCTGGCTGAACATTTGCTCCCATCTTCACCAGAGGTTAATGTGTTACTTCAGAGAACATTTAGTTTTTTCAATGTTAAACTCTATTCTCATGCTCTTTTTATTCTTATTTAATTTCTTTATTCATTTTTCTTGATCTTTTTGTCAGTTGCTTGAGGTCACCAGTTGCTTGAATCCCAGGGGTTCTCATCCTAGTGATCAGTTTGCAGCCAAGTGTAGATGTATCTGAGATTAGTAGAAAAGGTACCAGGCAACTCCCCGCCATCTCCACAGACACTACATTGCCTCAACTTCAGATGAATTGGACAATTTAGTAGCACGGCACTATGTTTGCCTTCCTGAGATCCAGCTGGAGAAGCAGTCAGTGTATGGAGGATAAATGACCCTCAGTGTATTTTCAACGAGGTAAAATGGGGAAGTGATGATGGGAAAATGCAGAGCAGCATGAAAAGAGCAAACACTCCTGCAATACAGCGCAAGGTCGGCGTGTGTACTTTCAATGTTTCATCGCAGTTTTATGAATAAATAACACCTCTTACATGATCTTATTAAACATTTATGAACTGGTTATTATGTTTGTATTTGTAAATTTACAGATATATTACCAATTAATTATTGCAGTTTTATGCTTTGGATGTCTTCATAAGTTATAAAAATGTTTCAAAACAATATCCATACAACCACTTGAAATGCAAAATTTATACTTTGGTGATTATTTCCTCAGTTCAGCAATCTTGGAAATGATGCTCAGGAGTGAAATAGAGAACTACTAATGCTTTCAGACTCTCCCAAGGCAGGTGCAGCAAGCGTTATGTACAAAGCAACGTGTCCTGTCTCTGTCTCCTCAGATACGCAAGGTTCCAAATGGGATGGCTGCACAGTAAATCTCTCTTCACACTGTCCCATCACACTCCCTCAGGGCACGTGCATCATGGTTAGACACAGAGACTAAAGTTTTCTCCATGCTCTCTCAAGGAGCATTCTCAGTGCAGATACAGAACATATGAGCCACACTGCTCTTCCTATATAAGCAGGGAAAGGAGAAAAATTTTTGAATGAATTTGAACCTCAATCAATCTCCTGACTTCCTGACCTGCAGATCACAAGCAGTAAAGATTGGCAACAACACCTCCTGCATGCTAATCCTTATACGGTTCCATGCTTATTGCTTTGATACATGCATGACAGTGAGGCCAAATACTGCTATAACTAGGCCAGATCTTGTATAATGAGAAGATGAAGTATGGGAAGGAGTGGTTTGGTGTCAGGATGACAACCTTTGCCTCAATGTCAGCAAAGCGAAGGAGTTGGTCACGAAGTTCAGGAAGCAGGTAGCAGCAGCCGCCTTGGTCTATATCAATGATGCTGCAGTAGAGATGGTGAAGAGCTTTGTTTTTAGGAGTAACCTGTCCTTGTCCGACCATATTGATGCAAGGAAGTGCATTCCACCACCCACCCCCCACCCCCCCCCCCCCCCCCCCACCCCAGGTCCCTTACTAATTATTACAGGTACACCAGTGAAAATGTCCTGCCCAAATGAATGGCAACTTAGTACGGTAACTACTCTGCAAGAAATTGTGGAGTTTTTGAGAATGCATCATACAAGTCAACTTTAATTTTTTTAAATTTAGGCATCCAGCATGGTAACAGCACTTCTGACCCATGAGCAGTGCCACCCAAACACCCCAATTAACCTACAACCATATGTTTTGAAGGATGGGATGAGACTTGGGAGAAAATATAAACTCCTTACAGACAGTGCTGGATTCGAGCCAGGGTCACTGGTGCTAAATTTCTCTTCCATTCACCTCCTGCTGCCTTGGCAAAGCAAGCAACATATTTAGCGACACATCCCACACTGGTCACTGTCTCATCTCCCTTCTCCCATCCAGTAGAAGCATGAATATGAAATCATAAACCCCTGATTTAAGGACAGCTTCTTTCCTGCTTTTATCGAATGCTTGAATGGATATCTCATTAGTAAACGATTGCACTGTTTAAATGTATTTTTCTATTTAATACCATGTTCTTTTGTTTCATTGTAACAAAAATTCCTGCATCTTTCTTTTTAATTTTTGTATTTGCTGTAATACTATGTGTAGGTTGACTTGTTTGGATAGCATGCAAAAAAAATAACTTTTCAGTGTATCTTGTTACACATGACAAACAATTCAGTTCATTTCCCTGTGGTGAAATGACATGAATAAAATTGACTCTAAAATGGAGCCTGAAACACAAACCCTTTTTTAAAAATTTAAATTTAAATTTGGACCTACAGCATGGTTACAGGCCCTTTTGGCCCACGAGCCTGTGCCACTCAATTACATCAACGTACTCCCCGGTATGTTTTGAATGGTAGGAGGAAACCAGACCCCACAGGGAAAACCCACGCAGACACGGGAAGAACATGCAAACTCCTTACAGACAGCGCGGGATTCAAACCCCGGTCCCAATTGCTGGCATTGCTACGCTAAACGTGCCTTTCTAATCATTCCTAAATATAGGGTCGCCTTGAACAACTGATGGAGCAGGTCATGGGTAACCAGACTGATTGATTGCAGAGAAATATTTGTCAATCAGAAGCCAATCCCACTTAATTTGTGATGCATCCTGCCAGGCATAAGAAAACAATGATGGGTGTGACAGAGTTCATTGGGGCAAGGTGATTACCTGTTTTCAATATGGGAAGATGGAAAGGGATTGTGAAACTCGAATTGCTATCAGAAGCACAAGCTCAATGGGTGCAATTTGCCTGCTTCCGTCCTTTAAACATTGTGACTTCACTTGCTCCTGGAAACATCAAGTAACTTCAATAAGTTATTTTGAAGTTTGGTTGTCATTGTGAGCACAGAAGCCAAGGTGACAAAAGTAAGGTCCATAACAATTATGAGAGGGATATATGCTGGGAACCAAAGACTTTTGATTCTTCTATTCCTTATTGAACTTCTGACACATTTCCAATGTATTTTTATAAAAAGGAGAGCAAGTTAGCATTTCATAAAATGAAGACAAGCCAAATTAATTTTTACAAATTATTTGTGACTGACACAGTTAAGGGCAATGTAGTGTTACACTGGAGGACTGCTGCCTCACTGGTCGAGGGATCAAGGTTCAATCCTGACTGCTGGTGCTGGGTGGAGTTTCCACATTCTCCCCTGACTGCCCCAGTTTCTGCCCATCCCTCAGAGATGTGCCAGCTGGTAGACTAATCGCTCACTACAAACTGCCTCCAGTGCATTGTCCTCCAGTGCATTGGCAGGTGGTGAAATCTGGGGAGCACTGATGGAAATGGGAGAGAATGGAACTCAGGTGATAAGAATGGCTTGGAAAATGGCAATAGGAGGAGTCAGAGGAGTCCAGTGGAGGAGGGGCGAGGAGAGAGTGATGGCAAGATAAAGACAAATTAGAGCATTTATCGTGGCTCAGGTCTATTGGTTCGGATGAGGAGTCAGAGGAGTTGGGGGCGTCAGAGCTCGGAGGCATCCAGTAGAGGAGGGGGCGAGGAGAGAGTGACGGGGTTAATTGGTAGAGGGCCAATAAAAAGAGGGTAAGGTAAAGGAGCGGCCAATGAGGAGAGGCCCAGCGAGTGAATGGCACAGAGACGGAGTGGGACTGAGAGGCTTTGGCGAGCAGAGGATGAGGTTGAGCTTGTTCGCATTAAGGTGAGGCTGGCTCGTTGTTTACTTGTTTCCTTAAGATTCTTTTTTCTTTCCACTGCATTTGAGGAAGGGGAGAGAGAAGGGCTGAGTGTGAGAGTGTGAGTTGGATGTGGGAGGTCCTGGAGCTTTCTAGCCTCCCGGATGTCCATATCTGCACCAGGTGTGCTGAGCTGCAGCTTTTCAGGGACCATGTTAGGGAACGAGAGCTTCAGCTCGATGACCTCACTCTGGTCAGGTAGAGTGAGGCCGTCATCGACAGGATTTACAGCCAGGTGATCACACCAGGGCCACGGGAGGAGGATAAGTGAGTCACAGTGTAGCATGAATGACTGGAGGGAGTACAAACGATTTTATTAGCTTATAACTAAGGGTAGGGTTCAACAGTTGTCTTCAGAAGGGTTCTGGGCTTAGGAGGGAAACTAGGGTTATATGTGGGCAGATGGGGCTGGAGCCAGGAGGCGGGGGCAGCTATCAGCACAACACCCTACCAGTGAAACCCAGTTCACTGCATTCACCCATTCCTGCAGAATTTATGGTCTGTGAATGAAGACAGAGAACATTGATTCAGAAAAACGTCAAAATATATACAGTTTTTTACAAATTTACAGATTTAAGCAGTCCGGGGTTGTGGAGATCCTGGTGCACCGGGGGCTTTGGACTCCTTAGGTCTTCTGGTCCCCTTGTGAGGGCTGGGCCTCCGGCTCAAATGTAGAGGGGGATGCACTTTCCTCCTGATCCAAATCCCCCGAGGCCTTGACTGGGGGTGGCGAGAATGAGCTTCGTGGCTCACAGGGCACTTGAGGCAACGGACCCTCTGTCCTGGTGGGTGCCAGGTCCCTGATGGAGATGGTGTCCCCCCCTGCCACCCGGATACTTCACATAGGTGTATGTGGGATTGATGTAAAGCAGTTTCACTCTTTCCACTGGGCATTGGTCTTGCTTCTCCTCACGTGCTTCCTGAGAAAGGCTGGACCAGGAGTGGTGAGCCAGGTTGAGAGTGTAGTTCCCATTGCCAATCTTCTTTTGAAATTGAATAGGAGCTCGTGAGGAGTAGCGTTGGTCACTGTACATAGTAGCGACTGGATGGAGTGGAGCACCATAGGAAGAACTTCCTGCCAGTGTGAGTCTGGAAAGCCTCTTGACTTCAGAGCCAGCTTGATGGCCTTCCAGACCGTGGCATTTTCCTTTTCAACCTGCCTGTTATCCCAGGGGTTGTAGCTGGTAGTCCTGCTGGACGCAATGCCCTTCACCAGCAGGTATTGATGCAGCTCATCACTCATAAAGGCTGATCCCCGGTCGCTATGGACATAGCTGGGGTACCTGAACAGAGTGAAAATGGAGTCCAGGGCCTTCATAACAGACGAGGTGGATGTGTCTGGGCATGGAATAGCAAATGGGAAGCGGGAGTACATGTCAATGTCAGAGAGGAAGAAAGTGTTCCCATTTGTGGAGGGGAGAAGTCCCTTAAAATAGATGATGAGCTGTTCGAAAGGCCTGGATGACTTGATCAGGTGTGCCTTTGTGGGGCAATAGAAGTGCAACTTCCACTCCATTAAGACCTGGCAAGACCTGGTCATTTCCCTGACATCTTCCATGGAGTAGGGCTGATAGCGCGCCTTGACAAAATGAGCCATGCGGGTGACCCCTCGATGGCAGAACTCATTATGCAGAGACTGCAGTTGGCCGGAGTGTGCAGAGGCACAGCTTCCTCTGGATAAGGCATCTGGAGGGTCATTAAGGGCTCCTGGCTGATAGGCAATGTCATAATTGTAGGTGGAGAGACTGATCCTCCATCTAGCAACCTTGTCATTTTTGATTTTGCCCCTCTTGACATTGTTAAACATGAATGTGACTGAGTATTGGTCAGTGAGGAACATAAATTTCCTACCAGCCAGTGCCTCACGGCTTCGACAATGGCTTGAGGTTCCTTTTCCACCAATGGGTTCTGGAGCTCATGGCCTTGCATTGTCTGAGAAAAAATGCAACTGGCCTGCCCAACTGGTTGAGGGTAGCAGCCAGGGCTATGTCCGAAGTGTTGCTTTCCATCTGGAAATGTACATTCACAATCACTGCATGCCTGGTAGCTTTTGCAATGTGGTTCCGGAGGTAGTTAAAAGCCATATGGACTTCAGCCGAGAGGGGGAAAGTAGTGGGTTTTAAGAGAGGGCGTATTGAGGGACTCACTGGGTGTAATATGAGAAAAACCCCAGGCATCTCCTCAAAGTCTTCGTGGTCCTGGGAATGGAGAACTCTAACGGGGGGCGCATCCTATCGGGATTGGGGCCAATGATGTCATTCTCCTTCACGTAGCCAAGGATAGCCAGATGTTTAGTCCTGAACAAGCACTTGCCAGAGTTATGTGAGGTTCAGGGCTTTCGCCGCATGGAGAAACCTTTGGAGATTGGCGTCATGGTCTTCCAAAGTGTGGCCACAGATGGTGACATTATCAAAGTAGGGAAAGGTAGCCTTCAACACATGCTCACCCACCATTCTGTCCATCTGCCTCTGGAAGATAGAAACCTCATTAGTAATACTGAAAGGGACCGTCCAGAATTGATAGGGGTGACTGTTAGCCTCAAATGCCTCAGAACGGATTGGCAGCTGGTGATAGGCAGCTTTCAGGTCAATGGTCGAATAGATCCGATACTGCATGATATCATTCACCATATCTAAAATTCGAGGGAAGGGGTATGCGTCCAGGAGCGTGTACCGATTAATGGTTTGGCTATAGTCAATTACTAGCCTGGACTAGTTTTCCCCCTTTACAACCACCTTGCACTTTCCATGGTCTAGTGCTAGGTTCGAAGATACCTTCATCCAGCAGATACTGAGTCTCCGACTTTATAAACTCTCGGTCTGCTGTGGTGTAGATCCTGCTCTTAGAAGCAATGGGTTTGCAGTCTGGGGTCAGATTCAGGAAGAGTGGAGAGGGGTGGTATTCAGTGTGGAGAGGCTACATGTGGATTGTGATTTTAGGTTCCCTCCGTTCTGAACTGTTACAGAGGGGAGGGGCCCAGAAAGGTCATGCTTTTAAGGTGACACAGGAAGTCCAGAGTTTCACAGTAGTCTTCAGAAGGGTCCTGGGTTTAGGCGGGAAACCAGGGTTGTATGTGAGCAGATGGGGGCAGAGCCGGGAGGCGGGGCCAGTCATCAGCACAACACCCTACCAGTGAATCCCAGTTCACTGCAAAGGTAAACAACATTCCACTAAATGCCTAATTAACACAGGCTCTACTGAAAGCTTCATAGTCTGACGGACTATGCAAGTCTACAACCTAAAGATGTATCCTTCCAATTATCACACATTCCTTGTGTTCCATTTGCATTTAACGTATATTCAACAACATTGTATAATCGTTTCAAGGGTGGGATTTCTGTAAATTTCAGCTATAGATATTTGATGAACTGTGTGCTCCGGTGCTGTTGGGTCTGGACTGGCCAAATCGCTGGAACAGGCTAAGCTCGAGAATGACGGCCTCAAAGCCAGCGAGCTTACACACCCAGGTGAGCTCTTCCAAGGACCAGCTGCTGCCGCTACCCCTGCCCTAACAGCTGCCGCTTCTCGTGTCAGGGAGCACTTTTTCTACAGCAAGAGCCAGCATCTCTGATCTCTTTGCCTGGCAAAAGACTCAGTGTGTTCCAGCTGTGGCAAGAAAGGGCATGAGGCAAGGGTTAGTTGCACGAGGGGAAGCCCGGGTAAGTCCGTGGCCTGCACCACTCCCAGATCTGATTCCAGCCTCAAGCCATCTGCATTGAACTCATCCGAACCCATTTGCAGCGCTACATGCCGACAGGGGGTGGCAATGGCAGTGAGGAAATGGTGCGAAAAGGCTCAGCGGCCATCTTGCTGCAACCCAAATTCAAACTCAGCACCATCATTGTCAGAGGAGGGAGTAAGGAGGCCATCTTGCCGCTCCACGAGGTCGATGCCATCTTACCTACACAGGGCAACCCAGGACAGTGGGGGCCACTCAAGTGAGGAGTATTGAGTCTCCAGTGTCCTAGCCTCGATGGTCCTAGATCAGAACAGACCGCACCAACTCAGCAACTCCATAGTGACTGTGAAGGTAAACAGACATTCCACTAAATGCCTAATTGACACGGGCTCTATTGAAAGCTTCATAGACTCATTGACTGTACAAGAATACAACCTGAAGATGTATCCTTCCAATTACTGCATATTCCTCGCGTCTCATTCGCATTCTACACATGTTCAACAACGTTGAATAGTATATTGGTCATTTGAAGCAAGGAATTCTATGAATTTCACTTATATGTTCTTGATGAACTGTGTGCTCCGGTGTTGTTGGGTCTGGATTTCCTGTGTCACCTTAAAAGCATGACCTTGGAGAATTCTGGACCCATCCCCTCTATAACGTTTTGGAATGGAGGGCCCTTAAAATCAGAACCCACGTGCAACTTCTCCACACTGAATATCAACCCTCCCCTCTCTTCGTTAATCTGTCCCCAGACTGCAAACCCATTGCTACCAAGAGGTACAGCACAGCAGATCAAGAGTTTATAAAGTCAGAGACTCAGTATCTGCTGGATGAGGGTATCATCGAAACTAGTACCAGCCCTTGGAGAGCGCAAGTGGTGGTGGTAAAAAGGGAAAACAAGTCCAGGCTGGTAATTGACTATAGCCAAACCATTAATCAATACACACTCCTGGACACATAACCCCCTCCCTCATATTTCAGACATGGTGAATGATATTGCACAGTATCAGATCTATTCGACCATTGACCTGAAAGCTGCCTATTAACAGCTGCCAATCCGTTCTGAGGATCATCCATTAGTATAGTAATATATTATTCAGTATAGAATCATAGTAGTCAGTACAGTACCATAATACTCAACATAGTACTTAGTATAGTATCATAATACTCAGTTTAGTACCATAGTACTCAGTATAGTAACATAGTACACAATATAGTACTGTAATACTCAGTATAGCACCATAGTACTCAGTAGTGACCCACAGTACTCAGTATAGTACCAGAGTACTCAGTATTGTACCATAATACTCAGTATAGTATCATAATATTCAGTATAGTACCATAGTACTCAGTATAGTAACATAGTACACAATAGAATACTATAATACTCAGTATAGCACCATAGTACTCAGTAGTGACCACACTACTCTGTATAGTACCATATTACTCAGTATTGTACCATAGTACACAATATAGTACCGTAATATTCAGTATAGCACCATAGTACTCAGTAGTGACCCACAGTACTCAGTATAGTACCATAATACTCAGTATAGTACCATAATACTCAGTATAGTACCAGAGTACTCAGTATTGTACCATAATACTCATTGAAGTACCATAATACTCAGTATAATTATTAGTACTCAGGATAGTACCACAATACTTAGTATAGTACTGCTTTCAGGTGGCCTCCCAACAGCTGCATTCGGGTATTTTAGGTGGCTTTACAACTTCAAACCTCTGGCCAAGTTTCATCGATCTCACTTTCACTTACCCGCTTTGTTTGGTGTCCCTTGTGACTGGACTCCCACTACCTACAAGCAATGGAGGCTTGAAAAATTGTAAGTAATAATAATGTCTTTCAGAAACCTGAGGTCCTGCTGCCGCCCGGGAGGCCCGAGGTCCTGTTGCTGCCGCCAGAGGCCCGAGGACCCGCTGCCGTCTGGGGAGGGGCCCGAGGTCCTGCTTGACTCTGCCTGAGGTAATGGCCGCATTGCGGGGAGAGACAGCCAGCCGAGACCGGGCCTGCCCGCACCGCTGCCCGAGCACCGAACACAGGCCGTCATCGCCAGGCAAACCCCGGCAGCCCGCACAGCCTGACCGTTGGCAGCTGAGCCCTGGGCCGGGAGCGGTCAATGAGAACTGTTTAGTGTATTTTAGAGTTTAATACACACCTCAAAAACCAATAGTCTAAACACTAACAACTGTTAACTCCATTGCAGAGATCTCTCCAGCCTTAAAAAAACATTTTCTACTAGAACTTTTCTTTCTGATCCTCAACCAATGCTGCATCGCCTTTACTCGGCCGCGGCAGGAGTAAACACACGCAGGCCGATTCCAGGGTGCACCACTCCATAACCGGGGACAGCAGTCATAGATCTCCAGAAATGGTTCGACCTAAAAGGGGAGGCAGGCCTCTTCAGCCCAGTTAAGCAACCTGCATAGGAGAATGTCACTCCGATAAAAACCTATGTCCCAAGGACCTTGCTGCCACATCCTAGCTTGCTTGGCCATGGCACATGAACCATGGGTGTAAAGGGTGGGGCCAGTACTGCGCACACTGCACTCCACCTAAAACCTCCTTTGCGCAGGCCCGAGGACAGGTCCATGTCCTCCCCCTCAAAAGATGCACACAAACTCAAGCTAGCATGTTGGAACATCAGAACGATACTAGACAAAGCTGACAGCCACTGACCTGAACGTCGGTCTGCCCTCATTGCACATGAACTCCTCAGACTCGACATCGACAGAGCCGCTCTCAGCGAAGTCCGCCTTGCAGAAGTAGGCAGCCTCCAAGAACACGGAGCGGGCTACACACTCTACTGCTCTGGCAAGCCTCAGGCTGAACGACGCCTATCTGGTGTTGGCTTCATGGTCAAGAATTCCATTGCCTCCAAACTCGAAAACCTCCCGACAGGCCACTCTGACCGGATCATGACCATGCGACTTCCCCTTCAAAACAAGCAACACATCACTCTCATCAGTGTCTAAGCTCCAACCCTTCAGGCGGAACCAGCAGAAAAGGACAAGTTTTACACTGATCTGCGCAACCTCATCCAACGCACCCCAACAGCCGACAAGGTTGTCATCCTTGGCAACTTCAATGCTCGCGTCGGCAAAGACTCAGAAACCTGGCCAGGAATCCTTGGCAAGCATGGTGTCGGCAAGTGCAATGACAACGGGCGCTTCCTGTTGGAACTCTGCGCAGAACAGCGGCTTGTCATTACTAATACCCTTTTCCAGCAGAGAGACAGCCTGAAGACTACCTGGATGCATCCCCGATCCAAACACTGGCACCTCCTGGACTACGTTCTGGTGCAAGGAAGAGACAAACGAGATGTGCTCCACACCAGGGTCATGCCCAGCGCGGAATGCCACATTGACCACTGGCTTGTTTGCTGCAAGCTCAACCTTCACTTCAAGCCAAAGTTCAAGAACAGTGGAGCCCCAGAAAGAGGTTCAATGTTGGAAACTTGCAGTCAGACATAGTGAGAGGAAATTTCCAGGCAAATCTCCAAGCAAAGCTCGAGGATGCAAACCGCCTCATGGACACGTCTCCTGAAACCCTCTGGGATCAGCTAAAAATGGCCATACTGCAATCCACTGAAGAGGTACTGGGCTTCTCCTCCAGGAAAATCAAGGACTGGTTTGACGAAAACAACCATGAAATCCAGGAGCTGCTGGCAAAGAAGCAATCTGCCCACCAGGCTCACCTTGCAAAGCCTTCCTAGCCAGAGAAAAAAACGAGCCTTCCGTCTCGCATGCAGCCACCTTCAGCGCAAACTCCAGGAGATCCAAAATGAGCAGTGGACTAGCCTCGCCAAACGAACCCAGCTTAGCGCTGACATCGGTGACTTCAGGGGTTTTTATGAGACACTAAATGCGGTGTACGGCCCCTGACCCCGTCCAAAGCCCTCTGCGCAGCTCAGACGGTGAAGTCCTCCTCAGCGACAAGATCTCCATCCTCAATCGATGGTCAGAACACTTCCAATCTCTTTTCAGTGCCAACCGCTCAGTCCAAGAATCTGCCCTGCTCCAGCTCCCTCAACAACCCTTGAGGCTAGAGCTGGATGAGGTCCTTACCTGGGAAGAGACATAAAAGGCAATTGAACAACTGAAAAGTGGCAAAGCAGCAGGTATGGATGGAATCCCCACCCCCCCCCCCCCCAGAGGTCTGGAAGGCTGGTAATGCCATCATCATCACCCTGTACAAAAACAAAGGCAAGAAATCAGACTGCTCAAACTACTGGGGAATCACACTGCTCTCCATTGCAGGCAAAATCTTCACTAGGATTCTCCTTAATAGACTAATACCTAGTGTCGCCGAAAATGTCCTCACAGAATCACAGTGTGGCTTTCGCGCAAACAGAGGAACTACTGACATGGTCTTTGCCCTCAGACAGCTCCAAGAAAAGTGCAGAGAACAAAACAAAGGACTCTACATCACCTTTGTTGACCTCACCAAAGCCTTCAACACCGTGAGCAGGAAAGGGCTTTGGCAAATACTAGAGCGCATCGGATGCCCCCCAAAGTTCCTCAACATGATTATCCAACTGCACGAAAACCAACAAGGTCGGGTCAGATACAGCAATGAGCTCTCTGAACCCTTCTCCATTAACAATGGCGTGAAGCAAGGCTGTGTTCTCGCACCAACCCTCTTTTCAATCTTCTTCAGCATGATGCTGAAACAAGCCATGAAAGACCTCAAAAATGAAGACGCTGTTTACATCTGGTACCACATGGATGGCAGTCTCTTCAATCTGAGGCGCCTGCAAGCTCACACCAAGACACAAGAGAAACTTGTCCGTGAACTACTCTTTGCAGACGATGCCGCTTTAGTTGCCCATTCAGAGCCAGCTCTTCAGCGCTTGACGTCTTGTTTTGCAGAAACTGCCAAAATGTTTGGCCTGGAAGTCAGCCTGAAGAAAACTGAGGTCCTCCATCAGCCAGCTCCCCATCATGACTACCAGCCCCCCTACATCTCCATCGGGCACACAGAACTCAAAACGGTCAACCAATTTACCTACCTCGGCTGCACCATTTCATCTGATGCAAGGATCGACAAAGAGATAGACAACAGACTCACCAAGGCAAATAGCACCTTTGGAAGACTACACAAAAGAGTCTGGAAAAACAACCACCTGACACACAAAGATCAGCATGTACAGAGCCGTTGTCATACCCATGCTCCTGTTCGGCTCTGAATCATGGGTCCTCTACCAACATCACCTACAGCTCCTAGAACGCTTCCATCAGTGCTGTCTCCGCTCCATCCTCAACATTCATTGGAATGACTTCATCACCAACATCGAAGTACTCAAGCTGGCAGAGTCCGCAAGCATCGAATCTACACTGCTGAAGACCCAACAGTGCTGGGTGGGTCACATCTCCAGAATGGAGGACCATCGCCTTCACAAGATCGTTTTCTATGGCGAGTTCTCCACTGGCCACCGAGACAGAGGTGCACCAAAGAAGAGGTACAAGGACTGCTTAAAGAAATCTCTTGCTGCCTGCCACATTGACCACCACCAATGGGCTGATATTGCCTCCAACCGTGCATCTTGGCACCTCACAGTTCGGTGAGCAGCAACCTCCTTTTAAGAAGACCGCAGAGCCCACATCACTGACAAAAGACAAAGGAGGAAAAACCAACACCCAACCCCAACCAACCAATTTTCCCTTGCAACCGCTGCAACCATGCCTGCCTGTCCTGCATCAGACTTTTCAGTCACCAACGAGCCTGCAGCAGACGAGGACATACCCCTCCATAAATCTTCATACGCCAAGCCAAAGAAGAAGTACCATAATACTCAGTACAGTACCAGAGTACTCAGTATTGTACCATAATACTCATTGAGGTACCATAATACTCAGTAAAATTACTTACTACTCATTATAGAAACATAATATTCAGTATAGTGCCATAATACTCAGTATGGTACCATAATACTCAGAATAGTACCATAATACTCAGTATATTACTATAGTTCTAAGTACATACCATAGTACTTGGTAGAGTACTATTATACTCAGCATAGAACCATAATACTCAGTGTAGTACCATAGTACTCAGTAAAGAACCATAGTACTCAGTATAGTACCACATTACTGAGTATAATACCATAGTATAATAACATAGTACTTAGTATAGTACCATAGCTCTCTGTATAGTACCATAGTACTCAGTATAGTAACACAATACTCAGTATAGTGCCATAATACTCAGTATAGTGCCATAATACTCAGTATAGTACCATAATAGTATAATACCATAGTATTATACCATAGTACTTAGTATAGTACCATAGCTCTCAGTATAGTACAACAATACTCAGTATAGTAACATAGTATAATACCATAGTACACAGTATAGTGCCATAGTGCTCAGTATAGAACCATAAAACTTAGTTTAATACCATAGTATAATACCATAGTACTCAGTATAGTACGATAGTACTCAGAATAGTACCATAATACTTAGTATAATACCATAGTATAATACCATACTAAGTATAGGACCATAGTACTCATTATAACACCAGAATACTCAGTGTATTATCAGAGAACTCAGTATAATACCATAATACTCAGTATAGTACCATAGTACTCAGTATGTTTCCATAATACAGTATGGTACCATAATACTCATTATAGTGCCATAATACTCAGTATTGTACCATAATACTCAGTATAGTACCATAATACTCAGTATAGTACCATAGTATAATACCATAGTACTCAGTATAGTACCATAGCTCTCAGTATAGTACAACAATACTCAGTATAGTAACATAGTATAATACCATAGTACACAGTATAGTGCCATAGTACTCAGTATAGAACCATAATACTTAGTTTAATACCATAGTATAATACCATAGTACTCAGTATAGTGCCATAGTACTCAGTATAGAACCATAATACTTAGTTTAATACCATAGTATAATACCATACTAAGTATAGGACCATAGTACTCATTATAGCACCAGAATACTCAGTGTATTATCAGAGAACTCAGTATAGTGCCATAATACTCAGTATAGAACCATAATACTAAGTATAATACCATAGTATAATACCATACTAAGTATAGGACCATAGTACTCATTATAGCACCAGAATACTCAGTGTATTATCAGAGAACTCAGTATAGTGCCATAATACTCAGTATAGTACCATAGTACTCAATATAGTAACACAATACTCAGTATAGT
Organism: Narcine bancroftii; assembly: GCF_036971445.1. Taxonomy (NCBI): domain Eukaryota; kingdom Metazoa; phylum Chordata; class Chondrichthyes; order Torpediniformes; family Narcinidae; genus Narcine; species Narcine bancroftii. The sequence goes on along the minus strand of NC_091480.1, from coordinate 43,344,393 downwards.
AACATAGTATAATACCATAGTACTCAGTATAGTACCATAGTACTCAGTATCTTTCCATAATACTCAGTATGGTAACATAATACTCAGTATAGTACTTTAATACTCAGCTTAGTTTCATAGTACTCAGTATAGTACCATAATACTTAGTAAAATACCATAGTATAACACCATACTACTCAGTATAGTACCATAGTACTCATTATAGCACCAGAATACTCAGCGTATTATCAGAGAACTCAGTAGAGTGCCATAATACTCAGTATAGTACTATAATACTCAGTATAGTACCATAGTACTCAGTATCTTTCCATAATACTCAGTATAGTATCATAATACTCTGTATAGACCATAGTACTCAATAGAGTACCATAGTACTCTGTATTGTACCATAATACTTAGTATAATACCATAGTATAATAACATAGTACTCAGTGACAAAAGGTAAAGGAGGAAAAACCCAACACCCAACCCCAACCAACCAATTTTCCCCTGCAGCCGCTGCAACCGTGTCTGCCTGTCCCACATCGGACTTGTCAGCCACAAACGAGCCTGCAGCTGACGTGGACTTTTACCCCCTCCATAAATATTCGTCCGCGAAGCCAAGCCAAAGAAGAAGAAGAAGTATAGTACTATAATAGTACAGTACCATAGCACTCAGCATAATACCATAGTACTCAGTATAGTGCCATAATACTCAGTATAGTACAATAGCACTCAGTATAGTACCACAGTACTCAGTATAGTACCATAATACTTAGTATAATACAAGGGTGTGCAAGCCTGGAAACTTAACATCTCGGGGTATACGATATTTAGGAGGGATCGGCAAGAAAGAAAAGGGGGTGGGGTAGTATTGATGGTGAGAGAAGGGACCGACACGATTGACAGAAAGGATATCAACTCGGAAGATGTGGAATCTATATGGGTAAAACTGAGGATTAGCAAGGGGCGGAAAACGTTAGTGGGGGTGGTAAATAGGCCTCCAAATAGTAGCGTAGAGGAGAGGGAAGGCATTAAAAGAGAAATTAGAAAAGCGTGCAATAAGGGAACAGCTGTCATCATGGGAGACTTTAATTTGCATATAGATTGGACTAGCCAAATTAGTAAAAATACTGAGGAGGAGGAATTCCTTGAATGTTTACGGGACGGTTATCTAGACCAATATGTCGAGGAACCAACTCGGGAGCAGGCCATTTTAGATAGGGTATTATGCAATGATAAGGGGCTAATCAACAATCTTGCTGTACGAGGCCCTTTGGGTAGGAGCGATCATAATATGATCGAATTCTCACTCGACATGGAGAGCGATGAAATTAAAACCGAGACTAAGGTCCTGAATTTAAATAAAGGGAATTATGATGGTATGAGACGGGAGTTGAGTAAGATTAATTGGGTGGTGTTTATGGGAGAGTTGATTGTGGATAGACAATGGAAAGCATTCACAGATCTAATGGAGAAATTGCAAAAATCGTTTATAACGGTTTGGCATAAAAATAAACCAAAAAAGGTGACTCAACAGTGGATAACAAGGGAAATTAGAGACAGCATTAGGTCCAAAGAGAGAGCATATCAATTGGCCAAAAAAAAGTACCACAACCGAAGACTGGGAGCAGTTCAAGATGCACCAAAGGAGGACAAAGGGATTAATCAAGAGAGCAAAAATAAATTATGAAAGAAAGCCTGCGGCAAATATAAAAGCTGACTACAAAAGCTTTTATAAATATGTCAAGAGGAAAAGATTGGTGAAATCCAGAGTAGGTCCTTTGCAGTCGGAATCAGGGGAATATATAATGGGGAATAAGGAAATGGCAGACCAATTAAATTCTTACTTTAGTTCTGATTTTACAAGAGAGGATACAAATAACTTCCCAAGGATGTTGGGAAACATAGAGACTAATGCAAGGGAGGAACTGAAAGAAATCAGTATCTCTAAGGACATGGTCTTGGGGAAATTGATGGGATTGAAGGCAGATAAATCCCAAGGGCCTGATAATCTACATCCTAGGGTACTTAAGGAAGTGGCCATTCAGATAGCAGATGCTTTAAGAATTATTTTCCAGAACTCGATAGACTCAGGATCAGTACCCATGGATTGGAGGGTAGCTAATGTTACCCCACTATTTAAAAAGGGGGATAGAGAAAAAGCGGGGAATTATAGGCCGGTGAGCCTTACATCAGTAGTGGGCAAAATGATGGAATAGCGGATGTAATAGCGGAGCATATGACTAGCAGAGAAGGGATCGGACAGAGTCAACATGGATTTACAAAAGGTAAATCGTGCTTGACAAATCTATTGGAATTCTTTGAGATGGTGACAGGTAAAATAGATGGGGGAGAGCCAGTGGATGTGGTGTACCTGGACTTCCAAAAGGCCTTCAATAAGGTCCCGCATAAACGACTGGCTTCCAAAATCAAGGCTCATGCGATTGGGGGAAAGGTATTGATGTGGATTGAGAACTGGCTGGCAGGTAGAAGACAGAGAGTTGGGATAAATGGCTCGTTTTCTGAGTGGCACGCGGTGACCAGTGGGGTGCCACAGGGATCTGTACTGGGACCCCAGCTGTTCACAATTTACATTAATGATCTGGATGAGGGAATTGGATGGAATATCTCCAAATTTGCAGATGACACTAAGCTAGGAGGGGTTATGTGCACGGAAGAGGGGGTCAGGAATCTCCAGTGTGATTTGGACAAATTGAGGGACTGGGCAGATACATGGCAAATGCTCTACAATGTGGATAAATGTGAGGTTATCCACTTTGGTAATACAAACCGGAGGGCGGATTACTATTTGAATGGCAATAGATTAAAAGATGGGGAAGTGCAGAGAGACCTAGGGGTACTTGTACACCAGTCTCTGAAGGCGAGCATGCAGGTACAGCAGGCGGTTAAAAAGGCAAATGGTATGTTGGCCTTCATATCAAGAGGGTTTGAGTATAGGAACAAGGATACCTTACTGCAGCTGTACAGGGCCTTGGTGAGACCACACCTGGAGTATTGTGTGCAGTTTTGGTCACCTTATCTAAGGAAGGATGTTAAAGATTGCGCAAATTGGGATTGTACTCGCTGGAGTTTAGAAGATTGAGAGGGGATCTCATAGAGACATATAAAATTCTGGCAGGACTGGACAGAATGGATGCAGATGGGATGTTTCCAATGATGGGAAAATCCAGAACCCGGGGCCATGGTTTGAGGATAATAGGCAAACCATTTAGAACCGAGATGAAGAGGAATTTCTTTACCCAGAGGGTGGTGAATCTGTGGAATTCTTTGCCACAGAGGGCAGTAGAGGCAGGTTCATTAAATATATTTAAGAGGGAATTATATATATTTCTTCAGTATAAAGGTATTAAAGGTTACGGAGAGAAGGCGTGGACGGGGTACTGAACTTTAAGATCAGCCATGTTCTCATTGAATGGCGGAGCAGGCTTGAAGGGTCGAATGACCTACTCCTGCTCCTATCTTCTATGTTTCTATGTTTCTATGTAACATAGCACTCAGTATAGTACCATAGAACTCAGTATAGTACCATAGAACTCAGTATAGTACCATAGTACTCATTATAGTACCATAATACTCAGCTTAGTACCATAGTACTCAGTATAGTACCATAATTCTCAGCTTAGTCTCATAGTACTCAGTATGGTACCATAATTCTCATCTTCATACCATAATACTCAGTATAGTACTATAGTACTCAGTATAGTACCGTAGTACTAATTATAGTACCATAATACTCAGTACAGTACCAGAGCACTCAGTATAAAACTATAAAACTCAGTATAGTACCCTAGTACTCAATATAGTATCATAATTCTCAGCTTAGTCTCATAGTACTCAGTATAGTACCATATTTCTCATCTTATTACCATAATACTCAGTATAGTACTATAGTACACACTATAGTACTATGGTACTCAGAATAATACTACAGTACTCATTATAGTACCATAGTACTCATTATAGTACCATAATACTCAGTATAGTACTATAGTGCTCAGTATAGTACCATAATTCTATGCTTTGTATCATAGTACTCAGTATAGTACCATAGTACTCAGTATCATTCAATAATACTCAGTATAGTACCATAATACTCAGTATGGTACAATAGTAAATTACCATAGTAATCAATAGAGTACCATAGTACTCAGTATAGTACTATAATACTCTGGATAGTACAATAGTATCATACCATAGTACTCAGTATAATACCATAGTACTCAGTATCATTCAATAATACTCAGTAAAGTACCATAATACTCATTATAGTAGCATAATACTCAGCTTAGTAGCATAGTACTCAGTATTTTACCATAATATTCAGTATAGTCTTTGTCTTTCTTCTTTGGCTTGGCTTCGCGGACGAAGATTTATGGAGGGGGTAAAAAGTCCACGTCAGCTGCAGACTCGTTTGTGGCTGACAAGTCCGATGCGGGACAGGCTCATTATTTTACCATAATATTCAGTATAGTACCATAGTATCATACCATAGTACTCAGTATAGTACCATAGTACTCAGTATGGTGCCGTAATACTCGGTATAGTACCATAGTATCCATTAGAGTACCATAATACTTAGTATAATATCATAGTATAATACCATAGTACTCAGTATAGTACCATAGCTCTTAGTGTAGTACCAATGTACTCTTTATAGTACCATAATTCTCATCTTCATACCATAATACTCAGTATAGTACTATAGTACTCAGTATAGTACCGTAGTACTCAGTATAGTACCATAGTACTAATTATAGTACCATAATACTCAGTATAGTACCATAATACTCAGTATAGTACCATAGTACTCAATATAGTAACACAATACTCAGTATAGTAACATAGTACTCATTATGGTTCTATAATACTCATTATAGTACCATAATACTCAGCATAGTACCATAATACTCAGTTTAGTACTATAGTACTCAATATAGTACCATAGTACTCAATATAGTAACACAATACTCAGTATAGTAACATAATATAACACCATAGTACTCATTATAGTACCATAATACTCAGCTTAGTACCATGGTACACAGTATAGTACCATAATTCTCAGCTTAGTCTCATAGTACTCAGTATAGTACCATAATCCTCATGTTAGTACCATAGTACTCCTTATAGTACCATAATACTCAGTATAGTACTATAGTACTTAATATAGTACCGTAATTCTAAGCTTAGTATCATAGTACTCAGTATAGTACCATAATACTCAGCGTAGTACCATAGTAACATACCATAGTACTCAGTATGGTTCTATAATACTCATTATAGTACCATAATACTCAGTTTAGTACCATAGTACTCAGTATAGTACGACAGTACTCATTATGGTACCATAATACTCAGTATAGTACCATAGTACTCAATATAGTAACACAATACTCAGTATAGTAACATAGTATAATACCATAGTACGCAGTATAGTGCCATAGCTCTCAGTATAGTTCTATAGTACTCATTATAGTACCATAATACTCAGCTTAGTACCATAGTACTCAGTATAGTACCATAATTCTCATCTTAGTCTCATAGTACTCAGTATAGTACCATAATCCTCATGTTAGTACCATAATACTCAGTATAGTACCATAATACTCAGTATAGTACTATAGTACTCGGTATAGTACCATACTACTCAGTTTAGTACCATAATACTCAGTATTGTACCATAATACTCACTACAGTACCATAGTACTCATTATAGTACCATAATACTCAGTATAGTACTATAGTACTCATTATAGTACCATAATACTCAGCTTAGTACCATAGTACTCAGTATAGTACCATAATTCTCATCTTAGTCTCATAGTACTCAGTATAGTACCATAATCCTCATGTTAGTACCATAATACTCAGTATAGTACCATAATACTCAGTATAGTACCATAATACTCAGTATTGTACCATAATACTCACTACAGTACCATACTACTCATTATGGTACCATAATACTCAGTATAGTACTATAGTACTCGGTATAGTACCATACTACTCAGTTTAGTACCATAATACTCAGTATTGTACCATAATACTCACTACAGTACCATACTACTCATTATGGTACCATAATACTCAGTATAGTACCATAGTACTCAATATAGTAACACAATACTCAGTATAGTAACATAGTATAATACCATAGTACGCAGTATAGTGCCATAGCTCTCAGTATAGTTCTATAGTACTCATTATAGTACCATAATACTCAGCTTAGTACCATAGTACTCAGTATAGTACCATAATTCTCATCTTAGTCTCATAGTACTCAGTATAGTACCATAATCCTCATGTTAGTACCATAATACTCAGTATAGTACCATAATACTCAGTATAGTACTATAGTACTCGGTATAGTACCATACTACTCAGTTTAGTACCATAATACTCAGTATTGTACCATAATACTCACTACAGTACCATAGTACTCATTATAGTACCATAATACTCAGTATAGTACTATAGTACTCAGTATAGTACCATAATACACAGCTTAGTACCATATACTCATTATCTTCTTTCTTTGGCTTGGCTTCGCGGACGAAGATTTATGGAGGGGGTAAAAAAGTCCACGTCAGCTGCAGGCTCGTTTGTGGCTGACCAGTCCGATGCGGGACAGGCAGACACGATTGCAGCGGTTGCAAGGGAAAATTGGTTGGTTGGGGTTGGGTGTTGGGTTTTTCCTCCTTTGCCTTTTGTCAGTGAGGTGGGCTCTGCGGTCTTCTTCAAAGGAGGCTGCTGCCCGCCAAACTGTGAGGCGCCAAGATGCACGGTTTGAGGCGTTATCAGCCCACTGGCGGTGGTCAATGTGGCAGGCACCAAGAGATTTCTTTAGGCAGTCCTTGTACCTTTTCTTTGGTGCACCTCTGTCATGGTGGCCAGTGGAGAGCTCGCCATATAATACGATCTTGGGAAGGCGATGGTCCTCCATTCTGGAGACGTGACCCATCCAGCGCAGCTGGATCTTCAGCAGCGTGGACTCGATGCTGTCGACCTCTGCCATCTCGAGTACCTCGACGTTAGGGGTGTGAGCGCTCCAATGGATGTTGAGAATGGAGCGGAGACAACGCTGGTGGAAGCGTTCTAGGAGCCGTAGGTGGTGCCAGTAGAGGACCCATGATTCGGAGCCGAACAGGAGTGTGGGTATGACAACGGCTCTGTATACGCTTATCTTTGTGAGGTTTTTCAGTTGGTTGTTTTTCCAGACTCTTTTGTGTAGTCTTCCAAAGGCGCTATTTGCCTTGGCGAGTCTGTTGTCTATCTCATTGTCGATCCTTGCATCTGATGAAATGGTGCAGCCGAGATAGGTAAACTGGTTGACCGTTTTGAGTTTTGTGTGCCCGATGGAGATGTGGGGGGGCTGGTAGTCATGGTGGGGAGCTGGCTGATGGAGGACCTCAGTTTTCTTCAGGCTGACTTCCAGGCCAAACATTTTGGCAGTTTCCGCAAAGCAGGACGTCAAGCGCTGAAGAGCTGGCTCTGAATGGGCAACTAAAGCGGCATCATCTGCAAAGAGTAGTTCACGGACAAGTTTCTCTTGTGTCTTGGTGTGAGCTTGCAGGCGCCTCAGATTGAAGAGACTGCCATCCGTGCGGTACCGGATGTAAACAGCGTCTTCATTGTTGGGGTCTTTCATGGCTTGGTTCAGCATCATGCTGAAGAAGATTGAAAAGAGGGTTGGTGCGAGAACACAGCCTTGCTTCACGCCATTGTTAATGGAGAAGGGTTCAGAGAGCTCATTGCTGTATCTGACCCGACCTTGTTGGTTTTCGTGCAGTTGGATAATCATGTTGAGGAACTTTGGGGGACATCCGATGCGCTCTAGTATTTGCCAAAGCCCTTTCCTGCTCACGGTGTCGAAGGCTTTGGTGAGGTCAACAAAGATCTCCATCCTCAACCGATGGTCAGAACACTTCCAATCTCTTTTCAGTACCAACCGCTCAGTCCAAGATTCCGCCCTGCTCCAGCTCCCTCAACAGCCCCTAAGGCTAGAGCTGGATGAGGTTCCCACCCTGGATGAGACATATAAGGCAATCGAACAACTGAAAAGTGGCAAAGCAGCAGGTATGGATGGAATCCCCCCAGAAGTCTGGAAGGCTGGCGGCAAAACTCTGCATGCCAAACTGCATGAGTTTTTCAAGCTTTGTTGGGACCAAGGTAAACTGCCTCAGGATCTTCGTGATGCCACCATCATCACCCTGTACAAAAACAAAGGCGAGAAATCAGACTGCTCAAACTACAGGGGAATCACGTTGCTCTCCATTGCAGGCAAAATCTTCGCTAGGATTCTACTAAATAGAATAATACCTAGTGTCGCTGAGAATATTCTCCCAGAATCACAGTGCGGCTTTCGCGCAAACAGAGGATACTCATTATAGTACTATAGTAAACACTATAGTACTCATTATAGTACTATAGTACTCAGTATAGTACCATAGCACTCAGTATAGTACCATAATACTCAGTATAGTACCATAGTACTCATTATAGCACCAGAATACTCAGTGTATTATCAGAGAACTCAGTATAGTGCCATAATACTCAGCATAGTACCATAGTACTCAGTATCATTCAATAATACTCAGTATAGTACCATAATACTCAGTTTAGTACCATAGTACTCAGTATAGTACCATAGTACTCAATATAGTAACACAATACTCAGTGTAGTAACATAGTATAATACCATAGTACTCAGTATAGTACCATAGTACTCATTATAGTACCATAATACTCAGCTTAGTACCATGGTACACAGTATAGTACCATAATCCTCATGTTAGTACCATAGTACTCATAGTACCATAATACTCAGTATAGTACTATAGTACTCAGTATAGTACCGTAATTCTAAGCTTAGTATCATAGTACTCAGTATAGTACCATAATACTCAGCGTAGTACCATAGTAACATACCATAGTACTCAGTATGGTTCTATAATACTCATTATAGTACCATAATACTCATTATAGTACCATAATACTCAGTTTAGTACCATAGTACTCAGTATAGTACGACAGTACTCATTATGGTACCATAATACTTAGTATAGTACCATAGTATTCAGCATAATACTCAGTATAGTACTATAGCACTCAGTATTGTATAATAGGTCTCAGTATAGTACCATAGTTCTCATTATAGTACCATAATTCTCAGCGTAGTACAAAAATACTAAGTCTCAAACCATAATACTCAGTATAGTACCATAGTACTCAGTATTGTACCATAGTCATCAGTATTGTACCATAGTACACATAGTAGTGCCATCGTACTCTATAGTACCATAATACTCTGTATAGTACCATAGTACTCATTATTGTACCACAATACTCATTGAGGTACCATATTATTCAGTATAGTTACTTAGAACTCAGTATAGTTTCATAGTACTTAATATAATACCATAGTACTCAGTATTGTACCATAATACTCAGTGAGGTACCATAGTATTAGTATAGTACCATAATATTCAGTATGGTTACTTAATACTCAGTATAGTACCATAATACTCTGTTTAGAACCATGATACTCAGTATATTACCAAAGTACTCAGTATAGTACCAATATACTCACTATAGTACCATAGTACTCAGTATGGTTCCATAATACTCAGTATATTACCATAGTACTCAGTATAGCACCATGGCACTCAGTATAAAACCATAATACTCAGTATAGTACCATAGTACACATAGTAGTACCATAGTACTCTGTATAGTTCTATAGTACTCACTATAGTACCATAAAACTCAGCTTAGGACCATAGTACTCAGTATAGTACCATAATACTCAGAAATTGCCCATTGTTTCTTGACATACATGATGTAATAAGTCCACTCCTGCATGAACGTCTTGGTTATTTCTTGACTAACACTTGTTTTTTGTTTGCGTGAATTCAAGGCTTCAGTATCCCATGTGATACTACCGATTCTATCACCAGTGTGTATATGTACATATGTACAGATGGTAGTGTAGGATGACTGTGATTGGCTGAGAGTGTAGCCACACCTGCTGGCAGGTCTTAAAGGATTGCTCCTAGCCAGACCAGATCATTCTGGACTTGTCGACCTACTTGTGATACTTGATAATAAAAGCCTTGGTTTGGATCAACAAGTCTTTGGTTCTTTCGACGTGCTCTGCAGCCCCTTTCAAATTGCAGCTCCTGGGTCACCCTCCTGGACCCAGGCATGATTACTGGGTGAATGACACATCACGCACTCACTGGAATTACTGCCAGATTTTACAAATTGAAGTCCAAATGGCGAACGGGAAGCATGTTCAGATGCTCTCCGCTTTGGCGTCACAAGTGCTGAGATCATCAGAATAAGCTGGTCAGCCATTTTCCTTTACAAATCGGACACAAACTAGGTAAATTTAACGGGGTTCCCTGACTACCTCTGAACTAGATCAGGGACCCGCTTGTGTCCTGACAGGGTGGATCTGGTTGAACCCTTTCTATCTGCCACATAATTGGGGTGCTAACCATGCAAATTGACTGGATAACCCTGTCATGATAATGAATATGTATGAGATGTACTGGAAGTCACGTGGTATGAGAGAGAGAGATAAGTACACAAGCAGGAGAACAAAGGAAACGGGAAAATAAAGCTACTGAGAAGTTTACCTGATAAAACTTGTGTTTAATGTTTTATTAACTTCACATTTCGGGCCACAAATGTGACATTGGTGACGAGGATGGGATTCGAACCCACGCATGCAAAGCACAGGTCATTGTAGACTCAGGCAATCATGTGATTGATCAACATTTATGGGAGAAGTTGAAAAGGAAAAAGATCATCTGTACCTCAAAGAAGTGTGCCAAGAAACCAAGCCATTGCAGACCATTGGATGCTTTACTGCAACTGTTGAAGCTGGAGATAAGTACAACGAAGCAGAGTTTATGGTCATAGAAGAGAGGGGAGAACCATTGTTGAGTAGAAGCACAGCGCAAGACCTGGCAATACTTCATATTGGAGCTTGTGTCAATTCAATTCTGTCATACGAGGATATGAAGCAAGAATTCCCCGCAGTCTTCCAAGGAGTATGAAAGCTGAAAGGTCGACAATTGAAGCTAGCGGTAGATGAAACGGTCAAACCCAAGGCACAACCAATGCGCCGAACTCCGTTTGGACTTCATGGGAAAGTCGAAGCCAAAATTAAAGAATTGATCGAACAAGACATTATTGAACCGGTGGAACATTCGACACAATGGGTCAGTCCCGTAGTGATTGTGCCCAAACCAAAGGGTGACATAAGACTATGTGTTGACATGAGAATGGCCAATGAAGCTATAATTAGAGAATGACACCCTATACCAACGGTGGAGGAAATACTTCAAAAACTAACTACCAGCAAGGTATTCTCAAAAATTGATCTGAAATGGGGCTATCATCAATTAGAGCTGGATCCAGGTTCCCAAGATGTAACAACATTTGTGACTCACTGTGGATTGTATCGTTACAAGAGACTATCATTTGGAATTAATGCAGCTTCGGAGATCTACCAGTATGAAATCTGTCGAGTGATACAAGGCATTCCTGGAGTTGCCAACATTTCTGACGACATCATAGTTCATGCACCAACGAAGGAAGAGCATGACAAACGGTTGAGGCGTGTACTATCTAGACTACAGCAGGCAGGCCTTACCGTGAATGGAAACAAGTGCCAGTTCGGTGTGTCAGAAACGGACTTCATGGGACACAGACTTACACGGGAAGGACTAAACCCTGCAGAGGCCAAGGTGAAAGCTATTGCAGAGGCACGTGCACCTCAGAACGCAACAGAGGTGAGGAGTTTCCTGGGATTAGTCCATTTTTGTGCAAAGTTCATTCCTAATTTCGCTACAGTGGCAGAACCACTAAGGAAACTAACAAGGAAAGGTGTACCATTTCATTTTGGATCTAAGCAGAAGAAAGCATTCACAGCGCTGAAGCAAAGCCTGACAGATGCAAAAACTCTTGGATATTACGATCCGGCGGCATCAACCAAAGTCATAGCGGATGCCAGCCCGATTGGTTTAGGAGCCGTGTTGGTCCAGATGCATGATGGAGGACCAAGAATCATTGCCTATGCCAGCAGATCGTTATCAGATGTGGAAAGAAGATACTCTCAGACAGAGAAAGAAGCACTCGGACTTGTATGGGCCTGTGAGAGGTTCCATGCATATTTATACGGCATTGAATTTGAACTCATCACAGATCATAAGCCATTAGAGGTGATCTATGCACCTAGACCATGTGCCAGAATAGAGAGATGGGTACTCAGACTACAACCCTACAAATATAAAGTAATCCACATTGCAGGGAAAGCAAACATTGCTGATCCGCTGTCCAGATTGGTGAAGGATGGATGTCCACAATCCAAGTCAGAATTGGGAACAGAAACAGAGAGCTTTGTACGCTTTGTAGCTATTCAGGCGACACCGAAAGCTGTGACTACGAAGGAAGTCGAGAGAGAATCCGAACGTGATCCAGAACTCATGGAAGTAAGAGAATGCATACAGAGTGGACAATGGGACAAGTGTACTCACAAGGCTTACATTCCCATTAGAGACGAACTTTGTTGCATCGGACAGTGTGTATTAAGAGGTTGCAGATTGGTGATACCGCAAAGATTGAGACCGAAGATCGTATCCTTAGCGCATGAAGGACACCTAGGTATTGTTGGTACCAAGCAAAACCTCAGGACCAAGGTATGGTGGCCAGGTTGTGATAAAGACGCAGAGAAATTTGTTAAAACTTGTCACGGATGTCAAATCACAAGTAGGAGTAATCCGCCAGAACCGATCCGGAGTACGCAACTCCTGACAGGACCATGGATCAACGTAGCTGTTGATTTTCTTGGACCTTTACCGACGGGTGAATCAATTATGGTAGTGATAGATTACTACAGCAGATACTATGAGTACGTGGTGTTGAAGTCCACAACCACTGAAAAAGCAATACAAGCATTAGCAGAGATATTCGCAAGATATGGATTACCTGTTACATTATACTCTGACAATGGTCCACAATTCATTTCAGAGACATTTGCGGAATACATGAGGACCACAGGTATCCACCATAATAAAGTAACTCCGAAATGGCCGCAAGCCAATGGAGAAGTAGAGAGACAAAATCAATCCATTGAAAAACGATTGAGGATTGCACACGCTGAAGGACAAAATTGGCGAGAAGCATTGCTATCTTATGTGGCTGTCTATCGAGCAACGCCTCATGCAACCACTGGAAAAAGTCCTGCAGAAGCATTTTTTGGGAGAAAAATCCATACAAAAATGCCAGAAATAAAGGAAATCTGAGATGACCAGGAGATGAGGGACCACGATGCTGAAAAGAAAGGTGCAGCAAAGCTGTACACAGATTCGAAAAATGGAGCCAAGTACTCAGACATCATGCCAGGAGATAATGTTCTAGTGAGGCATGAAACTGGTGGTAAGCTAGACACACCTTATTACCATCAACCCTATACTGTCGTATCCAGAAGTGGCAGTATGGTGACAGTCAAGTCTCCGACTGGAGTCCTGTATAAGAGAAATGTATCAGGTGTAAAAAGGTACCAGTCCAGAGATACATTGAGCGAAGAGGTTGAAAGGCCAATACGAGATGCTGAAACTGAGAGACCTGATGATGTTCCAGAGGCAGTTACCAGCACTCCTAATGAAGTGACTAGAGCGGCAGAAACACCCGAAGCCGTGGCGAGCAGTATTTTCGATGCTGAGACTGCACAACCGAGAAGCGACGACAATATCGCAGGCAGGCCGAAACAAAACCGGAAAGTGCCCAAACGATACGAAGACTTTGTGCCATAGTTTTAATAAGAACTTTGGGACAGTATTTTAATCTTATATCATACAGTGCATGTATGAGTGCTGTAGGAAGTAAATTTTATGTAGTTGAGTTATAGTATTACCATTAGTTACGATGTTTGTATGTTTCCAAGGGATATTGATAAGTGAAGGTAAAGTTTATTTCTGATTAAAGGAGGGATGTCATGATAATGAATATGTATGAGATGTACCGGAAGTCACGTGGTATGAGAGAGCGAGATAAGAACACAAGCAGGAGAACAAAGGAAATGGGAAAATAAAGCCACTGAGAAGTTTACCTGATAAAACTTGTGTTTAATGTTTTATTAACTTCACATTTCAGGCCACAAATGTGACACACCCCACCTGGGAGTCTGAATGGGCCGAATGCTTTCACAGCCTTCTACTTGGTTTGTGTTCATGCATCTTCATGAATCAACTGGGAGAAGACTGGTGCATGGGAGGCGAATGAAAAATTTTCCTTGGAAAATTTTTGCCTTGCCTCAGAAAAAAATAGGCTGGTGAACTTCCTGTTACACTTTCAAAGAATTTTCCACTGGATTTAATATAATGTGTGAATCAGCATTCAGGAGAATGTTAATTTCCAAAGGTACAAAATTAAATTAGGGAGTTCAACAAGAAATGCGAATGCATAAAAAAAGCCGGAGAAACTTGACAAGTCACGCAGTATTCTTTACGGCAAAAATACATGACCAATGTTTTGGGCCTGAGCCCTTTGTCATGGTATGGGTAAAAAGTAGACAGGTACCTGAATAAAATGGAGGGGGGGGAGGGACAGGGGGAGGAACACAGGCAAGAGGCCAGAGGTGGACACGGGTGGGAGGGCAGACGAGAAAAATGTTAGGAAGTGATAGGGTGAGGGGATGAATTACTTCATCTTCGATAAAATACTAATTTAATTTCAAATTAAAGACAACTCTTTAGCACAAGGAAATGGAAAAGATTTCATCAAATTTGGACTCGAGGCTGCATCACCTAAATTCACTCAGCAACATCTCACCACTTGATTTATGCGTATTTATTCATGTCAATTTTGTTTGCTAATTCCTAGATGATATTTTGAATACAAATTCTGCTTCCAAATGAGGATTCCAAGACCTTTAAGACATGTTCTTGTGTAGAAATATATAATGCTGAATAGTTTTTGAATAGAGTTAGACCAGGAAGTCAGCTTTGTCAGAGATGAAAACTGCATTGATAAATAAGATGGCAAAATGAATGGAGACGGAGGCAGCTGAATAGCAGGTGACGAAGAATTTGAAGGGAAAAGAATGATCCATTTGGAAGAGAGGCTTCATAATAAGAAATTTCTAACCAGAGTCCAGGAGGGAATGCCAGTGTGTTTTTTCATTAACAGCGAGAAATGAAGCAGCACAATCTCTAAATGGCCAATTACATCCCGACAGGCAATGTACATGTAACAGGAATACAACATTGATTTGCAGCCACATAATTCAGATTTTAGCTTTTGTTAAGAAAACAGGTAGCAGCAGTTTAAGTACAAATGGCTTTTTTGAAAAATACAATCCATTTTGAAGATAAATTCACTTATTTAAACAAAATAGTGTGTGACTGTGAATGTCGAAAACCATCTATCCGTGTGACTGAGGTACAGACCACTGTGCACAATCTACTTTGCTGACAACACTGCCAACAAGCTCAATGCGTGCATTCTGTCCATGTGGACTGTATTACTGTGGCTACTGGATCTCATTGTTTCTCGGACTCCATTCTATACTTGGCTCCACCTCAACATATCAGTCATTTAGGTGCAATGCTCCTACACTGTATAATTCTCCGCCACATTCAACAAATTTTAATGATACGGTGACTATAACATTGCAAAAATATCTCGAGGAGTTTCAGGCATGATTGTCCGACGGAAAATCACTCAAAGTTATTTAAAGCAGGTGACTTGTGGTATATCCTAGTAAAAGAGGGAATGTTTGGGTTTTGCAGGGTGTTTGAGATTTGTGGAAATTGGGACATAAACAAGCAGGTCCCAATCAATGGAATGATTGAATTCATCTCGACCTCCAACTATGTGTCACCCCTCAATTCAACATGAAACTGAAGGACCAGTCCATCACCAAAGCTGGTTGATGAAGTTACTTCATAAAGATAATGCAGTTAATATTATCGACACAGTAAGTTATGATAGTTTACACAGACTTCGGTCAATTATCCTCAATTACACCCAAATATTTAATCTTATCTGACCACTTAAATTTAGTAAGTTGCATACAATCTGAATAATCCCCGTCAGATATAGGTAATATCTCACTCTTGTCCCAATTTACCTTATAACCTGACATTGATCCATAGAATTTTATTAAGTCCTGTAAAGGTTCTGAAGAGTTTTTAGGTTGAGACAAATATATCAGAAAATAAATTAATTTTATACTCCCGTTGCCCAATCATAATTCCCTTAATATTTGCATTTTGTCTAATTGACTGAGCTAAATGTTCTATAACCAATGCAAATAAGGCTGGTGACAATGACCAGCCCTGTTTAGTTGATCTAAACAAATTAAATACCTGCGAAACCTAACCATTCGTCACCACCCATGCAGAAGGATTAGAATAGAATGCCTCAACCCAACCAATAAAGAGTGGACCAAATTTAAATCTCTCCAGCACTTTGAATAAAAAATTCCACTCAACATGATCAAAAGCCTTTTCAGCGTCTTGCGCAAGTACCATTGGCTGGTTGGGTTGGGTGGGGGGTATAGAGGGTAGTTTAATTTTGTTTTCTTGTATTTTATTTTGTATTCTATATTTGTATTTTGCAAAATTTTAAATACACTCTTAAAAAAAAACTTCTGTCAGTTAATAAAGTTGACATGGACTTCAATGGATTAATGTAATTTGCATGGATTTCAGTGAGGCCTTTGATAAGGTCCCAAATGAGAAATGTGTCCAATAATTAAAAGCCAACAGGATTCAGGCTAATTTGACAAAGTATCCACAAATTGGCTTACCTTTAATCAAAATTGGTGATCAAAAGTCACGAGTAATGGTTGAAGGTTACTCCAAGTGGTGCACCTCAGGGATTGATGTTGGAACATTTCCACTGTTTTGCAAAAGTTGCTACTATGGTTGACAGTCAGAATGCTCGTCCTCAGGTGGGGAACGATCTTAATAAGTTGTTTCAATGAGCAGAGGTTTGGTGGATGGAAGTTACTCAGCAAGCTGAATTTTGGGAGGAATATGAGGCTGGGAAAAATATAATGAATGGCAGGACGGTAGGATTTTAGGCTTAGTGTGCATGTTGAAAGATCCCAGAAGGCAGCACAGAGAGTAAGGTGTTTCAGGGTGCTAGCTTCATTAGCTGGGGCACAGAATGGAAGTAGGAAGTTATGGGACTCTTACTTGTGCACGTTATTAATAGTTTAATTCTCTCTGTATTGCAGTCAGTTTGTTTACATTCATTATTTGTTTACAATTCTTTATTTGTTTACTTGTAGGCACTGTGTACAGTTCTTTTGCACTACCATTAAGTGGTAATTTTACCTCACCCTCAGGAAAAAGAATCTCAGGGTTGTATGTGATGTGATGTATGTACTCTGACAATAAATCTGAATCTGAATGTATAACAACAGGTATTAGGTAACAACTGTTGCGCTTGTTCAGATCTGGTTGCTAAGGTTGTGAATGCATTGGAGAAGATGCACAGGAGGTGCCGTGGGGGAGCAAGCAGAGCTGATAGTCCCCAGTGATCCAGGTTCAACCATGATCTTGGTTACTGCCTGGGTGGAGATTGCATGTTCTCCCTCAGTCTGTGTGCGTTCCCTGCAGGTGCCGGGATTTCTTTTCACACATTGAAGAAGTGTGGGTAAATTTCCCCTTGCTTGTCAGTGAGTGGTTGGGATTGTGGGAGAGTTGATGGAAATGTGGGGAGAATAAAAAAGGATTCGTTTGTAGTGGCTGCTGCTGGAGAGGTTACGCTCAAAAAAGAGACACACACTACGGGAGTGAATTCAACACCGGTTTATTATGCTGGCAGCTCTTCTTATAGAGGGCTCAGGACCTCAACTCTGACATCATCATGCCTCCCGAATGGTGGCATTATGATCCGCTACCTGGGATTGATTGTTTAGTGCTATCCGGGGAACGACCAATCAGTGACCCTCTCTCATCCCCAGGTGTGGCTGCTTCCCTAGCTCCACCTGATAGGCTGCCGCTGGCCAGCTCAGAGGAGTGGGGCGCTGCAGCCGCGTGCTGCTGAGTCGAGCACCGACTTTGAAGAGCGCAGCCCAACTTGGCTGGCTGCGTAGGCCGCGGGCTCCCGCTGTCAGGTCGCCGCTTCGATCATGGCACGTTCGGTGGTCCGCTACATGACCCCACCTCCCAAATCGGTGCTAGGCAAGGCCTTGTTCTTGGGAGGCCTGCCCCTTTGGTGTGGGGGTGGGTCAGGTGGTCAGAGTTAAGGAATGCTGGCTTGAGCCAGTCCAGCGTGAAAGTCTTGTTTCTCCCACCAATATCCAAGAGAAATGTTAACCAGCTGTGTCGTATAATTTTGTATGGGCTTTTGTAAGGTCTCTGTAGTGGGGTCTGTGCGCCCCAAGTCTGACAAATACATATTTACAAGTCTCGAGCCATGCTGCTTTGGCTGTGTTGGGATCAGTGTGCCCACATGGTCCCGTAGGCGTGTTAGGCGGCCACGGAAATCGTCTCCAGTGTCTTTGGCGGCCAGAAATTCCCCCAGAATCACTAATGGTATGCCATACACCATTTCTGCTGCAGAAACCTCCAGGTCCTCTTTAGGAATGGCCCGGATCCCCAGGAGCACCCACTGGAGCTCGTCCACCCAGTTAGGGCCATTGAGTCTGCTTTAAGCTGTCCATGGAATCGCTCAACCAAACCATTGGCCTGAGGATGGTAAGCTGTGGTATGGTGGAGCTGAGTACCCAGGGCATTAGTGAAATGAGACCAGAGACTGGAGGTAAAATGGGAGCCGCTGTCCAAGGTTATATGCTCTTGAACCCCAAACCTAGCCACCCTGTTGTGCAGGAGGGCGCTGGTGCACATTTTCGTAGAGGTCTCTGGCAAAGGGATGGCTTCTGGTCATCTGGCTGACCTGTCTACTAGGGTCAGTAAGTAGTGTGCACCTCTGGATATTGGTAGGGGACCCAAACAGATCCACGTGGACATGTCTGAAATGGCATCATGGTGGTTGAAGTGAGTGAAAGGGGAGTAGAAAATTCTGAAAAATATGAAATGTTGCCTGGCTGACCACAAAGTTGAGGGGCTTGTGGTCTGTAAAAATTTGGAACTTCCTGCCCTCAAGGAAGTATCTAAAATGTCTGATTTCCAGGTACAATGCCAGGAGTTCTCTGTCAAGCACTATCTTTCAGTTCAGGCACCTGCAAATGCCGACTGAAAAATGCAAGGGGATGTTAGTGTCCACTCACCCACTGTTCAAAGACTCCCCCGACTGCTGTGCCAGAAGCATCCACTGTGAGAGCGGTGGGGGCATCAACTTTAGGGTGTATCAGGAGGATGGCGTTATCCAGGGCGTCTTTTATTCCCTGGAACGGATCGGATGCCTCTTGGTTCCACAAAATCACCTTCTTCATATCAGTCATAAGGGAAAATAAAGGTTTCATGGTGCAAGCCTCCCCCGGCAGGAATCTGTAGTAAAATTTCACCATGCCAATGAAGTTTAGTAGTCCCCTTACTGTTGTAGATTTGGTGAATGCCTGAATGGCCTCCTACCATGTCGAGTAGTGGATTAGCCCTGTGGCAGTCGATCCTGGATCGAAAATGTTGATTGAGTCTTTGGCGAACTGGCATTTGGGTGTTGGGATTAAGGGACATTGCGTGCTAGGTGAGAGGATTGGGAATGAGGTGTTTTGGGTGTGGGGAATGAGGGATAAGGATGTTGGGTGTTAGGTTTGAGGGATATGGTGTGCAGGGTGTGGGATAGAGGGACACAGTGTGTTGGGTGTGGGGATTGAGGGACACGGTGTGTTGGGTGTGGGATTGAGGACAAAGCGTGTTTGGTAAGGGGATTGAAGGACACGGTGTGTTGGGTGTGGGGATTGAGGGACATGGTGTGTTGGGTATGGGGATTGCGGACACAGCCTTTTGGGTGAAGGGATAGAGGGACACGATATTTTGGGTGTGGTGACTGAGGGATACGGTGTTTTAGGAGTGGGGATTGAGGGACATGGTTTGTTGGGTGTGTGATTGAGAGACGGAGTGTTGGGTGTGGGGATTGATGGACACGGTGTGTTGGGTGTGGGGAATGAGGGACGGTGTGCTAGGTGTGCGATTGAGAGATACAATGTGTTGGGTGTAGGGAGTGACGGACACGGTGTGTTGGGTATGGGGATTGCGGACACAGCCTTTTGGGTGAAGGGATAGAGGGACACGATATTTTGGGTGTGGTGACTGAGGGATACGGTGTTTTAGGAGTGGGGATTGAGGGACATGGTTTGTTGGGTGTGTGATTGAGAGACAGAGTGTTGGGTGTGGGGATTGATGGACACGGTGTGTTGGGTGTGGGGATTGATGGACACGGTGTGTTGGCTGTGGGGAATGAGGGATAAGGATGTTGGGTGATGGGATTGAGGGACATGGTGTGTTGGGTGTGTGATTGAGAGACAGAGTGTTGGGTGTGGGGATTGATGGACACGGTGTGTTGGGTGTGGGGAGTGACGGACACGGTGTGTTGGCTGTGGGGAATGAGGGATAAGGATGTTGGGTGATGGGATTGAGGGACATGGTGTGTTGGGTGTGGGGATTGAGGACATGGCGTGCTGGATGAGGGGATTGAGGGATGAGCTGTTTTGGGTATGGTGAATGAGGGAAAAGGATGTTGGGTGTTGCGATTGAGGGATACAGCATGTATGGTGTGGGATAAAGGACATGATGTGCTGAGTGTAGGGATTGAGGGACACAGTGTGTTGGATGTGGGATTGAGGGAAACGTGATGGGTTTGGGGATTGAGGACGGTGTGTTGTGTGTGGGAATTAAGGACATGGTGTTTTGGGTGTGGGGATTAAAGGACATATTGTGTTGTTGGATGTAGGGATTGAGGGATGCGTTGTTTTGGGTATGGGGATTAAGGTCATGATGTGTTGGGGTGAGATTAAAAAACATGATGTGCTGGGTGTGGGGATTGAGGGACACGGTTTGTTGGTTGTGGGATTGAGGGAAACATTGTGATGGGTTTGGGGATTGAGGACACGGTGTGTTGTGTGTGGGGATTGAGGACATGGTGTTTTGGGTGTGGGGATTAAAGGACATATTGTGTTGTTGGATGTAGGGATTGAGGGATGCGTTGTTTTGGGTATGGGGATTAAGGTCATGATGTGTTGGGGTGGGATTGAAAAACATGATGTGCTGGGTGTGGGGATTGAGGGACACGGTTTGTTGGTTGTGGGATTGAGGGAAACATTGTGTTGGGTTTGGGGATTGAGGACACGGTGTGTTGTGTGTGGGGATTGAGGACATGGTGTGTTGGGTGTGGTGATTGAGTACACGTTGTGTTGTGTGTGGGGATTGAGGACGGTTTGTTCAGTGAAGGAACAGAGGAACATGATGTGTTGTGTGGAGATGGAGCAAATGGTGGGTTGAGTGTGGGGATTGAGGACACGGCAGGCTGGGTATGGGGATTGAGGGACACGGTGGGTTGGCTGTGGGGATTGAGGGACATGATATGTTGGGTGTGGTGATTGAGTACACATTGTTGTGTGGGAATTGAGGACTCAATGTGTTGTGTGTTGGGATTGAGGGACACAGTTTATTGGGTGTGCGATTGAGGTAAACGTTGTGTTGGTTGTGGGGATTGAGTACACGGTGTGTTGGGTGTGGGGATTGAGGACACGGTGTGTTGGGTGTGGGGATTGAGGACACAGTGTGTTGGGTGTGGGGATTCAGGACATGGTGTGTTGGGTGTGGAGATTGAGGCATACGGTGTGTTGGGTGTGCAATTGATGAAACGATGTGTTGGGTGTGCGATTGAGGAAACGATGTGTTGGGTGTGCGATTGAGGAAACGATGTGTTGGGTGTGCGATTGAGGAAACGATGTGTTGGGTGTGCGATTGAGAGACATGGTGTGTTTGGTCTTGGGATTGAGGGATATGGGGTGTTGGGTGTGGGGATTGAAGGACATGGTGTGTTGTGTGTGGGGATTGAGGAACACAACGTGCTGGATGTGTAGATTGAGGGATACGGGGTGTTGGGTGTGGGGATTGAAGGACACGGTGTGTTATGTGGGGATTGAGGAACACAACATGCTGGGTGTGGGGATTGAGGGACATGGTGTGTTGGGTGTAGGGATTGAGGAATGCCTTGTTTTAGGTATGGAGATTGAAGACACAGTGCGTTGAGTGAAGGGACAGAGGGACACGGTGTGTTGGGTGTGGGGATTGAGGACACGGCATGCTGGGTATGGTGATTGAGGAACACAGTGTTTTGGCTGTGGGGATTGAGGGAAATGATATGTTGGGTGTGGTGATTGAGTACACATTGTGATGTGTGTGGCGATTGAGGACATGGTGTGTTTGTTGGTATTGAGGGAGACGGTTTGTTTGGTGTGGTATTGAGGGTCACAGTGTGTTGGTTGTGGGGATTGTGGACATGGTGTGTTGAGTGAAGGGACAGAGGGACACTGTGAATTGATGACACGCTGTGTTGGGTGTGGGATTGAGGGAAATGTGTTGGTTGCGGGGTTTGAGGACACAGTGTGTTGGGTTTGGGGATTGAGGAACACGAATTTGTTGGGTGTTGAGAATGCGAACAGAGCGTTTTGGGTGAGGGGAATGAGGACACGGTGTGTTGTGTGTTGGGATTGAGGGACACGGTTTGTGTGTCTGGATCTGAGGGGAACATTGTGTTGGGTGTGGGGATTGGGAACACAGTGTGTTGCGTGTGGGGATTGAGGACATGGTGTGTTTGGTGTGGGGATTGAGGGATGCATTGTTTTAGGTATGGAGATTGAGGACACAGTATGTTGAGTGAAGTGACAGAGGGAAACGGTGTGTTGGGTGTGGGGATTGAGGACACATTGTGTTTTGTGTTGGGATTGAGGGACATGGTTTGTTGTGTGTTGGGATTGAGTGACATGGTGTGTTGTGTGTGGGATTGAGGGAAATGTTGTGTTGGTTGTGGGGATTGAGGACACTATGTGTTGGGTGTGGGGATTGAGGACACGGTTTGTTGTGTGGAGATTGGGGCACACCTTGTGTTGGGTGTGTGGATTGAGGGACATGGCGTGCTGGGTGTGGGATTGAGGACAAGATGTGTTGGGTGTGGGATTGAGGGACATGGTGTGTTAGGTGTTGGGATTGAGGGATACGGTGTGTTGGGTATGGGGATTGATGGACATGGTGTGTTTTGTGTGGGGATTGAGGACACGACATGCTGGGTATGGGGATTGAGGGACACAGAGTGTTGGCTGTGGGGATTGAGGGAAATGATATGTTGGGTGTGGTGATTGAGTACACGTTGTGTTGGTTGTGGGGATTGAGGACACGATGTGTTAGGTGTGGGGATTGAGGACATGGTGTGTTGGGTGTGGGGATTGTGGGATACGGTGTGCTGGGTGTGGTGATTGATATCATGGCATGCTGGGTATGGGGACTGAGGGACACGGCGTGTTGGGTGTGCGATTGAGAAACACAACGCGCTGGTTGTGGGGATTGAGGGACATGGTGTGTATGGTGAGGGGATTGAAGGACACGGTGTATTGTGTGTGGGGATTGAGGGACACAGTGTATGGGGTGTGGGGATTGCGGACATGGTGTGTTGAGTGAAGGGCCAGAGGGAAACGGTGTGTTGGGTGTGGGGATTAAGGACACGGTGTTTTATGTGTTGGGATTGAGGGACACGGTTTGTTGTGTCTCGATTTGAGGGGAACATTGTGTTGAGTGTGGGGATTGAGAACATAGTGTGTTGGGTGTGGGGATTGAGGACATGGTGTGTTGGGTGTGGAGTTTAAGGGACACGGTGTGTTGTGTGTTGGGAATGAGGACACAGCGCTTTGGGTGAGGGGATAGAGGGACACTGTATTTTGGGTGTGTTGATTGAGGGACATGGTGTTTTGGGTGTGGGGTTTGATGACATGGTGTGTTGGGTGTGGGGATTGAGGACACGGCATGTTGGGTGTTGGGATTGAGGGATACGGGATGTTGGGTGTGGGGATTGAAGGTCACAGTGTGGTGTGTCTTGGGATTGAGGAACACAACGTGCTGTGTGTGGGGATTGGGGGACATGGTGTGTTGGGTGTGGTGATTGAGGACACTGCATGCTGGGTATGGGGAGTGAAGGACAGTGTGTTGGCTGTGGGGATTGAGGGAAACGATATGTTGGGTGTGGTGATTGAGTACACGTTGTGTTGTGTGTGGGGATTGAGGACGGAGTGTTCAGTGAAGGAACAGAGGAACATGCTGTGTTGTGTGGTGATGGAGCACATGGTGGGTTGAGTGTGGGGATTGAGCACATGGCAGGCTGGGTATGGGGATTGAGGGACACGGCATGCTGGGTATGGGGATTGAGGGACATGATATGTTGGGTGTGGTGATTGAGTACACATTGTTGTGTGGGAATTGAGGACTCAATGTGTTGTGTGTTGGGATTGAGGGACACGGTTTATTGGGTGTGCGATTGAGGGAAACGTTGTGTTGGTTGTGGGGATTGAGGACACGGTGTGTTGGGTGTGGGGATTGAGGACACTGTGTGTTGGGTGTGGGGATTGAGGACACGGTGTGTTGGGTGTGGGGATTGAGGACACGGTGTGTTGGGTGTGGGGATTCAGGACATGGTGTGTTGGGTATGGAGATTGAGGCATACGGTGTGTTGGGTGTGCGATTGAGGAAACGATGTGTTGGGTGTGCGATTGAGGAAACGATGTGTTGGGTGTGCGATTGAGGAAACGATGTGTTGGGTGTGGGATTGAGAGACATGGTGTGTTTGGTCTTGGGATTGAGGGATATGGGGTGTTGGGTGTCGGGATTGAAGGACACGGTGTGTTGTGTGTCGGGATTGAGGAACACAACTTGCTGGATGTGTAGATTGAGGGATATGGGGTGTTGGGTGTGGGGATTGAAGGACACGGTGTGTTGTGTGTGGGCATTGAGGAACACAACATGCTGGGTGTGGGGATTGAGGGACATGGTGTGTTGGGTGTAGGGATTGAGGGATGCGTTGTTTTAGATATGAAGATTGAGGACACGTGTTGAGTGAAGGGAGAGAGGGGCACAGCGTGCTGGGTGTGGGGATTGAGATGCATGGTGTGTTGCGTGTAAGGATTGAGGGATGCGTTGTTTTAGCTATGGAGATTGAGGATAGGTTGTGTTGAGTGAAGGGACAGAGGGACACGGTGTGTTGGGTGTGGGGATTGAGGACACAGCATGCTGGGTATGGTGATTGAGGAACTCAATGTTTTGGCTGTGGGGATTGAGGGAAATGATATTTTGGGTGTGGTGATTAAGTACACATTGTGTTGTGTGTGGTGATTGAGGACATGGTGTGTTGTTTGTTGGTATTGAGGGACACGGTTTGTTGGATGTGGTATTGAGGGTCACAGTGTGTTGGGTGTGAGGATTGAGGACACGGTGTGTTGGGTGTGGGATTGAGGGAAATGTGTTGGTTGCGGGGTTTGACGACACAGTGTGTTGGGTGTGGGGTTTGAGGACATGGTGTGTTTGGTGTGGGGATTGAGGGATGCGTTGTTTTAGGTATGGAGATTGAAGACACAGTGCGTTGAGTGAAGGGACAGAGGGACACGGTGTGTTGGGTGTGGGGATTGAGGACACGGCATGCTGGGTATGGTGATTGAGGAACACAGTGTTTTGGCTGTGGGGATTGAGGGAAATGATATGTTGGGTGTGGTGATTGAGTACACATTGTGATGTGTGTGGTGATTGAGGACATGGTGTTTTGTTTGTTGGTATTGAGGGACACGGTTTGTTTGGTGTGGTATTGAGGGTCACAGTGTGTTGGCTCTGGGGATTGAGGACATGGTGTGTTGAGTGAAGGGACAGAGGGACACTGTGAATTGAGGACATGCTGTGTTGGGTGTGGGATTGAGGGAAATGTGTTGGTTGCGGGGTTTGAGGACACAGTGTGTTGGGTATGGGGATTGAGGCACACGAATTTGTTGGGTGTTGAGAATGCGAACAGAGCGTTTTGTGTGAGGGGAATGAGGACACGGTGTATTGTGTGTTGGGATTGAGGGACACGGTTTGTTGTGTCTGGATCTGAGGGGAACATTGTGTTGGGTGTGGGGATTGGGAACACAGTGTGTTGGGTGTGGGGATTGAGGACATGGTGTGTTTGGTGTGGGGATTGAGGGATGCGTTGCTTTAGGTATGGAGATTGAGGACACAGTGTGTTGAGTGAAAAGACAGAGGGACACGGTGTGTTGGGTGTGGGGATTGAGGACACATTGTGTTTTGTGTTGGGATTGAGGGACATGGTTTGTTGTGTGTTGGGATTGAGTGACATGGTGTGTTGTGTGTGGGATTTAGGGAAATTTGTTGGTTGTGGGGATTGAGGACACTATGTTGGGTGTGGGGATTGAGGACACAGTGTTTAATGTGTTGGGATTGAGGGACACGGTTTGTTGTGTCTCGATTTGAGGGGAACATTGTGTTGAGTGTGGGGATTGAGAACATAGTGTGTTGGTTGTGGGGATTGAGGACACGGTTTGTTGTGTGGAGATTGGGGCACACCTTGTGTTGGGTGTGTGGATTGAGGGACATGGCGTGCTGCGTGTGGGATTGAGGACAAGATGTGTTGGGTGTGGGATTGAGGGACATGGTGTGTTAGGTGTTGGGATTGAGGGATACGGTGTGTTGGGTGTGGGGTTTGATGGACATGGTGTGTTTTGTGTGGGGATTGAGGACACGACATGCTGGGTATGGGGATTGAGGGACACAGTGTGTTGGCTGTGGGGATTGAGGTAAATGATATGTTGGGTGTGGTGATTGAGTACACGTTGTGTTGGTTGTGGGGATTGAGGACACGATGTGTTTGGTGTGGGGATTGAGGACATGGTGTGTTGGGTGTGGGGATTGTGGGACATGGGTGCTGGGTGTGGGATTGAGGACAAGATGTGTTGGGTGTGGGATCGAGGACACATTGTGTTTTGTGTTGGGATTGAGGGACATGGTTTGTTGTGTGTTGAGATTGAGTGACATGGTGTGTTGTGTGTGGGATTGAGGGAAATGTTGTGTTGGTTGTGGGGATTGAGGACACTATGTGTTGGGTGTGGGGATTAAGGACACTATGTGTTGGGTGTGGGGATTGAGGACACGGTTTGTTGTGTGGAGATTGGGGCACACCTTGTGTTGGGTGTGTGGATTGAGGGACATGGGTGCTGGGTGTGGGATTGAGGACAAGATGTGTTGGGTGTGGGATTGAGGGACATGGTGTGTTAGGTGTTGGGATTGCTGGATACGGTGTGTTGGGTGTGGGGATTGATGGACATGGTGTGTTTTGTGTGGGGATTGAGGGCACGGCATGCTGGGTATGGGGATTGAGGGACACGGTGTGTTGGGTGTGGGGATTGAGGACATGGTGTGATTTGTGTGGGGATTGAGGACACGACATGCTGGGTATGGGGATTGAGGGACACAGTGTGTTGGGTGTGGGGATTGAGGGAAATGATATGTTGGGTGTGGTGATTGAGTACACGTTGTGTTGGTTGTGGGGATTGAGGACACGATGAGTTGGGTGTGGGGATTGAGGACATGGTGTGTTGGGTGTGGGGATTGAGGGATACGGTGTGCTGGCTGTGGTGATTGATATCATGGCATGCTGGGTATGGGGATTAAGGGACACGGCGTGTTGGGTGTGCGATTGAGGAACACAATGCGCTGGTTGTGGGGATTGAGGGACATGGTGTGTAGGGTGTGGGATTGAGGATACAGCGTGCTGGGTGTGGGGATTGAGATACATGGTGTGTTGCGTGTAAGGATTGAGGGATGCATTGTTTTAGCTATAGAGATTGAGGATAGGTTGTGTTGTGTGAAGGGACATAGGGACACGGTGTGCTGGGTGTGGGGATTTAGGACACAGCATGCTGGGTATGGTGATTGAGGAACACAATGTTTTGGCTGTGGGGATTGAGGGAAATGATATGTTGGGTGTGGTGATTAAGTACACATTGTGTTGTGTGTGGTGATTGAGGACATAGTGTGTTGTTTGTTGGTATTGAGGGACACGGTTTGTTGGATGTGGTATTGAGGGTCACAGTGTGTTGGCTGTGGGGTTGAGGACATGGTGTGTTGTGTGAAAGGACAGAGTGACACTGTGTGTTGGGTGTGAGGATTGAGGACACGGTGTGTTGGGTGTGGAATTGAGGGAAATGTGTTGGTTGCGGGGTTTGAGGACACAGTGTGTTGGGTGTGGGGATTGAGGACATGGTGTGTTTGGTGTGGGGATTGAGGGATGCCTTGTTTTAGGTATGGAGATTGAAGACACAGTGCGTTGAGTGAAGGGACAGAGGGACACGGTGTGTTGGGTGTGGGGATTGAGGACACGGCATGCTGGGTATGGTGATTGAGGAACACAGTGTTTTGGCGGTGGGGATTGAGGGAAATGATTTGTTGGGTGTGGTGATTGAGTACACATTGTGATGTGTGTGGCGATTGAGGACATGGTGTGTTGTTTGTTGGTATTGAGGGACACGGTTTGTTTAGTGTGGTATTGAGGGTCACAGTGTGTTGGTTGTGGGGATTGAGGACAAGGTGTGTTGAGTGAAGGGACAGAGGGACACTGTGAATTGAGGACACGCTGTGTTGGGTGTGGGATTGAGGGAAATGTGTTGGTTGCGGGGTTTGAGGACACAGTGTGTTGGGTATGGGGTTTGAGGCACACGAATTTGTTTGGTGTTGAGAATTCGAACAGAGCGTTTTGGGTGAGGGGAATGAGGACACGGTGTGTTGTGTGTTGGGATTGAGGGACACGGTTTGTTGTGTCTGGATCTGAGGGGAACATTGTGTTGGGTGTGGGGATTGGGAACACTGTGTGTTGGGTGTGGGGATTGAGGACATGGTGTGTTTGGTGTGGGGATTGAGGGATGCGTTGTTTTAGGTATGGAGATTGAGGACACAGTGTGTTGGCTGTGGGGATTGAGGGAAATGATATGTTGGGTGTGGTGATTGAGTACACGTTGTGTTGGTTGTGGGGATTGAGGACACGATGTGTTAGGTGTGGGGATTGAGGACATGGTGTGTTGGGTGTGGGGATTGTGGGATACGGTGTGCTGGGTGTGGTGATTGATATCATGGCATGCTGGGTATGGGGACTGAGGGACACGGCGTGTTGGGTGTGCGATTGAGAAACACAACGCGCTGGTTGTGGGGATTGAGGGACATGGTGTGTATGGTGAGGGGATTGAAGGACACGGTGTATTGTGTGTGGGGGTTGAGGGACACAGTGTATGGGGTGTGGGGATTGCGGATATGGTGTGTTGAGTGAAGGGCCAGAGGGAAACGGTGTGTTGGGTGTGGGGATTAAGGACACGGTGTTTTATGTGTTGGGATTGAGGGACACGGTTTGTTGTGTCTCGATTTGAGGGGAACATTGTGTTGAGTGTGGGGATTGAGAACATAGTGTGTTGGGTGTGGGGATTGAGGACATGGTGTGTTGGGTGTGGAGTTTAAGGGACACGGTGTGTTGTGTGTTGGGAATGAGGACACAGCGCTTTGGGTGAGGGGATAAAGGGACACTGTATTTTGGGTGTGTTGATTGAGGGACATGGTGTTTTGGGTGTGGGGTTTGATGACATGGTGTGTTGGGTGTGGGGATTGAGGACACGGCATGTTGGGTGTTGGGATTGAGGGATACGGGATGTTGGGTGTTGGGATTGAAGGTCACAGTGTGGTGTGTCTTGGGATTGAGGAACACAACGTGCTGTGTGTGGGGATTGGGGGACATGGTGTGTTGGGTGTGGGGATTGAGGACACTGCATGCTGGGTATGGGGAGTGAAGGACAGTGTGTTGGCTGTGGGGATTGAGGGAAACGATATGTTGGGTGTGGTGATTGAGTACACGTTGTGTTGTGTGTGGGGATTGAGGACGGAGTGTTCAGTGAAGGAACAGAGGAACGTGCTGTGTTGTGTGGTGATGGAGCACATGGTGGGTTGAGTGTGGGGATTGAGCACACGGCAGGCTGGGTATGGGGATTGAGGGACACGGCATGCTGGGTATGGGGATTGAGGGACATGATATGTTGGGTGTGGTGATTGAGTACACATTGTTGTGTGGGAATTGAGGACTCAATGTGTTGTGTGTTGGGATTGAGGGACACGGTTTATTGGGTGTGCGATTGAGGGAAACGTTGTGTTGGTTGTGGGGATTGAGGACACGGTGTGTTGGGTGTGGGGATTGAGGACACTGTGTGTTGGATGTGGGGATTGAGGACACGGTGTGTTGGGTGTGGGGATTGAGGACACGGTGTGTTGGGTGTGGGGATTCAGGACATGGTGTGTTGGGTATGGAGATTGAGGCATACGGTGTGTTGGGTGTGCGATTGAGGAAACGATGTGTTGGGTGTGCGATTGAGGAAACGATGTGTTGGGTGTGCGATTGAGGAAACGATGTGTTGGGTGTGGGATTGATAGACATGGTGTGTTTGGTCTTGGGATTGAGGGATATGGGGTGTTGGGTGTCGGGATTGAAGGATACGGTGTGTTGTGTGTCGGGATTGAGGAACACAACTTGCTGGATGTGTAGATTGAGGGATATGGGGTGTTGGGTGTGGGGATTGAAGGACACGGTGTGTTGTGTGTGGGCATTGAGGAACACAACATGCTGGGTGTGGGGATTGAGGGACATGGTGTGTTGGGTGTAGGGATTGAGGGATGCGTTGTTTTAGATATGAAGATTGAGGACACGTGTTGAGTGAAGGGAGAGAGGGGCACAGTGTGTTGGTTGTGGGGATTGAGGACACGGTTTGTTGTGTGGAGATTGGGGCACACCTTGTGTTGGGTGTGTGGATTGAGGGACATGGGTGCTGGGTGTGGGATTGAGGACAAGATGTGTTGGGTGTGGGATTGAGGGACATGGTGTGTTAGGTGTTGGGATTGAGGGATACGGTGTGCTGGGTGTGGGAATTGATGGACATGGTGTGTTTTG
Organism: Narcine bancroftii; assembly: GCF_036971445.1. NCBI lineage: Eukaryota > Metazoa > Chordata > Chondrichthyes > Torpediniformes > Narcinidae > Narcine > Narcine bancroftii. Next base: position 43,313,454 of record NC_091480.1, on the reverse strand, counting down.
TGTGGGGATTGAGGGCACGGCATGCTGGGTATGGGGATTGAGGGACACGGTGTGTTGGGTGTGGGGATTGATGACATGGTGTGATTTGTGTGGGGAATGAGGACACGACATGCTGGGTATGGGGATTGAGGGACACAGTGTGTTGGGTGTGGGGATTGAGGGAAATGATATGTTGGGTGTGGTGATTGAGTACACGTTGTGTTGGTTGTGGGGATTGAGGACACGATGTGTTGGGTGTGGGGATTGAGGACATGGTGTGTTGGGTGTTGGGATTGAGGGATACGGTGTGCTGGGTGTGGTGATTGATATCATGGCATGCTGGGTATGGGGATTGAGGCATACGGCGTTTTGGGTGTGCGATTGAGGAACACAATGCGCTGGTTGTGGGGATTGAGGGACATGGTGTGTAGGGTGTGGGATTGAGGATACAGCGTGCTGGGTGTGGGGATTGAGATACATGGTGTGTTGCGTGTAAGGATTGAGGGATGCGTTGTTTTAGCTATGGAGATTGAGGATAGGTTGTGTTGAGTGAAGGGACAGAGGGACACGGTGTGTTGGGTGTGGGGATTGAGGACACGGCATGCTGGGTATGGTGATTGAGGAACACTATGTTTTGGCTGTGGGGATTGAGGGAAATGATATGTTGGGTGTGGTGATTAAGTACACATTGTGTTGTGTGTGGTGATTGAGGACATGGTGTGTTGTTTGTTGGTATTGAGGGACACGGTTTGTTGGATGTGGTATTGAGGGTCACAGTGTGTTGGGTGTGAGGATTGAGGACACGGTGTGTTGGGTGTGGGATTGAGGGAAATGTGTTGGTTGCGGGGTTTGAGGACACAGTGTGTTGGGTGTGGGGATTGAGGACATGGTGTGTTTGGTGTGGAGATTGAGGGATGCGTTGTTTTAGGTATGGAGATTGAAGACACAGTGCGTTGAGTGAAGGGACAGAGGGACACGGTGTGTTGGGTGTGGGGATTGAGGACACGGCATGCTGGGTATGGTGATTGAGGAACACAGTGTTTTGGCTGTGGGGATTGAGGGAAATGATATGTTGGGTGTGGTGATTGAGTACACATTGTGATGTGTGTGGCGATTGAGGACATGGTGTGTTGTTTGTTGGTATTGAGGGACACGGTTTGTTTAGTGTGGTATTGAGGGTCACAGTGTGTTGGTTGTGGGGATTGAGGACAAGGTGTGTTGAGTGAAGGGACAGAGGGACAGTGTGAATTGAGGACACGCTGTGTTGGGTGTGGGATTGAGGGAAATGTGTTGGTTGCGGGGTTTGAGGACACAGTGTGTTGGGTATGGGGATTGAGGCACACGAATTGGTTTGGTGTTGAGAATGCGAACAGAGCGTTTTCGGTGAGGGGAATGAGGACACGGTGTGTTGTGTGTTGGGATTGATGGACACGGTTTGTTGTGTCTGGATCTGAGGGGAACATTGTGTTGCGTGTGGGGATTGGGAACACTGTGTGTTGGGTGTGGGGATTGAGGACATGGTGTGTTTGGTGTGGGGATTGAGGGATGCGTTGTTTTAGGCATGGAGATTGAGGACACAGTGTGTTGAGTGAAGTGACAGAGGGACACCGTGTGTTGGGTGTGGTGATTGAGTACACATTGTGATGTGTGTGGTGATTGAGGACATGGTGTGTTGTTTGTTGGTATTGAGGGACACGGTTTGTTTGGTGTGGTATTGAGGGTCACAGTGTGTTGGCTGTGGGGATTGAGGACATGGTGTGTTGAGTGAAGGGACAGAGGGACACTGTGAATTGAGGACACGCTGTGTTGGGTGTGGGATTGAGGGAAATGTGTTGGTTGCGGGGTTTGAGGACACAGTGTGTTGGGTATGGGGATTGAGGCACACGAATTTGTTGGGTGTTGAGAATGCGAACAGAGCGTTTTGGGTGAGGGGAATGAGGACACGGTGTGTTGTGTGTTGGGATTGAGGGACACGGTTTGTTGTGTCTGGATCTGAGGGGAACATTGTGTTGGGTGTGGGGATTGGGAACACAGTGTGTTGGGTGTGGGGATTGAGGACATGGTGTGTTTGGTGTGGGGATTGAGGGATGCGTTGTTCTAGGTATGGAGATTGAGGACACAGTGTGTTGAGTGAAAAGACAGAGGGACACGGTGTGTTGGGTGTGGGGATTGAGGACACATTGTGTTTTGTGTTGGGATTGAGGGACATGGTTTGTTGTGTGTTGGGATTGAGTGACATGGTGTGTTGTGTGTGGGATTTAGGGAAATGTGTTGGTTGTGGGGATTGAGGACACTATGATGGGTGTGGGGATTGAGGACACAGTGTTTAATGTTTTGGGATTGAGGGACACGGTTTGTTGTGTCTCGATTTGAGGGGAACATTGTGTTGAGTGTGGGGATTGAGAACATAGTGTGTTGGTTGTGGGGATTGAGGACACGGTTTGTTGTGTGGAGATTGGGGCACACCTTGTGTTGGGTGTGTGGATTGAGGGACATGGCGTGCTGGGTGTGGGATTGAGGACAAGATGTGTTGGGTGTGCGATTGAAGGACATGGTGTGTTAGGTGTTGGGATTGAGGGATACGGTGTGTTGGGTGTGGGGTTTGATGGACATGGTGTGTTTTGCGTGGGGATTGAGGACACGACATGCTGGGTATGGGGATTGAGGGACACAGTGTGTGGGCTGTGGGGATTGAGGGACATGGTGTGTTGGGTGTAGGGATTGAGGGATGCGTTGTTTTAGATATGAAGATTGAGGACACGTGTTGAGTGATGGGAGAGAGGGGCACAGTGTGTTGGTTGTGGGGATTGAGGACACGGTTTGTTGTGTGGAGATTGGGGCACACCTTGTGTTGGGTGTGTGGATTGAGGGATATGGGTGCTGGGTGTGGGATTGAGGACAAGATGTGTTGGGTGTGGGATTGAGGGACATGGTGTGTTAGGTGTTGGGATTGAGGGATACGGTGTGCTGGGTGTGGGGATTGATGGACATGGTGTGTTTTGTGTGGGGATTGAGGGCACGGCATGCTGGGTATGGGGATTGAGGGACACGGTGTGTTGGGTGTGGGGATTGAGGACATGGTGTGATTTGTGAGGGGATTGAGGACACGACATGCTGGGTATGGGGATTGAGGGACACAGTGTGTTGGGTGTGGGGATTGAGGGAAATGATATGTTGGGTGTGGTGATTGAGTACACGTTGTGTTGGTTGTGGGGATTGAGGACACGATGTGTTGGGTGTGGGGATTGAGGACATGGTGTGTTGGGTGTTGGGATTGAGGGATACGGTGTGCTGGGTGTGGTGATTGATATCATGGCATGCTGGGTATGGGGATTAAGGGACACGGCGTGTTGGGTGTGCGATTGAGGAACACAATGCGCTGGTTGTGGGGATTGAGGGACATGGTGTGTAGGGTGTGGGATTGAGGATACAGCGTGCTGGGTGTGGGGATTGAGATACATGGTGTGTTGCGTGTAAGGATTGAGGGATGCGTTGTTTTAGCTATGGAGATTGAGGATAGGTTGTGTTGAGTGAAGGGACAGAGGGACACGGTGTGTTGGGTGTGGGGATTGAGGACACAGCATGCTGGGTATGGTGATTGAGGAACACAATGTTTTGGCTGTGGGGATTGAGGGAAATGATATGTTGGGTGTGGTGATTAAGTACACATTGTGTTGTGTGTGGTGATTGAGGACATGGTGTGTTGTTTGTTGGTATTGAGGGATACGGTTTGTTGGATGTGGTATTGAGGGTCACAGTGTGTTGGGTGTGAGGATTGAGGACACGGTGTGTTGGGTGTTGGATTGAGGGAAATGTGTTGGTTGCGGGGTTTGAGGACACAGTGTGTTGGGTGTGGGGATTGAGGACACAGTGTGTTGGGTGTGGGGATTGAGGACATGGTGTGTTTGGTGTGGGGATTGAGGGATGCGTTGTTTTAGGTATGGAGATTGAAGACAGTGCGTTGAGTGAAGGGACAGAGGGACGCGGTGTGTTGGGTGTGGGGATTGAGGACACGGCATGCTGGGTATGGTGATTGAGGAACACAGTGTTTTGGCTGTGGGGATTGAGGGAAATGATATGTTGGGTGTGGTGATTGAGTACACATTGTGATGTGTGTGGTGATTGAGGACATGGTGTGTTGTTTGTTGGTATTGAGGGACACGGTTTGTTTGGTGTGGTATTGAGGGTCACAGTGTGTTGGCTGTGGGGATTGAGGACATGGTGTGTTGAGTGAAGGGACAGAGGGACACTGTGAATTGAGGACACGCTGTGTTGGGTGTGGGATTGAGGGAAATGTGTTGGTTGCGGGGTTTGAGGACACAGTGTGTTGGGTATGGGGATTGAGGTACACGAATTTTTTGGGTGTTGAGAATGCGAACAGAGCGTTTTGGGTGAGGGGAATGAGGACACGGTGTGTTGTGTGTTGGGATTGAGGGACACGGTTTGTTGTGTCTGGATCTGAGGGGAACATTGTGTTGGGTGTGGGGATTGGGAACACAGTGTGTTGGGTGTGGGGATTGAGGACATGGTGTGTTTGGTGTGGGGATTGAGGGATGCGTTGTTCTAGGTATGGAGATTGAGGACACAGTGTGTTGAGTGAAAAGACAGAGGGACACGGTGTGTTGGGTGTGGGGATTGAGGACACATTGTGTTTTGTGTTGGGATTGAGGGACATGGTTTGTTGTGTGTTGGGATTGAGTGACATGGTGTGTTGTGTGTGGGATTTAGGGAAATGTGTTGGTTGTGGGGATTGAGGACACTATGATGGGTGTGGGGATTGAGGACACAGTGTTTAATGTTTTGGGATTGAGGGACACGGTTTGTTGTGTCTCGATTTGAGGGGAACATTGTGTTGAGTGTGGGGATTGAGAACATAGTGTGTTGGTTGTGGGGATTGAGGACACGGTTTGTTGTGTGGAGATTGGGGCACACCTTGTGTTGGGTGTGTGGATTGAGGGACATGGCGTGCTGGGTGTGGGATTGAGGACAAGATGTGTTGGGTGTGGGGTTTGATGGACATGGTGTGTTTTGTGTGGGGATTGAGGACACGACATGCTGGGTATGGGGATTGAGGGACACAGTGTGTGGGCTGTGGGGATTGAGGGAAATGATATGTTGGGTGTGGTGATTGAGTACACGTGTTGGTTGTGGGGATTGAGGACACGATGTGTTTGGTGTGGGGATTGAGGACATGGTGTGTTGGGTGTGGGGATTGTGGGACATGGGTGCTGGGTGTGGGATTGAGGACAAGATGTGTTGGGTGTGGGATTGAGGAGAAGATGTGTTGGGTGTGGGATTGAGGGACATGGTGTGTTAGGTGTTGGGATTGAGGGATACGGTGTGTTGGGTGTTGGGATTGATGGACATGGTGTGTTTTGTGTGGGGATTGAGGGCACGGCATGCTGGGTGTGGGGATTGAGGGACAGGGTGTGTTGGGTGTGGAGATTGAGGACATGGTGTGATTTGTGTGGGGATTGAGGACACGACATGCTGGGTATGGGGATTGAGGGACACAGTGTGTTGGGTGTGGGGATTGAGGGAAATGATATGTTGGGTGTGGTGATTGAGTACACGTTGTGTTGGTTGTGGGGATTGAGGACACGATGTGTTGGGTGTGGGGATTGAGGACATGGTGTGTTGGGTGTTGGGATTGAGGGATACGGTGTGCTGGGTGTGGTGATTGATATCATGGCATGCTGGGTATGGGGATTAAGGGACACGGCGTGTTGGGTGTGCGATTGAGGAACACAATGCGCTGGTTGTGGGGATTGAGGGACATGGTGTGTAGGGTGTGGGATTGAGGATACAGCGTGCTGGGTGTGGGGATTGAGATACATGGTGTGTTGCGTGTAAGGATTGAGGGATGCGTTGTTTTAGCTATGGAGATTGAGGATAGGTTGTGTTGAGTGAAGGGACAGAGGGACACGGTGTGTTGGGTGTGGGGATTGAGGACACAGCATGCTGGGTATGGTGATTGAGGAACACAATGTTTTGGCTGTGGGGATTGAGGGAAATGATATGTTGGGTGTGGTGATTAAGTACACATTGTGTTGTGTGTGGTGATTGAGGACATGGTGTGTTGTTTGTTGGTATTGAGGGATACGGTTTGTTGGATGTGGTATTGAGGGTCACAGTGTGTTGGGTGTGAGGATTGAGGACACGGTGTGTTGGGTGTTGGATTGAGGGAAATGTGTTGGTTGCGGGGTTTGAGGACACAGTGTGTTGGGTGTGGGGATTGAGGACACAGTGTGTTGGGTGTGGGGATTGAGGACATGGTGTGTTTGGTGTGGGGATTGAGGGATGCGTTGTTTTAGGTATGGAGATTGAAGACAGTGCGTTGAGTGAAGGGACAGAGGGACGCGGTGTGTTGGGTGTGGGGATTGAGGACACGGCATGCTGGGTATGGTGATTGAGGAACACAGTGTTTTGGCTGTGGGGATTGAGGGAAATGATATGTTGGGTGTGGTGATTGAGTACACATTGTGATGTGTGTGGTGATTGAGGACATGGTGTGTTGTTTGTTGGTATTGAGGGACACGGTTTGTTTGGTGTGGTATTGAGGGTCACAGTGTGTTGGCTGTGGGGATTGAGGACATGGTGTGTTGAGTGAAGGGACAGAGGGACACTGTGAATTGAGGACACGCTGTGTTGGGTGTGGGATTGAGGGAAATGTGTTGGTTGCGGGATTTGAGGACACAGTGTGTTGGGTATGGGGATTGAGGTACACGAATTTTTTGGGTGTTGAGAATGCGAACAGAGCGTTTTGGGTGAGGGGAATGAGGACACGGTGTGTTGTGTGTTGGGATTGAGGGACACGGTTTGTTGTGTCTGGATCTGAGGGGAACATTGTGTTGGGTGTGGGGATTGGGAACACAGTGTGTTGGGTGTGGGGATTGAGGACATGGTGTGTTTGGTGTGGGGATTGAGGGATGCGTTGTTCTAGGTATGGAGATTGAGGACACAGTGTGTTGAGTGAAAAGACAGAGGGACACGGTGTGTTGGGTGTGGGGATTGAGGACACATTGTGTTTTGTGTTGGGATTGAGGGACATGGTTTGTTGTGTGTTGGGATTGAGTGACATGGTGTGTTGTGTGTGGGATTTAGGGAAATGTGTTGGTTGTGGGGATTGAGGACACTATGATAGGTGTGGGGATTGAGGACACAGTGTTTAATGTTTTGGGATTGAGGGACACGGTTTGTTGTGTCTCGATTTGAGGGGAACATTGTGTTGAGTGTGGGGATTGAGAACATAGTGTGTTGGTTGTGGGGATTGAGGACACGGTTTGTTGTGTGGAGATTGGGGCACACCTTGTGTTGGGTGTGTGGATTGAGGGACATGGCGTGCTGGGTGTGGGATTGAGGACAAGATGTGTTGGGTGTGGGGTTTGATGGACATGGTGTGTTTTGTGTGGGGATTGAGGACACGACATGCTGGGTATGGGGATTGAGGGACACAGTGTGTGGGCTGTGGGGATTGAGGGAAATGATATGTTGGGTGTGGTGATTGAGTACACGTGTTGGTTGTGGGGATTGAGGAAACGATGTGTTTGGTGTGGGGATTGAGGACATGGTGTGTTGGGTGTGGGGATTGTGGGACATGGGTGCTGGGTGTGGGATTGAGGACAAGATGTGTTGGGTGTGGGATTGAGGAGAAGATGTGTTGGGTGTGGGATTGAGGGACATGGTGTGTTAGGTGTTGGGATTGAGGGATACGGTGTGTTGGGTGTTGGGATTGATGGACATGGTGTGTTTTGTGTGGGGATTGAGGGCACGGCATGCTGGGTGTGGGGATTGAGGGACAGGGTGTGTTGGGTGTGGAGATTGAGGACATGGTGTGATTTGTGTGGGGATTGAGGACACGACATGCTGGGTATGGGGATTGAGGGACACAGTGTGTTGGCTGTGGGGATTGAGGGAAATGATATGTTGGGTGTGGCGATTGAGTACACGTTGAGTTGGTTGTGGGGATTGAGGACACGATGTGTTGGGTGTGGGGATTGAGGACATGGTGTGTTGGGTGTGGGGATTGAGGGATACGGTGTGCTGGGTGTGGTGATTGATATCATGGCATGCTGGGTATGGGGATTAAGGGACACGGCGTGTTGGGTGTGCGATTGAGGAACACAATGCGCTGGTTGTGGGGATTGAGGGACATGGTGTGTTGCGTGTAAGGATTGAGGGATGCGTTGTTTTAGCTATGGAGATTGAGGATAGGTTGTGTTGAGTGAAGGGACAGAGGGACACGGTGTGTTGGGTGTGGGCATTGAGAACACAGCATGCTGGGTATGGTGATTGAGGAACACAGTGCTTTGGGTTTGGGGTTTGAGGGAAATGATATGTTGGGTGTGGTGATTGAATACACATTGTGTTGTGTGTGGTGATTGAGGACATGTGTTGTTTGTTGGTATTGAGGGACACGGTTTGTTGCGTGTGGTATTGAGGGTCACAGTGTGTTGGCTGTGGGGATTGAGGACATGGTGTGTTGAGTGAAGGGACAGAGGGACACTGTGAATTGAGGACATGGTGTGTTCGGTGTGGGATTGAGGGAAATGTGTTGGTTGCGGGGTTTGAGGACACAGTGTGTTGGGTGTGGGGATTGAGGCACACGAATTTGTTGGGTGTTGAGAATGCGAACAGAGCGTTTTGGGTGAGGGTTATGAGGGCACGGTGTGTTGTATGTTGGGATTGAGGGACATGGTTTGTTGTGTCTGGATCTGAGGGGAACATTGTGTTGGGTGTGGGGATTGGGAACACAGTGTGTTGGGTGTTGGGATTGAGGACATGGTGTGTTTGGTGTGGGGATTGAGGGATGCGTTGTTTTAGGTATGGAGATTGAGGACACAGTGTGTTGAGTGAAGTGACAGAGGGACACGGTGTGTTGGGTGTGTGGATTGAGGATTGTGTTTTGTGTTGGGATTGAGGGACATGGTTTGTTGTGTGTTGGGATTGAGGAATATGGTGTGTTGTGTGTGGGATTGAGGGAAATGTTTTGGGTATGTGGATTGAGGGACAGTGTGTTGGTTGTGGGGATTGAGGACACGATGTGTTAGGTGTGGGGATTGAGGACATGGTGTGTTGGGTGTTGGGATTGTGGGATACGGTGTGCTGGGTGTGGTGATTGATATCATGGCATGCTGGGTATGGGGACTGAGGGACACGGCGTGTTGGGTGTGCGATTGAGAAACACAACGCGCTGGTTGTGGGGATTGAGGGACATGGTGTGTATGGTGAGGGGATTGAAGGACACGGTGTATTGTGTGTGGGGGTTGAGGGACACAGTGTATGGGGTGTGGGGATTGCGGATATGGTGTGTTGAGTGAAGGGCCAGAGGGAAACGGTGTGTTGGGTGTGGGGATTAAGGACACGGTGTTTTATGTGTTGGGATTGAGGGACACGGTTTGTTGTGTCTCGATTTGAGGGGAACATTGTGTTGAGTGTGGGGATTGAGAACATAGTGTGTTGGGTGTGGGGATTGAGGACATGGTGTGTTGGGTGTGGAGTTTAAGGGACACGGTGTGTTGTGTGTTGGGAATGAGGACACAGCGCTTTGGGTGAGGGGATAGAGGGACACTGTATTTTGGGTGTGTTGATTGAGGGACATGGTGTTTTGGGTGTGGGGTTTGATGACATGGTGTGTTGGGTGTGGGGATTGAGGACACGGCATGTTGGGTGTTGGGATTGAGGGATACGGGGTGTTGGGTGTGGGGATTGAAGGTCACAGTGTGGTGTGTCTTGGGATTGAGGAACACAACGTGCAGTGTGTGGGGATTGGGGGACATGGTGTGTTGGTTGTGGGATTGAGGACATGGTGTGTTGTGTGTTAGGATTGAGGGACACGGTGTGTTGGGAGTGGGGATTGAGGACATGGTGTGTTGGGAGTGGGGATAGAGGGACACGGTTTGTTGCATGTTGGGAATGCGGACACAGCATTTTGGGTGAGGGGATAGAGGGTGATGATAGTTTGGGTGTGTTGATTGAGGGACGTGGTGTTCTGGGTGTGGGGATTGAGGACATGGTTTGTTTGGTGTGGGGATTGAGGGACGCGGTGTGTTGTGTGAAGGGATTGAGGGACACGGTGTGTGGGGTGTTGGGATTGAGGACATGGTGCATTGGTTGTGGGGAATAAAGAAATCTTTGTGTTGGGTGTGGGGATTGAGGGACACGTAGTGTTGGGTGTTTGGATTGAGGTACACATGGTGTTGGGTGCATGGATTGAGGGACACTGTGTGTTGGGTGTGGGATTGAAGAAACAGCGTGTTGGGTGTGAGGATTGAGGACATGGTGTGGGGATTGAGGACATGATGTGTTGGGTGTGGGGTTTAAGGGACACGGTGTGTTGTGTGTTGGGAATGAGGACACAGCGCTTTAGTTGAGGGGATAGAGGGACACTGTATTTTGGGTGTGTTGATTGAGGGACATGGTGTTTTGGGTGTGGGGTTTGATGACATGGTGTGTTGGGTGTGGGGATTGGGGACACGTCATGTTGGGTGTTGCGATTGTGGGATACGGGGTGTTGGGTGTGTGGCTTGAAGGTCACAGTGTGGTGTGTCTGGGTATTGAGGAACACAACGTGCTGTGTGTGGGGATTGGGGGACATGGTGTGTTGGGTGTGGGATTGAGGACATGGTGTGTTGTGTGTTAGGATTGAGGGACACGGTGTGTTGGGAGTGGGGATTGAGGACATGGTGTGTTGGGAGTGGGGATAGAGGGACACGGTTTGTTGCATGTTGGGAATGCGGACACAGCGTTTTGGGTGAGGGGATAGAGGGTGATGATAGTTTGGGTGTGTTGATTGAGGTACATGGTGTTCTGGGTGTGGGGATTGAGGACATGGTTTGTTGGGTGTGGGGATTGAGGGACGCGGCGTGTTGTGTGCAGGGATTGAGGGACACGGTGCGTGGGGTGTTGGGATTGAGGACATGGTGCATTGGTTGTGGGGAATAAAGAAATCTTTGTGTTGAGTGTGGGGATTGAGGGACACGTAGTGTTGGGTGTTTGGATTGAGGTACACATGGTGTTGGGTGCAGGGATTGAGGGACACTGTGTGTTGGGTGTGGGATTGAAGAAACAGCGTGTTGGGTGTGAGGATTGAGGACATGGTGTGTTGTTTGTGGGGATTGAGGGACACGGTGTATGGGGTGTTGGGATTGAGGGCATGGTGTGTTGTTTGTGGGGAACAAAGAAAACTCTCTGTTGGGTGTGGGGATTGAGGGACATGGAGTGTTGGGTGTGGGGATTGAGGACACATTGTGTTTTGTGTTGGGATTGAGGGACATGGTTTGTTGTGTGTTGGGATTGAGTGACATGGTGTGTTGTGTGGGATTGAGGGAAATGTTGTGTTGGTTGTGGGGATTGAGGACACTATGTGTTGGGTGTGGGGATTGAGGACACGGTGTTTTATGTGTTGGGATTGAGGGACACGGTTTGTTGTGTCTCGATTTGAGGGGAACGTTGTGTTGAGTGTGGGGATTGAGAACATAGTGTGTTGGTTGTGGGGATTGAGGACACGGTTTGTTGTGGAGATTGGGGCACACCTTGTGTTGGGTGTGTGGATTGAGGGACATGGCGTGCTGGTTGTTGGGATTGAGGACAAGATGTGTTGGGTGTGGGATTGAGGGACATGGTGTGTTAGGTGTTGGGATTGAGGGATACGGTGTGTTGGGTGTGGGGATTGATGGACATGGTGTGTTTTGTGTGGGGATTGGGGATACGACATGCTGGGTATGGGGATTGAGGGACACAGTGTGTTGGTTGTGGTGATTGAGGGAAACGTGTTGAGTTTGGGGATTGAGGACATGGTGGATTGTGTGTGGGGATTGAGGACGTGTTGTGTGTGGGGATTGAGGACATGGTGTGTTGTGTGTGGGATTGAGGGACATGGTTTGTTGGGTGTGGGATTGAGGGACATTGTGTACTTGGTGTTGGGATTGAGGGTAACGGTGGGTTGGGTGTGGGGATGGAGGGACATGGTTTGTTGGGTGTGGGATTGAGGGAAACGTGTTGTTTGTGCGGATTGAGGCCTCAGTGTGTTGGGAGTGGGGATTGAGGACACGGTGTGTTGTGTGTGTGATTTAAGACACAGCCTGTTGGATGTGGAGATTGAGGACATGGTGTGTTGGGTGTGGGATTGAGGGACATGGTGTGTTGGATGTGGGATTGAGGGAAACGTTGTGTTGGGTTTGGGCATTGAGGACACGGTGTGTTGTGTGTCGGGTTTGAGGACATGTTGTTAATGTGTGTGGGGATTGAGGAACATGGAGTGCTGGGTGTGGGATTGGTGGAAACGTTGTGTTGGTTGTGCGGATTGATGACACAGTGTGTTGGGAGTGGGGATTGAGGGACACGGTTTGTTGGATATTGGGAATGTGGACACATCGTTTTGGGTGAGGGGATTGAGGGTCATGATATTTTGTGTGTGTTGATTGAGGGACATGGTATTCTGGGTGTGGGGATTGAGGACATGTGTTGAGTGTGGGGATTGAGGGACACGGTTTGTTGTGTGTTGGGAATGCGGACACATCGCTTTGGGTGAGGGCATAGAGGAACACTATATTTTAGGTGTGTTGATTGAGGGACTTGATGTTTTGTGTGTGGGGTTTGATGACATGGTGTGGGGATTGAGGACACGGCATGTTGGGTGTGGGGATTGAAGGACACTGTGTGGTGTGGGGATTGGGGGACATGGTGTGTTGGGTGTGGGATTGAGGATACGGCGAGCTAGGTATGGGGATTGAAGGACATGGTGTGTTGGTTGTAGGGATTGTGGATATGGTGTGTTGTGTGTTAGGATTGAGGGACACTGTGTGTTGGGTGTGGGATTGAGGGAAAAGTGTTGGTTGTGCGGATTGAGGCCACAGTGTGTTTGGAGTGGGGATTGAGGACACGGCGTGTTGTGCGTGGGATTGAGGGACATGGTGTGCTGGGTGTGGTGATTGAGGACAGGTGTGTGTTGGGATTGAGGGACACTGTGTTGTGTGTGGGATTGGAGGAAATGTTGTGTTGGTTGTGCAGATTGGTGACACTGTGTGTTGGCAGTGTGGATTGAGGACATGGTGTGTTGGGTGTGGGGATTGAGGGACACGGTTTGTTGTGTGTTGGGAATGCGGACACATCGCTTTGGGTGACGGCATAGAGGAACACTATATTTTAGGTGTGTTGATTGATGGACATGGTGTTTTGGGTGTGCGGTTTGATGACATGGTGTGGGGATTGAGGACACGGCGTGTTGGGTGTGGGGATTGAAGGACACCATGTGGTGTGTGTGGGGATTGGGGGACGTGGTGTGTTGGGTGTGGGATTGTGGATACGGCGAGCTAGGTGTGGGGATTGAGGGTCATGGAGTGTTGGTTGTGTGGATTGAGGACACAGTGTGTTGGGAGTGGGTATTGAGGACATGGTGTGTTGGGAGTGGGGATTGAGGGACACGGTTTGTTGGATATTGGGAATGCGGACACAGCGTTTTGGGTGAGGGGATTGAGAGTCATGATATTTTGGGTGTGTTGATTGAGGGACATGATGTTCTGGTGTGGGGATTAAGGACATGGTGTGTTGTGTGTTAGGATTGAGGGACACTGTGTGTTGGGTGTGGGATTGGGGGAAAAGTGTTGGTTGTGTGGATTGAAGCCACAGTGTGTTGGGAGTTGGAATTGAGGACACTGTGTGTTGTGTGTGGGATTGAGGGACATGGTGTGCTGGTTGTAGGGATTGAGGATATGTTGTGTTGTGTGTTAGGATTGAGGGACACTGTGTGTTGGGTGTTGGGATTGAGGGATATGGGGTGTTGGGTGTGGGGATCGAAGGACACCGTGTGGTGTGTGTGGGGATTGGGGGACATGGTATGTTGGGTGTGGGATTGTGGATATGGCGAACTAGGTGTGGGGATTGAGGGACATGGTGTGTTGGGATTGAGGGACACTGTGTGTTGGGTGTGGGATTGAGTGAAAAGTGTTGGTTGTGCGGATTGAGGCCACAGTGTGTTGGGAGTGGGGATTGAGGACACGGCGTGTTGTGTGTGGGATTGAGGGACATGGTGTGTTGGGTGTGGGATTGAAGGAAACGTTGTGTTGAGTTTGGGCATTAAGGACACGGTGTATTGTGTGTCGGGTTTGAGGACATGTGTTGTGTGTGGGGATTGAGGAACACGGAGTGCTGGGTGTGGGGATTGAGGATGTTGTGTTGTGTTTTGGGATTGAGGGACACTGTGTGTTGGGTGTGGGATTGGTGGAAACGTTGTGTTGGTTGTGCGGATTGATGACAGTGTGTTGCCAGTGGGGTTTGAGGACATGGTGTGTTGGGTGTGGGGATTGAGGGACACGGTTTGTTGGGTTTTGGGAAAGCGGACACATCGCTTTGAGTGAGGGCATGGAGGAACACTATATTTTAGGTGTGTTGATTGTGGGACATGGTGTGTTGGGTGTGGGGTTTGATGACATGGTGTGGGGATTGAGGACACGGCATGTTGGGTGTGGGGATTGAAGGACACTGTGTGGTGTGTGTGAGGATTGGGGACATGGTGTGTTGGGAGTTGGGATTGAGGGACACGCTTTGTTGGATATTGGGAATGCGGACACAGCATTTTGGGTGAGGGGATTGACGACATGGTGTGTTGGGTGCGGGATTGTGGATACGGCGAGCTTGGTGTGGAGACTGAGGGACATGGTGTGTTGTGTGTTTGGATTGAGGGACACTATGTGTTGGGTATTTGATTGAGGGAAACGTGTTGGTTGTGTGGATTGAGGACACAGTGTGTTGGGAGTGGGGATTGAGGACACAGTGTGTTGGGAGTGGGGATTGAGAACATGGTGTGTTGGGAGTGGGAATTGAGAACATGGTGTGTTGGGAGTGGGGATTGAGGGACGCGCTTTGTTGGATATTGGGAATGCGGACACAGCGTTTTATGTGAGGGGATTGACGACATGGTGTGTTGGGTGTGGGGATTGGGGGACATGGTGTGTTGGGTGTGGGATTGTGGATACGGTACGCTAGGTGTGGGGATTGAGGGACATGGTGTGTTGGTTGTAATGATTGAAGACATGGTGTGTTGTATGTTAGGATTGAGAGACACTGTGTGTTGGGTATTTGATTGAGGGAAACGTGTTGGTTGTGTGTATTGAGGACACAGTGTGTTGGGAGTGGGGATTGAGGGACACGGTTTGTTGGATATTGGGAATGCGGACACAGCGTTTTGGGTGAGGGGATTGAGGGTCATGACATTTTGGGTGTGTTGATTGAGGGACATGGTGTTGTGGGTGTGGGGATTGAGGACATGGTGTGTTGGGTGTGGGGATTGAGGGACGCGGTGTGTTGTGTGTGGGGATTGAGGGACACGGTCTGTGGGGTGTTGGAATTGAGGACGGTGTGTTGGTTGTGGGGAACAAAGAAAACTTTGTTTTGGGTGTGGGGATTGAGGGACATGTAGTGTTGGGTGTTTGGATTGAGGTACACACTGTGTTGGGTATAGGGATTGAGGGACACTGTGTGTTTGGTGTGGGATTGAAGACAGCGTGTTGGGTTTGACGACGTGGTGCGTTGTGTGTGGGATTGAGGGACATGGTTTTGTTGGGTGTGTGATTGAGGGACATTGTGTGCTTGGTGTTGAGATTGAGGGTAACAGTGGGTTGGGTGTGGGGATTGAGCAACATGGTGCGTTGGGTGTGGGATTGAGGATATCGCATGCTGTGTGTGGGGATTGAGGGACATAGTGTGTTGGGTGCAGGGTTTGAGGCACACGGTGTGTTGGGTGTAAGTTTGAAGATACATTGTGTTGTGGGGATTGAGGAACACGGCATGCTGGATGTGGGGATGGAGAGACATGGTGTTTTGTGTGTAGGGATTGAGGGATGCGTTGTTTTAGCTATGGAGATTGAGGACACGGTGTGTTGTGTGAAGGGACAGAGGGACACGGTGTGTTGTGTGTGGGGATTGAGGAACACAGGATACTGGTTGTGTGGATTGACCGACATACTGTGTTGTTGGGTGTAGGGATTGAGGGATGCGTTGTTTTGGGTATGGAGATTGAGGTCACGGTGTGTTTGGTGTGGAGGTTGAGGGATTTGGTGTGTTGGATGTGGGGTTTGAGGGACCCGGTATGTTGGGTGTGGGGATTGATATCACGGCATGCTCGGTATGAGTAGTGAGGGACACGGTGTGTTGGGTGTGGAGATTGGGACACACCTTGTGTTGGATGTGTGGTTTGAGGGACATGGCGTGTTGGGTGTGGGATTGAGGGACATGGTGTGTTGGCTGTTTGATTGAGGATACAGCGTGTTGGGTGAGGGGATTGAGGGACATGACATGTTGGGTGTGGTGATTGAGTACACATTGTGTTGTGTGTTGGGATTGAAGACACAGTGTGTCATGTGTGGGGATTGAGGACATTTTGTGTTGGGTGTGGTGATTGAGGACTTGGTGTGTTGGGTGTGGGGATTGAGGGACACGGTTTGTTGTGTGTTGGGAATGCGGACACATCGCTTTGGGCCACGGCATAGAGGAACACTATTTTAGGTGTGTTGATTGATGGACATGGTGTTTTGGGTGTGGGGTTTGATGACATGGTGTGGGGATTGAGGACACGGCGTGTTGGGATTGAGGGATACGGGGAGTTGGGTGTGGGGATTGAAGGACACCGTGTGGTGTGTGTGGGGATAGGGGGACATGGTGTGTTGGGTGTGGGATTGTGGATACGGCGAGCTAGGTGTGGGGATTGAGGGTCATGGAGTGTTGTTTGTGTGGATTAAGGACACAGTGTGTTGGGAGTGGGTATTGAGGACATGGTGTGTTGGGAGTAGGGATTGAGGGACATGGTTTGTTGGATATTGGGAATGCGGACACAGCGTTTTGGGTGAGGGGATTGAGAGTCATGATATTTTGGGTGTGTTGATTGAGGGACATGGTGTTCTGGTGTGGGGATTGAGGACATGGTGTGTTGTGTGTTAGGATTGAGGGACACTGTGTGATGGGTGTGGGATTGAGGGAAAAGTGTTGGTTGTGTGGATTGAAGCCACAGTGTGTTGGGAGTTGGGATTGAGGACACGGTGTGTTGTGTGTGGGATTGAAGGACATGGTGTTCTAGTTGTAGGGATTGAGGATATGGTGTGTTGTGTGTTAGGATTGAGGGACACTGTGTGTTGGGTGTTGGGATTGAGGGATACGGGGTGTTGGGTGTGGGGATCGAAGGACACCGTGTGGTGTGTGTGGGGATTGGGGGACATGGTATGTTGGGTGTGGGATTGTGGATACGGCGAGCTAGGTGTGGGGATTGAGGGACGTGGTGTGTTGGGTGTTGGGATTGAGGGACACTGTGTGTTGGGTGTGGGATTGAGGCAAAAGTGTTGGTTGTGCGGATTGAGGCCACAGTGTGTTGGGAGTGGGAATTGAGGACACGGCGTGTTGGGATTGAGGGATTCGGGGTGTTGGGTGTGGTGATTGAAGGACACCGTGTGGTATGTGTGGGGATTGGGGGACATGGTGTGTTGGGTGTGGGATTGTGGATACGGTAAGCTAGGTGTGGGGATTGAGGGACATGGTGTGTTGGTTGTAATGATTGAGGACATGGTGTGTTGTATGTTTGGATTGAGGGACACTGTGTGTTGGGTATTTGATTGAGGGAAACGTGTTGGTTGTGTGTATTGAGGATACAGTGTGTTGGGAGTGGGGATTGAGGGACACGGTTTGTTGGATATTGGGAATGCGGACACAGCGTTTTGGGTGAGGGGATTGAGGGTCATGACATTTTGGGTGTGTTGATTGAGGGACATGGTGTTGTGGGTGTGGGGATTGAGGACATGGTGTGTTGGGTGTGGGGATTGAGGGACGCGGTGTGTTGTGTGTGGGGATTGAGGGACACGGTCTGTGGGGTGTTGGAATTGAGGACGGTGTGTTGGTTGTGGGGAACAAAGAAAACTTTGTTTTGGGTGTGGGGATTGAGGGACATGTAGTGTTGGGTGTTTGGATTGAGGTACACACTGTGTTGGGTATAGGGATTGAGGGACACTGTGTTTGGTGGGGGTTTTGAAGACAGCGTGTTGGGTTTGAGGACGTGGTTTGTTGTGTGTGGGATTGAGGGACATGGTTTTGTTGGGTGTGTGATTGAGGGACATTGTGTGCTTGGTGTTGAGATTGAGGGTAACAGTGGGTTGGGTGTGGGGATTGAGGACATGGTGTGTTGGGTGTGGGATTGAGGATATCGCATGCTGTGTGTGGGGATTGAGGGATGCGTTGTTTTAGCTATGGAGATTGAGGACACGGTGTGTTGTGTGAAGGGACAGAGGGACACGATGTGTTGTGTGTGGGGATTGAGGAACACAGGATACTGGTTGTGTGGATTGACCGACATACTGTGTTGTTGGGTGTAGGGATTGAGGGATGCGTTGTTTTGGGTATGGGGATTGAGTTCACGGTGTGTTGGGTGTGGTTATTGGGGGATTCTGTGTGTTGGATGTGGGGTTTGAGGGACCCAGTATGTTGGTTATGGGGATTGATATCACGGCATGCTGGGTATGGGGATTGAGGAATACGGTGTGTTGGGTGTGGAGATTGGGGCACACAATGTGTTGGGTGTGTGTTATGAGAGACATGGCGTGTTGGGTGTGGGATTGAAGGACACGGTGTGTTGTGTATGGGGATTGAGGGACACGATATGTTGGGTGTGGTGATTGACTACACATTGTGTTGTGTGTTGGGATTGAAGGACACTGTGTGTTGGGTGGGAGATTGAGGGAAACGTTTTGTTAGGTTTGGGGATTGAGGACACAGGGTGTTGTGTGTGTTGATGGTGGACATGTTGTGTTTGGTGTGGGGATTGAGGACACGCCATGCTGGGTATGGGGATTGAGGGACATGGTGTGTTGTGTGTGGGGATTGAGGGACATGATATTTTGGGTGTGGTGATTGAGTGCACATTGTGTTGTGTGTGGGGATTGAGGAAAATGACGTGCTGGGTGTGGGGATTGAGGGACATGGTATGTTTGGTATTGGGATTGAGGGATGCGTTGTTTTAGGTATGGAGATTGAGGACACGGTGTGTTGAGTGAAGGGTCAGAGGGACACGGTGTGTTGGGTGTGTGGATTGTGGACAACGGTGTGTTGGGTGTGGGGATTGAGGGACAGTGTGTGTTGGGTGTGGGATTGACGGACATAGTTTGTTGGATGTGGGATTGAGGGACATTGTGTGCTTGGTGTTTGAATTGAGGGTAATGGTGGGTTGGGTGTGGGGATTGAAGGACACAGTGTGTTGGGTGTGGGGATTGAGTACACATTGTGTTGTGTGTGGGGATTGAGGAACACGGCGTGCTGGGTGTGGAGATCGAAAACACGGTGTGTTGGGTGTAGGGATTGAGGGATGCGTTGTTTTTGGTATGGAGATTGAGGACATAGTTTTTTGAGTGAAGGGACAGAGGGACATATAACCATATAATGACTTACAGCATGGAAACATGGCGTACTGGTTGTGTGGGTTGAAGGACATACTGTGTGGTTGGCTGTAGGGATTGAGAGATGCGTTATTTTGTGTACGGGGATTGAGGTCACGGTGAGTTGGGTGTGGAGTTTGAGGGATTCGGTGTGTTGGATGTGGGGTTTGAGGGACCTGGTATGTTCGCTGTGGGGATTGATAACACGGCATGCTGGGTCTGGGGATTGAGGAACACTGTGTTGGGTGTGGAGATTGGGGCACACCTTGTATTCTGTGTGTGGTTTGAGGGACATGGCGTGTTGGGAGTGGGATTGAGGACATGGTGTGTTTGGTGTTGGGATTGAGGGATACAGTGTGTTGGGTGTTGGGATTGAGGACATGCCATGCTGGATATGGGGATTGAGGTACACAATATGTTGAGTGTGGTGATTGAGTACACATTGTGTTATGTGTGCGGATTGAGGAACACGGCATGCTGCGTGTGGGGATTCAGTGACATGGTGTGTTGGATGTAGGGATTGAGGGATGCATTGTTTTAGGTATGGAGATTG
The DNA here is from genome assembly GCF_036971445.1 of Narcine bancroftii. Lineage (NCBI taxonomy): Eukaryota > Metazoa > Chordata > Chondrichthyes > Torpediniformes > Narcinidae > Narcine > Narcine bancroftii. Next base: position 43,293,513 of record NC_091480.1, on the reverse strand, counting down.
AGGACATGGTGTGTTGAGTGAAGGGACAGAGGGACATGGTGTGTTGGGTGTGGGGATTGATGACACAGTGTGTTGTGCGTTGGGATTGAGGGACACGGTTTGTTGGATGGGATTGAGGACATAGCATGTTGGGTGTGGGGATTGAGGACATGGTGTGTTGGGTGAAGGGACAGAGGGACACGGTGTGTTGGGTGTGGGGAATGAGGGACACAATTTATGGGGTGTGGGGATTGCGGACATGGTGTGTTGAGTGAAGGGACAGAAGGTGTGGGGATTGAGGACATGATGTGTTGGGTGTGGGATTGAGGGTCATGGTTTATTGGGTGTTGGGAATGCGGACACAGCGTTTTGGGTGAGGGGATAGATGGACACTATTTTGGTGTGGTGATTGAGGGATTGGTGTTTTAGGACTGGGGATTGAGGGACACGGCAAGTTGTGTGAGGGGTTTCAAGGACATGGTGTGTTGGGTGAGAGGATTGAAGGACATGGTGCATTGTGTGTGGGGATTGAGGGACACAGTGTATGGAGTGTGGGGATTGCGGACATGGTGTGTTGAGTGAAGGGACAGAGGGAAACGGTGTGTTGGGTGTCGGGATTGAGGGACATGAAATGTTGGGTGTGGGGATTGAAGGACATGGTGTGTTGTGTGTGGGGATTGAGGAACATGATGTGCAGGGTGTTGCGATTGAGGGACACGGTGTGTTGGGTGTGGGTTTGAGGATATAGCGTGTTGGGTCAGGTCATTGAGGGGCACGATATGTTGTGTGTGGTTATTGAGTACACATTGTGCTGTGGGTTTGGATTGAGGGAGACGTTTTGTTGGGTGTTGGATTCAGGGAAACGTGTTGGGGGTGGGTATTGAAGACACGGTGTGTTGTGTGTTTGGATTGAGGGACATGGTGTGTTGGGTGTGGGATTGAGCGAAACGTTATGTTGTGTGTGGGGATTGAGGACACGGGATGCTGGGTTTGGGGATTGGGGCACACGATGTGTTGGGTGTGTGGTTTTAGGGACGGCGTGTTTGGTGTGGGATTGAAGGACACGCTGTGTTGGATGTGGGAATGAGGACACAGCGAGTTGGGTGAGTGGTTTGAAGGACATGGCGTATTGGGTGTGGGATTGAGGACAAGATGTGTTGGGTGTGGGATAGAGGGACATGGTGTGTTGGGTGTCGCGATTGAGGGATGAGATGTTTTAGGTATGGAGATTGAGGACGGTGTGTTAAGTGAAGGGACAGAGGGACACAGTGTGTTGGGTGTGGGGAATGAGGGACACAATTTATGGGGTGTGGAGATTGCGGACATGGTTTGTTGAGTGAAGAGACAGTGGGACACGGTGTGTTGTGTGTTGGGATTGAGGGCCACGGTTTGTTGTGTCTGGATTTGAGGGAAAATTGTATTGGGTGTGGGGATTGAGAACACAGTGTGTTGGGTATGGGCATTGAGGACATGGTGTGTTTGGTGTGGGGATTGAGGGATGAATTGTTTTAGGAATGGAGATTGAAGATATGGTGTGTTGAGTGAAGTGACAGAGGGTGTGGGATTGAGGACACAATGTGTTTTGTGTTGGGATTGAGGGACACGGTTTGTTGTGTGTTGGGATTGAGGAATATGGAGTGTTGGGTGTGGGATTGAGGGAAACGTTGTGTTGGGTATGTGGATTGCGGGACACTGTGTTGGGTGTGGGGATTGAGGACGTGGTGTTTTGGGTGTGGGATTGAGGGTCATGGTTTGTTGGATGTTGGGAATGCAGACACAGCGTTTTGGGTGAGGGGATAGATGGACACTATATTTTGGTGTGGTGATTGAGGGATATGGTGTTTTTGGACTGGGGATTGAGGGACACGGTGAGTTTTGTGAGGGGTTTGAAGCATATGGTGTGTTGGGTGAGGGGATTGAAGGACGGTGTGTTGTGTGTGGGGATTGTGGGACACAGTGTATGGGGTGTGGAGATTGCGGACATGATGTGTTGAGTGAATGGACAGAGGGAAACATTGTATTGGGTGTCAGGATTGAGGGAAAAGTTGTGTTAGGTTTGGGGATGGAGGACACGGTGTTTTGTATGTGGGGATGGAGGACATGGTGTGTTGGGTGTGGGTATTGAGGACACGCCATGCTGGTTATGGGGATTGAGGGACGGTGTGTTGGGTGTTGTCATTGAGGAATATGTTGTGTTGGGTGTGGGGATTGGTGTGTTGTTTGTGGGGATTGAGGAACATGATGTGCTGGGTGTCGCGATTAACGGACACGGTGTGTTGGGTGTGGGTTTGAGGATATAGCGTGTTGGGTGAGGGGATTGAGGGACAGATTATGTTGGGTGTGGTTATTGAGTACACATTGTGTTGTGGGTTTGGATTGAGGGAGACGATTGTTGGGTGTGGGATTGAGGTAAACGTGTTGGGTGTGGGTATTGAAACACGGTGTGCTGTGTGTTGGGATTGAGGGAAACGTTATGTTGGGTGCGGGGATTGAGGACACGGTATGCTGGGATTGGGGATTGGGGCACACGATGTGTTGGGTGTGTGGTTTTAGGGACATGGCGTGTTTGGTGTGGGATTGATGGACACGCTGTGTTGGATGTGGGATTGAGGACACAGCGAGTTGGGTGAGGGGTTTGAAGTACATGGCGTATTGGGTGTGGGATTGAGGACAAGATGTGTTGGGGGTGGGATTGAGGATACGGTGTGCTGGGTGTGGGGATAGAGGGACGTTGGGTGTCGGGATTGAGGCATGCGTTGTTTTAGCTATGGAGATTGAGTACATGATGTGTTAAGTGAAGGGACAGAGGGACACTGTGTGTTGGGTGTGGGGATTGAGGGACACAATTTACGGGGTGTGGGGATTGCGGACATGGTGTGTTGAGTGAAGGGACAGTGGGACACGGTGTGTTGTGTGTTGGGATTGAGGGGTACTGTTTGTTGTGTCTGGATTTGAGGGGAACATTGTGTTGGGTGTGGGGTTTGAGGACATGGTGTGTTTGATGTGGGGATTGAGGGATGCGTTGCTTTAGGTATCGAGATTGAGGATACGGTGTGTTGAATGAAGTGACAGAGGGTGTAGGAATTGAGGGACACATTGTGTTTTGTGTTTAGATTGAGGGACAAGGTGTATTGTGTGTTGGGATTGAGGAATATGGTGTGTTGGGTGTGGGATTGAGGGAAATGTGTTGGGTATGTGGATTGAGCGACACTGTGTTAGGTGTGGGGATTGAGGACATGGTGTGTTGGGTATGGGATTGAGGGTCATGGTTTATTGGGTGTTGGGAATGCAGACACAGCGGTTTGGGTGAGGGGATAGATGGACACTATATTTTGGTGTGGTGATTGAGCGATATGGTGTTTTAGGACAGGGGATTGAGGGACCCGGCGAGTTGTGTGTTGGGTTTGACAGACATGGTGTGTTGGGTGTGGGTATTGAGGACACGCCTTGCTGGGTATGGGGATTGAGGGACAGTGTGTTGTGTGTTGGGATTGAGGGACTCGTTTTGTTGTGTCTGGATTTGAGGGGAACATTGTATTGGGTGTGGGGATTGAGAACACAGTGTGTTGGGTATGGGGATTGAAGGACGGTGTGTTGTGTGGGGATTGAGGGACACAGTGTTTGGGGTGTGGGGACTGCGGGCATGATGTGTTGAGTGAATGGACAGAGGGAAACGTGTTGGGTGTCAGGATTGAGGGAAAAGTTGTGTTAGATTTGGGGATGGAGGACATGGTGTGTTGGGTGTGGGTATTGAGGACACGCCATGATGGTTATGGGGATTGAGGGATGGTGTGTTGGGTGTTGTCATTGAGGGATATGTTGTGTTGGGTGTGGGGATTGAAGGACATGGTGTGTTGTTTGTGGAGATTGAGAACATGATGTGCTGGGTGTCGCGATTGATGAATACGGTGTGTTGGGTGTGGGTTTGAGGATATAGCCTGTTGGGTGAGGGGATTGAGGGACACAATATGTTGGGTGCGGTTATTGAGTACACATTGTGTTGTGGGTTTGGATTGAGGGAGACGTTTTGTTGGGTGTGGGATTGAGGGAAACGTGTTGGGTGTGGGTATTGAAGACACGGTGTGTTGTGTTTTGGGATTGAGGGACATGGTGTGTTGGGTGTGGGATTGAGGGAAACGTTATGTTGGGTGCGGGGATTGAGGACACGGTATGCTGGGTTTGGGGATTGGGGCACACGATGTGTTGGGTGTGTGGCTTTAGGGACATGGTGTGTTTGGTGTGGGATTGAAGGACACGCTGCGTTGGATGTGGGATTGAGGACACAGCAAGTTGGGTGAGGGGTTTGACGGACATGGCGTATTGAGTGTGGGATTGAGGACAAGATGTGTTGGGGGTGGGATTGAGTATACGGCGTGCTGGGTGTGGGGATAGAGGGATGTTGGGTGTCGGGATTGAGGGATGCGTTGATTTAGGTATGGAGATTTATACATGGTGTGTTAAGTGAAGGGACAGAGGGACACGGTGTGTTGGGTGTGGGGATTGAGGGACACAATTTATGGGGTGTGGGGATTGCTGACATGGTGTGTTGAGTGAAGGGACAGTGGGACAGGGTGTGTTGTGTGTTGGGATTGAGGGATACGGTTTGTTGTGTCTGGATTTGAGGGGAACATTGTGTTGGGTGTGGGGATTGAGGACATGGTGTGTTTGGTGTGGGGATTGAGGGATGCCTTGTTTTAGGTATCGAGATTGAGGATACGGTGTGTTGAATGAAATGACAGAGGGTGTAGGAATTGAGGACACATTGTGTTTTGTGTTGGGATTGAGGGACACGGTTTGTTGTGTGTTGGGATTGAGTAATATGGTGTGTTGCGTGTGGGATTGAGGGAAACGTTGTGTTGGGTATGTGGATTGAGCGACACTGTGTTGGGTGTGGGGATTGAGGACATGGTGTGTTGGGTGTGGGATTGAGGGTCATGGTTTGTTGGGTGTTGGGAATGCGGACACAGCGGTTTGGGTGAGGGGATTGATGGACACTATATTTTGGTGTGGTGATAGAGGGATATGGTGTTTTAGGACAGGGGATTGAGGGACACGTCAAATTGTGTGAGGGGTTTCAAGGACATGGTGTGTTGGGTGAGGGGATTGAAGGACACGGTGTATTGTGTGTGGGGATTGAGGGACACAGTGTATGGGGTGTGGGGATTGCTGACATGGTGTGTTTAGTGAAGGGACAGGGAAACGGTGTGTTGGGTGTCAGGATTGAGGGAAAAGTTGTGTTAGGTTTGGGGATGGAGGACACGGTGTGTTGTGTGTGGGGATGGAGGACATGGTGTGTTGGGTGTGGGTATTGAGGACACGCCATGCTGGTTATGGGGATTTAGGGACGGTGTGTTGGGTGTTGTCCTTGAGGGATATGTTGTGTTGGGTGTGGGGATTGAAGGACATGGTGTGTTGTTTGTGGGGATTGAGGAACATGATGTGCTGGGTCTCGCGATTGACGGACACGGTGTGTTGGGTGTGGATTTGAAGATATAGCGTGTTGGGTGAGGGGATTGAGGGACACGATATGTTGGGTGTGGTTATTGAGTACACATTGTCTTGTGGGTTTGGATTGAGGGAGACGTTTTGTTGGGTGTGGGATTGAGGGAAATGTGTTGGGTATGGGTATTGAAACACGGTGTGTTGTGTGTTGGGATTGAGGGACATGGTGTGTTGGGTGTGGGAATGAGGGAAACGTTATGTTGGGTGCGGGGATTGAGGACACGGTATGCTGGGTTTGGGGATTGGGGCACATTATGTGTTGGGTGTGTGGTTTTAGGGATGGCGTGTTTGGTGTGGGATTAAAGGACACGCTGTGTTGGATGTGGGATTGAGGACACAGCGAGTTGGGTGAGGTATTTGAAGGACATGGCGTATTGGGTGCGGGATTGAGGACAAGATGTGTTGGGGGTGGGATTGAGGATACGTCGTGCTGGGTGTGGGGATAGAGGGACATTGAGTGTCAGGATTGAGGTATGCGTTGTTTTAGGTATGGAGATTGAATCCATGGTGTGTTAAATGAAGGGACAGAGGGACACGGTGTGTTGGGTGTGGGGATTGAGGGACACAATTTATGGGGTGTGGGGATTGCGGACATGGTGTGTTGAGTGAAGGGACAGTGGGACACGATGTGTTGTGTGTTGGAATTGAGGGGTACGGTTTGTTGTGTCTGGATTTGAGGCATACAGTTTGTTGGGTGTGGGGATTGAGGATGGTGTTTTGGGTGTGGGATTGAAGGATATGACATGTTTGGTGTTAGGACTGAGGGACATGGTGTGTTGGGTGTGGGATTGAGTGTCATGGTGTATTGGGTGTGTGGATTGAGGACACAGAGAGTTGGGTGTGGGGATTGAGGTACATGGCGTTTTGGGATTGGGGATTGAAGCATATGGTTTGTTGCGTGTGGAGATTGAGGACACGGTGTGTAGGGTTTGGGGATTGAGGGACATGGTTTGTTGTGTTTTGGGGATTGATGGACACATTGTGTTGACTGTTGGATTGAAGGACTCGGTTGGTTGGGTGTTGGGATTGATGGACATGGCGTGTTGCATGTGGGGATTGAAGGGTATGGTGTATTGGGTGTGGGGATTGAGGACATGGTGTGTTGGGTGTGGGTTTGAGGTATACGGCGTGTTGGGTTTTGGGATGGGGATCACCGTGTGTTGTGTGTGGGGATTGAGTGATACGGCATTTTGGGTGTCGGATTGATGACACGGTGTGTTGTGTATGAGGATTGAGGGACACGGTTTGTTGTGTTTTGGATATTGATGGACACATTGTGTTGGCTGTGGTATTGACTGACTTGGTTTGTTGGGTGTGCGGATTGAGGTATATGGAGTGTTGTGTGTGGGGATTGAGTACATGGTACATTGGGTGTGGGGAATGAGGTATATGGCTTATTGGATGTTAGGATCGAGGGACACGGTGTGTTGGGTGTGGTGATTGAGGACACCGAGAGTTGAGTGTGGGGATTGAGGGATACGGTTGGTTGGGTGTGTGCATTGAGGGATATGGCGTGTTGGGTGTGGTGATTGAGGGACACGATGTGTTGGGTGTGGGACTGAGGACACAGCGTGTTTGGATTGGGGATTGAGGCATACGGTGTGTTGGGTGTGGAGATTGAGTGACACGGTGTGTTGGTTGTGGGGATTGAGGTACACGGCATGTTGGGTGTGGGATTAAGATACGGGTTGTGTTTTGTGTCATGATTGTAGACACGGTGTGTTGGGTGTGGGGATTGAGGACACGGTGTTTTGGGTGTGGGATTGAAGGATATGACGTGTTTGGTGTTAGGCTTGAGGGACACGGTGTGTTGGGAGTGGCATTAATTGTTATTGTGTATTGGGTGTGTGGATTGAGGACACAGAGAGTTGGGTGTGGGGATTGAGGGACATGGCGTCTTGGGATTGGGGATTGAAGCATACGGTTTGTTGGGTGTGAGGATTGAGGGTTACAGTGTGTCGGGTGTGGTATTGATGACTGTGTTTTTGTGGTGTGGATTGATTGACACTGTGTGTTGGGTATGGGGATTGAGGGACACAGTTTGTTGAGTGCTGGATTGAGCATATGGTGTGTTTGGTGTGGGTATTGAGGGACCCTGTGTTGAGTGTGGGGATTGAGGGACATGGTGTGTTGAGTGTTGTTATTGAGGGATAGAGTTTGTTGGGTGTGGGGATTGAGGACACGGTTTATTGGGTGTGGGATTGAGTGTTACGATGTGTTGCGTGTGTGGATTGTTGACATCGAAAGTTGAGTGTTGGGATTGAGGGACACGGATGGTTGGGAGTGGGGTTTGAGGGATACGGCATATTGGGTGTGGGGATTGAGGGACATGGAGTGTTGGGTGTGGGATTGAGGACACGGCGTGTTGGGTGTGGGAATTGAGGGTCATGTTGTGTTGGGTGTAGGGATTGAGGGATGCGTTGTTTTAGGTATGGAGATTGAAGACACTGTGTGTTGAGTGAAGGGACAGGGTGTGTTGGGTGTGGGGAATGAGGACACGCTGTGTTGTGTGTGGGGATTGAGGGACACGGTTTGTTGTGTTTTGGGGATTGATGGACGAGATCGGGGATCCAGGTTGTTATGTTGCCTCCCTGGTGCCAGGGTCAGGGATATCTCTGATCGAGTACATAGCATTCTGCAAGGGGAAGGAGAACAGCTAGAAGTCGTGGTCCATGTGGGGACGAATGACTTAGTTAGAAGTGGGGATGAGGTCCTGAAACAGGATTATGTAGAATTAGGTAGGAAGTTAAAAAACAGGACCTCCAAGGTAGTAATCTCTGGATTGCTGCTGGTGCCACGCGCTAGTGAGAGTAGAAATAGGAGGATGTGGAGGATGAATGCGTGGCTAAAGAGATGGTGCTGGGGGCAAGGGATAAGATTTCTGGATCATTGGGATCTCTTCTGGGGAAGGTCGGACCTGTACAAAAGGGACGGACTCCACTTGAACTGGAGGGGGACCAATGTGCTGGCAAGCAGATTTGCTAGAGCTGTGGGGGAAGGTTTAAACTAGTTTGGCAGGGGGTTGGGGAACAGAGTGTGAGAGCAGTGTCCAGGGAGTATGGCCACCTAGATAGGAATAAAAAAGATAAGAAAGGTAGGATGGAGATTAGGGTAGAAGGTAAAAAAGAGAATATATGTGAGGGTCATTCTCTGAGATACATATATTTTAATGCAAGAAGCATAGTGAACAAGGTAGATGAGCTGAGAGCATGGATAGGTACTTGGGGTCACGATATTGTGGCAATTAGTGAGACCTGGCTACAGGAGGGACAGGACTGGCAACTTAATATTTCAGGATACATTTGTTTTATATGTGATAGATCAGGGGGTAAAAAAGGAGGAGGAGTTGCTCTGCTTGTTAAGGAGGACATTACTGCTGTGAGGTGGCAGGATGGTATGGAGGGATCGACCAGTGAGTCTGTTTGGGTGGAATTGAGGGGTGGAGGAGGCAAGAGGGTGCTAATAGGGGTGTATTACAGACCACCAAATGGGCCAAGAAAATTAGAGGAACAAATTTGTAGGGAGATAACGTATATGTGTGAAAATCATAAGGTAGTGATCATGGGAGATTTTAACTTCCCACACATTGATTGGGATACCCATACGGTTAGAGGGCTGGATGGGCTGGAGTTCGTTAAATGTGCTCAGGATTGTTTTCTAAATCAGTTAGTAGAAGAACTGACTCGGGACGGTGTAATACTGGATCTCCTGATAGGGAACGAGCTAGGTCAGGTAGCGGACATTAATGTTGGAGAACCAATTGGGTCTAGTGATCATAACTCTGTTAGTTTTAGAGTAGTTTTAGGGAAGAGCAAGGAGAGGCCTAAAGTTAAGGTTCTGGATTGGAAAATAGCAAATTTCTAAGGAATAAGAAGGGATTTGGGGAGTATTGAGTGGGACAGGATATTTTCAGGTAAGGATATTAATGAAAAATGGAGGATATTCAAAAAAGAAATTTTGAGGGTACAGAGTAGTTATGTCCCAGTGTGGATCAAAGGAAAAGCTGGAAGTCATAGGGAGGCTTGGTTTTCGAGGAATATTGGAAATTTGGTTAGGAGAAAAAGGGAGGTGTACAAGAGCAGGGAGCTGAGAAGTTGAAGGAGGACTACAAGGAGTGTAGAAAGAATCTTAAGAAAGAACTTAGAGGCTTTGGCTGACAGAGTAAAAATAAATCCAAAGGATTTCTATAAGTACATTAAAAGTAAAAGATTAGTGAGAGATAAAATTGGACCCCTTGTAGATAGCGAGGGTAGGCTGAGTGAGAAGTCTGAGGAAATGGGGGAAATTTTGAATGATTTCTTTGCCTCGGGAAAAAAATGATTCAATATCCAAAAAAAATGAAAAAAAATGTTGAACCAGTTGAAGTAAAGAAAAATAGTGGGGAGGTCATGAAGCATATAAGGATAACCGAGGAGGTAGTGATGGCTGTGTTAAAAAAGATAAAGGTGGATAAATCTCCCGGACCGGACGAAATATTCCCTAGGACACTCATGGAGGCTAGTGGACAGTTAGTGGGGCCATTAACAGAGATATTTAGGATGTCACTGGCCACGGGTGTGGTGCCAAAGGATTGGAGGGTGGCGCATGTGGTTCCTCTGTTTAAGAAAGGGTCCAAATCAAACCTGGGAATTATAGGCCTGTAAGTCTGACGTCTGTGGTGGGCAAGTTGATGGAAAGTGTTCTGAGGGATGCTATTTACAAATTTTTGGAGGTACAGGGATTGATAGGGAGTAATCAGCATGGTTTTGTCAGGGGTAGATCATGCTTGACAAACCTGATTGAGTTCTTCGAGGGGGTTACAAAAAAGGTTGATGAAGGGAAAGCTGTGGATGTTGTCTATTTGGACTTTAGTAAAGCTTTTGACAAAGTTCCCCACAGGAGGTTAGGAAAAAAGGTGGAGGCATTAAGTATAAATAAAGAGGTAGTGAAATGGATTCAGCAGTGGTTGGATGGGAGGTGTCAGAGAGTAGTGGTAGAAAATTGTTTGTCCAATTGGAGGCCGGTGACTAGTGGAGTTCCTCAGGATTCGGTCCTGGGTTAACGATCTGGATGTAGGGGTGGGGAATTGGATAAACAAGTTTGCGGATGACACAAAGATTGGTGGTGTTGTGGACAGTGAGGTAGATTACCGTAGATTAAAAGGTGATTTAGGAAGGCTGGAGGTGTGGGCTGAGAAATGGCTGATTGAATTTAATACAGAGAAATGTGAGGTGCTACATTTTGGAAAGGCAAATTTAAATAGGTCATATACATTGAATGGTAGACAATTGAGGAGTGCAGAGCAACAAAGGGATTTAGGAGTTATGGTAAATAGTACCCTCAAGGCTGATTCTCAGGTAGATGGTGTGGTGAAGAAGGCATTTGGAATGTTGGCCTTCATAAATCGGAGTATTGAATTCAAGAGTAGGGAGGTTATGATGAAATTGTACAAGGCATAGGTGAGGCCAAATTTGGAGTACTGTGTACAGTTTTGGTCACCAAATTATAGGAAAGATATAAACAAAATAGAGAGAGTGCAGAGAAGGTTCACGAGAATGTTGACAGGATTTCAGGGTCTGAGTTACAGGGAAAGGTTGTGCAGACTGGGGCTTTTTTTTCTCTGGAGCGTAGAAGATTGAGAGGGGACTTTATAGAGATGTTTAAGATTTTAAAAGGGACAGACAGTGTAAATGTGGATAGGCTTTTTCAATTAAGAAAGGGGGAGATTCAAACTAGAGGACATGGTTTAAGATTGAAGGGGAAAACTTATAAGGGGAACATGAGGGGAAATTTCTTTACGCAGAGGGTGGTGGGGATGTGGAATGAGCTTCCGGCAAACGTGGTCGAGGCGCGATCATTGGTTACATTTAAGGAAAGACTGAATCGTTACATGGATAGGAGGGGACTATAGGGGTATGGACCGGGTGCTGGTCAGTGGGACTAGGAGGGTGGGGATTTGCTATGGCATGGACTAGTAGGGCTGAGCTGGCCTGTTCTGTGCTGTAAGTGGTTATATGGTTATTGTGTTGGCTGTGGGATTGTGGGACTCGGTTTGTTGGGTGTGGGGATTGAGGACATGGTGTGTTGGGAGTGGGAATTGATGGTTACTGTGTTTTCTGTGTGGGGATTGAGGTACACGGTGTGTTGGGTGTGGGATTGAGGACAAGGTATGTTGGATTTGGGGATTTTGGGACATATTTGTTGGGTGTTGAGACTGTGGACACGGTGTGGGGAATGGGGGACACGGTATGTTCGGTGTGGGGATTGAGGGTTACGGTGAGTCGGGTGTGGTATTGATGAGTGCGTGTTTGGTGTGTGGATTGAGGTATACTGTGTGTTAGGTGTGTGCATTGAGTGACACAGTGTGTTGGGTATGGGGATTGAGGGACACAGTTTGTTGAGTGCTGGATTGAGGATACGGTGTGTTGGGTGTAGGGATTGAGGGACATGGTGTGTTGGGTGTTATTAAGGGATACAGTTTTTTGGGTGTGGGGATTGAGGACACGGTTTGTTGGGTGTGAGATTGTTACAATGTGTTGCGTGTGTGGATTGTGGACTCTGAAAGTTGGGTGTTGGGATTGAGGGACGGTTCATTGGGAGTGGGGATTGAGGGATATGGCATATTGGGTGTGAGGATTGAGGGACACAGTGTGTTAGGTGTGGGATTGAGGACACTGCGTGTTGGGTGTTGGAATTGAGGGACACAGTTTGTTGAGTGCTGGATTGAGGATACGGTGTGTTTGGTGTGGGTATTGAGGGACCCAGTGTGTTGGGTTTGGGGATTGATGGACACATTGTGTTGGCAGTGGGATTGAGGGATTCAGTTTGTTGGGTGTTGGGATTGACGGACATGGCGTGTTGGGTGTGGAGATTGAAGGATACGGTGTATTGGGTGTGGGGATTGAGGACAAGGTGAGTTGGGTGTGGGGATTTAAGGTTACTGTGCTTTCTGTGTGGGGATTGAGGGACACAGTGTGTTGGATATGGGATTGAGGACAAGGCATGTTGTGTTTGGGAATTGAGGGACACGGTATGTTGGGTGTGGGGATTGAGTGACACGGTGTTTTGGTTGTGGGGATTGAGGTACACGGTGTGCTGGGTGCGGGATGGAGGGATATGGCGTGTTGGGTTTGTGGATTGGGGACACTATGTGTTGCGTGTGGGGATTGAGGGATACGGTTTGTTGTGTTTGGGGTATTGAGGGACACATTGTGTTGGCTGTGAGATTCAGGGACAAGGTATGTTGGGTGTGGGGATTGATGGACATGGCGTGTTGGGTGTGGGGATTGATGGACATGGCGTGTTGGGTGTAGGGATTGAGGACAAGGTGTGTTGGATGTGGGGATTTTGGACACTGTATGTTGGGTGTGGGGCTTGGGGGACATGGTATGTTGGGTGTGGGGATTTAGGGACACTGTGTGGTGGGTGTGGGGATTGAGGTATTCGGTGTGTTGTCTGTGAGATTCAGAGACATCTGTTTGGTGTGGGGATTTAGGGACACAGTGTGTTGGGTGTGGAGATTGAGGGATACGGCGTGTTGGTTTGAGGATTGAGGGATGCGGCGTGCTGGGTGATGGGATTGAGGGATATTGCGTGTTGGGTGTTGGGATTGAGGGATATGGCGTTTTGGATGTTGGGATTTGGGAATACGGTGGGTTCGGTGTTGGGATTGGCGTATATGACTTGTTTGGTGTTTTGATTGGGTGACACGGTGTGTTGGGTGTGGGGTTTGAAGTATAAAGTGTGTTGTGTCTGGTTTTCGCTGGCTCCTCTGGTGTGTGTGGGGTTTGGTGATAACTTTTTTATTGGGATTTGGCAGCTTTGGGTTAAATTTAGATATTTCTTTGTATTGTGTTTGACTCCATCTGAATCGTGAATATTTCATTTCGCTTTTGGTTTGGGAATCATGCATTAAATTGTTTGCAGTCAGTCTCAATCCAACAGCTAACTAGTGTGTAACCGACGTGTAAACTGATGCATAATTTTGTATTAAATTAAAACTTTCACTGAGGACCTGTGAGAATTGCAGCATAAATTGAGAATGTCAGGCTTGTGCTCTCGTGGGTGTGGTTTGGTGTCAGGGTGTGCTCTAGTAGGTTGGAATTTTGTCATTTCATTTTGGAAAACTATACTCTGTGCCTGGGGAATATGCATCTTTTCCCACTAAGCTGGTTACACATTCCAGGTATGGGGGAATGTTGCTCATTGGATGTTCCTCCTCTCAGTCACACACTGCTCCCAATCCATAAAATATTGCCTTTTCTTGATTGCTATCACGTGAAAACTAGTTGTTAAGAAGTTGGTAATCCTTCTGACGTACAGTTAGTGATCAATGTTAATTGATGGGAGTCACATGGGAGACAGCAGATGCTGGAATCTGAAGCTATATAAAATCTGTTGGAGGAAGTCAACATGTTGAACAACATTAGTAGGTCAACATTTTTAACCGATAATAATTTGTTCTTATCTCAAGAAAGGGTTTCAGCTTGAAATATCGATATTTTTCTTCTTGACACTTTTCCCTGGCTCAGGTACTCCAGCAGAGTTTGCTCAATCACATGTCCCACAGCAACCTCCAATGAACCACCTTGCAAAATGGCTCACAAGACTGTATGCAGGTGCTAAAATCTTGAGGAGAAAATATCCCGATTCCTGAAGCAGGGCTTTGAACTGAAATGCTAACTGTCCATTTCTCTCCATGGATGCTGCCTGAACTTTTGAATTGTCCAGCTTCTCTTTGTTGACTCGAGATTCCAGCAGTGTTTCAGTTCCTCCACAACTTTTCTCTTTGCAGCCAACTTGCTCCCTTTCGGCAACAGTGAAAGCAAACTTAGATCTCATGGTTTTTTTTATCGTTGGAAAAAAGCCCAGATGGGATCTTGCTTGAAGTTTTGGCCCATCTTTCATGGTAGAAGCCCTACAACATTCTGAATGGCCTTCGCTCTGGGATAATGGTGCAAAATTTCCACTTTTATGAACAGCTAAGGACCCTGAGGTTCACTCCTTGCAATATTTCTACTCTTATGAGAAATAGAATTGAGCTCATTTTAAGTCTGTGATTGTTGTAAATGTCAGTAACTTCCACCGGATTATATTAACCCAGATGTGAAGTGAATCTTCAGGACAAAGGAACTCATTGTCACTCGACTGCGCTGTTGAGTATGCTTCAGACAGGTTAAAGCTGAAAATTCTTTCATTACCTTTTCTTTCTCCCCTCTCTTGAATCCTCTCCTCCATTTTGTTTTCCGGGGGGACTAAACAGCAAATACTTCACTGTTGGATAATGGACATGCTTAATGTAAATCATAGCAAGTGCTTTATGCAGAAGTCGTGATATGGGTTTAGGATTAATGAGTCATTAAAAACTGAGAGATTGGAAAGAACATTTGGTTTTGAAACACCGTGTGCCAGATCTGAAGAAAAACCTTCCAACATCAACTCTGGCTAATTACATCTTTCCAACGAAGGTGGGGGTTGCACAGCTGAAAAATTGGAGCAGAACATTCCCTTGAAGTGGAAAATGTGTTTAAAATATTAAAATAATTTGATTGGGGGCGGGGCGGGGAGAGACAGAGAGAGAGAGAGAGAGAGAGATGGTTGGGAATCAGGAAAAGGAAGATTAGAGCTACGTCCTTTGGAAAATACAAGGGGAATCTAAATGCTCTTTCCACTCTCCTCTTCAAAGAAATCCTGAAGGGAATGGCAATCTCAGTGGGATGGGATCACTTGTCATTCTCCTATTCATACCTGAAGTGAGGTTCAACCACATTGAGAAAGTTAACCTGGACAGGCAAGGCTAAGAAATGGAAAAGCAAAAACACTTTATTCTGGAAATCTGAAGCAATGAACAGCAGAGGCTGGAAAGACTCAGCAGGCCAGAGAGCTGGTGACAGAAGCTCTTTATTCCAGATTCACTGTTTAAATTTAAGTTGCTCTGGAGGATTCAAGCTCGGAATCTGGATAACAAGTCATAGAGTCAACAAGCATGGAACAGGCCCTTCAGCCCAACTCTTCTATGCTGACCAAGGCTTCCTGCACCAGTCTACATTTGACCCCTATCGCTTCCTATCCATATAACTGTCCAAATATCTTTTGAACATCATAGTTGCTTCTACAGTTCCCTCTGTCAGCTCATTCCAGATATAGACTACCTTTTGTGTGAAAAAGTTACCCCTCAGTACAAAAGGTTGTCCCTCATTACCATGCTCCCTTTAAACATGAATTGTAAAGATACAGATCACCTTGTAGACCCTTGCCTTGTCTTCACCTGATATCCACGCATCCTTACATTCTGGCCATGATTGAGAGTGAAATACAATCCAGAGATGCTGTGGCAAACCTCATGGGCATCTTGAGGCAGGTGCTCTGGCCTGTCTATCTTGGTTCTGCAACAGTTAATCAGTGTTAATGTTTAACAGCAATGTGTGGAAAGTCCTTGAGCACCTTCATCTAATGCAGTGGTTTTCAAACTTTTTATTTCCACCCACACACTACCTTAAGCAATCCCAGAGTACCGATGGCATAGGGATTACTTAAGGTGGGATGTAAGTGGAAAGAAAAAGGTTGAGAACCACAGATTTAACAGAACTGCTGCGCATCAGGCTTTTCAACACCTTTTGAGGATCATCTTGCAGCAAGGTCATGCACTACTGGAATCAAAAATCTATTTGTTCTAGGTCTGTGCATCTGTCTAATTTTATTGGGTTTGTCTTTATTGTCTCTTCTCTCCCTTGCAGCATCCTACAGTCAAGTAAATTCGAGGGAAATGAGCAGCGAGCTTTGAAATTGTTTCACATTTGGAAAACAGAAACTTCTTTGCTTTGTGCATTGTCCAATTTTATTAAGCTCACCTTTCATTACTCCTGAATTGTCAACCATTCACATTACTACTCCAACTCCAGGACTGACTCCTTGATACTAGGACAGTATAGACAGTGTCGCAGTTTGTGCAACATTTATGGTCAGGACCGGGATTTGGATCCCGCGTTGTCTGTAAGTAATTTGTACACACTCCCAGGATCTGTGTGGATTTTCCCTGGGGACTCTGGTTTCCTCCCACCGTTCGAAACATACCGGGGGTACAGGTTAATTGGGTGTAATTGGTCTGTATGGACATTTGGACCGAAATGGCCTGTTACTGTGCAGCATGTCTAAATCTTAAACTAATTAAAATTTTTAAATAATTAAATTGTCTCGCTCCTCGCCCCTCATTGTCCCCTCCTTGCCCCTCATTGTCCCCTCTCGCCCCTCATTCTCCCCTCTCGCCCCCCATTATTTCCTTCCTCACCCCTCATTGTCCCCTACCTGGCCCTCATTATCCCCTCCTCAACCCTCATTGTCCCCTCCTCACCCCTCATTGACCCCTCTCGCCCCTCATTGTTTCTTACTCTCCCCTCATTGTCCCCTCCTCACCCCTCATTGTCCCCTCTCACCCCTCATTGTCCCCTCTCGCCCCTCATTGTTCCCTCACCCCTCATTGTTCCCTCTTGCCCCTCATTGTCCCCTCCTCACACCTCATTGTACCCTCCTCACCCCTCATTGATCCCTCCTCACCCCTTCATGGTCCACTCCTCACCCCTCATTCTCCGCTTCTCATTCCTTCATTGTCCCCTCATTGCCCCTCATTGTATCCACCTCACCCCTCATTTCCTCCTCCTCACCCCTCATTGTCCCCTCCTTGCCCCTCATTGTTTCCTCATTGTACCCTCCTCACCCCTTCATTGTCCATACCCTTTATTGTCCCCTACTCACCCCTCATTGTCCCCTCCTCACCCCTTCATTGTCCCCTCCTCACCCCTCATTGTCCTCTCCTCGCCCCTCATTGTTTCCTCATTGTCCCCACCTCACCCCTTCATTGTCCCTCCTCACCCTTTATTGTCCCCTACTCACCCCTCATTGTCCCCTCCTCACCCCTTCATTGTTCCCTCCTCACCCCTCATTGTCCTCTCCTCACCCCTCATTGTCCCCTCATTGTCTCCTCCTCACCCCTCATTTTCTCCTCCTCACCCCTATTATCTCCTAATTGTCCCCTCTTCACCCTCATTGTCCCCTCATTGCCCCTTATTGTCCACTCATTGTCCCCTCCTTGCCCCTCATTGTTTCCTTCCTTGCCCCTCATTGTACCCTCTTCACTCATTGTCCCCTCCTCACCCCTCATTGTTCCATCCTCACACCTTCATGGTCCATTCCTCAACCCTCATTCTCCCCTTCTCATTCCCTCATTGTCCCCTCCTCACCCCTTCATTGTTCCCTCCTCACCCCTCATTGTCCTCTCCTCGCCCCTCATTGTCCCCTCATTGTCTCCTCCTCACCCCTCACTTTCTCCTCCTCACCCCTATTATCTCCTAATTGTCCCCTCTTCACCCTCATTGTCCCCTCATTGCCCCTTATTGTCCACTCATTGTCCCCTCCTTGCCCCTCATTGTTTCCTTCCTTGCCCCTCATTGTACCCTCTTCACTCATTGTCCCCTCCTCACCCCTCATTGTTCCATCCTCACACCTTCATGGTCCATTCCTCAACCCTCATTCTCCCCTTCTCATTCCTTCATTGTCCCCTCCTCACCCCTCATTGCCTTCTCCTCCCCCCTCATTCTCCCCTCATTGTCTCCTCCTTTCCCCTCATTGTCTCCTTCTCACCCTTCATTTTTCCTCATTGATCCCTCCTCGCCCCTCATTGCCCCTCATTGTCTCCTCCATGCCCCTCATTGTCTCCTCATTGTCCCCTCCTCACCCCTCATTGTCCCCTCATAGAAACATAGAAGATAGGAGAAAGAGTAGGTCATTCGGCCTTTTGAGCCTGCTCCGCCATTCAATGAGCTTAAAGTTCAGTACCCCTTCCCCGCCTTCTCTCCGTAACCCCTAATTCCCTTATACTGAAGAAATATATCTAATTCCCTCTTAAATATATTCAATGAACCTGCCTCTACTGCTCTCTGTGGCAATGAATTCCACAGATTCACCAGCCTCTGGGTAAAGAAATTCCTACTCATCTCAGTTCTAAATGGTTTGCCTATTATCCTCGAACCATGGTCCCAGGTTCTGGACTCCCCCACCATTGGAAACATCCCTTCCGCATCCATTCTGTCCAGTCCTGCCAGAATTTGATATGTCTCTGTGAGATCCCCTCTCAATCTTCTAAACTCCAGCGAATACAATCCCAAATTGTGCAATCTTTCCTCCTAAGTCATTCCTGCCATTCCAGGTATCAGCCTGGTGAATTGCCTTTGCACTCCCTCCATTGCAAGAACATCCTTCCTCAGATAAGGCGACCAAAACTGCACACAATACCCCAGGTGTGGTCTCACCAAGGCTCTGAACAGCTGCAGTAAGGTATCCTTGTTCCTATACTCAAACCCTCTTGATATGAAGGCCAACATACCATTTGCCTTTTTAAACCCCTGCTGTACCTGCATGTTCGCTTTCAGTGACTGGTGCACAAGAACCCCGAGGTCTCTCTGCACTTCCCCATCTCCCAATCTATTGCCATTCAAATAGTAATCTGTCCTCCGGTTTGTATTACCAAAGTGGATAACCTCACATTTATCCACATTGTAGTGCATTTGCCATGTATCTGCCCAGTCCCTCAATTTATCCAAATCACACTGGAGCTTCCTGACCCCCTCTTCCATGCACACAACCCCTCCTAGCTTAGTGTCATCTGCAAATTTGGAGATATTACATCCAATCCCCTCATCCAGATCATTAATGTAAATTGTGAACAGCTGGGGTCCCAGTACAGATCCCTGTGGGACCCCACTGGTCACCGATTGCCACTCAGAAAACGAGCTGTTTATCCCAACACTCTGTCTTCTATCTGCCAGCCAGTTCTCAATCCACATCAATACCTTGTCCCCAATCCCATGAGGCTTGATTTTGCATGCCAGTCGTTTATGTGGGACCTTATCGAAGGCCTTTTGGAAATCCAGGTACACCACATCCACTGGCTCTCTATTTTACCTGTCACCATCTCAAAGAATTCCAATAGATTTGTCAAGCACGATTTACCTTTTGTAAATCCATGCTGACTCTGTCCGATCCCTTCTCTGCTAGTCATATGCTCCACTATTGCATCCTTAATAATGGATTCCATCATTTTGCCCACTACTGATGTAAGGCTCACCGGCCTATAATTCCCCGCTTTTTCCCTACCCCCCTTTTTAAATAGTGGGGTAACATTAGCTACCCTCCAATCCATGGGTACTGATCCTGAGTCTATCGAGTTCTGGAAAATAATTCTTAAAGCATCTGCTATCTGAATGTCCACTTCTTTAAGTACCCTAGGATGTAGATTATCAGGTCCTTGCGGTTTATCGGCCTTCAATCCCTTCAGTTTCCCAAAGACCATGTCCTTAGAGATACTGATTTATTTCAGCTCCTCCCTTGCATTAGTCTCTATGTTTCCCAACATCCTTGGGAGGTTATTTGTATCCTCTCTTGTCCCCTCATTGGCTGCTCATTACCCTTTAATTGTCCCCTCCTCACCTCTCATTGTCCCCTCCTCACCCCTCATTGTCCTCTTCTCACCCCTCATTGTCCCCTCATTGTCTCCTCCTCACCCCTATTGTCTCCTCATTGTACCCTCCTCACACCTCATTGCCCTTTATTGTCCACTCATTGTCCCCTCCTTGCCCCTCATTGTCCCCTCTTGCCCCTCATTGTATTTTCATCACCCTTCATTGTCTCCTCATTGTCCCCTCCTCACCCCTCATTGTCCCCTCATCCCTTCATTGTCACCTCATTTTTCCCTCCTCACCCCTTCATTATCCCCTCCTCATCCATTATCCCCTCCTCACCCCTTCATTATCCCCTCCTCACCCCTTCATTATCCCCTCCTCACCCCTTCATTATCCCCTCCTCACCCCTTCATTATCCCCTCCTCACCCCTTCATTATCCCCTCTTCACCCCTTCATTATCCCCTCCTCACCCCTTCATTATCCCCTCCTCACCCCTTCATTATCCCCTCCTCATCCTTCATTGTCCCCTCCTCACCCCTCATTGTCCCCTCCTCACCCCTCATTGTCCTCTCATTGCCCCTTATTGTCCACACATTTTCCCCTCCTCACACCAAATTGTCCCCTCCTCACCCCTTCATTATCCCCTCCTCATCCTTCATTGTCCCCTCCTCACCCCTCATTGTCTCCTCCTCACCCCTCATTGTCTCCTCCTCACCCCTCATTGTCTCCTCCTCACCCCTCATTGTATCCTCCTCACCCCTCATTGTCTCCTCCTCACCCCTCATTGTCTCCTCCTCATCCCTCATTGTCCCCTCCTCGCCCCTCATTGTCCCCTCCTCGCCCCTCATTGTCCTCTCATTGCCCCTTATTGTCCACTCATTTTCCCCTCCTCACCCCTAATTGTCCCCTCCTCACCCCTCATTGTTCCCTCCCCACCTCTTCATGGTCCACTCCTCACCCCTCATTCTCCCCTTCTCATTCCTTCATTGTATCGTCCTCACCCTTCATTGTCTCCTAATTCTCCCCTCCTCACCCCTTCATTGTCCCCTCCTCACCCTTCATTGTCCCTTCATTGTCCCCTCCTCACCCTTCATTGTCCCTTCATTGTCTCTTCACCCTTTATTTTCTCCTCATTGTCCCCTCCTTGCCCCTCTTTGTCCCCTCCTTTCCCTTCATTGTCTCCTCATTGTCCCCTCCTCACCCCTTAATGTCCCCTCACCCCTTCAATGTTCCCTCATTGTCCCATCCTCACCCCTCATTGTTCCCTCCTTACCCCTCATTATCCTCACCCCACATTGTCGCCTCCTCACCTATCATTGTCCCCTCTTCACCCCTTATTTTTCCCTTCCTTACATAGTGTCCCCTCCTCACCCCTCATTATCCTCTCCTCTCCCTTCATTGTCCCCTTTCCTTTTCCTCATTTCCCCCTTTTCATTCATGCATTGTCTCCCCCCATTCTATCATTCCCTTCAACCCTTTCACTTATGTGTCCCCTACCACTATCTACGCTTTCTCCCACCATAAAAGATTAAAGATCCTAAATGAGGGCAGCATTGTGGCCAGGATGATAATCCATCGCACTTGAAGACATGGAGGGGAAGAGCTTCATTTGGGAGATAAATTTCCCATCCCTATTTGTCCACGAGACAAAGGCCAATTGAAAACTAAATGCAAAACTGACTGTACTTTCAACCACCTGGAATAAAAAAATGGAAAAATAAACATTGGAACCACTCAGAAGGATAGGCACCAGCTGTGGCAAGAGAATCTGGAATCAAACGGGAAAAAATAGCAGGAAATATTCAGCAGGTCAGGCAGCATCCGGAATAACTGAAGCCTGAACCATTATTTATGTTTTACTTCTTAAGGATGCTGAGTGACCTGCTTCCTTTTTCCAACTGTTGTGTGTGGCTTTTGGGCTTTGTGGCTCTTTCAAAAGATGCAAATCTCACTGTCTGTTAGGAATTCTCCCATCGAAGAATGATAGAATTAATCTGGAAGGGTGTCATGGCACTATGACAGCCCTACAACTCCCAGGAGGTGTCAAACTGACCATGTGACATCAGTGCATGATGATGTCAGTGCGAGTCGAGTTGCATGATTCAGGCTTTTAAAAGGTTGCGCAAGTAATGAAGAGTTGATCTGTTTGATTCACTCTAGAAATGCCTTGTGTGGTTATTTTGTCGTGTTTGCTGTGATTCCAGTGGCCACAATTGTGCACCCTGATGGGGTTTATTATGCTTTTCTGAACATACATCTGACAACAACTCGTTAATGATGGATCTCAGACAGAGCAATTGTTTGTGAGTCTTTGTGATGCAACATTGCATCTGGGTGAGGCAGATTTCAGGATTTCAACTGTAACAAATCAAGAAAAAACCCATTGTTCTCCATGGAGTACACTTTCACACACCCAAGGATTGGTAATGTGGCTCTGATCATGCAAAGCACACCCTCTTGATGGAGTGACAAAAGACTCAAATATATAAGCACTAGGGTTTGTGTCTGAGCCACCAGGAAGTGGTCAATCCAATGATGTGCCAAAGAGCATGGCAATAGTTTTCTAGTGGCAGGGTGAGGGAAAGGGAAAAAATTGTTTCTTGACCTAACTGAATTAGTTGACCCCCCCAAGAAACACTTGCCTCAATAATTTCAGATTTAAAATGTATTTAGGAAGGTTGGATTTATATCAGAGCTGATTCAAACACCAAGAGAATTCTCCCCTCACACAGTCAAAAATGCTGGAGGGTATCGCAGTGCCCCAGAGGAGAAAAAGGTATGCAACCGAAGTTTCAGGCCTGAGCCCTTTGTCAGGGTATAAGCAAAAAGCAGGCAGGTGGCTGAATAAAAAGGGCTGGGACAGGAGGGATGGAAGGGTGGGGGAGGAGCACAGACCTTCAGGCAAAAGGCCATCATTGGAAATCTATAGGAGGACAGGAGAGGAAATGTGAGAATTGATTGGCTCTGTGAATGCAGAATGGGATAGAGAAAGAGGGAGACAGGGTGGGGAATGGTGGTGGTGGAGTATGGTGGTGGTGGAGTGCTGGTAATGGATACCGGAGAATTAGATGTTACTGCCATTTGTTTGGAGGAATGGAATTTCAGGTGATGCTTGTTGTCTCAATCTGACAGGGCATGAGACAGGGACAAACACTGGGTGGCGTGGTTAGCTAGTTGCCCATTCAGAGCCAGCTCTTCAGCGCTTGACGTTCTGTTTTGCGGAAACTGCCAAAATGTTTGGCCTGGAAGTCAGCCTGAAGAAAACTGAGGTCCTCCATCAGCCAGCTCCCCACCATGACTACCAGCCCCCCCACATCTCCATCGGGCACTCAAAACGGTCAACCAGTTTACCTATCTCGGCTGCACCGTTTCATCAGATGCAAGGATCGACAATGAGATAGAAAACAGACTCGCCAAAGCAAATAGCGCCTTTGGAAGACTACACAAAAGAGTCTGGAAAAACAACCAACTGAAAAACCTCACAAAGATAAGCATATACAGAGCCGTTGTCATACCCACACTCCTGTTTGGCTCCGAATCATGGGTCCTCTACCGGCATCACCTACGGGTCCTAGAACGCTTCCATCAGCGTTGTCTCCGCTCCATCCTCAACATTCATTGGAGCGCTTTCATCCCTAACGTCGAAGTACTCGAGATGGCAGAGGTCGACAGCATCGAGTCCACGCTGCTGAAGATCCAACTGCGCTGGGTGGGTCACGTCTCCAGAATGGAGGACCATCGCCTTCCCAAGATCGTGTTATATGGCGAGCTCTCCACTGGCCACCGTGACAGAGGTGCACCAAAGAAAAGGTACAAGGACTGCCTAAAGAAATCTCTTGGTGCCTGCCACATTGACCACCGCCAGTGGGCTGATATCGCCTCAAACTGTGCATCTTGGCACCTCACAGTTCGGCAGGCAGCAACCTCCTTTGAAGAAGACCGCAGAGCCCACCTCACTGACAAAAGGCAAAGGAGGAAAAACCCAACACCCAACCCCAACCAACCAATTTTCCCCTGCAACCGCTGCAACCGTGTCTGCCTGTCCCGCATCGGACTTGTCAGCCACAAACGAGCCTGCAGCTGACGTGGACATTTACCCCCTCCATAAATCTTCATCCGCGAAGCCAAGCCAAAGATGAAGAAGCACTAAACTGTTATAGTACCAGAGATCGAGGTCAGGGTTCGAATCCCATGCCCTCTGTAAGGAGTTTGTACATTCTCCCCATGTCTGTGTGGGTTTTCCCAGTGTCTCTGGTTTCCTCCCATCATTTGAAACATATCGGGATTTGTAGGTCATTTGGGTGTAATTGGGTGGGGCTTGTGGGCCTAAAGGGCCTATTAGCATGCTGTAATTATTAAATTTTAAATTTGAAAAACAATGTGACATGTCGGCATGGGATTGGGGTGGATAATTGAAATGGGTGGGCACTGGCAGATCCCCACTATTACAGTAGATCCCCACTATTACAGCAGATACAGTGAAGGTACTTCACGAGGCGTTCTCCCAGTCAGTGTCCAGTCTCTCTGATGTAGAGGAGACCACAACGGGAGCACTGGATGAAGTAGATGACCCCTGCAGATTCGCAAGTGGTGCTCCTTCACTTGGAAGGATTGTTTGGGGTCCCAAATGGTGTTGAGGGAGTAAGAGTGGGCACAAGTGGAGCAATTCCTGTGATCAAGGTGCCAAGGGGGCAGTTGGTGAGAAGGGAAGAGTGAACTGAGGAGTCATAAAGGGAGTGGTTCCTGTGGAGGGCAGAGTGGAAAAGAGAAGGGAAGACCTGTCTGGTGGTGGGATCATGTAGTAGGTGGCATAGGATGGTATGTTGGACATACAGATTGGTGTGATGGTAAACGAGGGAAAGGGCAATCCTGTCCTTGTTATGCGAGGTAGTGCAGGGGGCCAGTGGAGATGTGTAGATAATGGAGAATATGTGGATGACGGCCAAGTTGATGGTAGTAGAGGGAAAGTCACATTTTCTGAAAAAGGAGGAGGACCCTGATGATCTGGAAGCAGATGTGACAGAGATGGAGGAATTGAGAAAAATTAATAGAATCATTTTGGGGGACAGGGTGTGAAGAGGCCTATTAGAGATAACTATGGGAGTTGTTGGGAAGTGTCACTGCAGTCGGAGACAGAAAGATTGAGAAAGGGGAGAGTGTTGCCAGAGATGGACCAAGTGTATTTGAGGGTGGAAATTGGCACAAAAGTGGAAAGAGTCAACGAGCTCATCATTGGTGCATGAAGCAGAGGACGAGTTGAGGAGTCTTGCCTGCTTTGGCTTGCAGCATGGATTGCTCCATGCAGCTAACAAATTGGCAGGAATAGCTGGGGCCCATGTGGGTACACATGGCTACCCCTTTGACTTGGAGAAAGTGGGATGAGTCAAAGGAGAAGTTATTGAGGGTGAGGATAAGTTCTGCCAGCTGGAGGAGGTGATGGTGGAGGGAGACTGGTTAGATCTGTTGTCGAGAAAGAAACAAGTCTTTGAGGCCTTTGGTATGGGGGGATGGAAGTGTATAGCGATTGGATGTTTATGGTGAAGGTGAGGTGGTTGAGTTTAGAAAAAGTTGTTAAAGTAATGGAGGACTTTTGAAGTATTACAGATGTCGGTGAGGAGAGATTTGACTGGGGTGGACAAATGGATTTAAGGATCATGTGGAAATAGTTGGGTTTACCGAGAAAATTGAGTTTGTTGGTCTTAGGTAGGAGGTAGAACTAAGTGGTGCGAATTTGGAAAACATTACATCTGGAGACCGTGGAAGGGAGATGACCAAATGTGATGAGTTCAGAGATAATGTGTGAGATGGTGGTGCAATGTGTTTTGGTAGGATCCTATTGGAGGAGTAAATAAGAGGAGGTCTCTGAGATTTGTCACCTTGCTTTGGCCAGATAGAGTCAGTGCGCCAGACCACAACATCCCCACCCTTGCCTGTGGGTGTGATAGTGAGGTAGGGAGGTGTGGAGAGCGTGGAGGGCAGAGTGTCTGAGGGGATGAGATTAGAATAAGAGAGGGGAGTGGTGAAGTCAAAATAGTTGATATCTTGGCGGCATTCAGAAATATAGAGATCTAGAGCACACAGGAGCAAGGTGTCTGGGAAGCCGAACAAAGTTCAAGATGGGAGTTTAGGTCTGTACTGGAGGGTGGAGAATCCTGGTTAAAGAAGTAGCCATGAAGACAGCCAACAAAAGAAGAGTTCAGCATCTGGTTGAGATTTGTGTGAAGGAGGATGAAGGCGAGGCATCTACTGAGTACAGAGCATTCTGTCTTAGAGAGGGGAAGGTTGGAGGGGATGGTAAAGACCAGACAGGGGTTGATGTGGGAGGGTCAGTGGGGTGGAATGTGTCAGGGAGAGATGGATGAGGGTAATCAGTGGGGGTGGGGGGGTAGTGGTGCAGATGGTTGAAAGGATTCAAGGGAGGAAGGGATTTGTTGGAGGGGGAGGGAGAGAGTGTGTGACAGTCAAGCAGCTTTGTTGCAAGATACCGAACGGCTGCACCACCTGCACTAGCAAGAAGTATTTAACACTCCTGGGAGAAAAGTTGAGATAATGGGGAAAATATACATCACGCAAGGCTAAGTGAATAAGGTGTTGGTAAATCAACACACTCTCTTACATAGACCTCTGCCTCTCTTGAGAACTTATTCTTTCATTCAGCCCCTAAGAAGTATTGTCAAGTCTGCCAACAAATCAACTCATTCCTTGATTAGCATTTGTACAAAGGATAATTTTTGACTTTTTTTCATAAATTGTTCAATTGATCACTCATAATTTTAACCAAAAAACAAATAGAACATAACAGCATATCACAAGCATATTTATTTCATAACTAATTAATATTTTAACATGCCATTGTGAATAAATTCTGCAGACAACACATGACAGCCTCAGAATAAACAGTCTCCAATAATGTAATTTAATCATCATACTGGATTTAAAAATATTAGATTTAAATGATATTTAATAAGAAAACGTAAAATCTCCACAAGGATTCTATATTATGGGAATGAATGGGAATATGCTTGATGCATTGTAAATGACATTAAATAAAGAGTTGACTATTCAAATTCTGTGCAAAAGGTGACCATTGGGATGGAATAAAATACAATTGAATGCAAAGGGATTGGTCTGTTTGAATTCTCAACAAAATGATTGCATTGGAAAAGCTGTAATTTCGGATGGGAATGTTTGTGAAGGGAATTGGTCCATTGGAATTCTGAAGAAAGTGAAAATGAAATGGATTTCATCTGTTGCAATTCTGAATAATGGGAAACAATGAGCTGGAGTTTGGTCTATTGGGATTGGTACATTGAGTGGAAAGCAATAGTTTTGCTCCATTGCTATTCTCTGTTGTAGAAGTGAATAGGATCATGTTTGGTCCACAGTGACTTTGCACGGTGAGAATCACTGGGATGCAGTTTGCTCCATTTAGGATTCAAATCATGTAAAAAAATTGTATATATTTTGTGAATCAATAGTATCATTCTGAGCAATTCTCTAAAGTATGGGAACCTAATGAATATTTCAGATGATGCAATTCCATCAATAAATAAAACATTAGCATAATTAGTATTTTTAGCAATCAAATTATTTATTCAAAAGGTAATGAAAGCCTTCATTCCCCAGGAGATTGGATTATATAGTCAATCAGTAAACTCTGTTTTCCCCTTTAGGGTCTGCATGCAAATCTAATGAATATGTAATAAATTCATTTATCTGTAAGGGTTAAAAATAATTGAAAAATATCAAGTCAGAATAATCAAAAGGCTAGAAAATATTGTCCATGTGGGAACAAATCACAAAGCATTGAAGATATGGAGGAAAAGTTTTAGGACTTTGGGCCAAAATGACAGATCAGGAATTTGAATGTCACAACCTAGAGATTACTCAACATTGAACTAAGACTCAGTGTCAGAATTGCAGAATGAGGCAGAAGAAATTGGACAGAAGAATGATCTCCAGGACATTGGGAAGAGTTCTGAGCCAGCTGGGCTTTGGTGAAGGTGATCAGGTAGAATCCAAATAAAGATGGCATCCATGCATTTTGCAGGATTCAACATTTTATGTGAGGAGGGCGGGGCTTCTGAATGCAAACCAAGCCAAAGCATGGCAGAGGAGCACAAGGCATGACAAAACTAATATGAACAGCAATGGAACAAAAAAACAGATCAGAAATGGAAGGGGATATCCAGGAAGAAGGTGAGGTATCTCGAGCACATGGACAGAAGAGAAGGTGAAGCCACTGAAGGAGAAAGACAGTGGAGATGTAAGGCAAATGAAGGTTAGGATATGGGATAAGGTGACACAGCTGAAGGGTTTAGAGAGGGGAGAAGGTAACACAGATGAAGGGTATGGACAAGGGAGAAGGTTACACAGGTGAAGGGTTTGGACAGGAAGAAGGTGAAACAGCAGAAGCGTATGCACTGGGGAGAAGGTGACAGCTGAAGGTTTTGGATCAGAGAGAAGATGACACAGCTGAAGGGTATGGACAGGGTGAAGGTGACAGCAGAAGGTTTTGCACAGGGGAGAAGGTAACACAGATGAAAGGTTTGAATAGGGGAGAAGGTGACACAGCTGAAGGGGATGGACAGGGGAGAAGATGACACAAGTGAAGTGTTTAAGCAGGGGAGAAGGTGACACAGTTGAAGGATTTGGACGGGGAGAATGTGACACAGTTGAAGGGTTGGGACAGGGGAGAAGGTGATACAGCAGAAGTGTTTGGAATGGGAGTTGGTTACACGGCAGAAGGGTTTGGACAGGGGGATGTTGACACAAGTGGGTATTTGGAAAGGGTAGAGGGTGAAACAGCTGAAGGGTATGGACAGTGGAGAAGATGACACATCTGAAAGGTTTGGACAGGGCAGAAGGTGACATTGCTGAAGGGAATGGACAGGGTAAAAGTTGACAGCTGAAGGGTTTGGACAGTGGAGATATTTACATAGCTGATGGGTTTGGACAGGGAATACATGACACAGCTGAAGACTTTGGACATGGGAAAAGGTGACATAGCTCAAGGGTTTGGATAGGAGAAAAGGTGATGGAGCTGAAAGGTTTTGACAGGGGAGAAGTTGACACAGCTGAAGGGTTTTGAACAGGAGATGGTGACACAGCTCAAGTGTAGGGACAGGGGAGAAGATGAAACATTTGAAAGATTTGGCCAGGAGAAAAGGTGATGGAGCTGAAGGGTTTGGACAGGTGGGAAGATTGCACAGCTGAAGGTATTGGACAGGGAGAATGTGACACAGCAGAAAGCTTTGGACAGGGGAAAAGGTGACATAGTTCAAGGATTTGGATAGGAGAAAAGGTGATGGAGCTGAATGGTTTGGACAGGGGAAGTTGACACAGCTGAAGGGTTTGGAACAAGAGATGATGACAGAACTGAAGGGTTTGGAACAGGAGATGGTGACATAGCTGAAGGGTTTGGACAGGGGAGAATTTGATACAGCTGAAGGGATTAGACAGGGGAGAAGTTGAAACAGCTGATGGGTTTGGACAGGGAGAACGTGACACAGCTGAAGGGTTTGGACAGGGGAAAAGGTGACATAGCTCAAGTGTTTGGACAGGAGAAAATATGATGGAGCTGAAGGGTTTGGACAGGGGAGAATTTGACAAAGCTGACTGATTTCAACAGGGGAGAAGGTGACACAGCTGAAGACTTTGGACAGGGGAAAACGTGAGAGCTGAAGGGTTTGGACAGGGGAGAAGTTGACACAGATCACTGGTTTGGACAGGAAACATGTGAAGCAACTGAAGGGTTTGGACAGGGGAGAATTTGAGAAAGCTGAAGGGTTTGAAACAAGAGATGATGACAGAATAGAAGGGTCGGGAACAGGAGATGGTGACACAGCTGAAGGGTTCAGACAGGGAGAAGGTGACACATCTGAAGCCTTTGGACAGGGGAAAATGTGACAGAGTTGAAAGGTTTGGATATGGGAGAAGTTGACACAGCTCACTGGTTTGAACAGGAGAGAAGTTGACGCAGATCACTGGTTTGGACAGGAAAAATGTGAAGCTGCTGAAGGGTTTGGACAGGGGAGAAAATACACAACTGAAGGGTATGGACAGTGGAGAAGATGACACCTTTGAAAGGTTTGGACTGAAGTAAAGGAGCACAAATTAAGGGTTTTGACAGGGGTTACACAGCTGAATGTTGTGAACAGATGAAAAGGTGACACATCTAAAGGGTTTGGACAGGGAAGAAGGTGACACAGCTGAAGTGTATGGATAGGTGATACGTTGGCACAGCTGGGTGTTTTGAAAAGGAAGATGGTGAAACAGCTGAAGGGTATGGACTGTAGAGAAGATGACACATTTGAAAGGTTTGGACAGGGGAGAAGGTGACATTGCTGAAGGGAATGGACAGGGTAAAAGGTGACACAGCTGAAGGCTTTGGACAGGGGAAAAGCTGACATTGCTCAAGAATTTGGACAGGAGAAAATGTGATGGAGCTGAAGCATTTGGACAGGGGAGAATTTGACAAAGCTGACTGATTTGAATGGGGGAGAATGTGACATAGCTGAAGGGTTTGGACAGGAGAGAAAGTGAAACATCTGAAGTGTATGGACATTGAGAATGTGACACAGCTGAAGTGTATGGAGAGGGAGAAGGTGACAGAGCTGAAGTGTTTGGACGGGAGAAGTCGACATAGCTGATGGGTTTGGTCAGGGAGAATGTGACACAGCTGAAGGCTTTGGATAGGGGAAAAGGTCACATAGCTCAAGTGTTTGGACAGGAGAAAATGTGATGGAGCTGAAGGGTTTGGACGGGGAAGAATTTGACAAAGCTGACTGATTTGAACAGGGGCGAAGGTGACACAGCTGAAGAGTTTGGAGCGGGAGATGATGCCAGATCTGAAGGGCTTGGGACAGGAGATGGTGACACAGCTGAAGGGTTTGGACAGGGGAAAAGGTAACATTCCTCAAGAATTTGGACAGGAGAAAATGTGATGGAGCTGAAGCGTTTGGACAGGGGAGAATTTGACAAAACTGACTGATTTGAATGGGGGAGAATGTGAGATAGCTGAAGAGTTTGGACAGGAGAGAAAGTGAAACATCTGAAGGGTTTGGACAGGGAAGAATGTGACACAGCTGAAGTGTATGGAGAGGGAGAAGGTGACAGAGCTGAAGTCTTTGGACAGGGGAGAAGTAGACACAACTGATGTGTTTGGTCAGAACATAGGAACATAGGAAGTAGGAACAGGAGTAGGCCAAAAATGGCTCATCGAGCCTGCTCCGTCATTCAATACGATCATGGCTGATCTAATTTATGACCTAACTCCACCTACCTGCCTTCTCCCCATATCCCCTAATTTCTCTATCATGTAAAAATTTATCTAACCGAATTTTAAATATGTTTAATGAGGCAGCCTCAACCACTTCCCAGGTTAGAGAATTCCAAACATTCACTACTCTCTGGGAAAAACTATTTTTCCTCATCTCTGTCCTAAATCTACTCCCCCGAATCTTGAGACTGTGTCCTCTCATTTTAGTTTCCCCGGCCAGCTCAAAAAACCTTCCTACATCTATCCTATCCATACCCTTCATAATCCTATATGTTTCTATAAGATCCCCTCTCATTCTTCTGAACTCGAGCGAATACAATCCTAGATGATTTAATCTTTCATCATAAGTCAACCCCTTCATCCCAGGGATCAACCTAGTAAACCTCCTCTTGACCGTCTCCAAAGCCAGTATATCCTTCCTCAAATATGGAGACTAGAACTGGACACAGTACTCCAGGTGTGGTCTCACCAGTACCTTATACAGTTGCAACATTACCTCCCTACTCCTGAATTCAATTCCTCTAGCGATGAAGGCCAACATTCCATTTGCCTTCTTAATAACCTGTTGCACCTGCAACCTAACTTTTTGCGATTCATTAACAAGCACTCCCAAGTCCCTCTGCACCACAGCATGCTGTAGTTTTTCACCCTTTAAATAATATTCAGCTCTTTTATTTTTCTTGCCAAAGTGGATAACCTCACACTTATTAACATTGTACTCCATCTGCCAGACCTTTGCCCACTCATCCAGCTTAACTATATCCCTCTGCAGACTCTCCAGATCCTCATTACAATTTGCTCTTCCACTCAATTTGGTGTCATCCGCAAACTTGGCTACACCACATTTTGTCCCCTCCTCCAAGTCATCAATGAACAGTTGTGGGCCTAACACTGACCCCTGCGGCACCCCACTTACCATTCTCTGCCAACCTGAAAAACTCCCACTTATCCCGACTCTCTGCCTCCTGTCAGACAACCAATTTTCAATCCAGGCCAATATACTTCCCCAGACTCCACTTTCCTGTAACTTACTGATAAGTCTCTTGTGTGGCACCTTATCAAACGCTTTCTGGAAATCCAGATATACAACATCAACCTGTTCCCCTCTATCCACCGCACCCATTATATCCTCAAAGAATCCTAACAAGTTTGTCAAACAAGATCTTCCCTTGCGAAAACCATGTTGTGTTTGCCTGATTGAACCCTTACGTTCCAAAAGTTTCACTATTTCATCTTTAATGACGGCTTCAAGCATTTTTCCAACTACAGACGTCAAGCTAATTGGCCGATAATTTCCAGTCTTCTGCCTACATCCCTTCTTAAAAAGTGGCGTGACATTTGCTGTCTTGCAGTCTGCCGGGACCTGCCCAGAATCCAAGGAATTTTGGTATATGACCACCAATGCATCAACTATAACTTCTGACATTTCCTTCAGAACCCTTGGATGCATATCATCAGGACCAGGTGATTTGTCTGGCTTTAGTCCCATTAGTTTCTCCATCACTACTTCCTTTGTAACAACTATTTTATCAAGGCCCTCCCCAACATTCGCATCCTTAACTCCGCACTTGGGCATGCTGGACGTGTCTTCCACTATGAAGACTAACACAAAATATTTGTTTCCTCATTTTTTGCTACCAGTTTTCCTTTCTCATCCTCTAAGGGTCCTATGTTAACTCTGGCCACCCTCTTCCGTTTTATATATTTATAAAATTTTTTGCTTTCTGTTTTTATATTTTGTGCCAATTTACTTTCATAATCCTTTTTCCCATTTCTTATTACCCGCTTTGTAATCCCTTGTTGTCTCTTAAAGTTTTCCCAATCTTCCAGTTTCCCACTGCTCCTTGCAGCTTTGAACACCTGCGCCTTCAATTTTATACTCTCCTTTATTTCCTTTGTTAACCACGGTTGATTTTTCCCTCTCTTGCTGCCCTTTTCCTGACCGGAATATATTTTTGTTGAGCATTACAAAATATTTCTTTGAAAATCTTCCACTGTTCCTCAACTGTTTCATCAATTAGCCTGTGCCCCCAGTCCACTCTGCCCAATTCTTCCCTCATCCCTCATTAGTTTTAGATCTATTTCCCCTTCCATCTGAATGAGAAATTCAATCATACTATGATCGCTATTTCCCAGATGGTCTCTGACTATTACCTCATTTACTCTACCTATCTCATTGCACAACACTAGATCCAGGAGAGCATTTTCTCTTGTGGGTCCTTAACATGCTGCTCAAGAAAGCTATCGCGGATGCATTCTATGAAGTCCTTTTCGAGACTCCCACGACCAACTTGATTTTCCCAATCTATGTGGAAGTTAAAGTCCCCCATGACGACTGCCGAATCATAATTACATGCCTCACTTATCTCTCTATTTATTACCTGTGCCACTAAATTATTGTTATTTGGTGGGCGATAGATAACACCCACTAATAATTTTTTTCCCTTTGTTATTCTTTATCTCTACCCAAATGTACTCAACATTATGCTCTTTAGATCTTGTATCATTCCTCACTGCTGCCTGGAGCTCATCTTTGATTAAGAGTGCAACTCCACCTCCCTTACCATCCTGTCTATCTCTTTGCACCACCTGATACCCTTGAAAGTTTAATTCCCATTTATGGTCACCTTGTAGCCATGTGTCCGTGATGGCTACCAAATCATAGGCATGGGTACCGATTTGGGCCTCAAGTTCACTAACCTTATTTCTAATACTGCGGGCATTCAGATAAAGTGCCCTTATGCTCTTTGTCCTTTTAATATCTAGTGACTTCTGTAACCTTTTCTTTTGATTTTTCTGCCCACTATTTTTCTTTGTAATTTTCTTAACACTATCATTGACCCGAAAACTCACTGCACCATCTAATTTTTTACTTTCTCCTCCCAACATTACTTTTCCTATTTTACTTTTCCTGGCCATTACTTTATCTTCCCTAGCCTTTTCCCTATCACTCTGGTTCCCATACCCCAGCCAAATTAGTTTAAACCTTGGCCCACTGCTGTACCAAACATACTTGCCAAAATGTTGACACCTTTTGGATTTAGGTGCAACCCGTCCCTCTTGTAAAGATCATGTCTTCCCCAAAAGAGATCCCAATGATCCAAGAAGCCAAATCCTTGTCTTGTACACCAGCACCTCAGCCACACGTTCATTTTCCTTATCCTTACATTCTTTTCATCACTTGCATTTGGAACAGGTAGTAATCCCGAGATCACCACCCTAGCGTTCCTGTCTTTCAGCTTTCGTCCCAGCTCACTGTAATCCCTTTTCATTACCTCCTCCCTTTTCTTGTCAATGTCGTTTGTACCCTCATGTACCAAGACATTAGGCTGCTCTCCCTCTCCTCTCAGAATGTTTTGGACCCGATTTGTGATATCTTGTACCCTTGCACCAGGGAGGCAGCACACCATGCGGGTATACTTATCTGGCTCACAGAAAATCCTGTCTGTACCCCTGACAATGGAGTCCCCAATAACAAGGGGAGAATGTGACACCGCTGATGGGTTTGGACAGGGAGAATGTGACATAGTTCAAGTGTTTGGACAGGAGAAAATGTGATGGAGCTGAAGGGTTTGGACAGGGGAGAATTTGACAAAGCTGACTGATTTGAACAGGGGAGAAGGTGACATAGCTGAAGGATTTGGAATGGGAGATGATGACAGATCTGAAGGGTTTGGGACAGGAGATGGTGACACAACTGAAGGGTTTAGACAGGGAGAAGGTGAGGCCACGAGAGGGTTTAGACAGGGGAGGAAATTACACAGCTGAAGGTTTTGAACATGGGAAAAGGTGGCATAGCTCAAGGGTTTGGACAGGAGAAAAGGAGATGGAGCTGCAGGGTTTGGACAGGGGAGAAAATGACACAACTGAAGGGTATGGACAGTGGAGAAGATGACACCTCAAAGGTTTGGACTGAGGTAAAGGAGCACAACTTAAGGGTTTGGACAGCTGAATGTTGTGGACAGAGGAAAAGGTGACACACGTAAAGGGTATGGACAGGGGAGAAGGTAACACAGCTGAAGTGTATGGACAGGTGAGATGTTGGCATAGCTGGGTGTTTTGAAAAGGAAGGTGGTGAAACAGCTGAAGGGTATGGACAGTAGAGAAGATGACACATTTGAAAGGTTTGGACAAGGGAGAAGGTGACACACCTGAAGAGTTTGGAATGGGAGATGATAACAGATCTGAGGGGTTTGGGACAGGAGATGGTGACACAGGTGAAGGCTTTGGACATGGGAAAAGATGACATAGCTCACGGGTTTGGACAGGAGAAAAGATGATGGAGCTGCAGGGTTTGAACAGGGGAGAAGTTGACAAAGCAGACTGATTTGAATAGGGGAGAAGGTGACATAGCTGAAGGATTTGGACAGGGGAGATGTTGACACTGCTGGGTGTTTGGAAAGGGGAGGTGATGAAACAGCTGATGGGTATTGGCAGGAGAGTAAGTGACACAGCTGAAGGGTTTAGAGAAGGGAGAAAGTGACACAGTTGAAGGGTTTGGTCAGGGAAGAATGTGACCCACCTGAATGTTTGGAGAGTGAGCTGTGACACAGGTGAAGGGTATGACAGGGGAGAAGGAGCACATCTTAAGGGTTTGGACAGGGGAGAAGGTGACACATCTGAAGTGTTTGAAGCAGGATATGGTGACACAGCTGAAGGGGTTAGATAGGGAGAAGGTTACACACCTGAAGGGATTCGACAGGAGAAAATGTGATGGAGCTGAATGGTTTGGACAGGGGAGAATTTGACAAAGCTGATTGATTTGAACAGGGGTGATGATGACAGATCTGAAGTGTTTGGAACAGGAGAAAGTGACACAGCTGAAGGGTTTGGACAGGGGAAACGTGACAGAGTTGAAGGGTTTTGACGGGGAGAAGTTGACACAGCTGAAGGGTTTGGACAGAGGAGAAGGTGATACAGCTGTAGGCATTGGACAGGGGAAAATGTGACATCGCTCAAGGATTTGGACAGGAGAAAAGATGATGGAGCTGAAGGGTTTGGACAGGGGAGGAAATGACACAGCTGAAATGTAGGGAAAGGGGAGACGTTGACACAGCTGAAACGCATGGACAGTGGAGAAGATTACACATTTGAAAGGTTTGAAAGGGGAAAAGGTGTCACAGCTGAAGGTTGTGGACAGAGGAAATGGTGACACATCTAAAGGGGTTGGACCGGAGAGAAAGTGACACAGCTGAAGGGTTTGGAACAGGATATGGTGACATAGCTGAAGGTTTTATATAGGGAGAAGGTGACACAACTGAAGAGATTGGAACGTGAGATGGTGAAACATCTGAAGGGTTTATACAGGGAAAAGGTGACACAGCTGAAGGAATTGGAGAGGGGAGAAGGTATACAGCTGAAGGGTTTGGAATGGGAGATGATGACAGATCTGAAGGGTTTGGAACAGGAGATGTTGACACAGCTGAAGGGTTTAGACAGGGGAGAAGGTGACAAAGCTGACTGATATGGACAGGGGAGAAGTTGACACAGCTAAAGGGTTTGGACAGGGGAAAAGGTGACATAGCTGAAGGGTTTGGAACGAGAGTTGGTGACACAGCTGAAGGGTTTGTACTCGAGAGAAGTAGACACTTCTGAAGGATTTGCACAGGGGATAAGGTGACACAGCTAAAGTCTATGGACAGGGGATACGTTGACACAGGTGGGTCTTTGGACAGGGGAGACGGTGAAACAGCTGAAGTGTATGGACAGTGGAGAAGATGACACATCTGAAAGGTTTGGAAAGAGGGAAAGGAGCACATCTTCTGGGTTTGGACAGGGGAGAAGTTGACACAGCTGAAGTCTTTGGACAGGGAAGACGTTGACACAGGTGGGAGTTTGGAAAGGGTGGATGGTGATACAGCTGACTGATTTGAACAGGGGAGAAGGTGACATAGCTGAAGGCTTTGGACAGGGGTGAAGGTGTCAGAGCTCAAGAGTTTGGACAGGGAGAAGTTGACAAAACTGACTGATTTGAACAGGGAAGAAGGTGACATAGCTGAAGGGTTTTGACAGGAGAGAAAGTGAAACATCTGAAGGGTTTGGACAGAGGTCAAGTTGACAAAGCTCACTGGTTTGGACTGGAAAAATGTGAAGCAGCTGAAGGGTTTGGACAGAAGAGGAAATGACACAGCTGAAGAGTAGGGACAGGGGAGAAGATGAAACATTTGAAAGGTTTGGGCAGGAGAAAATGTGATGGAGCTGAAGGGTTTGGAACAGGAGTTGGTGACACAGCTGAAGGGTTTGTACACGGGAGAAGTAGACACTTCTGAAGGATTTGCACAGGGGAGAAGGTGACACAGGTGAGTTTTGAGAGGGGTGAAAGTGACTCCGCAGAAGGGTTTGGACATGGAATAAGGTGGCACAGCTAAAGTCTTTGGACAGGGAGAAGTTGACACAGCAGAAGGATTTGCAAAGGAGAGAAGGAGACACAGCTGAATGCTATGGACATGGGAGAAGGTGACACAGCTGAAGGGTTTGTAGGGGGTGAAGGTGACACTGCGTAAGCATTTGAACAGGGAAGAAGGTGGCACAGCTGAAGTGTATGGGTAGGGAAGAAGGTTAAATAGCTGAAGGGTTTGGCGAGGGGAAAAGGTGACACAGCTGAAGTGTATGACAGGGGCAAATGTCACTCAGCAAAGGGTATGGATAGGGGAGAATGTGACACAGTTGAAGTGTTTTGACAGGAAAGAAGATGACAACACTAAAGGAGATGGAAACACATCTGCAGGGTTTGGACAGAGGAGATGTTGACACAGCTGAAGTGTTGACGGGGAGAAGGTGACAATCAGAAGGGTATGGTGAGAGGCGACATTGACACAGCTGAATGCTTTGGACAGTGAAGAAGGTGACACAGCTGAAGGGTTTGGACAGGGGAGGTGATGCCACAGCTGAAGTCCATGGACAAGGGATACGTTGACACAGGTGGGTGTTTGGAAAAAGTAGACGGTGAAACAGCAATAGGTTACGGACAGTGGAGAAGGTGACACAGCTGAAGGGTTTGGATAGGGGACAAGGTGACACAGCTGAAGTGTTTGGACAGGGAGAATGTGACAAAGCTGAAGGGTTTTTTTTTTACCTGGGAGAAGGTTACACAACTGAAGGGTATGAACAGGGGAGACGTTGACACAGCTGAGGGTTTGGACTGGGGAGTTGGTGACACAGCTGAAGGGTTTGTGTAGGGGAAAATATGATACAGCTGAAGGGTATGGACGGTGGAGAAGATGACACATTTGAAAGGTTTGGAGAGGGGAGATGGTGACACAGGTAAATTGTATGGACAGGAGAGATGGTGTCACAGCTGTAGGGTTTGGACAGGGAGGAAGGTGACACAGCTGAAGAGTTTGGACAGGGGAGAACATGACACAACTGAAGGATTTGGACAGGAATGATGGTAACACGGCTCAAGGGTTTGGAAAGGGGAGGAGCTGAGACGTTGTCTCAGCCTGGTGTTTGGAAATGTGAGTCTGTGAAACAGCTGAAGGGTATGATCAGTGGGGAAGATGACACATCTCAAAGATTTGGGCAGGGAAGAAATTGATACAGCTGAAAGGTTTGGACAGGGGAGAATGTAATACAGCTGAAGGCTTTAGGTAGGGAAAATGTGATAGAGCTAAAGGGTTTGGAGAGGGGAGATGGAGACACAGCCAAAGTGTATGGACAGTAGAGATGGTGTCACTGCTGTAGGGTTTGGATATGGCGGAAGGTGACAAAGCTGAAGCGTTTGGACAGAAATTAAGGTAATACAGCTCAAGGGTTTGGACAGGGAGAATGTGACACAGCTGAAGGGTCTTTACCTGGGAGAAGGTTACACAACTGAAGGGTATGAACAGGTGAGACGTTGACACAGCTGAGGGTTTGGACCGGGGAGTTGGTGACACAGCTAAAGGGTATTGACAGGGGAGAGCTTGACACAGCTGAAGGGTTTGGACAGGGAAGAAGTTGACACAGCTGAAGGGTGTGGACAGGGAAGAAGATGATAGAGATGAAGGGTTTGGACAGGGGAGGAGCTGACACAGCTGAAGTGTATGGATAAGGGAGACGTTGACTCAGCTGGGTGTTTGGAAAGGAGAGTCGGTGAAACATCTGAAGGGTATGATCAATGGAGAAGATGACGCATCTAAAAGGTTTGGACAGGGGAGAAGGTGACAAATCTGAAGGATTTGGATAGGGGAGAAGGTTACACAGCAGAAGGGTTTGGACAGGGAAGAAGTTGACACAGCTGAAGGGTGTGGACAGGGAAGAAGATGATAGAGATGAAGGGTTTGGACAGGGGAGGAGCTGACACAGCTGAAGTGTATGGATAAGGGAGACGTTGACTCAGCTGGGTGTTTGGAAAGGAGAGTCGGTGAAACATCTGAAGGGTATGATCAATGGAGAAGATGACACATCTAAAAGGTTTGGACAGGGGAGAAGGTGACAAATCTGAAGGATTTGGATAGGGGAGAAGGTTACACAGCAGAAGGGTTTGGACAAGGGAGAAATTGAAACAGCTGAAGGGATTGGACAGGGAAGTATAAAACACAGCTGAAATGTTTGTACAAGGGAAAATGTGACAGAGCTGAAGGGTTTGTACAGGGGAGAATTTGACACAGCTAACTGGTTTGCACAGGGGAGAAGGTGACACAGCTGAAGGTTTTGGACAGAGGAAAAGGTCACACAGATGAAGGGGTTACACAGGGAAAATGTGACCCAGCTGAAGTGTCTGGTCAGGTGTAAAGGTGACAATGCTGAAGGTTTTGGACCGGGGAGAAGGTGAAACAGCTGCAGGATATGGACAGGGTGAAAGTGACACAGCTGAAGGGTTTACAGGGGAGAAGGTGACATGCTGAAGGGTTTGGACCGGGGAGTTGGTGACACAGCTTCAGGGTTTGGACAGGGGAGAAATTGACACGTCTGAAGTGTTTGGACAGGGGTGAAGGTTACACAGTGGATGGGTATGGACAGGGGAGAAGTTGACACAGCAGATGGGTGTGGACAGGGGAGACGTTGACACCACCAAAGGGTTTGGTAGTGGAGAATGTGATACAACTGAAGGTTTTGGACAAGGGCAATTTTAACACATTTCGTGTAAGGAGAGGGAAGATTGTATCATAGCTGAAGATTATGGATGTTGCGAAAATGACACTGCAGAACTGTATGCAGAGTGAGTGCATGACTCAGTTGAAGGGTATGGACAGGCATAACTACACATAGCTGAAAAATTTCCTTTTCTACCCTACCGTTTTTTGGCCAAGTGGCCATTAATTTCTGGGCTTACTAACAAGTTTGAAAGGGGCTACTTTGATTGGGGATCATTCAGCCCACTTGTCATTCCCCTTCTCCTTTTTTTCCCTTTAATCTTGTCACCTTTGGGATGTGGAAATAAGCAGGAGTGGTGAATCCACACGGTTATAGGAAGAATGGGCTAACCCAGAGTAGACAGAATCGTACCTGGATTTCTGAAGTGCAAGGCATCAGCTCGATCTGCTTTGCTGCTGTGTGCCAGATTGGAAACCAGACTTGGCAGGCAAAACAGGAATTGAACAATGAGACCCTTTCAAAGAAGAAGCTGTTTTGGGTACAGAAGGCACACATATGCATGAGAGGAAATGAAAGGCAATCATTGCTGGTGCTCCCCAGAGAGTTAAAATAAACAAAGAGGTGACTGCTGACAAATGTCAGGTCAATAAAACATTGGAAAATAATGTTGCGTCAAGAAAGAACAGAGTCTTGACAAAAAACTCTAAACAGATAAAGAAAGAGAATGAGGCTCGATTAGCAGCTAACATAAATGGGAATCTGTATAAATCGTGAAAAGATGCCAAGGTGCAGCTGATTAGGGATGGAAAATGTTGCTTTGTAAGCAACTATTATGACTGAATTACTCATTAAGTGTTTGCGTTTGCAATGATGAAAGGGTATAGCTGAGATAACAATGAAGTCACTGTTATCTTCTGGAAGGTAGGTTACGGTTTCTGGAGAATTGGATCAGTGAGCAGCAGAGAGGATCTCTGGGGTCTCCCTCCCCCCCCCACTCGACATGATCTACGGGGATCATTGCCAGAAGAGGGATCGCAGAATCATTGGGGACCCCTTCCACTCTGCACACAGCATCTTTCAGCTACTCGCGTCGGGGAAGAGATACAGAAGAATCAGAGCCAGGACCACCAGGCTGAGGAACAGCTTCTTCCCACGGGCAGTGAGAACGCTGAATGGCTGGTGAACTTCTCATACAATTCCTCTGAGAATCTACCATCATTTAACAATATTGAATTATTTTATATATGTTCTGCATATAATTCGTTCATGGATAAATGTGCGATATTTGTCCATGTGTTTTTACACCTAGGATCGAAGAAGCGATTTTGTTCAGTTGTAATTTACCATTGTATGATAATGATAAACTTGAACTATATTAGATGGTGTTTCAATATGATCTCAATGTCCTGTGAGGAAACATGCAGGTAGTATGTGAAACATGTGGCTGGGTTATTCTGGATTCTTCTCAGTCTTTTCAATTGTTCACAATCATTGGACGATGACGCAGCATCATTTTTAACATAATCTTGAGTCAGGTTGAAAATGGATAAAGAGTAAAAGATAAAGAAAATGATAAATGGGCACAAAGGAGACCATCAGTTATGAAGCTATTAACGACCTGCTGGAGAAACTCAGAAGGCCATGAATAGTCGGACAATATTTCGGGTCGGGACCCCTTCATCAACACCACAATGGGAAGAGGAGATTTCAACTATGTCAAGGTGTGGAAGATACTGGGGAAGGGGCTAAGAGAAGGAGCAGTGTTAGATCTACTGTTGGCAAATGGGATGGGTCAAGTGACGGAGGTTAGTGTTGGCGAGCACTTCGGGTCCAGTGATCATACCATCAGCTTCAATGTCATTATGGAAAGAGAGAAATCAGGGCCAAGGATTGAAGTTTTTGATTGGGGAAAAGCTAGATTTGAGGAGATGCGAAAGGACTTGCAGGGTGTGCATTGGGAAAATTTGTTTTATGGGCAGGATGTAGTAGAGAGATGGAAGTCTTTTAAAGATCAGATTTTGAGAGTGCAAAAGGTTAAAAGGAGGGGCAAAAGGTTTGAGAGAGCCGTGGTTTTCAAGGAATATTGGAAACTTGGTTCGAAGAAAAAGGGAGGCGTACATTAGATATAAGAAGCATGGAGTTAAGGAGATGTTTGAAAGATACATTGAATGTAAGAGGAATCTTAAGAGAGGAATTAGGAAAGCTAAAAGAAGGTACGAGAAAACTATGGCAAGCAGGGTGAAAACTAATCCAAAAGAGTTCTACAAATATGTTAATGGTAAGAGGAAAGCTAGAGACAAAATTGGTCCCTTAGAAAATCAGAGCGGAAAACTGTGTGTGGAGCCTAGAGAAATGGGGGAGATATTGAACAGTTTCTTTTCTTCGGTATTCACTAAGGAGAAGGATATTGGGAGAT
Source organism: Narcine bancroftii (assembly GCF_036971445.1). Lineage (NCBI taxonomy): Eukaryota > Metazoa > Chordata > Chondrichthyes > Torpediniformes > Narcinidae > Narcine > Narcine bancroftii. The sequence goes on along the minus strand of NC_091480.1, from coordinate 43,250,884 downwards.
GTGAGATAAAAAAAGCAAATTGGGTAAATATGGGGAATATAGAGATTACAAAAGGTGTAGTTTTAAGGCTTTTGAAGAATATAAAGGTGGATAAGTCTCCGGGACCAGACGGGATCTTCCCCAGGTCATTGAGAGAAGTGAAGGAGGAAATAGCAGAGGCTCTGGCGGTAATTTTCCAAATGTCATTAGATATGGGGATAGTGCCGGAGGATTGGCGCATTGCGCATGTGGTTCCGTTATTTAAAAAGGGTTCAAGGAGGAAGCCTGGCAACTATCGGCCTGTAAGTTTGACGTCTGTGGTAGGTAAATTAATGGAGAAAATTCTTAAAGATAGTACTTATAAACATCTGGATAGACAGGGTCTGATCAGGAGTACTCAACATGGATTTGTGGGAGGAAGGTCATGTTTGACCAATCTGATTGAATTTTTTGAAGAGGTGACTAGGATTGTGGATGAGGGTAGCGCAGTGGATGTTGTCTATACGGACTTCAGTAAGGCCTTCGATAAGGTACCACATGGAAGGTTAGTTAGGAAGGTGCAGTCTTTAGGTATAAATTTTAAGATAGTCAAATGGATTGAACATTGGCTGAAAGTGAGAGGCCAGAGAGTGGTAGTGGATAATTGTCTGTCAGGTTGGAAGCCGGTGACCAGTGGTGTGCCTCAAGGATCTGTATTGGGCCCATTGTTGTTCGTTATATACATTAATGATCTAGATGATGGGTTGGTGAATTGGATTAGTAAATATGCAGACAATACTAAGATAGGTGGAATAGTGGATAATGAAGAAGGTTTTCAAGGATTGCAGAGGGATTTGGGCTGCTTATAAAAATGGGCTGAAAAATGGCAGATGGAATTTAATGCTGATAAGTGTGAGGTGCTTCATTTTGGTAAGAAGAATCAGAATAGGACATACGTGGTAAATGGGAGAGCATTGAGGAATACAGAAGAGCAGAAAGATTTAGGAGTAACGGTACATCGTTCCCTGAAGGTAGAAACTCACGTGAATAGGGTGGTGAAGAAGGCTTTTAGTATGCTGGCCTTTATCAATCATTGCATGGAATATAGGAGTTGGGAGGTGATGTTGAGATTGTATAAGACATTGGTGCGGCCTAATTTGGAGTTCTGTGTGCAGTTCTGGTCACCTAATTATAGGAAGGATATAAACAGAGTGGAGAGAGTGCAGCGAAGGTTTACCAGAATGTTATCTGGGTTTAAGCATCTAGAGTATAGAGAGAGAGATTGGACAGATTAGGTCTTTATTCTTTGGAGCGTAGAAGGTTGAGAGGGGATTTGATAGAAGTATTTAAGATTATGAAAGGGATAGACAGAGTGGATGTGGATAGACTATTTACGTTAAGAGGAGGAAAGATTAAAACAAGAGGACATGAGTTAAGAATTAAGGGGCAGAGGTTTAGAGGTAACATGAGGGGGAACTTCTTTACTCAGAGAGTGGTAGCCGTGTGGAATGATCTTCCGGGAGAAATAGTGGCGGCGGAGTCAATTGTATTATTTAAGAAAAGGTTGGACAGGTATATGGATGAGAAGAAGATGGAGGGTTATGGGCATTGTGCAGGGAGGTGGGACTAGAAAGGGGTGTTTGGTTCGGTGCGGACTAGAAGGGCCTAATGGCCTGTTTCCGTGCTGTAATTGTTATGTTATGTTATATATATGTTATGTTAATTTGACAGAAGGTAGGAGAGTTGGAAAGGCAGGTAGAGGGGGAGGAAGAAGGATAGAGTGGAAAGCAGAAGAGAGGAGTAAGTAAAGAAGAGGTGGTGCCAGGTCGATGTGGGGGTTATCTAACGCTAGGAAAATCCGTGTTTATGCCATTTAAGGCTGCCCAGGAGGAACGTGGTATGTTTTTCCTCCAATGGATGATGTAGAGGACAGACGTATTCCCAAGTGAGTATGTCTGTCAGCTCAGGACCCTAATATCTGCAGTTTTTGTTTCTCAAGTGACAAAGGCTGTCTCAACGTCAGTCTTTTGGCCTCTGTGGAAGATCGAAGTGGTGTCCGTAATCAGCAAATGCAGTTGTGCAGCACATCCAATTGGAGGACGTTCACGCGTGGATAATTTTTTTAAATTTTAAATTTAGACATTTAGCATGGTAACAGGCTCTTTTGGGCCATGAGCCTGTGCTGTCCAATTACATTCAATTAACCCACAGCCCCCGGTACGTCTTGGATGGTGGGAGGAAACTGGAGCCCCCTGGGAAAACCCACTCATGCATGAGGAGAATGACTTAGTCAACACGGGATTCGAACCCCAGACCCGATCGCTGGTGCTGTAACTGCTGTGTTAACTGTGCCACCCCAATAATGATACCAATAAACCTGCAACATCAAAGGCTAATGGTAAGGAAGAATGTCATGGACAGCAGGCTCCGGAGAATGGGCAGTAAGAAGAGTGAAGTCATGAACTTCGGGGGAAAGAATGAGGAATAGGAATTGGAGAAATGATACAGAGATGGGAGGCACGGTTGGCGTGGTGCTTAGTGTAACAATGTTACTGGATCAGGGATCGAATCTCACGCTATCTGTAAGGAGTTTGTACGTTCTCCCTGTGCCCATGTGGGCTTTCTCTAGGAACTTCACTTTCCTCCCACCTCTTGAAACGTACCGGAGGTGTTGATTAATTGGGAGTGATTGGGCGCCACGGCCTCGTGGGCCGATAGGGCCTGTTACCGTACTGGAGGTCTAAAACAAAAGAAGCAACAAGAGTGTGTGTGTACAAATATATTTATTTAAAGGCAGGCCTAAACTAAGCTGGGTGCAGTGAGAGACAACTGGGAAACTGGGACAGACAGGCAGTATCAGAGAGAGTCCAGACACCCTCCAGTACCATCAAGAAAGAGGTACAGGATCATTGAAATCAACTCATGGGCTGAAATGACTGTATGTCTAAATGTAATTAAAGTTAAATTGAATTTAAATTTAAAATTTAAAAATTTAAATACTGCCAGGCTGGGAATAGAATAGCTTCTTCCTGTAGGCTGTGAGAGTGATAATGATAGAGAGAGAGAGAGAGAGAGAGAGAGAGAGAGAGAGAGTTTGTGTGTGTGTGTGTGTGTGTGTGTGTGTGTGTGTGTGTGTGTGTGTGAACTGTGGTCTGGTGAAACGCTGTTTTGTCTGGTTGTGTATATATAGTCAGATGATAATGAACTTTAACCTAGCAGGTTGGGCAGGATGATCTTTCCAACAGCAGTCATCCAACACACTTGCAACAGCCTGCAGGGACTGGTAGGTCTGACTTAAAACCCCTGGTGTTGCATTGACATGAAGGCTCCTGGATGGCCAGAGAAGGATGGACTGCCTAAAAGACCCTGAATTGCCTCTGGATCCAAGTCAATAGGTCAAGAGCCAATCCCCTGTTGACTGTAATCATTCTCCTCGTGCCTGAGTGGGTTTTCCCAGGGGGCTCCGGTTTCCTCCCACCATCCAAGACGTATCGGGGGCTGTAGGTTAATTGAATGTAATTGGGCAGCACGGGCTCATGGGCCAAAAGAGCCTGTTACCATGCTGAATGTCTAAATTTAAAATTTAAAAAAAATATCCACGCGTGAGTGACCTGAGACTGTGGCAACAGCAATGGTCAGACTATTCAGCCCATTCATTTTACCCATGGCTCAAGGATTCCATGAGCTCTTACTGGAGGCAACCTGTGGGGATTGAAATATCCCCATTATGAGGAGAGGCAATATGACTTGATAACAGTGTGTAACGATGGGCCCAGGCCCAAAATGGTGATTACATTTTACCTTGCACGGATGCTGCGTGACCACCTAAGTTTCTCCATTTGTGTATTGCATTTGACTTTCTTGTTTAACATGGAAGTGAATGATTCACTCTGCTGTGTTTACTATGTTCACACATTTTAAATATTAACATTCAACAATGCAATCGATTACTGGGACATTGTTCACAGAAAAACCTTCCAGAATTTTATAAAAAAAAGACACCCAATGAAACTGTAGAAGGAGAGTTAAGACTGAAAACGAATGTATTTGCAAGGATTGATTTGTTTGACATAATGTAGCAAGGGTGGAAAATCAATATCTGTAAATTCAATGATAAGTTTGCAGTTTACTTTTCGATGAAAGAAATTTGCTGCAGTAATCTAATAATCTAGCCAGGAGCGCAATAATTCTCCTGATGTTGAGTTTCATGTTCTAGAAGAATCTTGCAGCTGTTATGGTACAAGGGGATATCTGTGAGAATTATATTAAAAATTTAAGAACAGCTTGCAGGCAGCTAGTCAAGATTTACTAAGAAAACAGTTTTGTTTTGAAGAGTTTAAAATACAAGCTTAGAATCAATGGGAATGATCCATTGAAGTCGTCAGCTTTGCATGGGAGTGTTATCACTAAACAGGCACCAGTCTCATGGTAGCAGTCTGGACATTATAAATTTTATAAATTTAAACATACAGCATGGTAACAGGCCCTTTCGGTCCACAAGGCCATGCCACCCAATTACACCTAATTAACCTACAGTATGTAACAGTATGTTTTGAAGGATGGGAGGAAACTGCAGCACTCGGAGGAAACCACACAGACAAGGGGAGAATGTACAAGCTCCTTCCAGACAGTGCCGGATTTGAACCCCTGTCATTGGCGCTGTGCTAACTGCTGTACTAAATGGGCTGGCCCATGTGCGCACACAGCCACACAGCTGTTCACCCTGACATGTTTGACTGCAGGTGTTAGGGCGGAATGGTTGGTGTAGCAGTTAGCGTAATACCTTTAGAGTGCCAGCGATCAGGACCAGAGTTCAAATCCCATGCTGTCTAAAGGAGCTTGTATGGTTCTCCTCATGTCCGCGTGGGTTTTCCCTGGGGGTTCCAGTTTTCAACCACCGTTCAAAACCTACCGGGGATGTGTGTTAATTGTGTGTAAATGGACAGCATGGACTCTTGGGCCAAAATGATCTGTTACTGTGCTGTATGTCTAAAATTTAAATGAGTGAGAAGGTGCAAGTTTGTGTGTGTGTGTAAAAGTGTACACGTGCTCATGCCTGTATATGTGTGTGTGTGTGTGTGTGTGTGTGTGTTGGGAATAGCAGGGACAGACTGAGTGGAGCTGAGGGAGATCTTGGAGTGATAGGTAGAGGAAGCTGAGTGTGGTGTTGTGGTGGAACAGAAACTGTTGCAGTTGAAACCATGTCTTTGGCAGACTGTCACTGACCCCAAAACATTGAAGTCTATTAGAAATGAAAAGAACAAATGCTCAGTGTGCCAATCTGCATCTGGCAGGGTACACATTGGGCTACATGAAACAGTTCAGCGTAAGTTCCTGTGTCACTTCAGTAACCTCATGTATACATTAACTCTGCAATATGATGGTACCTCTCTGTTGCAAAGTAACAGGAACAGAGAGCTTACAGCCTGCTAATAATGATGTGCTGGTAGATATTTACTTTTCAGTTATTGATGTCTTTTGATAGAAGATGCCTGGGAGGTAGTCTTTGGAATTGACTATCAGTAACAAATGACAAATGCAAGATGCAACCAGCAAATCAAGTCAAAATCTACATTGCAAAAATAGGACGGGCATTGTAAGCTCCTTGCTGTTTCATGTGTGCGGTTCATTTTTAATTAACCTCCCAATTGCCAGAGCTCAGTAGGGAGGAGCAGCTCAGCCTTTACTCATGTTCTATTAGGAATTGAAGTTGTGTTTTCAATGTTTTTTAGACATACAATGTGGTAACAGGCCCTTCTGGCCCATGAGGCCATGGCACCCAAATTCTCCAATTAACCCAGAGCCCCAGTATGTTCTGAAGGGTGGGAGGAAACTAGAGCACCTGAAGGAAACCCACGCAGACATGGGGACAGCACACAGCCTCCTTACAGACAGGGCAGGATACAAACTTGGGTCAGTGGCACTGTGATGGTGTTACACTAACTGTGCCACCCACCATCTGCCACAGTGAGCATTTTAAGTTCTGGGGCAGGAAGACCAAATATTCCATCACAAGGACAGAACATATATCTTGTCCACTGAGTATCAATCATTCTCAATATTCTACCCTACTCAGGGCGGTGCGCTCAGCTCGGTCTTTTCATGCTACTGACCCACGACTGTATCGCCAGATCCAGCTCCAACAGTGTCATCGAGTTTACAGATGACACAGCAGTTGTCGGCCTCATCAGCAATAACGATGAGTCGCACTGCGGAGAAGAGGTGGAAAACCTCATAAAATGGTGCGAGAATAACAACCTGAGTCTCAACATGGACAAGATGAAGGAGATGATTGTGGATTTCAGGAGGATCAGGAACGATCACCCTCCACTACACATCAATAGCTCAGTAGGGAGAGAGTACCAAGTTCTTCAGAGCGCACTTAAGTAGTGACCTATCCTGCACACACTATTCATCACTTCACTATTCATGCAGCAACTGCACTTCGTGAGATCTGATCATCATCCTGTCAACTTTCTACAGTAGCTCTTTCGAGAGTGTCCAGGCTGTAGTTGCTGTAAAGCATCAGATAGAAGGTGAATTCACAGGCCCATAAGAGCGGCAGAGAGGATCATTGGAGCCTCCCTCTCCCACCATTGATGTGATCTACTGGGATTATTGTTGGAAGAGAGTTCGCAAAATCATTGAGGACCCCTATCACCCACAAGCAGCATCTTCCAACTACTCCCATCAGAAAAGAGTTTCAGGAGTATCAGAGCCAGAACCACCAAGCTGAGAAATAGCTTCTTCCCACAGGCAGTGAGTCTGCTGAATGATTGATGAACTGCTCACACTAACCTTCCCAGATTCTACTATTTATTAAACAATATTTTATTTACTGCATATTTATTGTTTGTCTGAATGCGTGTTAGGTCTGTATGTATGTTTGCATGCTTTGCATCAAGGATTGGTGGATAATGAACTTGAAATCTTACTCTCCCTCCTCTATCCCTTCTCCTTTGACATTCCCTTAGTTTAATGCACTCTCTCATTGTCTCCTCAAATCGTTTAACATCCTCTCCATCTTAATCTCTGCACACTGTAATATCTTTCCTGCTCACTCCCCTCTCTCTTTGATCTTAACTATTGGAATTGATTGTTAGATGGTTTAAAATGGGCAACCATATAACCATATAACAATTACAGCACATAAACAGGTCAGTTCGGCCATTCAAGTCCATGCCGAACATCTTTTCCCATCTAGTCCCAATGACCTGCACCCACCCCATAACCTTCCACACCTCTCTCCTCCATAAACCTATCCAACTTTTCCTTAAATATTAAAATCGAGCCCACATCTACCACTTTGGCCGGAAGCTCCCACCACACTCCCACATGTCCCTTATACTTTTCCCCCTTCAATCTCCATCCATGTCCTCTTGTTTAAATCTCCCCACCCTCAATCGAAAAAGGCTATCCACATTGACTCTATCTGTCGCCCTTATAATTTTAAATACCTCTGTCAAATTATCCCTCAATCTTCTATGATCCAGGGAATAAAGTCCTGTGTGTGTGTGTGTAAAAGTGTACACGTGCACATGCCTGTATGTGTGTGTTTAATCTTTCCCTGTAACTCAAACCCTGAGTTAAATCTCCTCTGCACTCTCTCCATTTTTTGAGATCCTGCCTATAATTCAGCGACCAAAACTGCACACAATATTCCAAATTTGACCTTAGCAATATCTTATACAACTTCAACCTGACTTCCCAACCATTACACTCAATTCTTTGATTTATGAAGGCCAACATACCAAAAGATTTCTTCACCACATGTGACTCAACTTTCAGGGAATTATGTACCAGAATTCCTAAATCCCTTTGTTCTATTCCACTCCCCAATTTAATGTGCATGACCTTTATTGATTTGTTCCAACCAAAATGTAGCACCTCCACTTATCAGTATTAAACTCCATCTGCCATTCTTCACCCCACTCTTTTAACTGGCCTATACCCCACTGCAAACTTTGAAAACTTTCCTTGCTAACCACACCACCACTAATATTGGTATCATCTGCATACATATTAATCCGATTTACCGCCTTATCATCTAGATCATTAATATTTATGACAAACAACAATTGATCTAGTACCGATCCCTGAGGCACTCCACTAGTCACCAGCCTCCAATATGACAAACAATTTTCCACCACTACTCTCTGGCTTCTCCCATCCAAACATTGTTGAATCCATTTCACTTCTTCAACATTAATACCTAATGATTGAACTTTCCTCTTACACAAAACCTTGTCAAATGCCTTATAGACAACATCTACAGCCTTCCCTTCATCAACCTTCTTTGTAATCTCCTCCAAAAAATTTTATAAGATTTGTTAAACATGACCTACCACATACAAAACCACACTGACTACCCCTAATCAGTCCCAGGTTATTCAAATAATTGTATATTCCATCTCTATGAACACTTTCCATTAATTTACCTACCACCGACGTAAGACTCACAGGCCTTTCATTACCCAGTTTTGGAGTTTTTTTTAAAAAGTGGAACAACATGAGCTACCCTCCAATCCTCTGGCACCTCCCTCATGGCTAATGACATTTTACATATTTCAGTCAGAGCCCCCACTATTTCTTCACTAACCTCCCTCATGGTCCTAAAGAATATCTTGTCAGGACCTGGAGATTTATCTACCTTTACTCTCTAAAATAGCCAGTACTACCTCCTCATTAATCTGTACACTTTCCATGACCTCACTACTAACTTTTCTTACTTCTCCTGACTCAATATTCCTTTCCTTAGTGAATACTGAAGAAAATAAATCATTTAAAATTTCCCCCATCTCCTCTGACTCCTCACATAGCTGACATCTCTGTTCCTCTAATGGTAAAAGGGATAAGAATGTGGCGAAAGTAAATCTGAAGGCCTTGTGTCTCAATGCAAGCATTCTTAATAAAATGGATGACTTGAATGTGGAGATAGCTATTAATGACTATGATATAGTTGGGATCACAGAGACATGGCTTCAGGGGGACTGTGACTGGGAGCTCAACATTCAAGGTTACTCATCATTCAGGAGGGATAGAGGGCATGGAAAAGGAGGTGGAATAGTATTGTTAGTTAGGGAAGAGGTGAATGTGATAGAAAAGAAGTACATTAGCTTAGAGGATGTGGAATCGATGTGGGTAGAGCTGCAAAACACAAAGGGGCAGAAGACACTAGTGGGTGTTGTGTACAGGCCACCTAACAGTAGCAGTGAGGTTAGGGATGGTATTAGGCAGGAAATTGGAAATGCATGCAACAAAGGGACAGTAGTTATAATGGGTGACTTTAATCTACATGTAGATTGGGTGAACCAAATTGGTAAGGAGGAAGAGGATTTCTTAGAATGTATATCGCCTCAAACTGTGCATCTTGGCGCCTCACAGTTTGGCAGGTAGCAACCTTCTTTGAAGAAGACCGCAGAGCCCACCTCACTAACAAAAGGCAAAGGAGGAAAAACCCAACACCCAACCCCAACCAACCAATTTTCCCCTGCAACCGCTGCAACCGTGTCTGCCTGTCCCGCATCGGACTTGTCAGCCACAAACGAGCCTGCAGCTGACGTGGACATTTACCCCCTCCATAAATCTTCGTCCGCGAAGCCAAGCCAAAGAAGAAGAAAGAATGCGGGATTGTTTTCTAATTCAACTTGTCGAGGAACCAACGAGGGAACAGGCCATTCTAGACTGGGGATTGAGTAATGGGGAAGGGTTAATTAACAATCTTGTTGTGAGGAACCCTTTGGGCATGAGTGACCACAATATGGTGGAATTCTTCATTAGGATGGAATATGACAGACTTGATTCAGATACAAAGATTCTGAACTTGAATGCGATGAGATGTTTATAATATATATCAATGACTTAGATGTGGGAATAGATAGCATTATCTAAAAATTTGCAGACGTCACGAAGTTGGCTGTGTCGAGGACAGAGTTATTTGGACAAGTTAGGCGAGTGGGCCAAGACATGGCAGATCCAATATAATGTGGATAAACGCGAGGATATCCACTTTGGAGGTAAGAATGGGAAAGAGGATTATTATCTAAATGGTGTCTGTTTAGGAAAAGTGGAGATGCAGCGAGACTTGGATGTTGCTGTGCATTGAAAGTGGGCGTGCAGGTGCAGCAAGCGTGGAGGGGGGGCGAATGGTATGTTAGCGTTCATAGCGAGAGGATTTGAGTTGGCGTTCATAGCGAGAGGATTTGAGTTGGCGTTCATAGCGAGAGGATTTGAGTCCACGAGTAGGGAGATCCTGCTACAGCTGTACAGGGCATTGGTGAGACCACATCTGGAGGACTGTGTGTAGCTTTGGTCACCTTATCTGAGGAAGGATATCCTTGCCTTGGAGGGTGTGCAGAGAAGGCTCACTAGGCTGATACCAGGGATGGAGGGACTCGCATATGAAGAAAGGTTGGATAGACTAGGCTTGTATCTCTGGAATTTAGAAGATTGAGGGGGATCTTATAAAAACATATAAAATTCTTAAGGGTTTAGACAGACTAGATGCAGGTAGGGTGTTTCCAATGCTGGGAAAAACCAGAACCAGGGGTCAGATTTTAAGGATAAGGGGGAAGTTTTTAAAGACTGAGATGAGGAAAGATTTCTTCTCACAGAGGGTGGTGGATCTGTGGAATTCTTTGCCACAGGAAGTAGTTAAGGCCGGTTCCTTATCAATATTTAAGAGTAGGTTAGATTTGGCCCTCGTGGCTATGGGGAAAAGGTAGGAACCGGGTACTGTTCAGCCATGATCATATTGAATCGCAGTGTTGGCTTGAAGGACCAAATGGCCTACTCCTGCACCTATTTTTCCATGTTTCTATGTTTCTAAGTTTCACTGATGGCTACAATATCATATTTCCATGAGTCAATCCATGCTCTAAGCTCATCCACCTGACTTACCATGATCCTTGCATTGAAATATATACATTTGAGAGAATATCCCCCACATTCACTCCTTTGATTACCATCTACTTTTACTACTCCCTCTCCTTCACTAATTTTAATATTCTGGTTGTCCTTCTACCCTAATCTCCGTACTCTCATTCTAATTCCCATCCCCCTGCCTAACTAGTGTAAACCCTCCCCAATAGATCTAGCAAATTTGCCCAACAGGATATTGGTCCCCCTCCAGTTCAGGTACAGAACTTCCTCAGAAGAGATCCCAATGATCCACCAATCTGAACCCCTGTTCCCTGCCATTCATTCATCTTCCATATCTTCCTATTCCTACCCTCTCTAGCACATGACACAGGCAGCAATCCCATGATTACTCCCCTTCTTTGTCTTCTTTGGCTTGACTTTGCGGACGAAGATTTAAGGAGGGGGTAAAAGTCCACATCAGCTGCAGGCTCGTTTGTGGCTGACAAGTCCGATGCGGGACAGGCAGACACGGTTGCAGCAGCTGCAGGGGAAAATTGGTTGGTTGGGGTTGGGTGTTGGGTTTTTCCTCCTTTGCCATTTGTCAGTGAGGTGGGCTCTGCGGTCTTCTTCAAAGGAGGTTGCTGCCCGCCAAACTGTGAGGCGCCAAGATGCACGGTTTGAGGCGATATCAGCCCACTGGCGGTGGTCAATGTGGCAGGCACCAAGAGATTTCTTTAGGCAGTCCTTGTACCTTTTCTTTGGTGCACCTCTGTCACGGTGGCCAGTGGAGAGCTCGCCATATAACACGATCTTGGGAAGGCGATGGTCCTCCATTCTGGAGACGTGACCCATCCAGCGCAGCTGGATCTTCAGCAGCGTGGACTCGATGCTGTCGACCTCTGCCATCTCGAGTACTTCGACGTTAGGGATGAAAGCGCTCCAATGGATGTTGAGGATGGAGTGGAGACAACGCTGGTGGAAGCGTTCTAGGAGCCGTAGGTGATGCCGGTAGAGGACCCATGATTCGGAGCCGAACAGGAGTGTGGGTATGACAACGGCTCTGTATACGCTTAACCTTGTGAGGTTTTTCAGTTGGTTGTTTTTCCAGACTCTTTTGTGTAGTCTTCCAAAGGCACTATTTGCCTTGGCGAGTCTGTTGTCTATCTCATTGTCGATCCTTGCATCTGATGAAATGGTGCAGCCGAGATAGGTAAACTGGTTGACCGTTTTGAGTTTTGTGTGCCCGATGGAGGTGTGGGGTGGCTGGTAGTCATGGTGGGGAGCTGGCTGATGGAGGACCTCAGTTTTCTTCAGGCTGACTTCCAGGCCAAAGATTTTGGCAGTTTCCGCAAAGCAGGACGTCAAGCGCTGAAGAGCTGGCTCTGAATGGGCAACTAAAGCGGCATCGTCTGCAAAGAGTAGTTCACGGACAAGTTTCTCTTGTGTCTTGGTGTGAGCTTGCAGGCGCCTCAGATTGAAGAGACTGCCATCCGTGCGGTACCGGATGTAAACAGCATCTTCATTGTTGAGGTCTTTCATGGCTTGGTTCAGCATCATGCTGAAGAAGATTGAAAAGAGGGTTGGTGCGAGAACACAGCCTTGCTTCATGCCATTGTTAATGGAGAAGGGTTCAGAGAGCTCATTGCTGTATCTGACCCGACCTTGTTGGTTTTCGTGCAGTTGGATAATCATGTTGAGGAACTTTGGGGGGCATCCGATGCGCTCTAGTATTTGCCAAAGCCCTTTCCTGCTCACGGTATCGAAGGCTTTGGTGAGGTCAACAAAGGTGATGTAGAGTCCTTTGTTTTGTTCTCTGCACTTTTCTTGGAGCTGTCTGAGGGCAAAGACCATGTCAGTAGTTCCTCTGTTTGCGCGAAAGCCGCACTGTGATTCTGGGAGAATATTCTCGGCGACACTAGGTATTATTCTATTTAGGAGAATCCTAGCGAAGATTTTGCCTGCAATGGAGAGCAGTGTGATTCCCCTGTAGTTTGAGCAGTCTGATTTCTCGCCTTTGTTTTTGTACAGGGTGATCACGAAGGTCCTGAGGCAGTTTTCCTTGGTCCCAACAAAGCTTGAAAAACTCATGCAGTTTGGCATGCAGAGTTTTGCCGCCAGCCTTCCAGACCTCTGGGGGGGGATTCCATCCATACCTGCTGCTTTGCCACTTTTCAGTTGTTCGATTGCCTTATATGTCTCATCCTGGGTGAGGACCTCATCCAGCTCTAGCCTTAGGGGCTGTTGAGGGAGCTGGAGCAGGGCGGAATCTTGGACTGAGTGGTTGGCACTGAAAAGAGATTGGAAGTGTTCTGACCATCGGTTGAGGATGGAGATCTTGTCGCTGAGGAGGACTTTGCCGTCTGAGCTGCGCAGCGGGCTTTGGACTTGGGGTAAGGGGCCGTACACAGCCTTTAGAGCCTCGTAGAAACCCCTGAAGTCGCCAATGTCCGCGCTGAGCTGGGTTTGTTTGGCGAGGCTAGTCCACCACTCATTTTGGATCTCCCGGAGTTTGCGCTGAAGATGGCTGCATGCGCGACGGAAGGCTTGTTTCTTCTCTGGACAGGACGGCTTTGTACGGTGAGCCTGGTGGGCAGCTCGCTTCTTTGCCAGCAGCTCCTGGATTTCCTGGCTGTTTTTGTCGAACCAGTCCTTGTTTTTCCTGGAGGAGAAGCCCAGTACCTCTTCAGTGGATTGCAGTATGGTAGTCTTCAACTGATCCCAGAGGGTTTCAGGGGACGGGTCCGTGAGGCGGGTTGTATCGTCGAGCTTTGCTTTGAGGTTTGCCTGGAAGTTTCCTCTCGCTTCGTCTGACTGCAGGTTTCCAACATTGAACCTCTTTCTGGGGGCTTTACTGTTCCTGGGCTTTGGCTTGAAGTGAAGGTTGAGCTTGCAGCGAACCAGCCGGTGGTCAGTGTGGCATTCCGCGCTGGGCATGACCCTGGGGTGGAGCACATCTCGTTTGTCACTTTCTCGCACCAGGATGTAGTCCAGGAGGTGCCAGTGTTTGGATCGGGGATGCATCCAGGTAGTCTTAAGGCTGTCCCTCTGCTGAAAAATGGTGTTTGTAATGACAAGCCGTTGTTCTGCGCAGAGCTCCAACAGGAGGCGCCCATTGTCGTTGCACTTGCCGACGCCATGCTTGCCCAGGATTCCTGGCCAGGTTTCTGAGTCTTTGCCGACGCGAGCGTTGAAGTCGCCAAGGATGACAACCTTGTCTGGATGAGGTTGCGCAGGTCAGTGTAGAACTTGTCCTTTTCTGCTGGTTCCGCCTGGAGGGTTGGAGCATAGACACTGATGAGGGTGATGCAACGCTTGTTTTGAAGGGGGAGTCGCATGGACATGATTCGGTCCGAGTGGCCTGTCGGAAGTTTTTCGAGTTTGGAGGCAATGAAGTTCTTGACCATGAAGCCTAGACCAGATAGGCGTCGTTCATCCGAAGGCTTGCCAGACCAGTAGAGTGTGTAGTCCGCGCCGCGTTCTTGGAGGCTGCCTCCATCTGCCAGGTGGACTTCACTGAGAGCGGCTATGTCGATGTCAAGTCTGAGGAGTTCATGTGCAATGAGGGCAGACCGATGTTCAGGTTGGTGGCTGTCAGCCTTGTCTAGCATGGTTCTGATGTTCCAGCATGCTAGCTTGAGTTTGTGAGCATCTTTTGAGGGGGAGGACGTGGAGGGGGAGGACGTGGAGGGGGAGGATGTGGAGGGGGAGGACGTGGACTTGTCCTCGGGCCTGCGCAAAGGAGCTTTTAGGTGGAGTGCAGTGCGCGCAGTACTGGCCCCACCCTTTACACCCATGGTTCGTGTGCCGTGGCCAAGCAACCTGCTATTTAACTTCATCCCTAGCTCCCTATATTCTTCCTTCAAGACCTCATTCCCACTTTTATCTATGTCAGTGGTCCGCATGTGGACCATGACATCTGGTGACTTGCCCTCCCCCTCCAGATTGCTGTGTATTTGATCAGAGACATCCCTGACCCTAGCCTCTGGGAGGAAACATACCATCCAGGAGCCTAGATCTCAATCCGCATCTACTCATCTAACCAATCACTATCATTCTCCTCTTCTGCCCCCTCACTTCTGAGTTGGGGGGCCAGTTTCTGCACCGTGTAACACAACTGATTGCACTCAGAGACAAGTGAGGAGTTTAAACATGCTTTTAATAGCTTACAATCAATGGCCAGTAGATACAATAGACCTCAGGTGAATCTGAGGTAAGGTGGGTGTGGTGATATGTTTCCCCCATTGTATATTGTTATTGATGGCTACTGTATATATGGAGCTGGCCCGTCCATTGATGATTCATACCCTTTGACTCCTTCCCCGTGGTCCTGGGCCATAAAGGTCGAGGCACCTTTCCCTTCCCTCCATTCCTATACATGGATCCGGGCCGGCAAGGTTCTTCTGTACATTAAAGCCTATCGTTCCCTCAGCCTAGTCTTGGTGGTTACTGGTAGTGCCCTACAATTTAATATACAGAAATCATCTCTCCGGCAATGGAGAAGTTGCTGCGCCCCGATCGGTTCCAAGTGGACCCCCAATCTCCAGGAGCATCTGAACAGTACGAGCAGTGGATCAGCTGCTTTAGCAACTTCCTCGAGGCCGCTGCTGACGTGGTCGACTCTGATGAGAAGCTCAAAGTTCTGCAAGCGAGAATTGGCCAACAAGCTTTCTAAGCCATCAGGAGCAGTGCAACTTACGCTGAGGAGATGCCTGAGCCTCAGGCCCTCTACAAACCAAAGGTCAACAACGTGCACTCATGTTACACCCTGCCTTCCCAAAAAGAGCAGCCTGGTGAGTCGGCTGAAGAGTTCATTCGTGCCCTGCTTGTACTGGGGAGACTATAGGGGTAGTTCCATGGCTCCTGTACCAGTGGCCCAGTGTGTCGAAGACCTGGTCCTGGATGCCTGTGTGTCAGGGTTGAGTTCTGACTACATCAGGCAGCGCTTGCTCGAGGAAGACCAGTCGCCACTGAAGTGGGCCATACTGCTGTTAAGTATTCAAGACTTGGCCCAGCACCACGTGGAATCGATTGCGGGCAAAGGTGGGCTCTCCATGTGCGTGCCAAAAATGCCACCATCTTGGGAGATGGCCTTGGGGATGGCCGACCTGACCATGGCAGCAGTAACAATCGAGCATCAGAAATGCTATTTCTGCGGGCAGACGAAATATCCATGACAACTCTGCCCCGCGAGGGGTGTTAGATGCTCTGGCTGCGGAAAGGGGGGACATTATTTGCGGGTATGTAAGTCAAGAACTTCCCCACGAAGCAGTGCAACGTGTACAACTGATGAGCGAGCCCTGTCTACACTTCTGTTGCCGACCGCGTGCACGGTGAGAGGAGTGTGATCTTACCTGCTGCCGCCCTCGTCCTTTGCATGGACTGCGCAGTCGCAGCCTGCTTCGCTGACATCACTCCCACCTTCTTCCTCGACCACGGCAGCCATGACGCTGTGGTCAACATGGAGGCCGCCATCTTGTGCATCGGGCCTCCCCGCCACCGCCGAAGACGAGGATCCGATCCTTGCAGGTCAGCCCTAACCCGATCGCCCACTCCATGGACATAAGATGAACTGTCTCTTCGATAGTGGCAGTACGGAGATCTTCATCCATCCTGACGTGGTCCGCAGGCTCTCGCTTCCAGTCTGGCCAATGAACAGCTCCATGTCATTGGAAGCTAAAGACCATCAGACTGATATTAGTGGGTACTGTGTGGGGTCTCTGACGGTGGAGGAGGAACGTTATGATAACATGGTCCAGCAGGCTTGACTTCCAGAGTCAGTTTAGGAGTGTGACGATGGCATTCAGAGGCCATCAACCGCCCATCTCAGTAAGCAACCCACAACTCGCGGACCCCTCCGCCTGCCCCCAGCCCCCAGCACCAGCCTGCAGACTCACCACCCTTCGGGTGTCTCCTCCGTTACTATTCACGAACCTAGCCCTGGAGTGCTGCCCCACAGCTACCAAGAGCAGGCGCTACAGCGAGGGCATGGCATTTATCCAGGCCGAGGTTCAGCAACACCTGTTGGAGGGGATCTTCGCCCCTAGCTCCAGTCCCTGGAGAGCCCAGGTCAGGGGTGGGAACAAGTCCCGGATAGTAATTGACTTAGTCAAACAATTTACCACATCGTGGTACATGGTGTCATTGCCCCAGACCCTGACTGCATGCGACTCCTTATGGATCTCCCAGTCCCAAACACCCTGAAAGCACTGAAGAGGTGCCTGGGGCTGTTCTTTTATTATGCACAATGAGTGCCCAACTACGCTGACAAGGCGCTCCCCCTCATTAGGTCCACAACTTTTCTGTTATCGCCGGAGGCCTAGGCTGCTTTTCAACAGATCCGAGAGGACATCGCAAAGCACATGATGCATACCGTGGATGAATCCATCCCCTTCCAGGTGGAGAACAATGCCTCCAACTTCGCGCTGGCTGCTACACTCAACCAGGCAGACAGGCCAATAGCATTTTTTTCTCGTACCCTTCATGGCCATGAGGCACAGCACTCCTCTGTTGAGTAGGAGGAGCAGGCAATTGTTGAGGTGGTGCGCCATTGGCAAGGAAACGATTTACCCTGCTGACAGACCAAAGGGCCGTCACCTTCATGTTCAATATGAAGCAGTGGGGTGAAATTAAAAATGACAAGATCCTTAGGTGGAGAATTGAGCTCTTCACCTACAACTATGATATCTTGTACCGGCCAGGTAAACTCAATGATCTGCCTGATGCCCTATCCCGGGGAATGTGTACCAACGCACATCTCAACTGTCTCCAAGCACTCCACAACGACCTCTGGCACCCCAGATTTATGAGACTGTTCCACTTAATCAAGACTTGGAACCTCACGTATTCTGTCAAGGATGTCAGGTCCATGACCAGACGCTGTTGGGTCTGCGCTGAATGCAAGCCGCAGTTCTACCGGCCCGAAAAGGACCACCTCATAAAGGCCACTCACCCGTTTGAATGACTGAGTGGCGATTTCAAGGGCCCCCTCCCCTCGTTCAACAGGAATATTTATTTCCTGATCGTTATAGGCGAATACTCCCGGTTCCCTTTTGCCATCTCCTGTCTGGATATGACCTTGGCCATTGTGATAAAGGCACTACACAGTATCTTCATTCTGTTCGGATTCCCTTATTACATCCACAGCGATAGGGGGACCTCGATCATGAGTGAAGAGCTGTGATAGTACTTTCGCGCCAGAGGCATAGCCACCAGTAGAACCACCAGCTATAACCCAAGGGTAATGACCAGGTGGAAAGGGAGAACACCGCCATTTGGAAGGCCCGGAAGGCCCTGAAGTCCAGGGACCTGCCAGTGTCTTGCTGGAAGGACGTCCTACCAGAGGCATTACACGCCATCTGATCCCTCCTGTGCACCACTACAAATACCACCCCGCATGATCATGTTTGCCTTCCCTAGGAAGTCGATGAATGATTCCTCAATTCCCCCATGGTTGGCGACACCAGGTCCAGTCCTGCTCAGGAGACACATGAGGGGCCATAAGCCTGACCCATTGGTCAAAGAGGTGCACCTCATCCATGCTAACCCTCAGTATGCTTTTGTGAGGTACCCCAATGGTCATGAGGATACAGTACCTGACTGGGATCTGGCGCATGCCGGAGAGCCCGGAACCACTCCATACACCCCTCACTATCCTGAGTTTATCACCACCCCACAATGGGACTCACTATTAGGGGAAATCTCGCCTGGGATGCCATCCTCCGTGGACCTCATTCCAACGGGGCCAACTCCTATTGGGGCACTGTTTCCACGCCCCCCCCCCCCCCCCAACATAGCATTTCTGACATCACCCCAACACAGACAGCACTCTTTCCACATAGTCAGACAGTGACCCTGTCTCTTGTCATCCGGCCGACGGAACAGCAGACCACCCCCACCACTGCTCCCCACAGGTCCCGTCAACAGAGGAGGTCATCGGTGCGACTAAATCTTTAGTCTTGGCAGATTTGCTTTTGTTCTTCAAAGATTGAGGGAGGTTCTGTTTTAAAAGGAGGGGTGAATGTGGTGATATGTTTCCTCCATTGTATATAGTTATTGTTGGCTACTGTATATATGGACCTGGCCCGCCCACTGATGACTCATACCCTATGACTCCTCCCCCATGGTCCTGGGCCATAAAGGCCAAGCCACCTCTCCCTTCCCTCCATTCCTATACTTGGATCTGGGCCAGCAAGGTTCTTCTGCACATTAAAGCCTATCATTCCCTCAGCCAAGTATCTGTGATTACTGGTAGTGCCCTACAGTGGGAAAACCAGGGTTTATATTGGGAGAGGTGAGGATGGAGCCAGGGGAGAAGCCAGCCATCAGAACAACACACAGACACAGAATTCCAGTTCACTGCATTCACCCCTTCCTTCAGTGAAGAACCTGTGGATGAAAATGTGAGTCTGGAAGGCCTTTGGACCTGAGAACCAATTTCATGGCCTTCCAAACAGTCATGTTCTCTTTTTCAACATGTCCGTTCCCCCAGGGGTTGTAGCTGGTCGTCCTGCTTGAGGCAATGCCCCTTACGAGCAGGTACTGGCGTAGCTCTTCGCTCATAAATGAAGAGCCCCGGTCGCTATGGATATAGTTGGGGTACCCGAACAGGGTGAAAATAGAGTGCAAGACCTTGATGACCGTGGTGGTGGTGCAGGGGATGGCAAACGGAAAATGTGAATACTCGTCGATGACGTTGAAAAAGTACATGTTTCCGTTGGTGGAAGGGAGGGGACCATTGAAATTGACATTGAGTCGTTCTAAGGGGTGAGATGCCTTTATCAGGTGCGCTTTGTCGGGGTGGTAGAAGTACGGCTTGCATTCCGCACAGACCTGGCAGGACCTGGTCATCTCCCTGATATCCTCAATGGAGTAAGGGAGGTTGTGTGCCTTGACGAAATTAGCCATGCGAGTGATGCCTGGCTGGCAAAGCTCATCGTGCAGTGACGGCAACTGGCCGGCATGTGCAGAGGCACAGCTTCATCTTGACAGGGCATCTGGAGGCTCGTTGAGAGGATCTGGCCTGTAGGCTATGTCATAATTATAGGTGGAGCATTCGATCCTCCACCTGGCAATCTTATCATTTTTTATTTTGCTCATTTTTGCATTATTAAACATGAATGCCACTTATCGCTGGTCGGTGAGCAGTGTAAATTTGCTGCTGGCCAGGTAATGCCTCCAGTGCCTGATGGCCTCTTTCTCCACTGATGGGTTCCGAAGCTTGTGTAGGTTGCAGGCGTAAAAGGCAAAAGCCTACCCACCTGGTTAAGGATAGTGGCCAGAGCTACATCAGAGACATCACTCTCCACCTGGAAAGGTGCATTCTCATCCACCACATGCATGGTTCCCTTTGCGATGTAGCTCCGAACATAGTTGAAAGCCACCTGGGCTTCGGCTGATAATGGGGAGAGGTGATTTTAAGAGGGGGGGCGGACCTTATCTGCATAGTGAAGGATCCACTGGGTGTAGTAGGAGAAGAAGCCCAGGCACCTCATTAAGACTTTTATCTAATGGGGTGCATTCGATTGGGGTCAGAACCAATGATGCCATTCTCAACCTCATAGCCCAAAATCGCTAGACGTTTCATTCAGAAAATGCACTTACTGGAGTTGTACATGAGTTTCAAGGCCTTTGTTGTATTGAGAAACCTCTGGAGGTTGGTGTCATGGTCTTCCAGATAACGTCCACAAATGGCGACATTGTCGAGATAAGGGAAGGTGGCCTTTAACCCGTACTCATCAACCATTTTGTCTATCTGTCTCTGGAAGACCAAAACCCTATTAGTAATGCCAAAAGGGACCCTCCAGAGCTGATAGAGTCATCCACCTGCCTCAAATGCTGTGTAGGGGTGGTCCTCAGAATGGATCAGTAACTGATGGTATGCAGCTTTCAGGTCAATGGTTGAATAGACCCAATACTGCACAATTTTGTTTTCCATGTCTGAAATTCAAGGGAATGGGTACATGTCCAGGAATGTGAAATGATTAATTGTTTGGCTAGAGTCAACCTGGACTTTTCTCCCCCTTTTACGATGACCACCTGGACTCTCAATAGGCTGTTGATAGGCTCAATGATCTTTTCTTTGAGCAGCTGCCGTGTCTCGTCTCTAATAAATTCCCAATCCCTCGCACTATATCGCCTGCTCTTTGTGGCTATTGGTTTCCCATCGGGAGTCAGATTTGGAAACAGTTGGGGGGCATCAATATTTAAGATGGAGATGTGGAATATAAAGTGTTCACAATCACTACTCTGGAGACACCTTCCCCTTTTCCCTTCCATCCCTGCAGATACTACACAGTCCTCCCTCATCATACATCGCGTTATGTTAATTAGGCAGTCCCATCCTTAGGGGCGTTAAGTTAATATTCATGTCTTTATTAAGCAAGCGCAATGGTGACTATGGGGTACCCTAGGTCACTGTGCCAGTCCGAACCAAATTCCTTCATCCTTGAGGTTTCTGATAAGAAAGGGGCCCACTAGTTAGTGCTGTCTATTTTCAAGCTCTAATCTACATATTTCACATTCCATCATCCTTTGCAGAGTGGTCCTAGTTTAATCATCTTCAGCCATTTTTCGCAGAGAGACCGCATGTGGCGTCCGGCTTTTGCAACCCTCCGTTCTGCACCGTGATTGGAGGAAGTGGACCAGAGTACTCCATGGTCTTATGGTTTTAAGGTGACACAGGAAGTCCAGGTCCAGCAACACAGCAGCACACAAATCCTTCAGTTCATACAATTGGAACGCACAAAATCTCCCCCTTTTACAGTTAGATGTACTATACAATACCCCTGGATGATAGCAGAGGACGAGTGCAAAGCTAGGTAAAGGCGATAGTCCATCGGATGCACCTTCAGTAGTTCAGCAGAGCAGTTGCAGAGTTTATAAAGCTCTCAGTGGAGCCAGTGTTTACCAAGCAATCAGTCAAGAGTCCGTTTACCCTCTACTCCATTGTCGAGTTATTCAACTGGTGAAGTTTTGCCTGATAATGTGTCCACTATTGTCAGGAATTGGGCATTGTGATTCATTGACGTCCGATGTCAGTGCTCCGGAAACCCCATCGATCCCCATGCTAATGTCAACACTTTTCTCTTGGCCTGAGGTCAGATAAGATGGCATCCATCACAAGGTGCAGCAAGATGGCCACCGTAGCTTCCCACAATGCTTTACTTCCAGTGGTAGGTCCCACAGAAAGACACTGGTGGTGAGCAGCATGGAGAGGCTGAGGCACAGGTCGAGTGATAATTCAAGGGTGGCACATGCTGGCGCCCTCTTTCGGTTCCCTTTAGCCTGGCAGACTTTCACCCAGTGCCCTCGCTTACCACATCCTGAGCGCATGGGGCATTGGGTACGGGGATGCTGTGCCTGTCCACAGATGTAGCATCTATGGTCACGTGTGGCTGCAGCAGTCGGCGCTGGGGTTAGTGGGTCGCCAGCGGCCCACTAACCTGGCGTGATAGTATAGATTCTATCACCAATGTGTATATGTACAGATTGTAGTGTAGGATGACTGTGATTGGCTGAGAACATAGCCACACCTACTGGCTGGTCTTAAAGGATTGCCCCTAGCCAGACCAGGAAATTCTGGACTGGTCGACCTACATGTGATATGCTCCAGTCTTTTAATTAATAAAAGCCTTGGTTTGGATCAACAAGTCTTTGGTTCTTTCGACGAGCTCTACAATTTTATTAACTAATTTTGAAGGGATGGAGTGTATGCTATGGTTGGAACGCCTCGACTTCGACCCACAGTCAGCTACAGCCTCGAGTGACTTTAAGCACTGGGTGAGATGCTTTGAAACATACTTACAGCTCTCTGAACCTGCCGTGATAGAGGATAACCTTCGACTACTAATATTGATGACTATGGTGTCCCCAAGAATCTACCAGAGTATCCAGGACGCGACCACTTACACCGCAGCCATGAAGGTGCTGAAAGGGCTCTACGGGCGACCGGCGAACAGGGTTTATGCTCAGTACAAACTTGCAACAAGGAGGTAACAGCCCGGTGAGTCCTGTAGAGCTTATAGTCAGGCACTAAGGGCAATGGGTAGGGACTGTGCCTGCACAGTCAGAACTGCTGCGGAGACCATAGACATTCTCATTCAGGATGCCTATGTGGCCGGGGTTCGATCGAATGAGGTGAGACAGCGCCTGCTAGAGCGTGGGGGAGAAAACCTAGAGGACGTGATCCAGATCGCAGAGACAATGGAGGCTGTGGTCTTAAGTATGGACGTGTACTCTCGGGGCTGGAACCCACACTCTGATGTGAGTAGGATGCCCTCCCTCTATCCTACTACCCCCCGGCACACCAACGGCCTATCGGCTGCCGCTACGCTGCCCGATACAACCCCAAAGTGTTATTTCTGCAGGAGGAACAAGCACAGCAGGTCCCAGTGCAAGGCGAGAAAAGCCAGGTGCCAGAAGTGTCTTAAAAATGGCCACTTTGCTGTTGTCTGTCACTCCAAAATGGCCACTGTCAAACACAGTGCCTCGTGTGAAGCCCAATTGCCACCATTGACTTACGTTCGGCCTAACATCAGCTCCCGATCCGCCGAGAAGACCGACCTTTCTCAGCCTTCGAGGCGAATGGGTGGCTGTATCAATTACTCAGGGTACCCTTTGGGGTCACGAATGGTGTCGCGGTCTTCCAGCGGGAAATGGACTAGATGGTGGACCAGAATGGGCTAACTGCTACTTTCCTGTATCTGGACATCTGCGGCCACGACACGGAGGATCATGATGCCAACATTGAGAAATTTTTTCAGACTGCAATTCGGCTGAACTTGACCTACAATTTCGACATGTGTGTCTTCCAGACCACTCGGCTCGCAATTCTAGGTTGTGTGGTGGAGCACGGGGTGGTCATGCCGGACCCTGACCGCATGCGTCCCCTCATGGATTTGACCCACCCCCCCCCCACCCAGAAGATACCCAGACACTGCCTGGGCTTTTTCTCCTACTATGCCCAATGGGTTGCACACTATACCGACAAGGTACGGCCACTCATCAAGACCACCCCCTTCCCTCTGTCAACCGAAGCCAGAGCAGCCTTCGACCACATCAAATCGCACATCGCTGCTGCAATGCTGCACGCCATCAACGAGTCCATTCCGTTCCAAGTCGAGAGTGATGCGTCCGACTTTGCACTGGCAGCCACTTTGAACCAGGCCAGCCGGCCAGTAGCCTTCTTCTCCAGAATCCTCCAGGGTCCTGAAAGCCGACACTTCTCTATCGAGAAGGAAGCCCAGCCCATAGTCAAAGCAATACGTTGTTGGAGACACTACCTCACTGGCAGGCGCTTTACACTGCTGACCAACCAGCACGCAGTCCCCTTCATGTTTAGCAATACCCAACGAGGTAAGATCAAGAATGACAAAATTGTCAGGTGGAGAATTGAACTCTCCACCTTTAATTATGACATACTGTATCGGCCTGGTAAACTCAACGACCTGTCAGATGCGCTCTCCAGGGAGACTTGCGCCAACATACAACTGGACAGGCTACAAAGACTCCACGAGGAACTCTGTCATCCAGGGGTCACTAGGTTCGCGCACTTTGTCAAAGTTCGCAACCTGCCCTACACAGTCGAGGAGATTTGCTCCATGACCTGAGCCTGCCCGGTGTGCACTGAGTGAAGCCCCACTTCTTCCATCTGGAGAACACCTACGTCATCAAAGCCACCCGCCCCTTTGAGCATCTCAGTGTGGACTTCAAGGGGCCCCTGCCATCAACCAACCGTAACACCTACATCCTTACGGCTTTCATCGAGTACTCCCGCTTCCCATTCACTCTGCCGTGCTTGGACGTGACTGCCTCCTCAGTCATAAAGGCCCTGCACAGCATCTTCACCATCTTTGGGTACCCCAGTTACATCCACAGTGACAGGGGGTCCTCGTTTATGAGTGCAGAGCTGTGGCAGTACCTTCTGGAGCATGGTATTGCTTCAAGCAGGACTACCAGCTATAACCCACGCGGTAATGAGCAAGTCGAAAGAGAGAATACCACCATCTGGAAAGCAGTTACACTTGCCCTCCGGTCCAAAGGTCTTCCCACCTCTCACTGGCAGGACGTGCTCACTAGTGCCCTACACTCCACCCGCTCCCTCCTGTGCAACGCGACCAATGCCACCCCCCCATGAAAAGATGTTCTCTTTCCCAAGAAAATCCGAATCAAGAACAACCATACTGGCATGGCTCATGGTTCCCGAGCCAGTCCTCCTACGACGCCACGTCTGGTACTCAAAGAATGACCCCTTGGTTGACCGAGTAACTCTGCTCCATGTGAATCCGCATTATGCCTACGTTGAGTACCCGGACGGGTGGGAGGACACAACCTCGGTAAGGGACCTAGCCCAAGCCGGATCAGGCGCAGTAGTGCCTTTAACCCAACCTCCCCAAATTCCTTCTCCCCCAGGTCATGTGCTTGAACAGAGGGACCAGCACCACCCCACCAGCTCAGGCCAGACTGTCGACAATGCCATTGGGGAATTGAATGAAGCAGTGGCCGCACCCTATGAGCCTGCCGGCAACACGACTCCAGCGACCCATCCTGGCACCGCAGTGGTCATGCCAGACGGTCAGGCCCCCTGACCGGTATAGCCCATAACCTTCACCGGGCCCTTTTTTTATTTTCTTTCTTTTTTCTTTTCTTTCTTTTTTATTTTTTATTATTTTTTTTACAGCCCTCCATCCACCTCAGTTCTCAAAGGAGGGGTGAATGAGATAGTACAGATTCTATCACCAATGTGTATATGTACAGATTGTAGTGTAGGATGACTGTGATTGGCTGAGAGTATAGGCACACCTACTGGCAGGTCTAGCCAGACCAGGTCATTCTGGACTGGTCGACCTACATGGGATATGCTCCAGTCTTTTAGTTAATAAAAGCCTTGGTTTGGATCAACAAGTCTTTGGTTCTTTCAACGCGCTCTACACCTGGTTTTCTGAAAAGGCGTCACTTTCTCCCATTCTCCTGTTTAGGCCTCTTTGAGTGCTTTCACCAGCTCTAGGCTCCTGGCCAAATCTTTCTTCCCCAACTCTAGCAGCCGCTGCTGATGGGCAACAAGTGACTCCACGAGGCAGTAGATCGAAGTCAAAAGGCTTTTATTAGCTGAAATCTTAACTGGGGCTCAAAGAGCATCTGGCCTGGATCCAAGCAGGAAGTGATCTGGGGTCAAGCCCTTGGGTCGGGACCTTTATTAGGGAATGTCCTGGGAGGGGTCAGAAGGAAGGAAGGGGCTGTCGAGGCCAATACACACAGTTATTACAGTGATGTAATACCTCATACCACCACATTCACCCCTTCTTTTAAATGAAAGTTCCATGGGGTGAACCTGGGTTCTACCTTTATTTACAATTGTTCTGAGAATCAAACCAAAGTCCATATGCAATTTACAAATTCAGTCTCTCAGGTGGCTTTCTGTTCCTGATGGAGAGCCGCAAGGCTGGTTGGCCTGCCAGAAATCTGTCTGCCTGTTGAGTGTCCCACCTTGGAGCATTTGGTGCTGCTGTGGACATTGCCGATGGCGCCTCTGGTGCGGAGGCAGGTTGTAGTGTCACTGGTGCTGGTTGACGCTGTCGTGGTGCTGGTTCAGGGAAGAATATAGGTTGTGGTGGTGGTGGTGGTTCATTGTCCGTATCTCCCCCCCACCCCCACTCCAGGTGCTGGCGCTGCTTCCCCACCTGGGCCAGATCCCTCAGGGAGACTGTGTTCTGTTGCTCATCTGAGATTCTGACAAATGCGTAAGATGGGTTCACATGTAGCAGGTGCACCTCATCGACCAGCAGGACCATCTTATGGGGTCGGTCATGCCTGTGCAGCAATACTGGCCTCGGGGCTGACAGTCAGACCGGCAACGTGATCCATGACGCCAACATCCTAGGGAATGATAAAAGTTTTCATGGGGCATTGCATTGATGGGGAACGGGTCGCATACAGGGCTTCCGGGAGGGCCCTTGCCACCGGGAGATGGACAGCCCTTTGATTTGAGAGCCAAGAGGTCTGTCTTCCAGATTGTGCCATTCTCCCATTCCACCTGGCCATTCCTGTGGGAGTTATAGATGGTGGTCCTACTGGTGGCTATGCCCCTGGTCAGGTGGTACTGCTGCAACTCTTCACTCATGAAAAAGGGGCCCCCATCACTGTGAATGTAAGCAGGGTATCCAAACAAGGTGAAGAGGTTCTGTAGGGCTTTTATGACCATGGGCATGGTCATGTCTAGACAGGGAATGACGAAAGGCTATTGTGAGAATGTGTCCACTACTGTCAGGAAGTGGGCATTGTGATTTGTGGACGGTAGGGGGGCATTGAAGTCCATACTTAGATGTTCGAAGGGTTGGGTGGCCTTGCACTCCGCAAAGACCGAGCAGTTCCAAGTCAGCTCCCTGACTTCTTCAACTGTATTAGGGAGGTTGTGGGCCTTCACTAGATGGAATATCGTGGTAACCCCAGGGTGGAATAAGCTCTCATGAAGGGCCTGCATTTGTACATTTGTGCACTGGCACATTTTCCCCAGAAGAGAGCATCAGGTGGCTCATTGAGCTTCCTGGGCTGGTATGAGATCTGGTAGTTGTAGGTGGAAAATTCAATGCACCACCTCAAGATCTTATCATTTTTTATCTACCTCCACTGTTTATTATTAAATATAAATGATACAGCACATTGGTCTGTTAGCAGGGTGAAGAGTCTACCAGCTAGATAGTGTCTCTAATGGTGCACAGCTTCCACTATGGCCTGGGCTTCCTTTTCTATTGACGCATTTTGGAGTTCTGGACCTTTCAGCGTCTGGGAGAAAAATGCCACCGGCCTGCCTGTTTGGTCTCGCGTGGCGGCCAGTTCTACATTCAAGGCATAATTTTCCACCTGGAAAGGAATAGATTCATCAACGGCCTGCATGGTTGCCTTGGCAATTTCACATTTGATGCTCTCGAATGCCCTCTGGGCCTCTGTGGAGGGAGGGAAGGTAGCTGTCTTTACTAGTGGTCGGGCTTTGTCTGCATAATTGGGTACCTACTGTGCATAGTATGAGAAAAATCCCAAACAACGCTTTAATTCCTTAAGGGTCGGCAGCACCTGGAGTCCAGTAGTGGGTGCATCCGCTCAGGGTCCAGGGAAATGACATCCTCCTCCACCATCATTCGGAGTAGAAGATGGCTGCCGCTGTGGCTCGCATGTGTTGTGGACCGGAAGAGAAGCCGGACGTGACATCTCTGAAGTACAGTTGCAAGATGGCTATGCCCTGCCGTTGTGTGAGGGTGGTACTGGAAATGGAGCCAGAAGTGACGTTCGCCTTCTTCCCAGATGTGGAGTCCTCAGGCATGGCTGCTCCCACCTCGGCTCCTTGGCCGATATGGCCCAATGGTTATTGGACAAGGGTTAAATGTAGCTCAGCAGCTGAATATTTTAATTCTTCTTAGATGAGCTGGGTTGGTGGGTAGGGGTGGGGGGGAGCATCCCTTTAAACCAGTGGTTCTCAACTTTTTTCTTTCCACTCACATCCCACCTTAAGTAATCCCTATGCCATAGAGCTCTGTGATTAGTAAAGGGTTGCTTAAGGTGGGACGTGAGTGGGAAGGGAAGGTTGAGAATCACTGCTCTAGACCCAATTATTACTGAAATATTTTGCTTGAGAGCAATTGTTATTGGCCCATTTTCTTTGGAGTTTTGAAACTGTGCACATAATGAGTTAATGAGGTGCGATTAAAACAGTGGTTTTCAAACTTTTTCCTTCCACACACATACCTCCTTAAGCAATCCCTTACTAATCACAGAGCACCAATGGCGTAGGGAATACTTAAAGTGGTATGCCGGTGGAAAGAAAAAGTTTGAAATGCTTTAAACAAAAGGGGCAAAAAACTAACATCCATTGGTATCGTGGCCAGTACAAACATAAAGGTCTGAGGTGTCCTTCCCATCCAGCCCAGGATAACACAAGAGAAGAGGGCAGGGTTTAAAACCCAGACCATACCAATGGCCCAGCTTTGCATTAGCTGTCTAGAACACAGCAAAATTCATAAAGTTTTAATTCTATGTATTTATTTATTTATTTATTTACTTTGCATGAATTACTTTTTTGGCAAAGGAAGCACCTCAATAATAATTTTATTCACAATTGCCAGCACCTTACAGAGTCTTGGAGCAGGAAACAAAAATAAATTATTAAGAACATAACCAATTCTGAAATATTCTTTTGCAAGCAGTAAGATATCTCCAGAAATATTTTGACAAATTTGCATCCTTATGGTAAGATATTAAATGGCACCTTAATACGTTGATGTATTTTGTTTTGATTTTCCATGGTGTATCACTGAATATGCAAAGTGAAATTGCTTTGCCATCATAAATGTTATTTCAGATCACTTCAAACCATCCACTCCTAAGTGTCAGCTGTTGCCCTGTGATAGCAATGTACGTAAAGGGCAGTGAAGAAGGTTATCCAAGACTACAACAGGATCTTGGTCAACAGGGGCAGTATGATTGGCATAGGGGTGGCACAGTTAGCGTAGGGGCAGCTTGGCATAGCGGTTAGTGCAACGCCATTGCAGTGCCAGTGATTGGGATCAAGGTTCGACTTCTGCATTCTCTGTAAGGAGTTTGTATATTCTCCCCGTGTCTGCGTGGGGGTTCCGGTTTCCTCCTGCCATCCAGGGATTGGAGATTAATTGGGTGCAATTGGGCATGGGCTTGTGGGCCGAAATGGTCTGTTACCACGCTGGATATCTAAATTTAATTTAAATTTAAAATTTAAAATAGGTGAGCCAAGGAATGGCAGAACAAGCAACAAGGGCTCTGGAGGAGAGGGACCTAGGGATATAGGGGCAGGTGCTCCCTGAACTTCATGGCTCTACTTCAGAGTTCCAGTATCTGCTGCCAATTGCTTTTCTGTTCCATGGAGATTTTCATTTCTTTGATAAAAAAGGTCTATTCTAGCAGCATTCAGCTTTATTCACAAAGGGAAGACTTGCTCCACATAAAATATCTTGAAGCTCCAATTGATATAAAATGTGTGTAGTGCACTGCAAAGTGTGCCCCTGTGTGAGAAGCTCTCTCATTTAATTGTTTTTCTTTTCCCTGCAATGCAGAATTATGTAAATGATGCTAATCAGACTGAGACAAGTGGGTAGAGTGTTAATACTTGGCTTGTTGGAACGATCCACCAAACCCTGGCACTTATGCAGCCTTCGCCAACCCAAACCAATGGTAGTGAGAGCTGGGACCTGAACGTTGAAGGAAAAGATTGGCACCGCAGAACTAGTAAACTTTAAAAAGCCAATGCTGGAGAAACTCAGCAGGTCAACAGTGTCCTTTATATAGCTTGACCCCAAAACATTAGTTATGTATCTTTATCTTTGCTCTGTTTGACCTGAATTTCTCTAGCGTCATGTTTTACTTCAATCACGGTTTCTGCAGACTTTTGTATTTTATTCCATTAAACTTTAAGAACTGTTTGGGATTCGCAAGGAGAATAGTAAGAGTGGGCAGGCTAATAAACTGCAGACAACCCACTTACATTATAGAAACATGGTCTTGATGCCACTTTTGATGTGTTAAAAGCTGTTCTTGTATTCCAGTTAACATCAACGCTGGCTTTAATAAACTGCGATCAAGATTGCACCAACCATCTCATGGTTAACTGATGGTGACTTGCCCCTCAGTTCTCTGCTCCTCCACACATCATTCCAGTATCAGTCCTCTAGCCAGTTCTCACCTCAGGAGCAAAGGCTGATGGTGCTTGTAACATTTTCACACAGGCATTGAGACTCAATGATTCATTTACAAGACAGAACATTTAACTCTCTACATGGTGAGTGTTCATGTTCCTGCTGCAGTCTGAGTGTTCTGTTATTAAAAAAGCATGCACTTACGTGGCCAAAAAATCGTAGTATTTTTGACATTCCAGACGAAGTGCTCAAGCATGAAATGTCGACTGCCTTTTACCTCCAACGAAGCTGCATAACCTGCTGAGTTTCTCCAGCACTTTTGTGCACTGCCCTAGACTCCAGCAACTGGAGATTTTCTTGTTTAACTCACAATGTCACCAGTGTCAGTCGCATAAATACAAACAGGTACAGTTTACTGATCCCCAAATTTACTTATTTTTTAAAGGATGGTATTTCTTTATTGCTTTTGCACTTCCAACGGTGAGTGACTCAAATATTTCATCAACAGAATGCATCTCACAGTTGCATAATGGTTAATGCCACTGCCACACAACTCCACCAGCTTTCAGGCCCTGTCTGTGCCCAGTGCTTTCTATGGCTTCATGCCTTCCTTATGCTGCAGGAAAACCAAGGTAGTGGATTTGGGGTAATGAATGAGAAAAGGTGACTGGGAAATTATCACTGGCTTTCTCTTTTAAATGGGCAGCTATACATCAGGCCTGGTCACTAGTATTTAGAGAACTCTGGCTCCCCTTCCAGGTTTTGGTGTTGAATCAGATCTTAATCTATGTCACCACCACCAAACACAATGAGACGAGATGGTATGACTGTCTATTACTGAAAATGGAAACAAGTCCCCAGCAAAACCCCAGTTTGTTCAGATGATACTTCCATGGAGATGGTGGAGAAACTGTTCCTGGACAGTTGGACAGTGGACCTTCTTCTCTTTGGATTCTTGGCTGTCCCTCCAGTGCTTGGCACTCCTCATCCACTCTGAACCCAGCCCTGTTGAGCTGTGCTGCTTTCAACATGACAGGCTCCTCAGAAGTGACACTTGCAGCAATGTGAAGTTGTGAACTTTCCATGGCAACTGCTGCCACAAGCCTTTTGAAGGCTGATGTGCAGCAGGGTATGGGCCAATCTGAACAGGGTACCAGTGATGTCATCAACAATTGCTGAGAGGAACAAGACAAAACGTGGGGTTTACCCAAGCACCAGCAGAGGTTGCTAGCCCCAGCAACAGCAGCCAGCCCTAGCTATGGTAACTGGCCTTGGAAATGGGAAGCAGCCCTGGTAATGCAGGCCAGCCTTCAGCAATAGGAACTGGCCCAAGAAACTGTGGCAATCCGTAGCAATGACAGCGAGAAATACCAATGGTAACCTAACCTAGAACAGTGGCCAGACCTAGCAATGATAACTGGACCTCGCAATAGTAACCAGCCCTGGTAACGATGGCCAGTCCTCACACTAGATGCCATTCTGCCACCCTATCTTGCTCTAAACCCAAGTTTTCTTCATTGATCAAGTAGCCACACAAATCAGTTCTGGGTTCTACAGGTCCCCACAGACCAGTTCTGTATTCAAACAGATCCCCACAAGGACCAGTTCTGGGTCTGACAGGTCCCCACACAGACCAGTTCTGGGTCTAACAGGTCCCCACACGGACCAGTTCTGGGCTCTGTTCCCTGAGCAGGTTCTCACATGGACCAGTTCTGGGCTCTGTTTCCTGAGCTGGTCCCCAGAAGGACCAGTTCTGGGCTCTTTTCCCTGAGCAGGTCCGCACATGGACTAGTTCTGGGCTCTGTGTCCTGAGCTGGTCCCCACACGGACCTGTTCTTGGCTCTATGTCCTGAGCTGGTCCCCACACAGACCAGTTCTGGGCTCTGTTCCCTGAGCAGGTCCGCACATGGACTAGTTCTGGGCTCTGTTCCCTGAGCAGGTTCCCACATGGACCAGTTCTGGGCTCTGTTTCCTGAGCTGGTCCCCACACAGACCAGTTCTGGGCTCTGTTCCCTGAGCAGGTTCCCACATGGACCAGTTCTGGGCTCTGTTTCCTGAGCTGGTCCCCAGAAGGACCAGTTCTGGGCTCTTTTCCCTGAGCAGGTCCGCACATGGACTAGTTCTGGGCTCTATGTCCTGAGCTGGTCCCCACACGGACCTGTTCTTGGCTCTATGTCCTGAGCTGCTCCCCACACAGACCAGTTCTGGGCTCTGTTCCCTGAGCAGGTCCGCACATGGACTAGTTCTGGGCTCTGTTCCCTGAGCAGGTTTCCACATGGACCAGTTCTGGGCTCTGTTTCCTGAGCTGGTCCCGAGAAGGACCAATTCTGGGCTCTTTTCCCTGAGCAGGTCCGCACATGGATTAGTTCTGGGCTCTGTGTCCTGAGCTGGTCCCCACATGGACCTGTTCTTGGCTCTATGTCTTGAGCTGGTCCCCACACAGACCAGTTCTGGGCTCTGTTCCCTGAGCAGGTCCGCACATGGACTAGTTCTGGGCTCTGTTCCCTGAGCAGGTTCCCACATGGACCATTTCTGGGCTCTTTTCCCTGAGCTGGTCCCCACACGGACCAGTTCTGGGCTCTTTTCCCTGAGCTGGTCCCCACACGGACCAGTTCTGGGCTCTTTTCCCTGAGCTGGTCCCCACACGGACCAGTTCTGGGCTCTTTTCCCTGAGTTGGTCCCCACATGGACCTGTTCTGGGCTCTGTTCCCTGAGCAGGTCCGCACATGGACTAGTTCTGGGCTCTGTGTCCTGAGCAGGTCCCCACACGGACCAGTTCTGGGTTCTGTTGCCCTTTTTGATTTTTCACTTCCTGTAGTTTGCCGTAGTCAAACCCGTACATGACTTCAGATTTAAGTCTCTGGGTCTCCGGACCTGGTTCATCTCCAGCAGAGTTCTTCTCTGAATTGGTACATTCAGATGTCATCTCTATTTTTAACAAATCTTTGCTATGATTGCTACATCCTACTTATGTGCCTTAACTGGACACATACTAAAGTGAAGATGTGGACTCTACAATTCGCTCCATAGCACCAGCAATATCACTGGCTCTCCAACTCAGCTCTGGATCACAAACACAGCAGCAACACTTACATCAGGTTACTCTTCACTGACTGCAGCTAAGGTTTCAATACCATCATTCCTTTAATGCTGTTCAACAAGCTCCAAGCCCTGGGCCTCTGCACCCACCTCTGCAACTGGCTCCTTGACTTCCTCATTGAAAGGCCACAGTTAGTATAAACTGGAAATATGTCTCCTCCTCACTGACAATCAACACAGGCGCACCTCAAGGATGCATGGTTAGCCCACTGCTCTACTCATTCTACACCCATGACTGTGTGGCCAGGCACAATTCCAATGCCCTCTACAAATTTATCAAGGATGGACAGTTTTGGGCAGAGTCACAAATAGCAATATGAAAGCATACAGGAGGGAGATGGATCAGCTCATTAAATGGTGTCACAACAACAACTTTGTACTCAACATTAACAAAACTAAGGAACTAACTGATTGTGGACTTCAGGAAGGGAAAAGTAGGAGAACACAACTCAGTCCTTACCGAGTGCTCAGTAGCAGAGAGGGTCAAGAACATCAAATCCATGGGTGTCAACATCTCTGAGGATCTGTCCTGGGGCCTCTGAGTTGATGCAATCGTGAAAGATTCTCACCAGCGGCAAGACTTTGTGAGGAGTCTGTTTAGATTTGGTATATCACCAAATGTACCGTGGAGAGCCTTCTGGCTGCTTGCATCACTGTTTGGTCTGCAGGCACCAATTCCCAGGACAGGATCAAACTCCAGAGGGTTGTTAACTCGGCCTGCAACATCACGAGCCCAACATTCTTCAATCCATCGAGGACATCTATATGAGACGGTGTCTTATGAGAGCAGCCTCTATCCTTGAAGATCCCCACCAACCAGACCAGGCCCTCTTCACTCTGCTAGCATCAGGAAAAAGATACAGGAGCCTGAAGATGAGCACTCAGTGGTACAAGGGCAGCTTGTTCCCCACTGCCATGAGATTTATGGATAGACAATGAACCAAAGACACTGTCCTGTTTTCTTGCACTATTTATTCATTGTTGAAATGTAATTTATAGCAACATTTGGACTGTGACGCTGCCGCAAAACAGTGAGTTTCATGACATGTTCATGACTATAAATTTTGATTCTGAATCTGATTCTAAACTGTTCCATGGGCTACGAGCACAAATGCAGTTTCTAGTTTTACTGGAAACCATGTTTTATTTCTGTAAGACAAATATGATTGAAGAAAGCTCAAGTGTGTTCTTGATCTTCCTTTACATCAAAAATTTTGCAGTTATACCCCAATATGCTGACAGAGTGAATGGCAAGGAATGAGACGTGATGTTTGGGGCAGATTTTTGAATATCCCAGCCATACCTGCTGCTTGGGGACTTCTTTAACATTTTTGACTCATGCATCACCTACTCCACTTGAAGCCATATGATGTGAAGGAAGCAGATTGTATCTAATACCATTCTGCTTCACAACCTTTACCCAAAAAAGTAATTTAAAACAAGGCCATTGTCAGATATAGCTCCTTAGGAAGGTCATAACAGATACAGGTGAATTTTAATTTACCTGTGGTTCAGCGAGACCTGTGTCATTTTTGTGCAGTTTGAAGGATGTTGAGGAAAATGACCATTATGTTTTAATAGAGTCTATACTGACCTCTGGAGAGGGTGTGGAAGGGCTTGATCATGGTTTCAAAGGAGTTTTTGTGATTATTTGCCAAATATTGAATTTACTTAACAATGATTTAAGTCCCAGTAAGCAAAGCTTCCTGCAGCTGTTTTTATTTTAACCATTTATAGGCACTTGGGCAGAAAAGTGGCAGATGGATTTCAATCCAGATACATGTGAGGTGATACACTTTAGAAGGATAAACCAGAAGGCTGGGTACAGGGTGAATGGTCAGTCACATAAGAGTGTGGACATTGGGGTGCAAATCCATACATCCCTCAAGGTCGCCACACCGGTTGATAGGATATTTAAGAAAGCCTTTGGGATGCTGGGATTCATTAATAGGGGGATTGAGTTCAAGAGTTGAGAGGTCATGTTACGAATCTTTGGTAAGACTGCACTTAGAGCATTGTGTCAGTTCTGGTCACCTCATTATGTGGAAGCTATGGAGAGGGTGCAGAGGAGATTTACCAGGATGCTGCCTGGATTTGGAAACAAGCCTCATGAGGCAAGGTTAGCAGAGGTGGGACTTTTCTCTTTGGGGTGTAGAAGGATGAGAGGAGACTTGATAGAGGTCCACAAGATTATGAGAGGTGTAGATAGGGTGGACAGCCAGCCCCTGTTTCCCAGGGCAGGATCAACAAACACCAGAGGACATATGTACAAAGTTAAGGGAGGGAAGTTTAGGGGAGACATCAGGGTTTTTTTTATGCAGAGAGTTGTAGGTATCTGGAATGCCTTGTCAGGAATGGTGGTGGAGGCTGAAACATTGGGGGCATTTAAGAGACTCTGAGGCAGTCACATGAGTGAAAGGAAAATAGAGGGTTATGGGATAGGGAGGGTTGAGTATATTTTTGGAGGAATATATGGGTTGGCACAACATCGAGGGCCGAAGGGCTTGTACTGTGCTATGTTCTATGCTTGTATTAAATTCTACCAAGCTTTTCCTTCTCGGGTATTACCACACTCCACTCTCATGTGATGCTCACATGATACTCAGTGTCTTGACTGTGGAACAGTTTCAGTTTCTCATCTGTACGCTGATTTAGCTTTTCGATGCCTGTTCACAGATCACTTTCAACACTGAGTCTTTTCCATGATCACAGACATATGGGAAGTCCTCTTTGACAGGATTTAACATGCATATTGCATTTTTACTTCAAACATCAGAATTCTCAGCCACTTGTTTGCAATGGAGCAACAGGCATTCTGAATGGAAGGCAGGCAGTTCCCTGCACGATTATACCCAGAGAGAAGCATTGACCAACCTTGTATCCTCGATAACACCAAACATAGCAAAAAATACAGAAATGTTGGTGTTGTCACAGCCCAGGACATCA
Source organism: Narcine bancroftii (assembly GCF_036971445.1). NCBI lineage: Eukaryota > Metazoa > Chordata > Chondrichthyes > Torpediniformes > Narcinidae > Narcine > Narcine bancroftii. Next base: position 43,214,366 of record NC_091480.1, on the reverse strand, counting down.
CAGGCAAAACTCTCCCCACCATCAACAACATTTGCAGGGAACATTGCTGTCAGAGAGCAGCAGGAATCATCAGAAACCCTCACCACCCAGCACATGCTCTGTTCTCGCTGCTGCCATCGGGAAAGAGGTATTGGAGCCACAAGACTCGCACCACCAGGTTCAGGAACAGCTGCTACCCCTCCACCATCAGACTCCTCAAAATCTAACTCAATCAGGGACTCATTTAAGATTCTTACTTGTATTTTATTGATTCTCTCTGATCATTGATTATTTGTTCTCTCTGTATTGCACAGTCAGATTGTTTACATTTGTTATCTGTTTACAGTTCTTCGATTGTTTACATGTATACACTGTGTACAGTTTATTTTTGCACTACCAATTAGTGGTAATTCTGCCGCACCCACAGGAAAAAGGGATCTCAGGGTTGCATGTGATGTCATGTATGTCCTCTGACAATACATCTGAAATCTGAATCTGAACTCCACAGATCTAGCAGAGGCAATAGGAGGTGATGTATAACTGATGTTTTAAGCCTGAGCCCTTCTTAAAGGTATGAGTAAAAACCATGCAGGAACCTGAATTAAAAGGCAGGGGAGAAGGGAAAAATGGGCAGTGGGAGGAGTGCATACCAACAGACAAAAGGAGTTAATTGGATTTGGATGGGACACACGAGAGAGGAAGGGTGAGAATTGATGGCGGTAGCAATGAAAAGAGGTTGTGACTGGGGTGTTGGGGACCCTTCATGATGTTGACTGTTTCTTGAAGCAGTACCTCACATAGATGCATTCAGTTGGTGGGAGGTTGGAGCCTGTGATGGACCTGGCTATGTTTGTTCTCTTCTTGAGCCTTCTGTGTCCCTGGGCAGTTGAATTCCTAAACCAGGCTGTGATGCAATCTGCCAGTGAACCTTCCACAGTGCTCCCATAGAAATGTGATGGAGTATTCGATGACATGCCAAGTCTTCTCAGAATCTTTAGAAAAGGATGGGAAGTCAGTACTTGTAGTCAATAGTTTACAGCCGAACTTGTGTTGACTCATTATTGAACTGCCCGCAGGAGTATCAATTCACATGTCAATATACTGGTTGTTAATCAGCAATTTAGTTCGAAAGTCTGTCTTCAGCTGCTGGTTTGATAATGTATATTCTCAGTTGCTGTTTGCTGGAATGAATTTGCCTGCATGTTCTGAAATCCTTCCTTCCTGAAAATTCCCACTGAAATTCATAACAGTAAATGCTGGTGATACCCACCAGGTCAGACAGCAGACATTGAGAGGGGAATCAAGTCAATATTTTAGTTCGGTCACATGTTGGTGATCTGAAGTGTTAACCCTGTTTCTCTCTCCAGAATGTTACATATCTGCTGAGTATTTCCAGCATTTTAGTTTTTATTTAAGATTTCCAAATTCTGCACTTTTACTGCTTTTCAACTAAAATTGAAATGTGTTGCTTGTCTTGGCATTGGATTTGCAGGCAGTTGAAATGTGACCTTTCTTTAAGTGACTGAATCATTTGTCTGTTCTACACTGTCAAGACTTTGTAAGTGATGACCATTGCAAAGATAGCAGTCAAGTGAACTAGTTGTGTCATTTGTCTTTGGATTCAGATTTATAGACGTGGACTTCGCTGCAGCTTCCAGACATTGACTGCAATTATATCAGTCGCTTCTGATGGCTGACATACTCCAACATTCTGGAGTGCCACATTGATACTGCAATTTTATATGCAAATTACATTGCAAGGTTCAATGTGCTCAATAACCCTGATCGAACTTCAATCAATACGTGTCCAAAACCGCAAGGATAACTTTTTTAATGAAACGATTAATTGATTGTCTCATCCTGGATCTGGCTTCTTTGTCCAAACTTTGAACTATCAAATCATTCTAAAAGCTTCAAATTAAAGCAAACTTTAAACTTCTTTAAATCAGAATTCAACCACTGGTGAGAAGTTTTGTCTGACGATATAATCATCTGGCTCAGTCTTGGTCACGAGCATTAACATTTGCATATCATATAATTTTGGGCTCTGACTTTCTTCTTTAATCTATCGTATGCTGTTTGCTGTGTGTGGCCACTGTACATTGTATGAGATAAATGATGAAGTTCCTAATTCCGTGAAACAGGGTAGCTATGTTGTCCCAACCATGTTTAATGGTGACATGGCTAAACATGATGCAGGTGATAACCCAATGATAAGATCCTTTGGTGCAGTGACTGACAGTGAGACGTGCTCTTATTGAGATTATAGTGGCCTTGGGCAAATGAGATTCCACACAAGTAGTTGCTAAGACTTGCTAAGCAAGTATCTGCAGCTTCTATCAACAATCCCAAGGAGAAATTGCCTGAAATACCACTCGTGCCACCAATATATAAACATCTTCATGAATACACCAAGGCTCTGGGAGGAGTATTTGCCTGGGAGATGTAGAAGTGAATTTTTCAAGATCCTGCTACAATTTGAGCATTCCCATCATTGTCACATTGCTTCAAAGCAGCACCAGAAAATAACTTTCCTGTCCTGTAAGGTGAAAGTGTATCCACACACAAACATACAGCAACTTACACACACCCACAAACACACACATGCACACAGCCACTTACCCACACACACACAGCCAATTACTTATACACACACACACACAACTACTTACACACACACATACACATGCACACACACAGCCAATTACTCACATACACACACAAACCCACACAGCCACTTACACACACATATACACACACATGCATGCACACACACACAGCCACATACACACACACACACATGCACACACAGCCAATTACTCACACACACACACACACACAGCTACTTACACACACATACACACCCACACACACATGCACACACACAGCCAATTACTCACATACACACACAAACCCACACAGCCACTTACACACACATATACACACACATGCATGCACACACAGCCAATTACTCACACACACACACACAAACCCACACAGCCACTTACTCACACATACAAACAAATGCACACACACTGCCACTTACTCACACATATACACACATGCTCGCACACACACACCCACACCCACACAGCCAATTACACACACACACAGAGCCACTTACTCACACACATATCCACATACACACAACCATACACGCACAGCCACTTACCCACACACACAACCATTTACTCTCCCTCACACACACACGCACACGCGAACACACAAACACACACACACAGCCACTTACTCACACACACACTTCATCTTTGGCTTGGCTTCGTGGACGAAGATTTATGGAGGGGGCAAATGTCCACGTCAGCTGCAGGCTCATTTGTGGCTGACAAGTCCGATGCGGGACAGGCAGACACGGTTGCAGCGGTTGCAGGGGAAAATTGGTTGGTTGGGGTTGGGTGTTGGATTTTTCCTCCTTTGCCTTTTGTCAGTGAGGTGGGCTCTGCGGTCTTCTTCAAAGTAGGTTGCTGCCCGCCGAACTGTGAGGCGCCAAGATGCACGGTTTGAGGCGCTATCAGCCCACTGGCGGTGGTCAATGTGGCAGGCACCAAGAGATTTCTTCAGGCAGTCCTTGTACCTTTTCTTTGGTGCACCTCTGTCACGGTGGCCAGTGGAGAGCTCGCCATATAACACGATCTTGGGAAGGCGATGGTCCTCCATTCTGGAGACGTGACCCACCCAGCGCAGCTGGATCTTCAGCAGCGTGGACTCGATGCTGTCGACCTCTGCCATCTCGAGTACTTCGACGTTAGGGATGAAAGCGCTCCAATGAATATGGAGGATGGAGCGGAGACAACGCTGGTGGAAGCGTTCTAGGAGCCGTAGGTGGTGCCGGTAGAGGACCCATGATTCGGAGCCGAACAGGAGTGTGGGTATGACAACGGCTCTGTATACGCTTATCTTTGTGAGGTTTTTCAGTTGGTTGTTTTTCCAGACTCTTTTGTGTAGTCTTCCAAAGGCGCTATTTGCCTTGGCGAGTCTGTTGTCTATCTCGTTGTCGATCCTTGCATCTGATGAAATGGTGCAGCCGAGATAGGTAAACTGGTTGACCGTTTTGAGTTTTGTGTGCAGGATGGAGATGTGGGGGTGCTGGTAGTCATGGTGGGGAGCTGGCTGATGGAGGACCTCAGTTTTCTTCAGGCTGACTTCCAGGCCAAACATTTTGGCAGTTTCTGCAAAACAGGACGTCAAGCGCTGAAGAGCTGGCTCTGAATGGGCAACTAAAGCGGCATCGTCTGCAAAGAGTAGTTCACGGACAAGTTTCTCTTGTGTCTTGGTGTGAGCTTGCAGGCGCCTCAGATTGAAGGGACTGCCATCCGTGCGGTACCGGATGTAAACAGCGTCTTCATTGTTGAGGTCTTTCATGGCTTGGTTCAGCATCATGCTGAAGAAGATTGAAAAGAGGGTTGGTGCGAGAACACAGCCTTGCTTCATGCCATTGTTAATGGAGAAGGGTTCAGAGAGCTCATTGCTGTATCTGACCCAACCTTGTTGGTTTTCGTGCAGTTGGATAACCATGTTGAGGAACTTTGGGGGGCATCCGTTGCGCTCTAGTATTTGCCAAAGCCCTTTCCTGCTCACGGTGTCGAAGGCTTTGGTGAGGTCAACAAAGGTGATGTAGAGTCCTTTGTTTTGTTCTCTGCACTTTTCTTGGAGCTGTCTGAGGGCAAAGACCATGTCAGTAGTTCCTCTGTTTGCGCGAAAGCCGCACTGTGATTCTGGGAAAATATTCTCAGCGACACTAGGTATAATTCTATTTAGGAGAATCCTAGCGAAGATTTTGCCTGCAATGGAGAGCAGTGTGATTCCCCTGTAGTTTGAGCAGTCTGATTTCTCGCCTTTGTTTTTGTACAGGGTGATGATGGTAGGATCACGAAGGTCCTGAGGCAGCTTTCCTTGGTCCCAACAAAGCTTGAAAAACTCATGCAGTTTGACATGCAGAGTTTTGCCGCCAGCCTTCCAGACCTCTGGGGGGATTCCATCTATACCTGCTGCTTTGCCACTTTTCAGTTGTTCGATTGCCTTATATGTCTCATCCTGGGTGAGGACCTCATCCAGCTCTAGCCTTAGGGGCTGTTGAGGGAGCTGGAGCAGGGCAGAATCTTGGACTGAGCAGTTGGCACTGAAAAGAGATTGGAAGTGTTCTGACCATCAGTTGAGGATGGAGATCTTGTCGCTGAGGAGGAGTGGACTAGCCTCGCCAAGCGAACCCAGCTCAGCGTGGACATTGGCGACTTCAGGGGTTTCTACGAGGCTCTAAAGGCTGTGTACGGCCCCTCACCCCAAGTCCAAAGCCCGCTGCGCAGCTCAGACGGCAAAGTCCTCCTCAGCGACACACACACTTACTTACATACAAACACACATATCCACACACACATAGCCATTTACTCTCTCTCTCTCACACATACACATCCACACGCACAAACAGCCACTTACTCACACACACACACACTTGCATGCACACTCACACATGTGAACACACTCGCACATGCAAACACAGCCACTTACTCACACATACACCCCTACACGCACAGCCATTTACTCACACACACAGACACACTCACACATGCACATGCGCAAATGCATGCACACACACACACGCGCACACACAGCCACACACACACACAGCCACTTACTCATGCACACACACTCACACATGCGCATGCGTAAACACACGCACACACAGCCACTTACTCATACATACACCCCTACACATGCAACCATTTACTTACACACGCACACAGACACACACTCATCCATACACACACACCCACACACACATAAAGCCATTTACACACACACAGAGCCATTTTGTCTCACACACATGCACGCACCAACACACACACAGCCACTTAATCACACACACATGCACACATACATACGCACAAACGCACACACACACAGTCACTTACTCACACACACCCACACAGACATGCAGCCATTTATTCACACACCCCCCTGCACGTACACACTTATACACGTGAAAACACACACTCACTTACATGTGTGAACACACAAATACAGCCACTTACTCACACACACACCCACGAGTGCACACAAATACACACAGAACCACTTACTCACATATACACCCACAAGTGCACACAAACACACACACAGCCACTTAGACACACTCACATCCACACACAAGAACACACACTCGCACATACACACACATACACACACAGCCACTTACTCACACACACATGCACATACTCACAGCCATATACACACACATGCACGCACGTGCACACACACACAACCACTTGCACACACACATACACGCACACACAGCCACTTACTCATACATACACCCCTACACATGCAACCATTTACTTACACACGCACACAGACACACACTCATCCATACACACACACCCACACACACATAAAGCCATTTACACACACACAGAGCCATTTTGTCTCACACACATGCACGCACCAACACACACACAGCCACTTAATCACACACACATGCACACATACATACGCACAAACGCACACACACACAGTCACTTACTCACACACACCCACACAGACATGCAGCCATTTATTCACACACCCCCCTGCACGTACACACTTATACACGTGAAAACACACACTCACTTACATGTGTGAACACACAAATACAGCCACTTACTCACACACACACCCACGAGTGCACACAAATACACACAGAACCACTTACTCACATATACACCCACAAGTGCACACAAACACACACACAGCCACTTAGACACACTCACATCCACACACAAGAACACACACTCGCACATACACACACATACACACACAGCCACTTACTCACACACACATGCACATACTCACAGCCATATACACACACATGCACGCACGTGCACACACACACAACCACTTGCACACACACATACACACCCACACACGCCCATACACACCCACATACATACATACACACGTGCACAGAGACACTTTCTCACACAGATACACACACTCACACACACACAGCTACTTACACACACATACACACCCACACACACACACACACACACAGCCACACCCACACTGCCACTTACTCATGCACACACACTCACACATGCACATCTGCAAACACACACACACACAGCCACTCTCACACACACATACACACCCACACATACATGCACGCACACACACACACACCCACACTGCCACTTACTCATACGCACACACTCACACATGCGCATCTGCAAGCACACGCACACACACACACACACACAGACACACATCCACTTACACACACACACACACACACACACACACACACACACACACACACACACACACACACACACACACACACACACACGGCCATTTACTCACACATATAACACATGCACGGATGCAGACACATCCACGCACACAACTTCTTACTATCACACACACATGCATCCACACAAGCAACCACTTACTCTCACACAGACACACACACAACCACAAACACTCTCACACACACATGTGAACACACAAACACACACATCCACATACACACCCACACACACACACTGCCACTTATTCACATACACACTTGCATGCACATGCACACACGCACTCACAGCCACTTACTCATACATACACCCTTACACACACAGCCATTTACTCAAACATTCACACACCAACAGACACGTGAACGCACAGACACACACACATCCACACACACGCAGCCAGTTACTCACACACACAGACTTACTTACATACATACACACACACATCCACACACACATAGCCACTTACTCTCTCTCTCACACACACACACATCCACACTTACACACCCACACGCACACACAGCCACTTAGTCACACACACATGCATGCGCGAACACACATGCATACACAGCCATTTACTCTCTCACACACACACAGCCATTTATTCACACACTTACACGCATGAAAACACACACTCACTTACATGCATGAACACACACAGCCATTTACTCACACATGCACACACCCACACACGCGTGAACACTCAGACACACACACATCCACACACACACCCATGCACACACAAAGCCATTTTCTCACACACAAACATGCACAAACACACATGCACACACACAGCCACTGACACACACACATACACACCCACGCACATGCACACACAAACACAGAGCCACTTCTTTCTTTGGCTTGGCTTCGCGGACGAAGATTTATGGAGGGGGTAAAAAGTCCACGTCAGCTGCAGGCTCGTTTGTGGCTGACCAGTCCGATGCGGGACAGGCAGACACGATTGCAGCGGTTGCAAGGGAAAATTGGTTGGTTGGGGTTGGGTGTTGGGTTTTTCCTCCTTTGCCTTTTGTCAGTGAGGTGGGCTCTGCGGTCTTCTTCAAAGGAGGCTGCTGCCCGCCAAACTGTGAGGCGCCAAGATGCACGGTTTGAGGCGTTATCAGCCCACTGGCGGTGGTCAATGTGGCAGGCACCAAGAGATTTCTTTAGGCAGTCCTTGTACCTTTTCTTTGGTGCACCTCTGTCACGGTGGCCAGTGGAGAGCTCGCCATATAATACGATCTTGGGAAGGCGATGGTCCTCCATTCTGGAGACGTGACCCATCCAGCGCAGCTGGATCTTCAGCAGCGTGGACTCGATGCTGTCGACCTCTGCCATCTCGAGTACCTCGACGTTAGGGGTGTGAACGCTCCAATGGATGTTGAGGATGGAGCGGAGACAACGCTGGTGGAAGCGTTCTAGGAGCCGTAGGTGGTGCCGGTAGAGGACCCATGATTCGGAGCCGAACAGGAGTGTGGGTATGACAACGGCTCTGTATACGCTTATCTTTGTGAGGTTTTTCAGTTGGTTGTTTTTCCAGACTCTTTTGTGTAGTCTTCCAAAGGCGCTATTTGCCTTGGCGAGTCTGTTGTCTATCTTATAGTCGATCCTTGCATCTGATGAAATGGTGCAGCCGAGATAGGTAAACTGGTTGACCGTTTTGAGTTTTGTGTGCCCGATGGAGATGTGGGGGGGCTGGTAGTCATGGTGGGGAGCTGGCTGATGGAGGACCTCAGTTTTCTTCAGGCTGACTTCCAGGCCAAACATTTTGGCAGTTTCCGCAAAGCAGGACGTCAAGCGCTGAAGAGCTGGCTCTGAATGGGCAACTAAAGCGGCATCATCTGCAAAGAGTAGTTCACGGACAAGTTTCTCTTGTGTCTTGGTGTGAGCTTGCAGGCGCCTCAGATTGAAGAGACTGCCATCCGTGCGGTACCGGATGTAAACAGCGTCTTCATTGTTGGGGTCTTTCATGGCTTGGTTCAGCATCATGCTGAAGAAGATTGAAAAGAGGGTTGGTGCGAGAACACAGAGCCACTTACACACACATATAAACACATGCATGCACACAGACACATCCACACACAGCCACTTACTTTCACACACATGCTCGAGTGCACATACACACACACACAGCCACTTACTCACACATACACACACATCCACACACACATAACCATTTATTCTCTTTCACATTCATACACACACACATCCACATAGACACACCCACATACACAGACATCCACTTACTCACACACACACTTGCACACACACACACATTCACCCCTACACACACTGCCATTTACACAGCCATGCATGCACCCACACACGCGTGAACACACAGATACACACATATCCACAGAAACACATGCACACACACATAACCACTTACACACACACCTACACACACACGCACACAAACACACAGCCACTTACTCACACATATAACCATATGCGCACACGCACACACACAGCCACTTACTCACACACACATGTGAGCGCACGCACACACACACACTCACACACACACATGTGATCGCGCGCACACACACACACTCACACACACATGTGAGCGCACACACGCACACACACACACACACACACACACAGCCACATACTCACACACACATGCTTGCACGGGCACGCACACACACACACACAGAGCCACATACTCACACACACATGATTGCATGGGCACGCACACACACACACACACACACACACACACAGCCACTTACTCACACGTTCACCCCTACTCACACAGCAATTTACACACACATGCACACACCCAAACATGCATGAACATACATCCACACACACACACATACACACACAATGCCATTTACTCACACATGAACAAAAACACACGTGCGCGCACACACATATCACTTACTCACGCATATAAACACATGCATGCGCACACACACCAACACACACAGACAGTTATTCCAACACATGCACACACATACAGACACCCACACACGCACACACACAGCCACTTACTCACCCAAACACACACACAGCCACTTATTCACACATATACACACATGCACATGCACACACTCACAAATACAGCCACTTACACACACACTCCCACAGCCAGACACAGACTGCCACTTACTTATGCACACACACTCACACTTGTGAATTCGCAAACATACACACACACACACACACACATCCACTTACACACACACATACAGACCCACACACACATGCACACAGCCATTTACTCACATATACAAACACATCCATGCACACACACACAGCCACTTACTATCACACACACACATACATCCACGCAAACGACCACTTACTCCCACACAGACAGACACACACACACACATGGACACACACACTCTCTCTCACACACACACAAATGCGCATGAACACACAAACACACACATCCCCACACACACAAAGTCATTTACATGCACACACACAGCCATTTACTCACATACACATGTATGCATCAACACACACACAGCCACTTAATCACACACACCCCACAAACACAGCCATTTCTTTGGCTTGGCTTCGCGGACGAAAATTTATGGAGGGGGTAAAAAGTCCACGTCAGCTGCAGGCTCGTTTGTGGCTGACAAGTCCGATGCGGGACAGGCAGACACGATTGCAGCGGTTGCAGGGGAAAATTGGTTGGTTGGGGTTGGGTGTTGGGTTTTTCCTCCTTTGCCTTTTGTCAGTGAGGTGGGCTCTGCGGTCTTCTTCAAAGGAGGTTGCTGCCCGCCATTTATTCACAAGCCATTTATTCACAAGTGAAAACACACACACACTTACATGCATGAACACACACACACACAGCCACTTACTCACACTCACATCCACACACAAAAATACATGCGCATGCGCACAAACACAGCCACTTTCTCACACATACACCCTTACACATGCAACCATTTACTCACACACACGCACACAGACACACACATATCCACACATGCCCACCACACACAAAGCTAATTACTCACGCACACATGCACAAAGACACGGACGCGTGCACACACTCACAGCCACTTACTCACACATCCACACAGACACCCCCACACAAACAAAGCCATTTACACACACAGCCATTTAGTCTCACACACATGCACGCGCCAACACACACACACAAAGCCACTTAATCACACACACATGCACACATACATGCACACATGCGCACACACACACACACACACACATACACAGCCACTTACACACACACACCCACACACACAGCTATTTATTCACACACACACACAAACACACATGAAAACACACAATCATTTACACACGTAAACACCAAAACAGCCACTTCCTCACACATACACCCCTAAACACGCACACACCAGACACACACACACATCCACACACACACCCACACACATAGAAAGCCATTACTCACACACAGATACACAAACACACGCACGCACACACACACAGCCACTTACACACATGCACGCACACGCGCGCACACACACACAGAGCCAGTTACACATACACATACACACCCACACACACACACACACTCACACACACAGCCTCTTACTCTCTCACACACATACAGCCACTTACTCACACACATGCACAAACACATGCACACGTGCGCACACACACACACACACAGCCACTTACACATACACCCACACACACGCACACAGACACACCCACACACACAGCACTTACTCTCACACATATATACAACCACTTACTCTTGCACAGACACACATACACACAGAGCCACTTACTCTCACATATTCACACATGCACGCACACACACAGCACACATCCACTCATAAACAACCACACACACACAGCCACTTTCTCTCACACATACACATGCACATGCATATACACACCCACACACATAGCCACTTACTCACACACACTCGCAATCTCACACACACAGCCACTTACTCTCACGCACACACATATACGCGCATGCACACACATAACACACATACAAACATACATACCCACACACACACACACACTGCCACTTACACACACATGTACATCCATACACACACCCACACACACAGTCAATTACTCACCTACATGCACGCAGATGCACATGTGCACACACGCACACATACCCAGATCTGCACACGTACATGCAAACACAAGCACACATGCACATGCACACACACATCCTCACACACACACCCAGCCACTTACTCACACCCACACACCCACACGCACACACACACCCAGCCTCTTATTCACACAAGCACACATACATCCACGCATGCGTACACACACTACACCCATCGACTCATACAAACCCACAGACACGCACAGCCACTTACTCACATACACACATACATTTGCTCACACACACACACAGCACACATCCACACATAAACAACCACACACACACAGCCACTTACTCACGCACACACACATGCACATCCATTCACACACCCACACACAGACATTTACTCACACACACTTGCAAACATGTGTGTGTGCGCGCACACACATGCAAACACAAGCACACACATGCATGCCCACACACACATTGACACATACACACACCCACCCACTCACTCACACACACATGCAGATGTGCGTGCATGCAAACAAACCCACACGCGCACACACACACACATGCACACTCATAAACTCAAGCATGCATGAGCATGCACACACACATCCAGCCACTTACTCACACATGCACACACTTATGCACGAGCACACACACAACACACATCCACACATACACAGACACTTATATTTTGTAATATAGAGATTACAAAAGATGTAGTTTTAGGGCTTTTGAAGAATATAAAGGTGGATAAGTCTCTGGGACCAGACGGGATCTTCCCCAGGACATTGAGAGAAGTGAAGGAGGAAATAGCAGAGGCTCTGGCGGTAATTTTCCAAATGTCATTAGATATGGGGATAGTGCCAGAGGATTGGCGCATTGCGCATGTGGATCCGTTATTTAAAAAGGGTTCAAGGAGGAAGCCTGGCAATATCGGCCTGTAAGTTTGACGTCTGTGGTAGGTAAATTAATGGAGAAAATTCTTAGAGATAGTACTTATAAACATCTGGATAGACAGGGTCTGATCAGGAGCACTCAACATGGATTTGTGGGAGGAAGGTCATGTTTGACCAATCTGATTGAATTTTTTGAAGAGGTGACTAGGAATGTGGATGAGGGTAGCGCAGTGGATGTTGTCTATATGGACTTCAGTAAGGCCTTCGATAAGGTATCACATGGAAGGTTAGTTAAGGAGGTGCAGTCTTTAGGTATAAATTTTGAGATAGTCAAATGGATTGAACATTGGGTGAAAGGGAGAGGCCAGAGAGTGGTAGTGGATAATTGTCTGTCAGGTTGGAGGCCGGTGACCAGTGGTGTGCCTCAAGGATCTGTATTGGGCCCATTGTTGTTCGTTATATACATTAATGATCTAGAGGATGGGGTGGTGTATTGGATTAGTAAATATGCAGACGATACTAAGATAGGTGGAATAGTGGATAATGAAGAAGGTTTTCAAGGATTGCAGAGGGATTTGGGCTGCTTAGAAAAGTGGGCTGAAAAATGGCAGATGGAATTTAATGCTGATAAGTGTGAGGTGCTTCATTTTGATAAGAAGAATCAGAACAGGACATACGTGGTAAATGGGAGAGCATTGATGAATACAGAAGAGCAGAAAGATTTAGGAGTAATGGTACATCATTCCATGAAGGTAGAAACTCACATGAATAGGGTGGTGAAGAAGGCTTTTAGTATGCTGGCCTTTATCAATCATTGCATGGAATATAGGAGTTGGGAATTGATGTTGAGATTGTATAAGATGTTGGTGCGGCCTAATTTGGAGTTCTGTGTGCAGTTCTGGTCGCCTAATTATAGGAAGGATATAAACAGAGTGGAGAGAGGGCAGAGAAGGTTTACCAGAATGTTACCTGGGTTTAAGCATCTAGAGTATAGGGAGAGATTGGACAGATTAGGTCTTTATTCTTTGGAGCGTAGAAGGTTGAGAGGGGATTTGATAGAAGTATTTAAGATTATGAAAGGGATAGACAGAGTGGATGTGGATAGACTATTTCCGTTAAGAGGAGGAAAGATTAAAACAAGAGGACATGAGTTAAGAATTAAGGGGCAGAGGTTTAGAGGTAACATGAGGGGGAACTTCTTTACTCAGAGAGTGGTAGACGTGTGGAATGAGCTTCCGGGAGAAATAGTGGCGGCGGAGTCAATTGTATTATTTAAGAAAAGGTTGGACAGGTATATGGATGAGAAGAAGATGGAGGGTTATGGGCATTGTGCAGGGAGGTGGGACTAGAGAGGGGTGTTTGGTTCGGTGCGGACTAGAAGGGCCTAATGGCCTGTTTCTGTGCTGTAAATTGTTATGTTTTAAACATGCACGCACACACAACACACACCCACACATAGACACCTACACACAAATCTACGCGCACACACACACACAGCACACTTCTACGTGTACATACCAACACACAAACCACCACTTACTCACACACACACATACACCTCCATACACACAGCCACTTACTCACACACACACGCAGATGTGCACGCATGCAAACAAACCCATACGTGCACACACACACGCACATGCACACTTGCAAACACAAGCATGCATGAGCATGCACACACACATCCAGCCACTTACTCTCACGTGCACACATATACAGGAACGCACACACACATAAGCACATACACACCCACACACACTCCCACTTACATAAATATACGTGCATATCCATACACACTCACACACACAGCCACTTACTCACACACACTCACACATACATGCACACGCGCACACACAACACTCATCCATACATACAAACGCAGACACTCACAGCCACTTACTCACACACACTCTCACACACACACACATGCACATCCATACATACACCCACACAGACAGCCAATTACTCACATATAGATGCACATTTACCCAGACCTCCACACACACATGTACATGCAAACAGAAACACGTGTGCACTTGCACACACACACACATTCACAGATGCACATCCATTCACATACCCACACACACAGTCACTCACATACATTTCAAACACGCGTGTGCGCACACACATGCATACTCAAGCACACACATGCGTGCACACGCACAATACACATCCACATATACACACCCACAGACACACACACACACATGCGCATCCATACACAACCCAAATGCACAGGCACTTACTCACACACACACATGCACATCCATACACACAGCCACTTTCTCTCACATGCACACATATACACACACACATGCACGTCCATACACACACCCAGACACAGACATTTACTCACACACACTCGCAAAAATGCATGCACGCACACACACGCGCATGCAAACACAAGCACACATGCTCATACACACACATTCACACACAAACCCAGCCACTTACTCACACACGTACACGCACGCATGCACACACACAGCACACATACACACATAATAACCCACACACACATAGCCACTTACTCACACACACACACACACACACACACATACACACACACACACACACCACCACCCAGATGCCACGCACCTCCCACACCCCCACAAAACTCCGCACACTCACCCACACAACACCCATACCCCCAACACAGCTCCCCAACTCCCCACACCACTATACCACCACAAACCTCCCCACAACCCCCATACACCTACACATACCACCCCAACACACCTCTCTGCACCCCCACAACCCCCACACACAACTCCCCACATCCCCAAAAACCTCCCCACACACACCCCCACACCTCCCCACACCATCCCACACACCTCCCCACACCACCCCATACACCCTCGCACATCCCCACACACACACGCTGCCACTTACTTGCACACACACACACACACACACACACACACACACACACATATGCACATCCATACACACACCCACACCCACAGCCACTTACTCACACACACAAACAGCCACTTACTCTCACGCCCACACATATACGCGCATTCACACACACATAACACACATTCAAACATACACACACATACACTGCCACTTACACACACAGACATGCACATCCATACACACACTCACACACACAGCCAATTATTCACCTACACACACGCAGATGAGCACACGCACATACACACACATACCCAGATCTGCATGCACACATCTACATGCAAACACAAGCACACATGCGTGTGCACACACACACACATCCTCACACACCCACCCAGCCACTTACTCACACCCACACACCCACATGCGCACATACACCCAGCCACTTATTCACACAAGCACACACACATCCGTGCGCACGCACACACACAAAACCCATCGACACTTACAAACGCACAGAGATGCACAGCCACTTACTCACACACACTCACACACACACACATACACACATGCACATCCATACACACACCCACACACACAGCCAATTACTCACATACACATGCACACTTACCCAGACCTGTACACACACATGTACATGCAAACACAAGCACACATGTGCATGCACACACACACACAGCCACTTATTCACACACACACACACACACACACACACACACACACACACACACACACACTCACACACATCCACACGCATCTACACACCCAGCAACTTACTCACACAAGCACACGCAAATCTGCACGTGCACACACATACACACGGCACACATCCACACGTACACACCCCCACACACACCCCCACACCATCCCACACCACCCCACACACCTCTCCGCACCCCCACCACCCCACAAACCTCCCCACACCCCCCCACACACCACCCCACAAACCCCACACACACCTTTTCCTTTTCCAGAACTGCCACAACTTATTCCTTCTGTTGGGGTGTGTGGGGAGGTGTGTGGGGTGGTGTGTTGCGAGGTTTGTGGGGGTTATGGGGAGGTGTGTGGGGTGTGGGGAGGTTTGTGGAGGTATGGTGGGAGGTGCATGGGGGTTGTAGGGAGGTTTGTGGGGTGTGGGGTGGGGAGGTTTGTGGGGTGGTGTGGGGGACTGTGTGCTGTGTGTGGGGGTGTGTGTGGATGTGGGAGGAGGTGTGTGTGGGGTTTGTGGGGTGGTGTGTTGGGGGGTGTGTGGAAGTTTGTGGGGTTCTAGGGGTGCGGAGAGGCGTGTGGGAGTGCTGTTGCGAGGTGTATGGGGGTTGTGTGGAGGTTTGTGGGGGTGTGGGTGGTGTGGGGAGGTGGGGAGTTGTGTGGGTGGTGTGTGGGTGTGTGTATGGAGTTTTGTGGGGGTGTGGGAGGAGTGTGGGGTGTGTGTGTCATCTGGGTGGTGGTGTGTGGGGTGTGTGAGGGGAAGTATTTGGGAGTGTGTGGGGTTTGTGTGGGTGTGGGAGGTGTGTGGGGGGTTTGTGGGGTGATGTGTGGTGGGTTTGTGGGGTCTGTTTGAGTGTGGGGAGGTGTGTGGTGGGGTGTGGGATGTTGGGGGAGGTGTGGTGGGGTGGGGGAGGTGTGTGGGGAGTTGTGTTTGCGACAGTGTGGGGGTTGTGGGGTAGTGTGTGGGGGTGTGGGGAGGTGTGTGGGGAGTTGTGTTTGCGGGGTTGTGGGGGTCGTGGGGTGGTGTGTGGGGGGTGTAGAGAGGTCTGCGAGGGTTGTGGGGACGTTTGTGGTGGTGTGGGGGATGTGGGGATGTGTGCGGGTGGGTGTGGGGATGTGTTTGTGGGTTTTGTTGGAGTGTATGGGGTGTGTGGGGTGGTGTGGGGAGGTGTGTGGGATGGTGTGGGGAGGTGTGGGGGTGTGAGTGGGGAGGTTTGTGGGGGTGTGGGGAGGTGTGTGTGGGGGTTGTGGGGGTGCAGAGAGGTGTGTTGGGGTGGTATGTGTAGGTGTATGGGGGTTGTGGGGAGGTTTGTGGTGGTGTAGGTGGTGTGGGGAGGTGGGGAGCTGTGTTGGGGGTATGGGTGTTATGTGGGTGGGTGTGGAGAGTTTTGTGGGGGTGTGGGATGTGCGTGGCATCTGGGTGGTGGTGTGTGGGGGTATGAGGGGAGGTGTGTGGGGGTGTGAGGGGAGGTGTGTAGGAGTGTGTGGGGAGCTTTGTGTGGGTGTGGTAGGTGTGTGGGAGGTTGGGGGGTGGTGTGTGGGGGGTTGGGGGGAGGTGTGTGGGGAATTGTGGAGTGGTGTGTGGGGGGTGTGGAGAAGTGTGCGAGGGTTGTGGGGATGTTTTTCGTTGTGTGGGGGATGTGGGGAGGTGTGTGGGGGTTTTTGTTGGGTTTGTTGGGGGTAGGGTGTGTGAGGAGGTTTGTGGGGTGGTATGGGGGTGTGTGTGGGGGTGTGTGTGGGGGTGTGTGTGGGGAGGTGTGTGGGGAGGTGTGTGGGTTGGTGTGTGGGGATGTTTGTGGGGTTGTGGGAGGTGTGTGGGGGTGTGGGGAGGTATGTGTGGGGGTGTGGGGTGTGTGGCTTCCGGGTGGTGGTGTGTGGGGGGGTGTGAGGGTAGGTGTGTGGGGGGTGTGAGGGTAGGTGTGTGGGGGTGTGTGGGGTGGTGTGGGGAAGTGTGGGGAGGTGTGTGGGGTGGTGTGTTGGGAGGTTTGTGGGGGTTGTGGGTAGGTGTGTGGGGTGTGGGGAGGTTTGTGGAGGTGTGGGGGGAGGTGCATGCGGGGTGTAGGGAGGTTTGTGGGGGTGTGGGGAGGTGGGGAGGTGTGTGAGGAGGTGTTTGGGGGGATGGGGAATTTTGTGGGGGTGTGTGAGATGTGTGGTGTCTTGGTGGTGGTGTGTGGGGGATGTGAAGGAAGGTGTGTGGGGAGGTTTGTGGGGTGTGATTGGGTGTGGAGAGGTGTGTGTGGGGTTTGGGGGTGGGGGGAGTTTTTTGAGGGGTGTGGTGAGGAGTGTGTGGGAGTTGTGGGGGGTTGGTGTGGTGTGTGTGGGGTATGGTGGGAAGTGTGTGCAGGGTGTGTGATGTGTGGGGAGGTGTGTGGGGGGTGTGTGGGGGGTGTGTGGGGAATGTGTGAGCAGGTGTGTGTGGGGGTGTGGGGTGTTTGGGGACGTGCGTGGGGCGGTTTGTGGGGAGGTGTGTGTGGGAGTGTGGGTGGGAAGTTTTGTGGGAGTGTGGGGGGAGGTGTGTGGGGAGGTGAGTGGGAGGTTTGTGGTGGCATGAGAGGGGATTGGGGAGGTTTGTGTTGGTGTGATGGGTGTGGGGGTAGTGGGGAGGTGTTTGGGGTTTGGGTAGGTGTAGGGGGTGTCGGAGGTGTTGGTTGGTGTATGGGATGTGGGGGGTGTGGTGGGTGTGGGGGAATGTGTGAGGGTGGTAATTAAACAAACGTGGAACACAAAGCCAATATCATCTGTTGGAAGAGGAAAGTATCGGCAGGATGTAAACATCCATTCTCTTCAGAGAAGGACACTGGCTGGAGAATAAAAACCGGTGGGTTTCTGTCCCAGAGTTGATTGTAGACTCTGGAATATGTTTACCGTTTCCCCCCCCCCCCCCCCCCCACCCACCCAATCCATCCATCCATCTGTTGCCAGTGATGTCCACATCCACCAAACAAAAATATTCAACCAACTAATTGCGTTCAGCAGTGAGTTTGATGACTTAAACTCGCTGATGACTGGGGAATGGTGATTTGCTTCTAACTCACGATGATGTACAGTGAATGAAAGGGCCCACACATTGGCTGCATTCACCTTTCGATCAGTTTCGGTGAGGTTTATCCAAATACAAGGCTCAATGTTCCATGGTGAGCAGTTTTGCTGGAGTTGAGGTGTCATGGATGGTGCGCAATATTCTTACAGATGGAGGAAAGTGTTCCCATTTTCAGGAAAAAAAACCCCTCAGAAAATGCAAGATTTAGGCAATGATTTACGCTGAGCTAAAGCTGTCATAGTTCTGTGAAACAATGCTAACTGTAGCATCAGGTCCAAACTTCTCTTCAGAACAGTAAGAAACAGAAGACAAGTGAGATTGTGAAATCAGAATTAGAATCAAAGTTTATAGTCATGACATTCGGTGTTTTACGGCAGCGTCGTAATGCAACACACATGATATAAGCCATCTTATAAATTAAAAAAAGTAATCATCATGCTCGAAAAGTAAGGCCATGTCTTTCGTTCATTGATCATTCAGGAATATGATGGCAGTGGGGAAGAAGCTGTCCTTGTGCCACTGAGTGCTCGTCTTTAGGCACTGTACCTTTCCCCCAACATACAGCAGTATGTTGAGGTGCCTACCAGAGGGGAGGCAGGGTTAGATCTATGGTTAGGGAATAGAATAGGGCAGGTGACGTAAATGAGCATTGGTGAAAACTTTGGATCCAGGGATCATGGGTCCATTAAGCTTCAACTTAAATATGGAAAGGGATAGGTCTGGTCCAAAGTTGAAGGTCTTCGAGTGGGGGAAGGTCAGATTTGAAGAAATGAGAAGGGATTTGCAGAAAATTGTATGGGCTGATCTTTTTTTGGAAAGGATGGAGAGGAGATTTGGAGGGTATTTAAAGAAGAGATACTGAGAGTACAGGATCTTTACATGCCAGTCAGATCGAAAGGCAAGGTCAAAAGTTCAAGGGAACCGTGGTTTCCTGGTAAAATAAGGAAGTTAGTTTGGGATAAGAGGGCGGCATTTACTAAATTTAAGAAGCAAGAAATGGATAAGAAATATGATTATTACATCGTTTGCAGAAAAAAACCTGAAGAAGGAAATTAGAAAGGCAAAAAGAAGGTATGAGGTGTCAATAGCTGATAAGGTAAAAGTGAATCCAAAGGGTTTTTACAGATATGTGAATAGTAAAAGGAGGGTTAAGGACAGAATAGGACCACTGGAAAATGGGAGTGGTGAACTGTGCGAGGAACCGTATCAGATGGGAGAGATATTAAATGATCTTTTCTCATCTGTGTTTCCAAAGGAAAAGGATATTGGACTATGTGAGATAAGAGAGGCAAATGGCTTAGTTATGGAAAAGATAGGGATTAGTAAAGAGAGGGTTTTGGAGCTTCCAGTGTCAGTAAAAGTGGATAAATAAGTCTCCTGGTCCTGATGGGATTTTCCCCAGGATGTTAAAGGAGGTCAGGGAGCAAATAGCTGAGGCACCGTCAATGATTTTTCAACGATCACTGGAAGAAGGTGTGGCGCCGCTGGATTGGAAGGTTGCTAATGTAGTTCCGTTGTTTAAAAAAGGCTCGAGGTGTCGGCCAAGTAATTATTCACCTGTAAGCTTGACTTCGGTGGTAGGGAAAGTTAGGGAGGGTATTCTTAGAGATGGTGTGTATAAATATCGAGATAAGCAGGGATTGATCAGGAGCACCCAGCATGGGTTTGTGAAGGAGAAGTCATGTTTGACGAACCTTGTTGACTTTTTTGAAGAAGTGACAAGTAAGGTGGATGAAGGCAGGACAGTTGATGTAGTCTATCTGGATTTTAGCAAAGCTTTTGATAAGGTTCCACATGAAGGGTTAGTAAAGAAGGTTCAATCACTTGGGATTAATAGAGAAATAGTAAGATGGGTCCAGAGGTGGCTGGAGGAGAGACAGCAGAGGGTCATGGTGGACAACTGTCTGTCAGGATAGAAGCCTGTGATGAGCAGAGTACCTCAAGGATCGGTGCTAGGTCCCCTGTTGTTCATAATTTATATTAATGATTTGGATGATGGGGTGGTTAACTGGGTAAGTAAATACGTAGACGATACAAAAATAGGGGGAGTGGAGGATAGCGAGGAAGGTTTTCAGGGATTACAGAGGGATTTGGTTTGTCTGGAGAGTTGAGCTGAAAGATGGCAGATGGAATTTAATGTAGAGAAGTGTGAGGTGCTTCATTTCAGTAAAATTAATCAAAATAGGACATATTTTGGGGAATGCACAAGTACAAAGAGATCTTGGAGTTATGGTGCAGGGTTCCTTGAAGTTGGATTCCCATGTTGACAAGGTGGTTAAGAAGGCACTTGGTATGTTAGCCTTCATAAATCATAGCATAGAGTATAGGAGCTGGGAAGTGATGTTGCGATTGTTTAAGGTGTTGGTGAGGCCAAGTTTTGATTATTGTGTTCAGTTCTGGTCTCCAAATTATAGAAAGAATATAGATAAGGTGGAAAGGATGCAGAGAAGATTTACAAGGATGTTGCCTGGCTTAAAATACCTAGAGTACAGAGAAAGATTGAAGAGGTTAGGACTTAATTCCTTGGAACTTAGACAGTTGAGAGGGGATTTGATAGAGGTGTTTAAAATTATGAAGGGAATAGATAGACTAGTAAATTCTTCCCCCTGAGAGCAGGGGAAGTTGAAACAAGAGGACAAGGGGGCAAAATTTCACTCAGAAAGTGGTGGCTGAATGGAATAATCTTCCGGAGGAAATAGTTTCATTTAAGAGGAGGCTGGATATATACATGGATAAGAGAGGGTTAGAGGGTGATGGGCGGGGGAACAAGCAGAGTTGTTTGAGTGAATCGCCATGGACTTGTTGGGCTGAGATTGCCTGTTTCCATGCCATAAACCATTATATGGTACCAGAGTGAAGAGGGCAGGGCCTGGGTGGTGGGGTCTTTGAGTATAGAGGCTGCTTTTTTAGAACACCGCCTCGTGCCGATGTCCTAAATGGAGTGAAGTCTGGTCCCTGCAGGCTGAGTTAACAACCTTTTGGAGTCTATTCGTGTCCAGTGAGTTGGCGCCTCCATACCAGGCAGTGATGCAACCAACCAGAACGCTCTCCACGGTACACCTGTAGAAGTTTACAATATTCTTCGGTGACGTACAGAATCTCCTCAGACACCTCATAAAGTATAGCCGCTGTCAAGCCTTCTTTGTGAATGCATCAACATTGAAGCTCCAGGACAGATCTTCGGAGATGTTGACACCCAGGAATTTTAAGTTCTCAACCCTCTCCACTACTGAGGCCTCGATGAGGACTGCGTCGTGTTCCCCTCACTTCCTCCTGAAGTCCACAATCATCTCCTTGCCTATGCTAACCTTGAGCATGTGGTTGTTGTCGTTACACCATTCAACGAGCTGATCTATCTCCCTCCTGTACACTTCCTCATTGCCATTTGTGATTCTGTGGACAACTGTGGTGTCATCAGCAAACTTGTAAATGGCATTGGAATTGTGCGTAGCCACAATGACGCGGGTGTATAACGAGCAGATCAGTGAACTAAGCACATATACCTGGGGTGCATCTGTATTGATGATCAGTGAGGAGAAGATATTGTTCCCAATTCGTACTGTCTGTGGTCTTCCAATGAGAAAGTCAAGGCAGATACAAAGGCCTAGAGTTTGTCGCTTCTTGCCCAGCGGGAGTGTTGAAGGATGAGATGTGTCGAAATACTCTTTGATCTTCATTTTAGGCTTTTTAATATTTCTGGATGTTTGAAATCGTTCCATTGAACAGTATTTCAACTTGCACCAAGTAGAGAAAAGAGGGAAATAATGATTTTTGAAGAAACATTTTTTGGCAATTTAATTCAAATCCTGTTTTCTGCTTGTGAGCTTTTTTTTTCTGTGGAGTCAGTGATCTGTCTGATTTGCTGTTTAGTTGAGTTAATTAAAGAGTGTGCGAAGTATAATTCAAATGATCTCACACCCACTCGACCACTTTGTTTTAATGTTCCAGAGAAGTTTATTTATTTTGTGTGTGCTGTATGGATACACTCAGACTAAAACTGGTCTTCATGAAGCAAGAAGACACACCAGAACACAGAGTACTAAACTTGGGCATAATTATTCTTTGATGTCAAAAGTGGTGAAAGCTGATGATAATGTTCTCTTCACTTAGTACTCTGTGTCTTCCTCCAAACATTTATGAAGCGACTGGTGTATCAGTTGGCCTTTTCACATCACAAGCCAGTGGTGACCCTACTTGAACCTGGGTAAATCTCCCAGGACATCCTGGGCCTTTCACACCATGGTCCAAGTTCCCTGTAATTTACCCTCCCAGCCCCCCTCCCCATAGTGATGAAGTAGTGAGTGACGCAATATGCCCTCACAATTCCTACTGGAGGTCAGATGACTCTGTGTGTGTGTGTGTGTGTGTGTGTGTGTGTGTGTGTGTGTGTGTGTGTGTGTGTGTGTGTGTGTGCACGTGTGTGTGTGTGTGTGCACGTGTGTGTGTGCGCGTGTGTGTGCGCGCGTGTGTGCGCGTGTGTGTGTGTGCGCGTGCGTGCGTGCGTGCGTGTGTGTGTGTGAGTGTGTGTGTGTGTGTGTGTGTGTGTGTGTGTGTGTGTGTATCTATCCTCATTGTGGCAGCTCGCCCACGCACAGGCAAACCGGCTCTGGGTGGACAAGTCCGCAGCAGATCTGACTGTGAGAGCTCCGGGTGTGGGGAAAACCCACAGCCTGGCAGCTGATGTCATAAAGGTTCCGGGAGTGCCAGTGTAATCAGGATCCAAGGGATGTAAATGCGAGTGAGAGTTCTATTAAAGTCAGTTGGTTCACCTCACTTTCGACTCTGCTCGATTCTTTCGCTTGCTGCCGGCCTAGTGCGACTACAGTGGTGACGCCGATGGCCCAAACGGCATCTGGACCCAATGATGATCGACCCAAGCAGAATATAGTTTCACTGAACCTGCCGACTTTCTGGACTTCACAGCCGCTGCTCTGGGTTGAACAGGCCGAGGCCCAATTCCAGGTCAGGCAAATTGTCTCGGACGCCACAGAGAACTACTATGTGGTCAGTTCACTCGGCCAGGAAACAGAATCAACTTCCTCCACCAGCCACCAGCTGTAGAAAGGAATGAAACAATCAAGGCAGTCCTGATCTGTACCTTTGGCCTCTCCCACTGTGAGCGCGCAGCGCGGTTGCTCCACATGGATGCCTCGGCGACCATGCACCATCGGCCTAAATGAACGAGATGTTGGCACTAGCAGACGGCCATAATCCATGTTTACTGTTTGAACAAGTCTTTCTCGAGCAGATGCCAGAAGATATCTGCCTCTTCATCACTGACAACGATTTCACTGACCCACACAAAGTAACGGCCTGTGCAGATATCCTGTGGCCCATCAAGCAGCATGGGAGGGCCTCCATCAACCAAGTTGCTGCATCACACCCTAAGGCCTGGACCATCCCCATGCCACCAATGAAGCTGGTTATTCCCGAAGCAGGAAGTGACCCCAGTTCAGACCATTGGTGTTTTTACCACCAAAAGTGGGGTTCAGGAGCTCACCATTGCTGCCCCCTCTGTCCTTTTCCGGGAAATGTTGGGGCTGGCTGTTGCTAATGGCTACAGTGGCTGGCCATTGTGATAGCCTCCTTTACTTATGGGACCGACACTCTGGGTGAAAGTTCCTCGTAGACACAGGGGCGGAGGTTAGCGTCTTGCCCCTTTTGAGCCACAATACCCGCTTCAGGAAGTCAGGACCGGGGCTCACTGCCAACATCGACAGTATTCGCACATACGGCATGCGAACCATCCCAGTACTGTTCGGTTCCAGCCGTTTCACATGGTCGTTTATGCTGACAGCAGTGTCGCATCCTTGACTGGGTGCAGATTTCCTCCGGACACACTGCCTCCTAGTGAACCTCAAGGGTCAGTGCCTAGTGAATGCCAAGACCTTCCCGACCTTCTCATTCACTGAAGCCAAGTTACCGTCCCCACACCTGGACTGTGTGACTTTGTCAGGCAGCAAATTTGCCAGAGTACTAGCAGAGTTCCCGACCATTCTCCATAGATGCCCCTCAGCATGGTGCACCACATTCCCACTCAGGAACCCTTGATACATGCCCGGGCACACAGACACCCTCCTAACAAACTCCACCTCACCAAGGAAGAGTTCAGGAAAATGGAGGAGATGGGGATCATCTGGCACTCAGTCAGCCCATGGGCCTCTCCGCTGCACATGGTGCCCAGGTTGGCTAGAGGATGGAGGTCATGTGGTGACTACAGAAGGCTCAATGACACCACCATGGCCAACCACTACCCAGTGCCCCACATTCAGGACTTTATGGGGCACGCATCTTCTCCAAGGTTAACCTGTGGGGCACACATCTTCTCTAAGGTCAACCTGGTCCGTGGGTTTCACCAGATTCCCATCGGCCCAACAGACACAAAGCTCCTCTGTGACGTGTCCACCGGCCAATCCCGGCCCATCATTCCAGCCACTTTGAGGCATCTCGCTTTCGATGCGCTACATGATTTGGCCTACCTGTCCATTCGAGCAACCATCCAAGTGGTGGCAGATAGATATGCTTGGCACGGCCTACACAAGCAGGTCGGGCTCTGGGCCAGAACTCCAAAGTCAAGAGGTTCATGAAGGCCCCCCTTTAACCCTTCCAGATGACGTATAGGAGGTTTGAACATGTCCATATGGACATCATCAGTCCACTGCTGGTATCCTGGGGGTGGGCAAGATACCTGTTCACCATGGTCGACAGGTGCACCAGCTGGCCAGAAGCTGTACCACTCACAGACACGTCCACGGAGTTCTGCGCCAGAGACCTCATCGCAAGTTGGGTTCCATGTTTCGGCCTGCCTGCCAACATCACCTAAATCCTGGGGTCGCAGTTCACGATCAGCCTATAGTCAGCACTGGCACAGCTACTTAGGACCTAGCTGCACCACACCACGGCCTACCATCCGGTAGAGCGCTTCCTCCAGCACCTGGTCAGCCCTGATGGCGCACCTCCGAGGCCCGGATTGGATGGGCAAGTTCCCGTGGGTGTTTCTTGGCATCCAAATGGCTCCCAAAGAAGACTTAGCCACGTCTTCAACAGAATTGGTATACAACACCCCACTGACAGTTCCAGGAGAGTTTGTGGCAGTGACCCGTGGCACAGAGGAGACATCTGTAGCAGTCCTCACAAGACTGAGAGAAGGTAGGAATACTGGCTCCTGTCCCAACCTCGTGCCACGGCCCAACATCTTCCTTTTTCCCAAGGACCTCTGGGATTGTGATTACACCTTCATCCACAAGGGCATGCACCGGACTCCCCTCCAGCGGCCGTACGAGAACCAATTCAAGGAACCATGTGCATCCTCTACATGAGCGGCCATGAGGAGACCTTCACCATTGACTGCCTCAAGCCAGTGGAACTAGACCTGGAACACCCTGTGACTGTGCCACCCCTACGCCGGCAAGGCCACCCAAACGGACTAAAGAGGTGTTGGCCGTGAACACCACACCTCCTAATGCTGGTTCTGGGGTGGTCATGTGGTGACTCACTCACTCAACAGGTGAACCAGCTCATGGAGTCGCAGGCAAGTCTGCGGTAGATCTGACTCTGAGAGCTCCGGGTGCTGGGCAAACCCACAGCCTCTCTACTGATGTCATAAAGGTCCTGGAGTCACAAACATCATTGGGATCTGAAGGATTTAAACGTGTGTGAGTTTTCCATTAAAGTCAGTTGGTTCAACTCACTTTCGACTCTGCGATGTTCTTTTGCTCGCTGCCGGCCTAGTGCAACTACAGTATCTATATTTATACGTGTGTATGTGTGACCTGCGCGCGCGCGGCGCGCGCACACACACACACACACACACACACACACACACACACACACACACACACACACACACACACACACACACACACACACACACACACACACACACACACACACACACACACACACACACACACACAGCAATTAACAATTTGGTTCAGACCAAGAGAAGGATACACAGGTATTTAAATAGAAAATAGGCACTGATGGGCTGAAAGCTCTTGTGCAACTTGCTGAGAAGCTCTTCTTGAAGGAGAGCAAAATGAATGATGATGACCTGCTTCTTACACGACTCATTCTTCAATATTGGGCAACCAGGTGACAAAAATTCTTTAAAATCATAAGAAAAAAATTATTGCTGCTTAAGTCAGAACTTTATAATTTAAGGTTACACACATCAGCAGAGATGAACTTTTATGCTATTTTCAGCATTGAAACTATTTTGTGAAATTTTACATTTTGGAATTTAAATGTACTGGTCTTTAGAAATGCAAGAGGCAAATAGAGAATGAACTGATTTATTGAAGGCAAATGGAGGATGAAGAGCTTAAATGCTGAAATGATGGCATGATGGTGCAGCACACAAGCGCTGACGTCACAGCGCTTCCCCTGCTCAGCCATTTGCCGATTCAGACCGCAGGGAAATGACCCAACAGGACCATGAATCTGGGTAATCCTGGGCCAAAATTCCCCGGGAATTCCCATTTTACACAGCGGTGTGAAAAGGCCTATTGGTTGGTCTAAGATGTTTAAACTTTGTACGATTCTGAGCTGATCATGGTTTGCCTGAAGAAATTTCTACTGAAATTATTTTGGAAAAAAATCAGGATCCCAACAAAAATTTCCTCATTCCTGAAGGTATGTTCCCTTTCACCGCTGTAGTATATTCTGTCATCGGCACAGAGTCAAAGGAAGTGAAGAATCTTATTACCTGAACCTTTCACTGCCATCCAAGCCTGTGGCAAAACAGCCTGATCGCTACTGCTTTGAAAGACAAGGGCAGCTATGTGAGGGCCAGCGTTAAGTCAACCCCAATCTACCCCACACCTTCACTCCTGAGCATTTATTCTCTTTCAATATGCTTGGTCCAAAGGAGGAAGAACTGGATCCCACAGCAGAAGTACTGCAAAGAGCCAGCAGGTGGTCTTTCTCGTTCAGTGGCAGTGAGCAATCAGCCAATCTCCTCCTGACCAATGCTGAACTGAGTGAATCGGAAATCCCCAAGGTTATTACTCTGTTGTTGATGGAGGTGATGGTTCACCTCTAAATGGGAGCAGATAGTTTATAGCCATCCTAACCTGAATCCTCACCCTAACTCTGATGTATCTTAACCCCAACTCAAGTGCAGCCAAAAATTAATCAAACCCAGATACATCCTAATCCAAAGCTTCACTCTCATGCATTCTGATTTCAACCTTAACCTGAATCAAGCCAAGACAAGTTTATTGTCATCCGATTGTACAAGTACAACCTAATGAAATAGCGTTCTCTGGTCCTCAGTGCAAAACACACAGACACACAACCAGACAGGTGCCTTGTCATTTGGCGCGGGCGATAATGTCTTTCCATCCATCAAACATCATCCATCCACAAGTACAGACAAATAATACATATTCAGGACAAGTCTTTTATTTCTAGAAATAAATAAATAATGTTTGCTTTGTACGAATGAGAGTCTCGGAGGGTCAGTGTGAGCAGTTCCTTTGGACGTTCAGCGTTCTCAGTGCCTGTGGGAAGAAGCTGTTCCTCAGCCTGGTGGTGCTGGGTCTGATCCTACTGGATCACTTCCCCACCGGGAGCAGTGGAAAAATGCTGTCTGCATGGAGGAAGGGGTCCTCAGTGATTTTGTGCACCCTCTTCAGACAACAATCCCTGTAGATCACGTCAATGGGAGAGAGGGAGGCTCGAGAGATCCTCTCTGAAACACTTATGGTCCTGTGGATTGACCTCTGATTCATTTCATACCACACTGTGATGCAGCCAGCCAGGACATTCTCAATAGAGCTTCTATAGAAGGTTGACATGATGGCGGCCGGTCGCCTTGCCCACTTCAGTCTGCTCAAGAAGTGCCGTCACCGTTGTGCCTTCCTGACAAGTGAGGAGATGTTGAGTATCCATGATAGGTCACTAATTAAGTGAATTCCAAGGAACGTGGTGCTCTCTACTCTCTCTACTTCAGGGCTGTTGATGTGTAGTGAAGGGTCGTCATTCCTGGTCCTTCTGAAGTTCACATCGTCTCCTTCGTCTTGTCCACACTGAGACTGAGGTTGTTCCTCGCGCACCATTTTGCTAGATTTTCCATCTCTTCTCCGCAACGCGACTCATCGTTGTGGCTGATGAGGCCAACTACTGTTGTGTCATCTTCAAACTTGATGACTCTGTTAGAGCAGGATCTGGCGATGTAGTCGTTGGTCAGTAGCGTGAACAGGAGCACCAGTGGTCAGTGTGACGGTGCTTGATATTCTGTTACCGACCCGGACAGACCCGGGTCCGGACCCTGAGCTCCAATCCAAGTGCATCCTATTCTGAACATTGATCCTCACTCTACTGCTTCCTTGCCTTAATCCAAATTCACGGGCATCGATTAAGATCTGGGTGGCATGGTTGTCTGGTTACCTTTACAGCACCACTGACCACGACTGGGGTTTGAATCCCGTACTGTCTGTAAGGAGTTTGTACATTATCCCCGTGTCTGCGTGAGTTTGCCCCAGGGACTTCAGTTTTCTCCCACCATTTGAAACGTACCAGGAGTGTAGGTTAATTGGGTGTCCATTGGGTGGCACGGACTCGTGGGCCGAAAGGGCCTGTTCCCATGCTGTATGTCTAAATTTAAATTTAAAATTTAATTTAAATAAAAGTAACCTACAGCTCTGCCACTTTGCCCAGGATGTGGAAAAAGCCCAGGACTGGTTCTCTAATGAGTTACTGTTAGAGTACATGAAGATGCATGGGACTCCTGAATTACTCAGTGAATGTTTGACATTCCAGATGAGCACAAGCTTCTTTGTGCAACAGTAAGACAAGAGTATCCTCCCAAAAATGGGTCATCTGATCATTGCCTTAGTAACTCCTCATTAGTCAGGAAGGTGCAGCAGAGCTTACACTTCCTGAGGAGGTTCTGGAGGGCAAGAGTACTGGCCCCTATCTTGATGACATTTTACAGGAGTGCCCTGTCTGGCTGCATCATTGTGTGGTCTGGTTGTGTGGAAGTTCATACAGAAGGTTATCAAAATGGCCAAGAAAATCACTGGAGTGTCCCTTTCCTCTGTTTACAATATTTACTGGGAACACTGCTTAAGTAGGGATCAAAGCATTAGAGATTACCCTTTCCATCCTGCACACAGTAACTTCGACCCACTACCATCGAGAAGGAGGTAGAGGAACATCAAAATCAGGATTGCCAGGCTGGGAAATAGCTCCTTTCTACAGACTGTGAGATTGATGAAAAGAATCCTGCAACCAAGTCAATTATCCCAAAATATTTATATATTTTAAATTATTAACCATTAACAATGGCGTGAAGCAAGGCTGTGTTCTCGCACCAACCCTCTTTTCAATCTTCTTCAGCATGATGCTGAACCAAGCCATGAAAGACCCCAACAATGAAGACGCTGTTTACATCCGGTACCGCACGGATGGCAGTCTCTTCAATCTGAGGCGCCTGCAAGCTCACACCAAGACACAAGAGAAACTTGTCCGTGAACTACTCTTTGCAGACGATGCCGCTTTAGTTGCCCATTCAGAGCCAGCTCTTCAGCGCTTGACGTCCTGCTTTGCGGAAACTGCCAAAATGTTTGGCCTGGAAGTCAGCCTGAAGAAAACTGAGGTCCTCCATCAGCCAGCTCCCCACCATGATTACCAGCCCCCCCACATCTCCATCGGGCACACAAAACTCAAAACGGTCAACCAGTTTACCGATCTCGGCTGCACCATTTCATCAGATGCAAGGATCGACAATGAGATAGACAACAGACTCGCCAAGGCAAATAGCGCCTTTGGAAGACTACACAAAAGAGTCTGGAAAAACAACCAACTGAAAAACCTCACAAAGATAAGCGTATATAGAGCCGTTGTCATACCCACACTCCTGTTCGGCTCCAAATCATGGGTCCTCTACCGGCACCACCTACGGCTCCTAGAACGCTTCCACCAGCGTTGTCTCCGCTCCATCCTCAACATCCATTGGAGCGCTTACATCCCTAACGTCGAAGTACTCGAGATGGCAGAGGTCGACAGCATCGAGTCCACGCTGCTGAAGATCCAGCTGCGCTGGATGGGTCACGTCTCCAGAATGGAGGACCATCGCCTTCCCAAGATCGTGTTATATGGCGAGCTCTCCACTGGCCACCGTGACAGAGGTGCACCAAAGAAAAGGTACAAGGACTGCCTAAAGAAATCTCTTGGTGCCTGCCACATTGACCACCGCCAGTGGGCTGATAACGCCTCAAACCGTGCATCTTGGCGCCTCACAGTTTGGCGGGCAGCAACCTCCTTTGAAGAAGACTGCAGAGCCCACCTCACTGACAAAAGGCAAAGGAGGAAAAACCCAACACCCAACCCCAACCAACCAATTTTCCCCTGCAACCGCTGCAATCGTGTCTGCCTGTCCCGCATCGGACTTGTCAGCCACAAACGAGCCTGCAGCTGACGTGGATTTTTTACCCCCTCCATAAATCTTCGTCCGCGAAGCCAAGCCAAAGAAAAAGAAAGATATTTTAAATTATTTTGTTATGTACTCCATATACATGATCAAATATTGTGTGTGTGTGTGTGTGTGTGTGTGTGTGTGTGTGTGTGTGTGTGTGTGTGTGTGTGTGTGTGTGCACCATGGTCCATAGAAATACTATTTCATGGAGTTGTATATGTACAGTGAGATGATAATTAACTTGAACTCCAACTTGTGGGATGTTGCTGTCCACAATTTGCCATTCTCCTCTATTACAACAGTGATTACACCTACAATTAAAGTTGTAACATACCTTGGAGCATTCTGATTGGGATAAGGGAGCTGCAATTGAAAGACAGCTTATTGCTGTCAATCGGTGAGGCTGCGTGCACTCGAGTAAGCTTTGCCTTCTTGTTCTTTCCATCCTGAAAAGCTATTAAACTGGTGTAACCAGTTGGACAAAGTGAAATAAGACAACGAGGTGTTGGTCAACAATGGACAGTGGACCCTCAAAATGAGAGTCATATTGTAGAACAAATTCTCTCTGAACTTGAGCCAAGGAGGCAGGAGTTCCCCTGAGGTCTCTTTCCAGGATCTAAAGTGTTTCTGAAATAACCGCCATTTGCTGCCTGCTGTTAATGGGTTAATATTAATTTTGTAATTTACATTCAGAAATCACAATCTCTTTTCAGACAGCAGACTGTTTGCTTCATTCACGCTGGGTTAAATCAACAGATGCATTAATGAGCGTGTATCTACCAGTGATTTCAATCAAAGAACCTCACACAAAGAAAATGCATTTGCTGGTGGTGTCAGTTCACTGGCTTTGCCTCATTATCAGGAAATTGTGCTGGAGTAATATGACAAAATGCAGCAAAGTTCACACATTTGCTATTTTTTTTTCACTTGCTTCTGTCCCAAGGCTTTTGCTCCAAAATCTTTGCATCTCTTGACTTCAACTGGTTTCCAACCCAATTAAATGCAAACAGAAGACAAAAGGGAGGGCTTACTTGGGAGGATAGCAAACCTTCTGTTTGGGGATAGCAAAGGATAATTTCACAATAACTCCTCATTACCTGAACATTTTTAAACACCATGTTTGCTCAGAATTGGTAGAATATGATGCAAGGAAAGTGTGAAATGAAGCAACTCTACAGAGCAGGACCAAAAAAAGTTGCTGTTATTAAAGATTTTGCAAATCTTGGAATTGGCAGCAAAGGGATACACTGTGAGTTCAGATTCTTGGCAACTTGCTGGATATTCTGTTCCATTCAATCCTCACTCCTCCTGAGTTTTCTGTCTAAACCAAATGACAATCATGAATGACACAGCTGGATCCATAACCTTATTGTGAATGATTTTCCCTGCAGTTATGTACAAATGGGAACTCATTCTGTTTCAGTCTATTAAGGATTCAAACCTTTGGGATTCTTAGTCTGGAAGACCCAAAAAGGAATAATCTTTTCTGGGGAGCCTCACCCACTGCTGAATGAACTCGTCCCAGATGTTCCTTATCAGTTTTGCAAATTCTCAGGTCACCCATACTCCTGTCAGTTTTGGAAATTTAACTTTTAGGATACAAAACTGCTTTGGTATTTAGTAAAGAACTAAATATTTGAATGTAAGAAAGATATTTTTCCCTGAAGCCAATATTTTGCGAGTGGGTCCACAACATGTGATGGTTGCAGTTTGCTTTGGGAAAAAGAAAGGGGAATTTTCGACTGCAGTCGTCAGAGCTCTCCACCACTGGAGTTCAGGTGGCCAGGGCCTGATCAAAGTGAGTGGATGGGGTTTGATATCAGTACCCCCTTTCATATTGCCTAACATCAACCATCCTACAAAAGCTGCACTCAGGAGCTTTTCACACTGCACCATGATTTAACTGGTTAATCGGCAACACGGCATTTTAAGGGGAGGTCCTGTCTCCAGCAGTGACAATGCAAGAGCAGGTTGTGCTTTCAAACTACCAGAAAGTGAGTAGCGAGTTAACTCGGCCGGGCTCTGACACTTGCCCCCACCAAACGTCAGAGCCAGATTGAAATTAACAGAAATTTAACTCGCCCTGCCAGGTTGCAAAATTTCACACTGCTAAATTTGCCGGTTAACCCACACGGAATCGGCAGAGTGAAAGGGGCTTATGATTCACCCATTTCCATTGTGTGACTCATTGACATTGGAAAAATGGATGGATTTATTACCATCATGGTGCATTCCTTGTTCCTACTCAACCTACATGAAGCCTTCGGTTCCATTCTTCATCCATCTTTCTTCTTTCTTTGGCTTGGCTTCGCGGATGAAGATTTATGGAGGGGTAATGTCCACGTCAGCTGCAGGCTCGTTTGTGGCTGACAAGTCTGATGGGGGACAGGCAGACACAGCTTCATCCATCAATGTTTATACATCTCACATGGTAGAATCAGTACATCAGGGTCAGTGCAAATAGTACCCACATGTCACATCCTCTTACTCTGCTTCTATCACAAACATTTTTTTATTTTCCTTTCCATATTTTCACAGTCTTCTTCTCCAGCCCCTTCATTTAATATTTTGCAATTTTCTAATTTAGTCCATCTTTTCCTTGCACTCTGTTCTTCACCTCATCTTGTTCTTTCATTGGTCAGGAGATGAATGGTTTTAGTATCCTTTTAATGTGCCAACAGTTATAGAGTGATGCTAGTGGAAGGCAATTAAACCTTTGAAACAGCCCATGCATCCAGTTTGCTTCTGAGTGCTCTTGGATAGCAGTACAGAAAAGTCACTGGTGAATTGGTAGCCAGTTTTTGCATGACCAATGTTTCATTACCATCAATAACCAGTTTCATATCTTTCAGAGAGAGGCCAGGTTTTATACCTAATCCTGATAATGATGAACCTCTCCTTCCCTCCAGTGATGGACAGTATCAGAATGAGTCAATGTGACTACTTTTGAAGGGTGCAATTAAATGAAGATTCTTTGAATATCCTCAGCACCTCATGCCTTGAAGAATATATCAAACAGGTTAACTCAGTGGTTTTCAAATGCTTTCTTTCCACTCGCACGCCACTTTAAGTAATCCCTAAGCGTGTTTTATGGCAAGCTCTCCACTGGCCACCAAGACAGAGGTGCACCAAAGAAGAGGTACAAGGACTGCCTAAAGAAATCTCTTGGTGCCTGCCACATTGACCACCGCCAGTGGGTTGATATCGCCTCAAACCCTGCATCTTGGCGCCTCACAGTTCGGCGGGCAGCAACCTCCTTTGAAGAAGACCGCAGAGCCCACCTGAGCCCACAAAAGACAAAGGAGGAAAAACCCAACACCCAACCCCAACCAACCAATTTTCCCTTGCAACCGCTGCAACCGTGTCTGCCTGTCCTGCATCGGACTTGTCAGCCACAAACGAACCTGCAGCTGACGTGGACATTACCCCTCCATAAATCTTTGTCCGCGAAGCCAAGCCAAAGATTTAATGTGATTGTGAGTAGTTTAAAAAAGGTTGGGAATCACCGCTCTACACCCAATTGCTACTGAAATATTTTTGCTTGAGAAAAATTGTCATTGGCTCATTTCCTTTGGAGTTATGAAACCGTGCACATAATGAGTCATTTAGGTACAATGGTTTTCAAACCTTTTTTATTCCAGTCACATACCACCTTAAGCAATCCCTTACTAATCACAGAGCACCTATGGCTTAGGGAATACTTAAAGAGCTTTGTGAGTGGAAAGAAAAAGTTTGAAAACTACTGGGTTAACTCACCAACTTGAGTAGTCTCTGCCCATGGGACATCAGTTTGTAGCTGTTTGCTATTGACTGGTT
This sequence comes from Narcine bancroftii, assembly GCF_036971445.1. Taxonomy (NCBI): domain Eukaryota; kingdom Metazoa; phylum Chordata; class Chondrichthyes; order Torpediniformes; family Narcinidae; genus Narcine; species Narcine bancroftii. The sequence continues at coordinate 43,178,284 of NC_091480.1, read as the reverse complement.
TGGTCTTACCTATAATGCCTTATGTCATTCTATTGCGAGGCACCAGAGGGAAATCCGAGAGTTATTACTCTCAAGAAGCAGAAATGATAAATTGTGAAGTGAAAGGTTGGGATGGCATCTAAGAAAAAAGGCAGCCAGAACTTGCAGCTCATTATGATGTCTAGAATATTTCTCTCTTACCCATTAACAATCATTCTACTAACTCTGCAAAACATTTTGTTTCCTTATTTTTCATCTTAACACTTGCTTAAAGCTGTTCCAGTTCTGTGAACTAAAAATCTCATTTGAATTGGCATTAATTCAAAGACACTAATAGTCATTGGCTCCAAGCCTGGTTTGTGTGTGTGTGTGTGTGTGTGTGTGTGTGTGTGTGTGTGTGTGTGTGTGTGTGTGTGTGTGTGTGTGTGTGTGTGTGTGTGTGTGTGTGTGTGTGTGTGTGTGTGTGTGTGTGTGTGTGTGTGTGTGCGTGCGTGCGTGCGTGCGTGCGTGCGTGTGCGTGTGCGTGTGTGTGTGTGTGTGTGTGCACGCAAGGTCACTCGTACTTGTCTTTGCCTGAATGTGTGCTGAGTTTGCGTGTGTAGGAATGGGTGCAGGTTGAGGTTGTGTTATTGTGTTATTGTGTGCATGCATATGTTTCTGTGTGCGCACATGTATATGTGCATGTCTATGTAGACATGAACTTGTGATGGTGTGTGAGATAGCAAATCAAATAAAGGCTTCTTTTGAATAGTTTGTTTGTATGGAGAGTGGTCCTCTTTCCTCTCTTGGCACTCCATAAATCTCACAACAAAACCAAATTCACAAACGAGAAGACACCATCTGGTCCACACAGACCTGAGCATGGCAATGATTTCCACTTCCTTTCATTTTCTTCAGTTGAATGATGTCTTTTCTTCTATCGAATGGTAATTTCAAGGAAATAAACAGTGCTCTTACTTTCCTCAGCTGCATGCCAAGAAATCCACTGTGCAATACAGAAAACTGGAGAAACTCAGCAGGTCACTCCACATTTATGAACAAAAGAATCTATGCAGGGTAAGAAATCCAAGTTGTGTGGCTCACCAATAGTCCTGGTCTTTAGATAGGTCCATTCTAACCATTTCTATTTTTCCTCTCTCTTCGACAAGGTCTCTGGCTGGACATCATCCTTCAGCTTGCTGGAGGGCAATAGATATATTGTTGGATGCTTCCCTGTAACTAGATAGCTGCTGCAACTGAGTGAGTTCACTACTTCAAGGTCTCTGCTTTCGCTCTGTCAGGGTTGCTTGAGCCTACCTTAAAGGAAACAGGTCCTCCTCCCATTTGCCACGTCTACACCAACCTCTCGAATAAGATCTCACTGGTCGGTACGTCTCAGTTATGGAGTAATCTCAGAGGGAATACTTTGGCCATCGCATCAGAGAGCAGAGGTTTGACTCTATACTCCACTCTCATTCACCACAGCCCTGTATGCAACCCATAATTTGTTCATTCATCAATAAAACAATCATCTAGCACACAAACTCTTCCCTGTTGGCAGGATTCCTACAATCCTTTGCTTAGGTTTTGTGTGCTGAAGTGAGACTCATGGGAAGAGAGGGCAGAGAAACCATCCCATCCTTTCGTTTCATGCTGGCACTCCGTCCAATTTTGGGGCTGGTAGCCAGTGTGATCTGGGTCTCCAGAGACAGGATGAAATATTGATTTTCATCTTGCAATATTTTCTCTATATTCTGATAATGACTCTATTCGAAAGTTCCATCATCTTTAATCATTAAGCATTGGCTGGGAGATGCAGATAATGAAAAAGCTCACAATGGGGATTGTGTGCCAATTGAAGAATTGTGGATTGTTCATTCATCATTAACAGCAGAAGGACAATCTTATTTCCCATTTTGTATGCTCCTCTCTGATATTGATGTTTGGTTTGTGCCTTAACATAAAGTCACAAAATCTTCCATCTATATTAATTCCAATTCCAGCCTGTATCTTAATGGTTCAGGTGAAGATTTCTGTAAAGATCCCCTCTTATATAAAGTTTTTTTTAATTGATGCATTTGCATTGGTATAACCACATTATATTTTTTGAATATTTTATTTTTGATTTTAAAAGACTCACACAAATCCAAAACAACAATACAACCTTTCTCAACAGTGATATATTATATTCAGAGCCCATTTTCCCCCTTCCTTCCCTCCCAGACCTTAAATCCACAATGAAAAGATTATGTAAATTAAACAAACATAAAGAACCAAATATCTATAGAATCACTGACCTTTAAAGGAACCAAATATAAATCCAGAGTAACATGAAAAAAGTACGAGACGAGACATCATCTGCGCCACGACCCACTCATTTATCTCAATCGTTCCACGGATTTTTACCTTTCTTCTATTGAGAAGGGGTATAATTTCATCTATGTGTTGCAGATAAGGCTGGATTACCCTAACCAACGTATCATATTTTCTCCTTAAATTGTACATGATTTTCTCCAGGGGAATTCAACTCTGTATCTCCATACTCCATCATGTAATGTTTAGTTGGGAGTCAGACATCCACATGACAACTTACTGACAAGGCAACCTTTACAAACTGAATTTGGTATCCAGAGAGTTTAAAACTCATGTCCATAATGTTCCCCAGAAGGTACAATTCTGGATCCTGTGGAAAATCCATCTTTGTAATTTTTTTCAGAAGATTCCACAGGTCCTCCCAGATGGATCTCACCTTTGTACGCAGCCACATTATTGCAGTATCAAAGCTCCCTCTCATGTCTGAGCGTATTTATTACTCTAATATCAATATTTACTTCACTGCATGTTAACAGCCTGGTAATAAATCTCCTTTGTTGTTGAAGCATCTTTCCTATGATAGCATTAATGTTTGTTTTAAATGTCATAGTTTGAGGGTAGTTGGCCTGGGAGATGTGAGTTGTCTTTAGTAATCCCAGCCAGTAGGGCCCAGAATAATGTAGAGAGTGGTGAACCACAACTTGTTAATTTGACAAAGTTAGCGATACAACTGTGCTGGTAAGGAATTTAAATTATTTTCACCACCAATGGCACCTGAAGATTTGTATTGAATTTTAATTGTGCTTTCTGTTTGTTATTTTGGGTCATTTTAAGATTTTAGTCTCTGAAACCAAGGCAATGCTTTGTCGATGAATGATATAATGGGGCTCTTACAGGGCTGTAATGAATGGGAATACAGTCGAACCATATCATCAAGCACACTCGTCATCTTTCATCTTGATCCTCCCAATGTGGTGAGCTGGTACCTGCCATGGCATTGAAGCCATCTGCATCCCTGCCGTGGATGCAGGTTGTCCAGCCCTATATTCAGGGCATACCTCTGCCCCGTGAAGAAAGAGTAGATTGCAGGCACTACCGAAGAAAAGTTAAGGCACATTGTACCTTCACCACCATCAGCCTCTTGCAGTCTTTAACTGCCTGGCTTTGAATAAAAAGAGAGGAATAGTGGACATTATTCTCCACAAAATCACCTGCTCTGGCCAACAGTTGCTCTATTCAAATTACATAATAGTATCACTGTGAATTTAAATTTATACATACAGCATAGTAACAGTCTTCAGGCCCATGCCACTAAATACGCCAATCAACCAACAATCCCGGTATGTTTTTGAAGGGTGGGAGGAAACTGGAGCACCTGGGGGAACCCAGGCAGACAAAGGAAGAACATGCAAACTTTTTCCAGATAGTGTCAGTTTCAAACCCTGGTCGCTGGCATTGTAATAGAGTTGTGCTGACCGCTACACTAACTGTGCAGAGCAGAGACCTTATCTCGGACATCCTCTGTAGGATATTCTGAAGAAGGAGGCCTGATGGAGAGCTCCACAGGATGAAAATGTTTATCTCAGTTTGAAGTGGAGAGAGCAACCTGTTTTTTTTCCAACCAAATTCCAAATGTGAAATCCAATAGCACAAAGCTGCAGCCTCTAAAACCCACAATAAGCAGTTAACAGCTCATTCCCCGAGGAAAATAGATTGCTCCAGGGAGAAGGAAAGAGTCAGAGAGAGAGCCACATTATCTCAGCCTTGCCGTTAATGAGAAAATTCATGTTCCTTTACTTGTTATTTCAGCTTGGTCCCCTTGCCAAAAAATCTACTATTTTGAGAACAGGGCAAAAGCTGATGGCAGGCCAGTCATCCTTCGAGGCACCTTACTGATCTAGTTATAATTAAGAGTCCTGATACCACCAAATGTTTCCCTCAACAGCCATTCCTGATTCACAGCATTAAGAAAAAAAAATCCTTCTTGTAACAAATGGTTTTTTGAACTGGGTGATGTGAGCAACTAATACATCATACATGTACGCCCTCACCATTAATCATTTCCCCACATCTTTCTGTGGAGACAGTGATGAATGGGAAAAGATTCTTCCCCTCATCTACATTTAATAGGACACAGATTTTTTAATATACACAGTGTAATTGTGTGAATCATACACACATGACATCCAATCAATGGTATCGAGGGTGGGTGACAAGAGGAAGTTACTGGTGTAATGTTTCTTGGCAATAATGATTTCATTAGACTAACCAGGCAAAGAAAAAAAATCAGTGTGTAGATCTTTGATTTGAATGATATTTTAATTCCTCCTCCCAATGAGCATGCCAGGGAAGAGATACAACAGGATTTGTCTGGCATGGTTTGTTCACTCAAGTTCCGAGTGGACAATGTAATGCACATTTCTATAGCACTGTAATGGAATTGTGTTATTATTAATCTTTAGTTTATATTTTTCTAAGTAAAGTTACTTTGTGCAATGAACAGGGATATGCCTACAGACACACACATATACACAGAAGCCCTTTTCAGAGATGCAGGCATCTGAAAAAGGAAGCAAATAAAAATTAGAATTCAATGGTTCATTCAATTTTTAGAACAATAGTGTTTGTTATGGAGAAGCACCTGTGTGCACAGAGGACTTTTGTTTCAATGGCTAGTAGATTGAGAGGAGTTATTTGCTTTTGAAATATACTTCTGAAGTAGTTTGAAGAATCTTAAATGACAGCAGTGATGTCATGTGATAAAAACATTTAAAAAAAGCATCCAAGAAACATCTGAAGTCAGAAATGCAGTAACCTCCAGTAAGAGAGGTACTGTTCTTCTGGTATTCTCTGTACCATGGGAGATACACAAATCAGTGGCAAGGAAAAGCACTTCAAATGTCTCTTTCACCATGTATTTCCACATGGCCACTTCATGTAGCCCTTGTCTGGGTTTGTGAAATCATCATGGAAGAAAACACAAGTTCTGAAACCTTCATGCATGAGAGGGAAATTATTTGTATATAGAAACAATTCTCTGAAAACAAACCTACAAGAATTCATGAGTTTGAGAACGCTGGAACAGCAGTAAAGACTTAGAGTTTCAATGCAAAAGCTTTCTGAGACTGTACTTTAAAATTATCTCTTCAGAATTATCCCTAAACTGGAATGGTTTGGGTTTTACTACACACACAAACACACACACACACACACACACACACACACACAGAGTGGGGTTAAGTTAAAGTTAAGTTTAGAATTAAGTAAGAGGTATTATATTATTAATAGTTATTAATAAAAGTTATCGTTTTGAAGATACCATTGTCTTGGTGAATTTCTATTGCCTCTGGTCTAGGTTGTAACAATCACCAGCTCACCCTTAATTCGCTACTGTTACAGCGGGCTAAATGTGATGTATAACAAAGCAAGGTCTCACAGACCTTGGTCATAAGAGGGATAAGTACTGACCAGGACAACTGGGGTAACCCTGCTGCTCTTTGAGTAGTGCCATAAATGTCTACCCAAGAGAGCCAAGTTTTAATGTCACGATCAAAGTTCTTTGAGAGTTGGTACCTGGTTCCATTATATCTCTCTGGATTAGAATTGGAAACTCCAACCTCAAAGGGAGCCAAAGATAGTACACATTATGCAATGTACAAAGAGAAAAATATTATTATTCTTTAATTTAGCTTGATTATTGTCACATTTGCCTATTGTAGCAACAAGTCTACAGTAAATTTCATCTCACTGGCTCTGTACAAAGCCTTGTAACACCTACACACCAAAGGTGCATGCATCTTTACCTTTATTGACTAGAGTTTGGCATTTAACACCATCATTTCTTCAACAATGATCAGAAAACTCCAAGACCTGGGACTCAACACCCTCCTGCATAATTGGATCCTGGATTTCCTCACCTCCAGACCACAATCAGTGAAGATCAGTAAGAACATCTCCTCCACAATCTCCATCAGTACCAAAACGCCCTCTGCTCTACTCACTTTACATTTATGTCTGGTCTGTGTGGCTCAGTTCGACAACAACACCATCTACATCTTCGCTGACAATACCATGGTCGTGAGTTGTATAAAAAGGGGCAATGAATCAGGATACAGGAACGAGATTGAAAACTTGGCTGACTGGTGCACCAACAACAATGTCCCTCAATGTCACCAAAACCAAGAAGCTGTTTGTTGACTTCAGGAGGGGAAAAGCAAATGTGTATGATCCAGTGATCATTGGGGGATCAGAGGTGTAGAGGGTGAGCAAATTTAAGTTCTCGGGAGTCACTATCCCAGAGGATCTTTCCTGGACCCAACGCATGAATGGCATTGTGAAGAAGGCGCCTCTACTTCCTTAGGGGTTTGCAGAGGTTTGTACAAAGCAGAAACCTAGCAAATTTCTACAGAGGTGTGGTGGAAAGTGTACTGACCAGCTGCATCCCAGTCTGGCATGGGTACATCAATGCCTCCGAGTGGAAAGCTCTGCAAAAAGCAGTGGGCACAGCCCAGGACATCACAGGCAAAATCCTCACCACCATAGAGAACATCTATAGGGAACGTTGCCATCAGAGATCAGCATGAATCATCAAGGATCCACACCACCCAGCACACGCTCTGTTCTCACTGCTGCCATCAGGAAAGAGGTATCGGTGCCACAAGATTCGCACCACCAGGTTCAGGAACAACTGCTACCCCTCCACCATCAGACTCCTCAACAACCAACTCAATCAGTGATTTGTTTAACTTTTGCAATTTATTGATTTTCTTCCCTCTCTCTGAATTGCGCAGTTTGTTTACAGTTCCTATGTATTCATTGTGTACAGTAATTCTGCCTCTCCCGCAGGGAAAAGAATCTTAGGGTTGTATGTGATGTCATCTATGTACTCTGACAATACATCTGAAATCTGAATCTGATATACATAAGTACAATGAACAGATGCAATTAAAGCCTTGCTTGCTGCTACTTCTCAGGTACATTAAATCAACTCATAACAACATATAAGAAGAGGAAAAAAATAATAATATAAAAGAAAAAGGAAAATAAATAAAATATTCACGGTTGCTCATAGTGGAAAAAAATGTGCAGATTGAAGCAATGGAGCAAACAGATCTTTGGCCGCCTTGAGGAATGTTATGATGAGATTACTTCAATGTTTTCATGTTGCCCAGAAGGCACAAACAGTAAATGGAATAAAGACTATTGTCCCTTTGAAAGGGGTTGGATAAATGTGTGAATTGGAGTATGGTGTTCAAACATTGCTATTGATACAACAAAGACACCATGAAGACAAAATGGACAGTTTTGTCTCCTTCAGGGCTTCACATCTTCCACAGCAATTCGTTCTGGGGTGTAAAATCAAAAGAAATCTATGTACAGTAAGGTCAAAAAGTTATCTAAGGTAAGTATAGGGCATTTTCGGATTCAAAAGGTAACTGATGACTGGAAATGCTTTGAGTGGTTGGTCATGGCCAGAATTAACTCACACCTAAGACCTGGACCCACTGTAATTTGCCTACCATCACAATCACTCCACAGCAGATGCAATCTCCCCGATTCTCCATACAGCCCTGTATCACCGGACAACAACATTATGTACACATGTGCACCACAAGGGTGGGTGCTTTGCACACTGCTCTACTCTATACTCATGACTGTGTGGCCAGGCACAATTCAGATGGCATCTACAAATTTGCCGATGACACCAGAGTTGTTGGAAGAATCACAGATGGCAATGGGAAGTGGACAGGAGGGAGATAGAACAGCTCGTTGAATGGTGTCACAATAGCAACTTTGCACTCAACATTAGCAAAAGTAAGGAATTGATTGTGGTTTTCAGGAGGGGAAAATCAAGAGAACACAAAGCAGCCCTCATCGAGGGGGCAGTAGCAAAGAGGGCAAAGAATGCCAAATTTCTGAGTGTCAACATCTCCGAAGATCTATCCCGGGGCTATCATGTCAAGGCAATTATGAAGAATGCTATATTTCATTCGGAGTTTGAGGAGATTTGGTATGTCACCAAAGACTTGCAGATTTCTACAGACTGCAGAAAGATATTGATAGTCTGATCAGTTGGGCAGAAACATGGCAAAAGGCATTTAATATGGAGAATTGTGATACAATGCAATAAATAGGGGAATATGGAGTAACATGTGTGACAGAGTATTTAGAGGTGGTTTGGAAGGAATTTTTAGAACAGGTTGCACACAAACATTTTGAAACAGATTTTTTGCAGGACTTTTGCAGAGTGTTATTTTGCAGAAAGCAACATTCAGCAGCTGGGGGAGCATGTGATCTTTGCAGGCAGAGGAGAACAGCTTTGCTCTCAGAGAGGGAGGAGCTGAGAGAGAAGGAGAGACAAAGAAATCAGTTCCAGAGGGATAAGCTGGCAAATTTTGGAAGACTGCCTGGTCAAAGGAGAAGACTGACTGTCTGAAAGGTGACCTGAAAGAAAGAAGATCACCTGGAGAACCCTGAAGGGGGCAAGTTTCGTCAGCAAGATTGATTGGAAAGGAATCAGGTGTGAAGGTCCTGGAACAAAAGGAATCTCTCTCAGAAAACTAACCAGAACCCTCCTGAGTGGTAACCATTTGCCCGTTAAGCACCAAAGACTGGTGAACTTTGTTAATGCTAACTTCTGTGCACGGTACAAGAATTGCCTGCAACTAGTGAGATTGGACTATGATCCAAAGAACTTTTCTAATCTTAAATATACATTACACACACCTGCGCTTAATATTAGAGGGGGGATTAAATAGGTTAAGTGATAAGTTAAAGTTTAATTCTGTTTTGTTGTTCAAATATAATTAAAAACTACTTTTGTTTAAGTAACCCTGTGTGTTCTGGTGCATAGCTATTGCTGTTGGTTTTTGGGGTCCTCTGGACTCCATAACACATGGAGCAGCAGAGGGACATTGGAATGCGCTGATTCAGAGAGCAGGATAGATAAACCTGCAAAAAGCCACATGGGATACTTTCTTCCAATTGGTGGTGGCATAGAATTCCAGACATCTGGAGTTGGAGCCAGAGTGTTAGAGAGGGGGAGCGATTTAAGCAGGTGCTAGTCAGTTTCTTTCCCAGCCAAAGGAAGTGTGTAAGGGCAGGACTCTTTAAGAAGTGGAGAGGTTTAATTGGAGCGGCCATTGTGGGAGCGACCATTGAGTGAGTGGATCAGAGTTAGAGTGGTGAGTTGAGGCTTTAGCTCAATAGGCTTCAGCAAGAAGGGGAAGAGACTAAGGCAAGGCTCTAGTGAGAGTTTATCATTATACCCTCTTTGACCCTATATTAGTGCATATAGCAATGGGGTTAGTGCAATGTTCATCTTTTGAGATGTGAGAATTCTAGGAGACTTCCCATCTCCTTGATAGCTACATCTGCATGCGGTGCAGAGATGCAGCTCCTTACAGGCCATGTTAGAGAACCAGAGCTGCAGTTCAATGACCTGCACATATGGGAGAATGAGGAGTTCACAGATCGGGGCTACAGCGAGGTAGTCACACTGAAACTGCAGAAAGCTGTGTGACTATCTGAGAGGGAAAGCAAAAGCAGGTAGGCAGGCAGTGCAGAGAACCCCTGTGGCAGACCCCCTCAATATGAAGTATACTACTTTGGATACTGTTGGGAGGGAAATGACCTACCTGTACCTACCATTGCCCTGGCAAAGCCGCAGTGACCGGATAATTAACCCTAAGAAGACACAGCTTAGTGCTGTGTCCATCTCTGGTCAACACATTGCAGGAAAAGCATGATTGGACTGGACAGGGCGCAGAGGAGATTCACAAGGATGTTGCTAGGAATGATGGAGAACTGTCACCGTAAAGTGGATAAACTCAGCTTATTTACTTTGGAACAGAGGAGGCTGGGGGGGAGAACAAATTAAGGTGTATGAGGGGCATTGACAATTAGAATAAAGGCTTACTTCCCTTAACTGAAGGGTCAAAACCAAGGGGATAGAATGAGATTGATGGATAGAATGAAGGGAATGGGGAAAAATAACCCCATAGGATGACAGGAGCAAGGAAGAATGACAGAGACAGAAGTCTTAATCATGTTGAAACAGTACTCAGTCAATCCTTGAAGAGCTGTGAGCTGTGAACCCAGTGCTGGAAAAAAGATTAGACTGGAAAGCTTGTTTTCATCCAGCACAGACACAATCAACTGATTAGCCTCCTTCAGTGTAACAAACCTACCATTTTCAGAAATAAATCAGAAATCACAACCAAAAGTAAAATCATCCAAATTTTGCAACTTGCTATTTGTGATATAATGCTGTTTACAAAAGGATTTCAGAGTGTGCCTACAAGACTGAAGGTGTAGTTTAAAGTATAGGTATTTCATTATCCCTCAGGTCTCCAATTCGGATGGATGTGATATGTATCCAGGTTTTGGCCTAATCCTTTCTATTCCCCATGAAAGCCCAGAGAACAGAGGAAATGACCAGCAGAGGTAGGTATGTAGATAGATAGATAGACCGATAGATCGATAGATATTGAAATTCTGTTACATTTGGCTGGCGTGATGTAAATGTTGGAGAAACTAAAGACCATGTCAATGAATGCAATGCAATGGCATGTTTCTCCAGTGTGAATAACCAGAAAGTTAATAAAACAATTGGGATTAATTAATTTGTCTTCCTCCAAGAGGCCATTAGCTTTAGGTTATGCTTCCATGGAAACAAAGAGCTATTCCTTTTGTAGGCTAAGTTCGTTGACTCTTTTGAGTAAGTAGCAACCTCTGTGCCTATTAGAATTATTCAGCCATTCAGCCCATCTAGTCTGTGCCGAAACATCATATCGCTAGTCTCACTGAATTCCTTCAAGTTTTTAACCCCTCACCTGCACTCTCAGCTTAATTGCAGGTTCCTGAAATGTTACCCTAATTCATGTTGAGAATGAGCTAAAACCTGAAATTCCTTCTCATTGCCTTTTTCCTGGGAAGATGTGGCTTTCCTTTGAGCAGGACTTTAGCCAGATTTCTGCTGTATCATAAATATCTTTTTATAACAAGAAAACCAGCACATTCCATTACCCATGGCAGATCTCAAGCAAAGATAAGGAAGTAATTTGACAGGTGCTAGTTCGGTTATCAGGGGAGATCCAACTACCATATACAATGTACCACCAGATTGATTTTCACCTGATCCAAGGCATCATCCATTATTATTCTTAGCGAAGAAATCTTTCCATTTGTTTTCTTCTTCCTTTGTTTTGATTGTGGGACCTCAGTTTATTTGAGACCCTTGTAATGACATCCTTGGCCCAGCTAGGCAATCATTGGCCTTTGGTAAAACAGTATATGTCCATTGGTTTCTTTGGTTAGATTGAACTTTTGGCACCTTTAGTCAAAGCTGCTAAACTCCTGCTATTGCAGTGGCTCACCGAGGGCTTAATCAAATCGGCTCGTGAGGTTCCAAGTGACGTCATTTGGAATGTATAGGGTTTTTAAAAGCTGCGAGTGACTGTTTGAGTAAACGATCTTTACTGAACTTTGACTCGACTACCTCTGATCATTTTCTCGTTCTTCATTTCGCACTGCGACACAGTGCTACACTATGACAAAGGTTACGAGCTGAATTGACATAGAAAAGCATGAAATAGACAAAGCAGGTGGACAGAGTTGTAAAGGGAGTTTTTGGTATATTGGCCTTCAGAAATCAAAGTATTTAGGAGTTGGGATGTTATGGTAAAGTTCTATAAGACATTAGTGAGGTCAAATTTGATGCATTGTGTGCAGTTTTGGTCACCAAACTACAGGAAAGATAGAAAAAGTGCAGTCAGGATTTATTAGAATGTTGATCAGACTACAGGAACTGAGTTACAGGAAAAGTGTACTATCAGGTCACATCACATCACAGGCTAGGACTTTATTCCCTGGAGTATAGAAGAATGAAGGGAGATTTGATAGAGGTATTTAAAATTATGAGGGGGATAGACAGAGTAGATGTAGTTAGGCTTTTTCCACTGAGAGTAGGTGAGATATAAATCAGAGGACATAGGTTTTTTTTCATAATTTTTTTATTTTTCACACCGTGAACCATATCAACCAAAATATGTACAAACATTTCTCATTAAATTTACACAGTGGCATTTTCTCCCTTGTTTCCCCTTTCCATCCTTCCCCCCTTACCACCTCCCTCCAAAACCAATAAATATTCAACATATACAATACAATAAAACCATAAAACAATATTTTCACACAAAGGAAAAACAAACAAGAAAAATGTGTCATCTACTTTTACACACTAAATCAAATCATTTTGTCTTCTTATCATTTTAGGGGGGTGGAGGTCCGAGGCAAGCTCTCTCTGTTATGTTCCATGTATGGTTCCCAAATTTGTTCAAACAATGTGACTTTATTTTTTAAATTTAGAGTGGCCCAGTGAAGGAGTGGCCCAGTGAAGGAGTGGCCCAGTGAAGGAGTGGCCCAGTGAAGGAGTGGCCCAGTGAAGGAGTGGCCCAGTGAAGGAATGGGGACTTGGAATTTGGCTCGAGGGACTTCGGTGAGCAGGGGCTGAGAAGGAGCTCCTTGTGTGGAAAGGTATCTTTGAAACAACATATTTATAGTAAGAAAGGAGGAAATGGAGTCAGTTGGGGTAGTTAAATGCTCCAGTTGTGGGATGTGGGAAATCAGAGACAACACAGCTGTTTCTGATGACTACACCTGCAAAAGGTGCATCCAATTCCATATAATGAGTGACCGTGTTAGGGAGCTTGAGCTGCAGTTGGATGAACTGAGGATCATAAGGGAAGCAGAGGCAGTGACAGAGAGGAGTTACAGGGAGACAGTCACCCCTAGAAGGCAGGAGTCAGGGAATTGGGTGACTGTGAGGAAAGGAGGGAGAGTGCCTGTGCAGAGTACCCCTGTGGAAGTGCCACTCAGCAACATGTATTCTGCATTGGATACTGCTGGGGAAATAGCCTATCGGGGACGAGTCGTGGGGGTCAGGTCTCTGGCACAGGGGCTGTTCCTGAGGTTCAGAAGGGAAGGAGGGATAAGAACAGGATACTTGTAGTTGGGGACTCATTAGTCAGAGGGACAGATAGAAGGTTTGTGGGACGAGATCGGGGATCCAGGCTGGTCTGTTGCCTCCCTGGTGCCAGGGTCAGGGATATATCTGATCGAGTTCATAGCATTCTACAAGGGGAAGGAGAACAACCGGAAGTCGTGGTCCGTGTGGGGAACAATGACTTAGTTAGAAGTGGGGATGAGGTCCTGAAACAGGATTATGTGGAATTAGGTAGGAAGTTAAAAAACAGGTCCTCCAAGGTAGTAATCTGTGGATTGTTGCCGGTGCCACGCGCCAGTGAGGGTAGAAATAGGAGGATGTGGAGGATGAATGCGTGGCTAAAGAGATGGTGCAGGGGGCAAGGGATAAGATTTCTGGATCATTGGGATCTCTTCTGGGGAAGGTCAGACCTGTACAAAAGGGACGAACTCCACTTGAACTGGAGTGGGACCAATGTGCTGGCAAGCAGATTTGCTCGAGCTGTGGGGGAAGGTTTAAGCTAGTTTTGTAGGGGCGTGGGGAAGAGAGTGTGAGAGCAGTGTCAAGGGAGCATGGCCACCTAGATAGGAATAATAACGATAACAAAGGTAGGATGGAGAATAGGGTAAAAGATAGAAAAGGGAATATATGTGAGGGTCATTCTCTGAAATGCATATATTTTAATGAAAGAAGCACAGTGAACAAGGTAGATGAGTTTAGAGCATGGATAGATACTTGGGGTCATGATATTGTGGCAATTAGTGAGATCTGGCTACAGGAGGGGCAGGACTGGCAACTTAATATTCCAGGATACATTTGTTTTAGATGTGATAGATCAGGGGGTAAAAAAGGGGGAGGAGTTGTTCTGCTTGTTAAGGAGGACATTACTGCCATGAGGTGGCAGGATGGTCTGGAGGGATCATCCAGTGAGGCTGTTTGGGTGGAATTGAGGGGTGAAGGAGGCATGAGGGTGCTAATAGGGGCGTATTACAGACCACCAAATGGACCAAGAAAATTAGAGGAACAAATTTGTAGGGAGATAACGTATATGTGTGAGAATCATAAGGTAGTGATCATGGGAGATTTTAACTTCCCTCACATTGATTGGGATACCCATACAGTTAGAGGGCTGGATGGGCTAGAGTTCGTTAAATGTGTTCAAGATTGTTTTTTAAATCGATTAGTAGAAGAACTGACTTGGGACGGTGTAATACTGGATCTCCTGTTATGGAACGAGCTAGGTCAGGTAGCGGACATTAATGTTGGAGAACCAATTGGGTCTAGTGATCATAACTCTGTTAGTTTTAGAGTAGTTTTAGGGAAGAGCAAGGAGAGGCCTAAAGTTAAGGTTCTGGATTGGAGAAGAGCAAATTTCGAAGGAATAAGAAGGGATTTGGGGAGTATTGAGTGGGACAGGATACTTTCAGAAAAGGATGTAAATGAAAAATGGAGGATATTCAAAAAAGAAATTTTGAGGGTACAGAGTAGATATGTCCCAGTGAGGATCAAAGGAAAGGCTGGAAGTCATATGGAGGCTTGGTTTTTGAGGAATATTGGAAATTTGGTTAGGAGAAAAAGGAAGGTGTACAAGAGGTATAAAGAGCAGGCAGCTGAGAATTTGAAGGAGGACTACAAGGAGTGTAGAAGGAATCTTAAGAAGGAAATTAGAAAGGCCAAAAAAAGGCACGAAGAGGCTTTGGCAGACAGTGATAGGTACATTAAAAGTAAAAAATTAGTTAGGGATAAAATTGGACCCATTGTAGATAGCAAGGGTAGGCTGAGTGAGAAGTCAGAGGAAATGGGGGAAATTTTGAATGATTTCTTTGCCTCGGTATTCACTAGGGAAAAAATTATGGAACCAGTTGAAGTAAAGAAAATTAGTGGGGAGGTCATGAAGCATATAAGGATAACTGAAGAGGTAGTGATGGCGGTGTTGAAAAAGATAAAGGTGGATAAATCTCCGGGTCCGGACAAAATATTCCCAAGGACACTCAGGGAGGCTTGTGGACAGGTAGTGGGGCCATTAACAGAGAAATTTAGGATGTCACTGGCCATGGGGGCAGTGCCAAAGGATTGGAGGGTGGTGCATTTGGTTCCAATGTTTAAGAAGGGGTACAAATGTAAACCTGGGAATTATAGACTGACATCTGTGGTGGGCAAGTTGATGGAAAGTGTTCTGAGGGTTGGTATTTACAAATATTTGGAGGTACAAGGATTGATAGGGAGTAATCAGCATGGTTTTGTCAGGGGTAGATCATGCGTGACAAACCTGATTGAGTTTTTCGAGGGGGTTACACAAAAGGTTGATGAAGGGAAAGCTGTGGATGTTGTCTATTTAGACTTTAGTAAAGCTTTTGACAAAGTTCCCCACAGGAGGTTAGAAAAAAAGGTGGAGGCATTAGATATAAATAAGGAGGTAGTGAAATAGATTCAGCAATGGTTGGATGGAAGGTGTCAGAGAGTAGTGGTAGAAAATTGTTTGTCCAATTGGAGGTCGGTGTCTAGTGGAGTTCCTCAGGGATCGGTCCTGGGTCCACTATTGTTTGTTATATATATTAACGATCTGGAAGAAGGGGTGGAGAATTGGATAAGCAAGTTTGCGGATGATACAAAGATTGGTGGTGTTATGGACAGTGAGGTAGATTACCGTAGATTAAAAGGTGATTTAGGAAGGCTGGAGGTGTGGGCTGAGAAATGGCTGATGGAATTTAATACAGATAAGTGTGAGGTGTTACATTTTGGAAAGGCAAATCTAAATAGGTCATATGCATTAAATGGTAGGCTATTGAGATGAGCAGAGCAACAAAGGGATTTAGGAGTTGTGGTAAATAGTACCCTCAAGGCTGATACTCAGGTAGATGGTGTGGTGAAGAAGGCATTTGGAATGTTGGCTTTCATAAATCAGAGTATTGAATTCAAGAGTAGGGAGGTTATGATGAAATTGTACAAGGCATTGGTGAGGCCAAATTTGGAGTACTATGTACAGTTTTGGTCACTAAATTATAGGAAAGATATAAACAAAATAGAGAGAGTGCAGAGAAGGTTCACGAGAATGTTGACAGGATTTCAAGGTTTGAGTTACAGGGAAGGGTTGTGCAGACTAGGGCTTTTTTCTCTGGAGCGTAGAAGATTGAGGGGGGACTTGATAGAGGTGTTTAAGATTTTAAAAAGGACAGACAGAGTAAATATGGATAGGCTTTTTCAATTAAGAGTGGGGGAGATTCAAACTAGAGGGCATGGTTTAAGATTGAAGGGGGAAAATTATAAAGGGAACATGAGGGGAAATTTCTTTACGCAAAGGGTGGTAGGGATGTGGAATGAGCTTCTGGCAGACATGGTTGAGGCGGGACCATTGGTTACATTTAAGGAAAGACTGGATAGTTACATGGAGAGGAGAGGACTGGAGGGGTATGGACCGGGTGCTGGTCAGTGGGACTAGGAGAGTGGGGATTTGTTACGGCATGGACTAGTAGGGCCGAACTGGCCTGTTCTGTGCTGTAAGTGGTTATATGGTTATATATATCCTGTGTAACCAATTATACTGTATAATGCATAACCTTGTGTTTATTATATTCTTTATAGTTCCAGAACATAACTTTCCCCATGCTTCATTTTTTATCTTGTGTTTACATGCTTTTCCCACTTTTGTTTAGGTTTATAGCTTATTTCCTCATCTTCCTTACCTTGCAGCTTAATGTACATATTTGTTATAAATATTTTAATTATCATTGTGTCTGTAATCACATATTCAAAGCTGCTTCCTTCAGGTTATCTCAATCTGTTTCCCAATTTATCCTTTAAATAAGCTTTCAGTTGATGATATGCAAACATTGTACCATGTTATTCCATATTTGTCCTTCAACTGTTCAAATGCTAATAAATTATTTCCCAAAAAACAATTTTCTATTCTTTTGATTCCCTTTTCTTTCCCATTCTCTAAAGGAAAGGTTAAAGGATTAGTGGATTTTGCGTCAATAACAATTTTGGTATTTGATAATTTGTTTTTTTCCTTTCTACGTGGATCTTCTTCCATATATTACTGGTGAGCTTTTATATTGCACCATCTTTTCATCCCACTTATAAAGTTCATCCCACTTATAAAGTTCCTTCTCCCCTATTTTATCTAGTTCTATCTTCGTCCAGTCTGGTTTTTCTCTTGTCTGGTAAAAATCTGATAAATACCTTAATTGTGTGACTCTATGATAATTTCTGAAGTTTTGTAACTGCAAACCACCTTGGTTATACCTCTATGTTAATTTATCTTACGCTATCCTTGGTTTCCCCCCTTTCCACAAGAATTTCCTTATTATTCTCTTTAGTTCATCAAAGAATTTCTCTGTTAAGGGGATTGGTAATGTTTGAAATAAGTATTGTATCCTTGGGAACACATTCATTTTAATGCAGTTCACCCTCCCTATCAACATTCTTTCCAATGTTCTAAGTCTTCCTGCAATTTCTTTATTAATGGCTGATAATTTAGTTTGTACAAGTGGCTTAAGTTATTGTCTAAGCTGATACCTAGGTATCGGATTTCTTGTGCTTGCCATTTAAATGGTGATTCTTTTTTAAGTTCTGTTTAATCTGCATTGCTAATTGGCATCACTTAACTTTTATTTGCATTGACCTTGTACCCCGATATTTCTCCATATTCCTTCAATTTCTTATGTAATTCTTTTATTGATATCTCTGGTTCTGATAGGTATACTATGATGTCATCTGCAAATAAACTGATTTTATACTCCTCCTTTATTTTTATCCCTTTTATTTTATTTTCTGTTCTTATCAGCTCTGCCAATGGTTCTATTGCTAAGGTGAACAATGAGGGGATAATGGACATCCCTGCCTAGTTGATCCACTTAATTTGAATTGGTTCAATACATATCCATTTGCCATCGGTCCATTCTATAATGCTTTAATCCAATTAATTAATATATTTTTCTGGCAGATTGAACTTCTGTAATACTTTAAATAAGTAGTTCCAGTCTACCTTGTCAAAGGCTTTTTCTACATCTAAGGCAACGGACACCGTTGGTTTCTTATTTCCTTGAGCTGCATGAATTAGATTAATGAGTTTACAGACATTATCCGCTGTTCGTCTTTACTTAATAAATCCAGTTTGATCTTGTTTTACTATTTTTGGTACACAATTGGCCAATCTGTTTGCTAATAATTTTGCTATTATCTTATAAGCTGAGTTAAGTAGAGATATTGGTCTATATGATGCTGGTGTTAATGGATCCTTGCCTGTCTTTGGTATTACTGAAATTATTGCTGTCTTACATGATTCTGGTAAGTTTTGTGTTTCTTCTACCTGATTCATTACTTCCAGGAGAGGAGGAATTAATAACTCTTTAAATATTTTATAAAATTCTATTGGGAATTGATCCTCTCCTGATGTTTTATTGTTCGGCAGCTTTTTTAATATATCCTGTATTTCCTCTATTTCAAATGATTTTATCAGTTTGTTTTGTTCCTCTTCTTGCAATTTCGGCAGTTCAATTTTAGCTAAAAACTCTTCTATTGTATCATCTTTCCCCTCACTCTCAGTTTGGTATAATTGTTCATAAAATTCCTTAAAGTTTTCATTAATCTCCGTTGGGTTATATGTGATTTGTTTGTCCTTTGTCTTTGATGCCAATACAGTTCTTTAAGCTTGTTCTGTTTTAAGTTGCCAAGCCAATATTTTTTGTGTTTTTTTCTCCCAATTCGTAATACTTTTGCTTTGTTTTCATTATATTCTTCTCCACCTTGTACGTTTGTAATGTTACGTATTTTTTTTTGTCCGCCAATTCTCTCTTTTTCTTCATATCATCCCTTCACAAGTTCATTTTCTATACTTGCTATTTCCCTTTCCAGCTGCTCTATTTCCCAAATGTAGTCCTTTTTCATCTTAGTTACATGACTTATTATCTGCTCTCTAATGAAAGCTTTCATTGTGTCCCATAGTATAAACTTATCTTTCACCGATTCTGTTTATTTCGAAATATGTTTTAATTTGATATTCAATAAACTATTTAAATTCGTGCTTTTTAAGTAGCATGGAGTTTAACCTCCATCTATATGTTCTTGGTTGGATGTCCTCCAGTTCTATTGCTAATAACAGGGGTGAATGATCAGATAGTAATCTAGCTTTATATTCTATTTTGCTAACTCTCCCTTGAATATGGGCCGACAACAAAAACATATCAATCCTTGAGTATGTTTTATGCCTACTCGAATAATATGAATATTCCTTATCTTTTGGGCGCTGCCTCTTCCATATATCTATGTCTCATTTCCTGCATTGATTTAACCATAAATTTGACTACTTTATTCTTTTTGCTTGTCTTTTGTCCAGTTTTATCCAACAATGGATCCAAATTAAGGTTAAAATCTCCTCCTATCAATATATTTCCTTGTGTGTCTGCAATCTTCAAAAAAATATCCTGCATAAACTTTTGATCCTCCTCGTTAGGTGCATATATATTGAGCAAATTCCAAAATTCTGAGTATATCTGACACTTTATCATTATATACCTCCCTCCTGGATCTGTTATTTCCTCCTTTATTTTGATTGGTATATTCTTATTAATTAATATGGCTACACCTCTAGCTTTTGAATTATATGATGCTGCCGCTACGTGTCCTACCCAGTCTCTCTTTAATTTGTTATGTTCCACTTCAGTTTGATGCATTTCCTGCACAAATGCTATATCTATTTTTTTCTTTTTTCAGTAAATTTAGTAGCCTCTTCCTTTTAATTTGGTTATGTGTTCCATTAATATTTATAGTCATATAGTTCAACGTGGTGATCTTATATCTTGTTTACACCTCTTTTCCACTTCCTTGCCACCTCCATCCCCCTTTTTCCCATTTTTATCTTTTAGTTTTCCCTTTTTAAACTCAATGTATGACAACACATTTAAAACATAAAATACTTTAACAATCCCCACACCCAATAACACCTTGACCCTAAATGCACCCCCTTACCCCCCTCTGAGTTGCCCCTTAACCCTTTCCATTTGGTTTGTGATTTTGCTCAGAAGCGTCAACTGATTTCTCAGTGACAGTTATTCTCTCCTCCCCCCCCCAGCCCCACCAGAAAACACTTTTTTTTAGACATGTAACAAAGCTCTTTCTTTCCCCCCCCCTTCTTCCTTCCTTCCCTTCTCTTTTCCATCTTTAGTACTTTACATATACATTATTTTTAGATCTTTATATATACTTTATCTCCGGTCTTCTTTCTTGTTACATCTCTTCATCTCTTCTATCCTGCAAACGTTCTATGAATTCTTGTGCTTTTTCCGGATCCGAGAACAGCTTATTTTGTTCCCCAGGTATAAATATTTTAAGTACGGCTGGATGTCTTAACATGAATTTATAAGCATTTTTCCATAAAATTGTTTTCGCTGTATTAAATTCCTTCCTCTTCTTTCAGAGTTCAAAACTTATGTCTTCTCTAACTTTATTCCTTGCCCACTCCAGTATATTTTCTCTTGTCGTATATCTTAAAAATTTTACTAAGAAGGATCTTGGTTTTTGATGTGTCTGTGGTTTTGGTACCAGTGCTCTGTGTGCCCTCTCTATTTCCATTTCTTCCTGCAATTATGTCGTTCCCAAAACCTTCTGGATCCATCTTTTTATAAATTCCTTCATGTCTGAGCCTTCTTCATCCTCCTTCAGGCCCACTATTTTTATGTTGTTTTGCCTACTGTAGTTTTCCAACTTATCAATTTTCTGAGATAACAACTCTTGTGTCTCTTTAATTTTTTTGTCACTTTCTTCCAATTTGTCTCTTAAATCATTTACTTCCAATTCTACTGCTGTTTCTCGTTCTTCCACATTTTCTACTCTTTTCCCTATTTCTGTCATGACCCATTCTAACCTTTGCATTTTATCTTCTGTTCTTTTCATTTTCTTTTTAATTGCATTAAACTCTAATGACAACCATTCTTTTAATGCTCTCATTTGTTCTTCAAAAAAAGGCTTTATCTATATTCTGTCCATCTGTTTTACCTTCTATTTCCCTGTGAAGATCTTGGTCTTCTTCCTCCTCTTCTTCTGTATCTGTACCTGTGTTTGTGTCTTCTTCTTTTCTTTGTATCTGTGATTCTTCTGTTTTTCCTGATGAATTACTTCTATGTCTTTGTCAGGCCTCTTCTTGCTGGACCTCTTGCTGTTGATCTTCCTTTCGCAGGCTGTCTGTCTGTCAGGCCTTCTGCTGTTGATCCTCTTGTTGTCGGTCACCCTGCTGTCGTTCTCCCTCATCCAGCTCCTCGCTCCTTTCCTCTCCATTGTTTTTATCCTCTAGCTGAGTGCCCTGATTCCGGGCGTCCCTCAGCTGGTTGTGTTGTAACTGCCTGCTCCTCGGCTGAGCACCCCTCCTGCCGATGTTCACTTTTTCCTTTGATTGCGCACTTTTGTTTGGCTCCGAGAGCCATTTTGGAGTCCACCGGTCAGGAGGTCGCGACTTCGCAGGGCACTCACCAACTTCGGAGATCAGCTGCTCTTCACCACCGTAGCTCCCTGCTCCTTCGTGCAGGTAAGGCCTTCTTCTTTCTTCTCTGGTGATTTTTCTTCTTTTTTCTTGTTCTTCTCTGTAACTTTATCTTCTATTTCTTGAGCTTTTTATTCATTGAGCTCAGTCTTTTCCAAACTTTTTTTCTTTTTTTCTGGAGAGTGCTGGTTCAACCCAACCAGCCACTACTCCATCATGTGACTTCCCTCCAGAGGAGATAGTTAAGTGTGAAAGGGGAGATTCTCTGCACTCTCTTTTGACAATTTTAAGAATTAGTTGATATGCTGAAAATAATCTTTCCTGAAACTCACAGCTCAAATGTCACCGTCACAGCAAAGCTCCATTAGAATGCGACCAGAGTCCGTGAACTCGATAGTTGCTGTTTGGCCTGAGCTGTTTGAAAGTTACATGAAGGGCAACAGCAGCAGACAACACCAAGGACGAGGTGGGAAGGAGGAATAATATCCCATTCATTAGATGCTTGGGAATGGGGAGGAGACATAGGGGTCTGTGGTTCAAATGTAACCACAAAGGAGAAACTGATTAAATGCAACAGTGAGAGCAAAAAACTACAGTTCCTATCTGACACTGATACTGACACAGAAGGATGCCCTTTTGATTTGTTTGCCATTAGCCTTCACAGACTTGATAATTACCAGAATGCGGGAGGAATCCATTACCCCCTTCAGGTACAGGAGCACTGTGGAAAAGTGCATTAACAGGTCGTATCACATCCAGATTTGGGAATTCGATTGCTTAGGAACTCAGAAGACCCCAGGGAGCAAACATAGTCATGTCCATCACAAGGCCATTTCAAGTCTGGCCTCCGCCTGGAGGCTGGCTACAAGCGTGCAGGGAAATCTTAAAATTTACCTTTCATAGAGCAGCCCTAAAAACTGCTCCAACGTCACATTCATGTCAAGCATCACCTTGTAGCACCCTCCGGATCTGATGGAGGTGGGGCGACTGGTGTTGCAGCACCTCCTGTCATAAATATGCAGCAGAGCAATGGCCGTCTTCCCTACCCATAATTCCCCCATGCAGCTGGAACCCTTCAGCATTACTAACGGTGTTTCTGCTTTCCAGAGAGTAATGGACCAGATGGTGGAGGAACACGGGCTGACGGCGACGTTCCCCTATTTCGACAATGTCACCATCTGCAGCCATGATCAGCAGGACAACGACACAAACCTTGGCAAGTTCATGCGTATGGCCAAGTTACTTAACTTGATGTACAACAAGGACAAGTACGTGTTCAACACGGAGCACCTGGTCCTTCTTGGATGCGTCGTGGCACCTAGTGTCATTGCTCCCGACCCTGACCGCATGTGACCACTTCCCAAACACCCTGAAGGCACTGAAACGATGCCTAGGGTTGTTCTCATACTATGTACAGTGGGTGCCCAACTACGCCAATAAGGCCCACCCTCTAATTTGGTCAACCACCTTTCCACTATCAGCAGAGGCCCAAGTTGCTTTTAATCAGATCCGTGGAGACATCGCTAAGGCCACGATGCATGCCATGGGACTCCGACCCCTTCCAGGTGGAAAGCGATGTCTCTGACTTCGTGCTGGCTGCCACATTAAACCAGGCAGGCAGGCTGGTAGCAATTTTTTCCGTACCCTTCATGGCCCTGAACTCCGGCACTCCTCTGTTGAGAAGGAGGCGCAGGTGATCGTTGAGGCAGTGCACCACTGGCGCCACTACCTACCCGATAAGTGATTTACCCTGTTGACTGATCAGAGGACAGTGGCCTTCATGTTCAGTGCCAAACAATGGGGTAAAATCAAGAACGGCAAGATTCAGAGGTAGAGGATTGAGTTATCCACCTACAATTATGATATCTTGTATTGGCTGGGTAAGCTCAATGATCCCTGGATGCCCTATCCCAAGGGACATGCACCAGTGCACATCTCGACCATCTCCAGGTCCTGCACAGCAGTCTGTGCCACCCCGGAGTCACAAAGCTCTATCGCTTTATTAGGTCAAGGAACTTCCCCTACTCTGTCGAGGATGTCCGGTCCACGACCAGACGCTGCCGAATCTGCACTGAATGTAAGTCTCAGTTCTACTGGCCAGAGAAGGCACACCTCATCAAGGCCACCTGCCCTTTCGAATGACTCAGTGTGAATTTCAAGGGTCCCCTCCCAATCACAAATAGGTACGCCTATTTCCTGACAGTGGTGGATGAATTCACTTGGAAATCACTTGATGGTCAACGTTGATTGGTTCTGGATCAGTGGATGGGAGGGGGGTCAGCAGAGTATGTGGATGTATGAGGCACATAGACTGGGGAGAGATGAAGAGGCTTCAAAGTATGCAGGCAAAATAAGTGAATTAAAGAGAACTACCCAAAATGTGTGTGCAGATCTTGATTTAAAGGGACCTACTTAATGTGGATGAATTCTCCAGGTTCCCCTTTGCAATTCCCTGCCCGGACATGACGTCAACTACGGTCATCAAGGCTCTGAGCAGTATCTTCACTCTGTTAGGGTACCCCGACTATATTCATAGTGACCAGGGGACCTCATTCATGAGTGGGGAGCTGCATCAGTACTTCCTGACCAGAGGCATAGCTACCAGCAGGACCACCAGTTATAACCCTAGAGGTAATGGGCAGGTGGAAATGAGAATGGCACTGTCTGGAAGGCAGTGCTCCTGGCCCTCAGGTCCAAATATTTACCAGTGTCCCGATGGCAGGATGTTTCACCAGAAGCCCTCAATGCTATCCGGTCATTACTCTGCACCGCAACTAACACCACCCTGCATGAATGCCTTTTTGCTTTCCCTAGGAGGCTGGCGAATGGTTATTCCATCCCTCCCTGGCTGACATCCCCAGGGCCGGTTCTCCTTCGGAAGCACGTCAGAGGCCATAAGACAGATCCACTGGTTGAAGCGGGGCACCTCATTCATGCTAACCCCTAGTATGCATTTGTGAGGTACCAGACACCCACAAGGACACGGTGCCCTTATGAGCCCTAGCAAGGGCTGGAGACCCCGAGGCTGCCTTGCCAGCTGCTGACCACGCCACGGACCAGATTATGTCACACCCAAGCACAGCCCTGGAGTCCGAGCTGCCCAACCTGCAGCTGGATGTCCAGGCCCCTACCCCTTCTGCAGCTGCGGAGGACCACCCACCACTTCAGGAGTCCACTGCCAGCACCCCAACCCCCACAGTTCCTGCAGCGGACACTCCCCAGCAGCCTCCTCTTTGGAGGAGTGCCATACTGAAATGCTTTAGCTCCTTTCTTGATCCTTCCCATGTGACCTCTGGCCATAAAGGTCGAGTCCCCTCTCCTTCCTGCTCAGTTTCCTAGCCTAGACCCGGGCCAGCAGTCTCTTGCTTAATGAAGCCTATCGTTCCCCTCAGTCTTCTGTCTGCATCATTATTGGGCTACTGATGGTGCCCAATATCCCTTTAATTCATTACTTCCTAGCACACACAGGTCGTCCCTTTAATTCATTATTTCCCATGCTGTTAGACGGAATTCTCTTATTACTTATAAACCTTGTCAGATTAATGATGAATTTTATTCATTTTATAAAAAGTTATATACATCTGAAGAAAAACAAGAGACTGGATCGATTGATCTTTTTTTAAATCACAGTTGAATTTACCAATATGAGAGGATGGAGATATACAGGAGTTAGAAGAACCATTTACTGATTCGGAAATTAAAATGGCTATGTTGGAAATGCCAAACAGTAAATCGCCTGGTGATGATGGATTTTCGGTTGAATTTTATAAAATTTTTAATGATGATTTATCTACAGTGTTTGGGGATGTATTAAGTCAAGTTGGAGAACATTATGAATTACCTGAGTCTTGTTCTAGTGCTTTAATTACAGTAATTCCTAAAAAAAAGATAGAGATCCTTTGAAAGTATCTTCATATAGACCAATTTTGTTTTTAAATGTAGATTATAAAATAATAGCTAAAATATTAGCGAATAGATTGACTAAATTTTTACCAAAGCTGATTCATATTGATCAAACATGTTTTATAAAGAATTGATATACTTCAGACAACATTTTGCGCGTGATTAGTTTGATGAATAGATTTCGACAATCTTTAGATCACCCAATGGTGATATCCTTAGATGCAGAAAAAGCATTTGATTGAGTTGAATGGAAACTTTTGTTTAAAGTTTTGGAGAAATTTAAGTTTGGTCCTTCTTTTATTGGATGGATTAGGGCTCTATATAGTAAACCAGTAACTGGAGTATTGATGAATTGTTTGATTTTGGAATCTTTTAAGTTAACTCTATCAACTCGTCAAGGTTGTCCTTTATCATCAGCTATGTTTGTGTTAGTGATTGAACCTTTAGCACAGTTGATAAGACAAAATACACAGATACAAGGTATGAAAGTTTTAGATGAGGAGTATAAAATTAATTTATTTGCTGATGATGTATTGATGTATTTAATAAACCCAGCTCAGTCACTTTTGCATTTGAAGGAATGTTTAATACAATATGGATATCTTTCTAGATATAAAGTTAATTGGGAAAAAAAGTGAAATATTACTGGTAAGTGAAGGAGACTATTCAGTTTATAAGAATATTATTAATTTGAAGTGGACTGATTGAATTAAATATTTGGGTATAATTTTGAATGTTAATTATCAATCTTTATATAAATTAAATTATTCTCCGTTAATGAAAAAAATTAAAACTGATTTGATTAAATTGAAAGATTTACCTATTAATTTAATGGGAAGGATAAATACAATTAAGATGAATATCTTTCCGCATATACAATATTTGTTTCAATGTATTCCATATTTACTTGATAAAATTTTTTTTCGAGATTTTAATAAAATGGTTAGGGAGTTTTTATGGAGGGGTAAATTTTCGAGAATAACTTTGAATAAATTAACTTGGAAATATGAGTTAGGGTGACTATGTTTACCACATTTTCAAAATTATTATCAAGCACCCCAACTTAAATTTATTAGTTCATTGATGGATTTGGTACGGCCTCCTGGTTGGGTTAAAATTGAGATGGCAAGTATTTCTGAATTTGAAACACATCAATTTTTGTTTAGGAGGAATATAAATTTGTTACAACAATATAATGTGCCTATACTAAAATGTGTGCTGAGAATTAATGTATTAAAGGGCCTACCTGTGTGTGCTGGGAAGTAAAGAATTAAATGGTCTACCTGTGTGTGCTGGGAATTAATTAATTAAAGGGTCTACCTGTGTTTGCTGGGAAGTAATGAATTAAAGGGTCTACCTGTGTGTGCTGGGAATTAATGAATTAAAAGGTCTACCTGTGTGCGCTGTGAAGTAAAGAATTAAAGGGCCTACTTGTGTGTGCGCCTGGAAGTAATGAATTAAAGGGACTACTCGTGTGTGCCTTGAATTAATGAATTAAAAAGTCTACCTGTGTTTGCTGGGAAGTAATGAACTACCTGTGTGTGCTTGGAATTAATGAATTAAAGGGACTACCTCTGTGTGGTTAGATATAATATTTTTGCTTTTCTTTCCGTTGATCTTTGAATTTCCTCACTTTCTCCCCCTCTTTTGTTTTTAGGAGGTTCTTCTGAATGGGTAGGTTTGATCTTAGGCTACATCCCATAAGAAGTTGTGCTGGTGACATACCACACTCGAGCAGCGTTGTGCGGCATTATACTAGCATGCTCTGGTAGAAGTCCATTCCACTGTCTTTTGCCTTGTCCATCAGTCTTTTCACTGTTTGTACCAAATTTTCCACTAGACCATTGGACCGTGGAAAATGAGGACTTGATGTGGTGTGTACAAAGTCCATCTCTTTGGCAAAATATCAGAACTTTGATTTGCAAGACTGTGGTCCATTCTCTGTGAAGACCTCACTTGCCATGCCATGTATGGAGAATATGGCTTTCATACCTGTTATTACAGCATCTGCAATGGTGGTGTTCAATTTACACACCTCTGGATATAGGGAGTAATAGTCTGTGACTACAAGATCGTCCTTCCCTTGACATTCGAATAAGTCAGTGTCTACTTTCTGGTAAGGTCTGTATGGTGCTGGGTGTGGTTCTGCAGGAGTGCTTGCTTGATATTTCCGGCATATTGTACAGTTTGAAACTTCATTTGTTATATCATTGTTGTCTTTTGGTCAGTGCATCACTTCTTGTGCTCTTTTCTTACACTTTTCAATTCTAAGATGTCCTTCATGGATCCTTTTTAGCATCTCTTTTCTTAGACTCTTTGGGATAAGGATTTTATTTCCTTTATAGATGATGTCTTCAACCATTGATAGTCCTGCCCTGCAGTTCCAGTACTCTGAAACATCAGGTGAGCAGTCCTGCTTCATGTTGGGTCATCCATCCAAGATGTTTATTCTCATTTGTATCAATGTTTCATCTTTGCTTGTCTTTTACTTTATGAGCTCGATTTTTGCATCTGATATGGGCAGTGCACTTGTGATCATGTCCATGAAGGCATTATGTATTCATCCATTTTGGTTTTTGCAGGCTCTCTTGTGTCAACAGCTCTAGACAATGTGTCTGCTGTGTACATTAGCTTACACGGAGTGCACGCCACATTCAGTGTATAGCATTGCAGGCTAATCATCATTCTTTGTATTCTCAGTGGACATTCATTTAATGGCTTTTGGAACAATGCAATCAAGGGATTATGGTCAGTCTCTACACTGATTGCTTGTCCTGACACAAACTGATGAAATCTTTCACAGTTGTATGTGATGTTGAGCAGCTCCTTTTCAATTTGAGTGGATCGTGTCTCCACATTTGTCATTGAGGGTGATGCATTCGATGATATCTTGATGGGTCTCGCTGGGTGAATATGAGGAGTCATCATATTTTTGTAGAAGAACTGCACCGGGCTGACTATGTGATGCATCTGATGATATCTTGATGGATCTCGCTGGGTCGTAAAACCTCAGAACTGGTTCCTCTGTGAGCAGTTTCTTTAGTTCACTCCATGACTTTTAATACTCATGATTCCACTCCCATTCAATGTTCTTTTCTGTTAGTCTTCTCAATGGAGCCATCTTTTCTGAGAGATTGGATATGAATTTACCCATATAGTTGACCATTCCATTAAACCTCTGTACATCCATTTTGCATTGTGGCCTTGGCATGTTCCTAATGGCAGATACCTTTCTGGGATCTGGTCTGATGCCCTCACTGCCAATAACATCTCCTACAAATGTTAGTTCTGTCACCCTGAACTGGCATTTATTTCTATTCAGCTTCAGGTTTGCTTTCCTTGTTGCTTCCAGGACTTTCCTTAGTCTCTCATCATGCTCCATTCTCTTGGTTCCCCAGACTATGATGTCATCCATTGAGGTATCAACTCCAACCAGGTGCTCATAGACCATATGGATAGTTTTGTGATACACTTCAGGAGCAGAGGCAATTCCGAATGGTAACCTTAGGAATCTGGATCTGCCAAATGGACAATTGAACATATACAGTCTTGAACTTGCTTCATCCAATTTCAACTGCCAAAATTTTGATGATGCATCTAACTTGCTGAAAAACTGAGCATTTGCAAACTGTGACATGATTTCTTCATGTGTCGGAAGCTTAAAGTGTGCTCTCTTTATTTCTCTGTTTTGATCTCTTGGATCCAGGCAAATTCTAAGCTTTCCATTCTTTTTATCCACAATGACATGTGAACTCACCCACTCCATTGGCTCATTTATCTTTTGAATCACGTTCAGGCTTTCCATCCTGTCCAACTGCCTTTAGTTACTTTTGAAGCGCAAATGGAACTTTTCTACACTCTGATCGGGTGTTCTCCTGGAAGGCAGCCTAGACCCTAAAATAGTTAATTGTACTCTTTCATGAATTTCATAGACTGTCCCTCCTTTGCTTTCCACAACGAAGACTCTTTTTACCAGGTTCAGTTTCTCACATGCTGTTAATCCTAATATGGCCTCTACATCCTTTGGTACCACGATGAATTCTAGCATATGCTCTTTTCCCCTGTATTTCACTTTGACCATGCATTCTCCTTGCACTGGTATATCGGTACCTGAATATCCTGTCACCTTCACTTTTGTTCCATATATCTTTGGTCTGAGTTTAATCTTCTTAAAATAAATCTCTAATATTACATTAATTTGTGCTCCAGTATCTAATTTAACTGAAATGTATGTCATTCACTTTTAATCTCAAGATCCAGTCTTTGTTTTCTTTCTTGTTTTCAGTCACAACGTCCTCATAGAATTCCTCTATCTCCCTTTCATCTACTACATGGACCTTTGTTGCACTTGGTTCCTACAGCAACAGGCATAATGGTTGCTTTTGTTGCACATATAGCATGTTATACCATATGCTGGACACTTTCTTGGTAGATCTTGTGTACCGCATCAATGACATGGCTTCCAAATGTCCCTTTCATTTTTGTTTGCTGGGCCCGCATTTATTTCTACTTAGGTGTGCTTTTTGTTAAACAGTTTATATATGTTCTTGCTCACTGCATCCACGTTGCAGCTAGTTTCACTGAACAGCTCTTTTGCCTGCGTTTTTACAGTTTATGTAGCCCTACAGAGTGCTATGGCTTTTTCCAGGTCTAGATGTTGCTCTCTTAGCAGTCTTTCCCTTAGAATTATCTGGAATACCACACACAAGTCAGTCTTTTATCAGCGGGTCAGTCAGTTCATCAAATTCAAATGTTTTGCTTCTGTTTCTCAATTCAGTCACATACTGATCAATACTTTCTTCTGTCTTCTGTACATGTGAAAAATCTGTGCCTCTCAAACATCATGTTATGTTTAGGCATGCAGTACACCTCAAACTGTTCCATTATTTTTCCTATTTTCATTTTGTCTCCTTCAGCACCAAATGTAAAGTTATTTATATACCTCCAGGACTTCATTACCCATGACATGTAAGAAAACTGAATCTTTCACTTTATCACTTTTCTCGTCAGCTCCAAGTGCCACTAAATACAATCCAAAATGTTGTTTAAATCTGTTCCAATTTTCAGCCACGTTACCTGTCAACTGAAGTTTTGCTGGTGGATGTAATCCTTCCATTTTTCACTCTGTTAGCTTCTCTTCATGAATCAGTTGCTGACTTTAGATTTTTCTTTCAAAGTATTTCCTTTTAATTTCCTTCATCCCATTTCTGACGCCATGTTTAACCTTGTATTCATATGTGTGAGTTCTTAGACAACACATGGATGAATGAAAAAGTTCCTTACTTTAAAGTTGATGTAAACAGCCCATGAGGCTGCAAGCCTCCATTATAGATCTCTCATACAGCAGTCTATCCTTCTGTGTCAGCCCCTGCTTGGAGCCAAGTATAATCCAACATGAGCTATAATCGTTGGCATTGATGGTTGCATTGCAAACCTGATCACTATCATTACTGGACCTTCCTGTGTGTGCTGGGAAGTAATGAATTAATGGGTCCTACTCAAAGGTGACTCTGAGCAGTATGTCTGGGATGAGCTCACGGAAACTCATTTTAAGTCACTGGTGCAGAAAATGTCACAGTATGGCGGGGAAGTGTCTAATCGCTGACCACCTTCAGGACCATGTGATTTTAGTGCGCACCTCTGCCCACCCAAAGATGGGCACAGCTGTGCAGGGAGCATTGGGTTTTCAGAACTTGTTAACTCAAAGCAGAAATGGTCATCAGATTCCTCTTGGAAAAGTAATCAGTTTTTGTACACAGTACACTGAAAAATAAATGATGATTGATGTTTTTGTCATGTTTTGGGGTGATGTTGCTGGCCTCAGCATGGATGTGAAAGGCAGGACAGCTGCTTGGGCAGTAATCAGGATAGAGTTTTGAAAGAGCAAGCATGGCTGATTTCTTTTATTCCATTCCTCAGCTGGAAAATTTTCTTTGCTTTTTACACATGAAATATTGAGGGTTTTTTTTTAATCCAGCTGAATGATTTTTCTCCCTACTGGGAAAATAAGGTTGTAACATACTGGAAATGTTACAAGGTGCTGAGTACTCTGTGTTTGCAATGCTGCAGGCTTCTTTTTTATTTCATCATTTAGGTAAGGGAGGACAGTTTTGGGGGAGACATCAGGTGTAGGCTTTTTTTACACTGAGAGTATCGGGTGCTTGCAATGCCTTTCCAGGGGTAGTTGTGGACCCTAAAACATTAGGAGCATTCTTAAACAGGCACATGAATGAAATAAAAATAGAGAGTTTCGAGTTAGGAAGGGTTTCTCTTTTGGTAGGAAAATATACTGTATGTTAGCACAAGTTCGAGGGCTGTAGGGCCTGTACTGTGTATGCGCCTGTCAACATTTTGTCATTTCCTTGATGAAGGGCTCAACCCCAAAATGTTGATTATGTTTCTTTGTCTTTGCTACATAAAGTACACAGTTTGACCTGCTGACTTTCTCCAGCATTGGGTTTTTACTTCAATCACGGTGTCCGCTGACTTTTGTATTTTACTATGGATCGCCACTTTCTCTGTAGCAGGGTGACTTAAAGTAAGTCAGCATATCCCAGTCTTGTGCTGGAAACCACACATTGCTGTTAACATAATGGTCTCACAGCACCATCGATCTGGACTGGGATTTGAATCCCACACTGTCTGTATGTTCTCCCCTTGTCTCTGGGGATTCAGGTTTCCTCCCACCGTCCAAAACATATTGGGGGTTGTAGGTCAATCGGGTACAATTGGGTGGAACCGACTCATGGCTGAAAGGGCCTGTTACTGTGCTGCATGTCTAAATTTAAAGTTAAATCATTTGGCAGGCCCTTTCAGATGCATTTAAGGGTGACCTACTTTGATTGGGCCTTACTACCTTTACTGCTATTGATACCTCCTTTAAATCCCTCAGCCGTTGAGAGTAAAGATTGCCAGATCCCTTGCCCTGGTCACTGACGACTGGTTCAGCCACTTGACTAATGAGCTCCCATGGATCACAGTGGACTGGGTATCAAGAGGAAAGTTTCTCTCTCAGACTCTAGTTTGTCCTTGTGCTTGATTTTTCTGTTATTCAGTTTGAGTCCAAATAGAGATTTTAAAAAATAGTGCAGAAGTTGCTTTAATAACCTTATTATAATCGGTACAAGCTCATTAGGTTGTGCAGTGGAGTATAAAGAATTCATTGGCTCCTTTCAATGAGTCAGGGTGCAGGGCCAGACATGATTAGCTGCTCAGAGCATTTCCCAACAGCTCCTCTTGATAAACTAAGTGAGTGATGTGACTGTAAAAAACACAAAATGCTGGAGAAACTCAGCAGGTCAAGCAGTGACCTCTGTGCAGCAAAGGTAAAATTACAGAACTGACATTCAGGGCTTGAGCCTTTCATCAAGGCATGGAAAAATGTCGGCAGGCGTCCAAACCAAAGGATGGGGTGGGGGGGAAAGGGGGGTGGCAAAGTCTGGAGATGATAGGTGGGGAAGGGAGGGAGGGGACAGCAGTGGGAGGAGGGTTGGCTGGGTGGGTGGAGGGGGAAGGGAGGGGAAGAACTGGAAAGAGGGAGGGGAATCAAAGGTGAGCAGGTTAGCAGAAATCAGGGACGTAAGTGCTGTTCATCCAATCTGTGGGTGGTCACGGTGGGACAGTACTTAGGACCATAGGCTCATGAGCTTGAGAGTGTGACTCAGAATTGAGATGGGAGGTCTCTGTTGTAGCGGAGGGAGCAAAGGTGCTCAGCAAAGGGAACTCCCAATTTGCGACCATCAGCATTTTGTGCTTTTACTTCAAACACGATGTCAACAGATTTTCATGATCTAAAGTGCTGCATCAGAATCAGGGAAGCCAGATAAAATATTGTACTTTAGCCGCATCCATCGTAGAGCTTAAATTAAGCTGCCTGGTGCAGTGTTAAAGGCCCTGGGAGTCAGTCATATTTGAGAGATGAACATACAAGGCAATGTGTGCCCTGATAAACACAGAGATGCACTGACAGGGAACATGAGGATGAACGTCCAGTGGAAAACCTCAGAGGGATTTGAGTTTGTCTGCTGCAACTTGATGGATCTTCACTAGAAATCCCCCCACATTCAATATTTACAGAGCATTCAAGACTTTTTCCTGTATTTGAGGAGGTTAATGGACACCAGATTGTAAGGATCCAGTAATACAGTCAGAATTTTGATTCCCTATCTGAATTGAACTAAGATGAAAGGAGGAGCTCTTACACCACTCCCAAGCATGAGAACTAATGCATCTCTTTTGATGCGTACTTGTTAACACATACTTCTGGTCTTCTGGCGATCCATCCTGTAGGATGATGATGGTTCCTTTCAGTCAGTTTGTGGGGTTTGATGTGTGCATCCTGGAGTGGCTGTACAGGCCGATCCTTAACAGGTGCTGCTGCCACAGACTTGGCTGGTAAAGCCTGGAGGGGCAGCAGGGCCAAAGCTCTGTTGTGGTGCTTCCTGTGCCTTTCCTCTGTTGCCTCTTTGAGCTTGTTCTCAGCAGCGTCCACACCTTTTCTGACGGTGTCCCTCCATAACACATGATCTTGAGCCAGATCCTCCCATATCGATAGGCAATGTCAGCTTTCTTCAGGGTCCTGTGCAGAACATCCTTGTACTGTAGTCACTCGCTTCCTCGTTTTCGGGTACCACTGGACAGTTGGCCATCCAAGATGTCCTTGGACCATTTTCCATCAGGCCTCTGACAGCACATCCTGCCCAGCGCAGTTGGGCTGACATTCCAGCTCGAAAAAGGACCTCGACATTGGAGACTTGTCTCGCCAGGTGACCATCAGAGAACATAAGTGACACTGCTGCAATTGGTCAAGCTGACGTAAATGACTCTGATATGGGCACCACGTCTCACATCCATATAACAAGGCTGATATGACACCTTGCACCTGGTGGCCAACCTGATGTTCTGCAACCAAACCCAATCTTTCAGATGACCAAAGGCAAAGCAGGCCTTTCTGGTTCCTGACTCAATCTCTACATCTAGAGAAGCCGAGGATGCTATTGTGTTGCACAGGTTGCAAAATATCGAGATGAGTGTCATCAGTGAGGACAGTTTGTTCTTCGTTGCTTGAGCCAGGGGCCGGTTGGTACAAAACTTCTGTCTTTCTCAGGCTGATTGTCAATATGAAGCTCTTGTTAGCACTGGCAAAATGACTGGCGATCTGTATGATAACTAAAGCATCTCTTTTTGATGTGGATTTCCCAACACACTGGGGTAAGCATACAGCCAATGATGTGATGACAACAGGGTAATCTGCTGGACTCCCCAGATTACTCCAGATCTGCAAATCAATGGCAGGAGATCGTTGATATCTGTGGATGAGAGCAGATGCAAGTCACACTTGTAAGATAGCTCCTCAGACAGTGCGATGCTTCAGTACTGCACAGGAATACTGATGGATGTTAGTGCTCACATTTCTGACCTGGGACTTCAGCCCTTCAGTCTGAGGGACAAGAGTGCCATCTGGTGAGTGAAGGCTATTGCATAAGCAGCCTGCTTGTCTTTAAGGTTGCCCATCTTCCATTGTGCCCAATGAGGGCCTGGCACCTAGTGAGACCCAATGCATCAAATATCAATATCTGGATGACCAGATGATCTATTGTAATGTTCACTGAGTGATCAGTAACAGCCCAGAAGCCAGTGTAGTCTCCCCATGAGGATGGAAGCAGTTGCAGTGTTACTGAGAATGGCAGTGATACACAACTCACTGTTCCTATCAATATTACTCCTTTGATTTGCTTTCCTCTCCCTCATTCCTCCACTTGCCTATTCTTCTTCAATGTCTTCCTGTCCAGGGGAACTCACGGATGCTTAAAAAATATTATTAATGATGCCCACATAAACTCCCATATTGTCATAAAAATCTATCTCATATCCTTCAGGAGAGAAAATTGACCATCCTTATCCTATCTCTCTATCACCTGACTATGTGCTTGACTGAAATAACCCAACCTATCATTCATTTGTATTAGAACGTCTCCATTGAAATAGAGAAAGAGTAACATTGGGCAGACTACCTGACCTTGAGCTGGGTGCTGAATCTGGCTTGACCAGTGGGACCCAGCCAGCTTGTAATTGTTTCCTTAGAGATATCAATGGGCTCGCCTCAAAGTCAAGCAAATTCTCAACAGTGGCAAGTAATTCCTTTCTTAAGTAGGGAGGCCAAGGCTGTATTTAGTAATCCTAATGTAGTCCCATCAAGGGCTTATAACAGCTTTGGAAATCCAACTCCTTACCAAATGGAACAAGGTCCAGAAAATCTTCAGGTACAGGGAGAGAAGTGACAGAGACACAAGTGGCCGGCTGGACATTCAGTAGCATGCCACTGGTGAGTTCTCCACTCTCAATATCCTAGGTCACTATTGACGGAATCCTCTGCACCAGCCACATAAATTTCATGGCTGCAAGAGAAGGTCCTGTGACAATTGACAACCTGACACACCAATCCCCATCTACCAAGTCACATCTTTGGAAAATTATGGAATATTCTCCACCTGTCTGGATGAACAATAAATCTCAAGGCAATCCATACCTTCTGGGTCATAGCATTCATTTGCTTGGCTCTCCCCCACCTTCCTAAACATCCTGCAGAGTAGTTTCAGCATGTGCTCTTGGTAAAATACAATGTGGGTTCCCTCCCAGGCTCTCCGCCCAAACCTTGACCACCTGTGGCTAAGGAGGATACCTTAATATATGGCTTCCTCTCCAAGGGTCAATGATAATCCTGACTGAATCTTCATTGTCATTGGGTCTAAATCCTGGAACCACCTCCCTAACTGCACTGTAGGAGCACCTTCACCAGAAGGACCATAGCTGTTCAATATGTCAGCTCGCCTTCATCTTCTCCAAGGCAATTAGAGATGAGAGATAAGTGCTGGTCTTGCTAGCAATTCCCAAATGCCAAAAGGTAAAGAAATACAATTCCAATACAAAGTCTGAGGCCCCACCATCCTGACACATATGCTGCCTTATCCCAGTGTCATGACACCACAAGCAGGTGATCAGGACCAGTAACTCAACCACTACTTTTGTTAAACTACTATTAACCTTCAGCAGCTCATCAATAAGATGATGATAATGATGATGGTTATGATGATGATAGTGATGATGATGGTGATATAATGATGATGGTGACATGATGATAATGAAGGTGGTGGTGGTTATAGTGACAATAATGATTATGGTGATGATGATGCCAATGGTGATGATGGTGGATGATGGAGATGATGGTGAAATGATGATGATGATGTTGATGGTTGTTATAGTGACAATGATAATGATGATGAAGATGATGATGATGATGGTTATAGTGACAATTATGATGAGATGACAATGATGATGATGATGGTGACACGATCATGATGATGGTTATGATGGTGTCAATGTTGATGAAGGTGCCAATGATGATGATGGTGGTTATAGTAACAATGATGATGGTGATGATGTGGGTGATGATGGTGATGATGATGATGATGGTGACGATGGTGATGATGATGATGATGATGATGGTGATCATGGTGATGATGGTGGATGATGGTGACATGATTGTGATGATGGTGCCAATGAAGATGATGGTGACACGATGATGATGATGGTGCCAATGAAAATGATGGTGGTGGTTATAGTGACAATGATGATAATAGTGGTGGTTATAGTGACCATTATGATGATAATGGTGACACATTGAAGAAGATGGTTATGATGGTGATGAAGTTGATGGTGGTGCCAATCATGATGATGATGATGATAATGATGGTGACATGATGATAGTGATGATGGTGATGATAAAGACAATGGTGCCAATGAAAATGATGGTGGAAAAAGTGACAATGATGGAGATGATAGTGATGATGATGATAAAGGTGATGATGATGGTGCCGTAGCTGATGATGTTGATGATGGTGATCAGGTTGACGATGGTGACAATGGTGATGATGGTGATGATGGTGGCATTGATGGTGATGATCGTGATGATTTTTATGATGGTGATGACGGTGTTGATGGTAACTATGGAGATGAAGGTGATGTTGATGATGGTGATGATGGTGATGTAAATGATGATTGCGACGATGGTGATGATGGTGACGAGTGATGATGGTGATGATGGTGCAGATTGTTATGATGATAATGGTGATGATAGTGGTAATTATGATGGTGATGATGCTGATGCTGATGATGATGATGATCATGATGATGGTGATGATTATGATGGTGGTTATAGTGCCAATGATGATGATGGTGATGATGTTGATGATGGAGATGATGGTGACAATGGTGATGATGGTGCTGGTGATTATAGTGTTGATGAATGTGATGTTGGTGACAACAGTGATGATGGTGATGCTGGTGATGATAGGGATGATGGTGACGATGATGATGAAAGTGATGATGGTGATGATGATGATAGTGTTGTTGGTGATGGTGGTGATGATAGTGAAGATGCTGATGATGGTAGTTGATAATGATGGTGGTGGTTGTTATAGTGACAATGATAATGCTGATGATGATGGTGGTTATAGTGCCAATGATGTTAATGGTGGTTATAGCAACAATGGTGATGATGGTAGTTGATAATTATGATGATGGTAGTTGTTATAGTGACAATGATGCTGTTGATGATGTTGATGATGGAGATGATGGTGACGATGTTGATGATGGTGAAGATGATGATGGTCATGATGGTGATGATGGTGATGAAGGAGACGACGGTGATGATGGTGGTGATGATGATGATGGTAATGATGGTGGTAATGATGATGGTGATGATGCTGATGATGATGATGATGATGATCATGATGATGGTGATGATTATGATGATAATGATGATGTGATGATTATGATGGTGGTTATAGTGCCAATGATGATGATGGTGACAATGTTGATGATGGTAATGAAGATGATGATGATGGTGATGATAGTGATGGTGCTGATGGTAATGTTGGTGACGAAGCTGACCATGGTGATTATGGTGATGACGATGGTGATGTTGGTGATGATGTTGATGATGGTGATGATGGTGATGTAAATGATGATTGCGACGATGGTGATGATGGTGACGAGTGATGATGGTGATGATGGTGCAGATTGTTATGTTGATAATGGTGATGATAGCGGTAATTATGATGGTGATGATGCTGCTGCTGATGATGATGATGATCATGATGATGGTGATGATTATGATGATAATAATGATGGTGATGATTATGATTTTGGTTATAGTGCCAATGATGATGATGGTGATGATGTTGATGATGGAGATGATGGTGACGATGGTGATGATGGTGCTGGTGATTATAGTGTTGATGAATGTGATGTTGCTGACAACAGTGACGATGGTGATGCTGGTGATGATGGGGATGATGATGATGATGAAAATGATAATGGTGATGATGATGATAGTGTTGTTGGTGATGATGGTGAAGATGCTGATGATGGTAGTTGATAATGATGGTGGTGATTGTTATAGGGACAATGATAATGCTGATGATGATGGTGGTTATAGTGACATTGATAATAATGGTAACAATGATGATGCTGACACAATCATGATGATGGTTATGATGGTGAGAATTTTGATGATGATGCCAAAGATTATGATGGTGGTTATAGTGCCAATGAGGTTGATGGTGGTTATAGCAACAATGGTGATGATGGTAGCTTATAATTATGATGATGGTAGTTGTTATAGTGACAATGATGATGGTGATGATGTTGATGATGGAGATGATGGTGACGATGTTGAATATGGTGAAGATGATGATGGTCATGATGGTGATGATGATGATGATAGTAATGATGGTGATGACGATGGTGATGATGGTGATGTTGGTGATGTTGGTGATGATGGTGATGATGGTGATGATGATGATGATTGCGACGATGGTGATGATGGTGACGAGTGATGTTGGTGATGATAGTGTTGATTGTTATGATGATAATGGTGATGATAGTGGTAATGATGATGGTGATGATGCTGATGATGATGATGATGATCATGATCATGATGATGGTGATGATTATGATGATAATGATGATGGTGATGATTATGATGGTGGTTAAAGTGCCAATGATGATGATGGTGATAATGTTGATGATGGAGATGATGGTGACGATGGTGATGATGGTGCTGGTGATTATAGTGGAGATGAATGTGATGTTGGTGACAACAGTGATGATGGTGATGCTGGTGATGATGGGGATGATGGTGACGATGATGATGAAAGGGATGATGTTGATGATGATGATAGTGATGTTGGTGATGATGGTGATGATGGTGAAGATTCTGATGATGGTAGTTGATAATGATGGTGGTGGTTGTTATAGTGACAATGATAATGCTGATTATGATGGTGGTTATAGTGACATTGATAATAATGGTAACAATGATGATGCTGACACAATCATGATGATGGTTATGATGGTGACAATATTGATGATGATGCCAAAGATTATGATGGTGGTTATAGTGCCAATGATGTTGATGGTGGTTATAGCAACAATGGTGATGATGGTAGTTGATAATTATGATGATGGTAGTTGTTATAGTGACAATGATGATGGCGATGATGTTGATGATGGAGATAATGGTGACGATGTTGATGATGGTGAAG
This sequence comes from Narcine bancroftii, assembly GCF_036971445.1. NCBI lineage: Eukaryota > Metazoa > Chordata > Chondrichthyes > Torpediniformes > Narcinidae > Narcine > Narcine bancroftii. The sequence goes on along the minus strand of NC_091480.1, from coordinate 43,138,044 downwards.
ATGATGATGGTCATGATGGTGACGATGGTGATGAAGGAGACGACGGTGATGATGGTGGTGATGATGATGATGGTAATGATGGTGATGACGATGGTGATGATAGTGATGTTGGTGATGTTGGTGATGATGGTGATGATGGTGATGATGATGACGATTGCGACAATGGTGATGATGGTGACGAGTGATGTTGGTGATGATAGTGTTCATTGTTATGATGATAATGGTGATGATAGTGGTAATGATGATGGTGATGATGCTGCTGATGATGATGATGATGATCATGATGATGGTGATGATTATGATGATAATGATGATGGTCATGATTATGATGGTGGTTATAGTGCCAATGATGATGATGGTGATGTTGGTGATGTTGGTGATGATGGTGATGATGGTGATGATTGCGACGATGGTGATGATGGTGACGGGTGATGATGGTGATGATAGTGTTGATTGTTAAGATGATAATGTTGATGATAGTGGTAATGATGATGGTAATGATGCTGATGATGATGATGATGATCATGATGATGGTGATGATGATGATGATGGTGATGATTATGATGGTGGTTATAGTGCCAATGATGATGATGGTGATGATGTTGATGATGAAGATAATGGTGACGATGTTGGTGATGGTGATGATGATGGTGATGATGGTGACAATGCTGATGATGGTAATGGTGATGATAGTGGTGATGAATGTGATGTTGGTGACAACGGTGATGATGGTGATGCTGGTGATGATGGTGCCAATGGTGACAATGGTGATGGTTGTGATGATGGTGATGATGTTGAAGATGGTGATGTTGCTGATGACAGTAACAATGATGATAATGGTTATGATGATGACGATGTTGATGATGGTGCCAATGATGATGATCGAGATTATAGTGACAATGATGATGATGATGATGATGATGCTGATGGTGACAATGGTGATGATGGTGTTGATGGTGACGATGGTAACGATGGTGATGAATATGATGATGGTGGAATGATGGTAATGATGGTGATTATGGTTATGATAGTGATGATGGTGATGGTGATGATGGTGATGGTGATGATGATGGGGACGTTGGTCATGTTGATGGCGATGATAACGATGATGGTAATTATGATGATGGTGATGATGGTAGTAACTATATGGTACCAATGGTGACGATGATGATGATGGTGATATTGGTGATGATCGTGATGATGGTGAAGATGCTGATGATGGTGATGATAATGGTGATGATGCTGATGATGATGATGATTGTGACGATGGTGATGATGGTGATGAGTAATGATGGTGATGATGGTATCGATTGTGATGATGATGATGGTGATGATGGTGATGATGATGATAACGATGATGGTGATGATTATTATGATGATTATGATGCTTACAATGATGATGGTAATGATGATGATGATGGTGGTTATAGTGAGAATGATGATGATGATGATGTAATGAACAAGGTGACATGATAATGAGGATGGGGATGTGGTTATAGTAACAATGATGATGTTGGTGAGGATGATGATAATGATGGTGAAATGATAATGATGATGTTGGTGGATGTTACAGTGACAATGATAATAATGATGATGATGGTGCTTATAGTGACAGTGATGATGATGGTAACATGATGATGATGATTGTTATGATGGTGCCAGTGATGATGATGGAGGCTATAGTGACAATGATGAAAACGATGGTGATGATGGTGACGATGTTGGTGATGGTGATGTTGGTGATGTTGGTGATGATGGTGATGATGGTGATGATGGTGATGTAAATGATGATTGCAACGATGGTGATGATGGTGACGAGTGATGTTGGTGATGATGGTGTTGATTGTTATGATGATAATGGTGATGATAGTGGTAATTATGATGGTGATGCTGCTGCTACTGATGATGATGATCATGATGATGGTGATTATTATGATGATGATGATGATGGTGATGATTATGATGGTGGTTATAGTGCCAATGATGATGATGGTGATGATGTTGATGATGGAGATGATGGTGACGATGGTGATGATGGTGCTGGTGATTATAGTGGTGATGAATGTGATGTTGGTGACAACAGTGACGATGGTGATGCTGGTGATGATGGGGATGATGGTGACAATGATGAGGAATATGATGATGGTAATGATGATGATGGTGATGTTGGTGATGATGGTGATGATGGTCAAGATGCTGATGATGGTAGTTAATAATGATGGTGGTGGTTGTTATAGTGACAAAGATAATGCTGATGATGATGGTGGTGATAGTGACATTGATAATAATGGTAAAAATGATGATGCTGACACGAGGATGATGATGGTTATGATGGTGACGATGTTGATGATGGTGCCAAAGATTATGATGGTGGTTATAGTGCCAATGATGATGATGGTGGTTATAGTGACAATGATGATAATGGTGATGATGTTGATGATGAAGATGATGGTGACGATGTTGATGATGGTGACGATGATGGTGATGATGGTGACAATGCTGATTATGGTAATGGTGATGATAGTGGTGATGAATGTGATGTTGGTGACAATGGTGATGATGGTGATGCTGGTGATGATGGTGCCAATGGTGACAATAGTGATGGTTGTGATGATGGTGATGATGTTGAAGATGGTGATGTTGCTGATGACAGTAACAATGATGATAATGGTTATGATGATGACGATGTTGATGATGGTGCCAATGATGATGACCGAGATTATAGTGACAATGATGATGATGGTGATGATGGTGACGATGATGGTGACAATGATGGTGACGATGGTAATGATGGTGATGAATATGATGATGGTGGAATGATGGTAATGATGGTGATTATGGTTATGATGGTGATGATTGGGATGATGGTCATGTTGATGGCAATGATAACGACGATGGTAATTATAATGATGGTGATGATGGTGGTAACGATATGGTACCAATGGTGATGATGATGATGATGGTGATATTGGTGACGATCGTGATGATGGTGAAGATGCTGATGATGGTGATGATAATGGTGATGATGCTGATGATGATGATGATTGTGACGATGGTGATGATGGTGATGAGTAATGATGGTGATGATGGTATCGATTATGATGATGATGATGGTGATGATGATGATAACGATGATGGTGATGATTATTATGATGATTATGATGCTTACAATGATGATGGTAATGATGATGATGATGGTGGTTATAGTGAGAATGATGATGATGATGATGTAATGAACAAGGTGACATGATAATGAGGATGGGGATGTGGTTATAGTAACAATGATGATGTTGGTGAGGATGATGATAATGATGGTGAAATGATAATGATGATGTTGGTGTTGGTGGATGTTACAGTGACAATGATAATAATGATGATGATGGTGCTTATAGTGACAGTGATGATGATGGTAACATGATGATGATGATTGTTATGATGGTGAGGATGTTGATGATGGTGCCAGTGATGATGATGGAGGCTATAGTGACAATGATGAAGACAATGGTGATGATGGTGACGATGTTGGTGATGGTGATGTTGGTGATGTTGGTGATGATGGTGATGATGGTGATGATGGTGATGTAAATGATGATTGCAACGATGGTGATGATGGTGACGAGTGATGTTGGTGATGATGGTGTTGATTGTTATGATGATAATGGTGATGATAGTGGTAATTATGATGGTGATGCTGCTGCTACTGATGATGATGATCATGATGGTGATGATTATGATGATGATGATGATGGTGATGATTATGATGGTGGTTATAGTGCCAATGGTGACGATGGTGATGATGGTGCTGGTGATTATAGTGGTGATGAAAGTGATGTTGGTGACAACAGTGATGATGGTGATGCTGGTGATGATGGGGATGATGGTGATGATGATGACGAATGTGATGAAGGTGATGATAATGATGGTGATGTTGGTAATGATGGTGATGATGGTGAAGATGCTGATGATGGTAGTTGATAATGATGGTGGTGGTTGTTATAGTGACAATGATAATGCTGATGATGATGGTGGTGATAGTGACATTGATAATAATTGTAACAATGTTGATGATTGTAACAATGATGATGGTGACAAAATGATGATGATGGTTATGATGGTGAGGATGTTGATGATGGTGCCAATTATGATGATGGTGGTTATAGTGACATTGATGATGATGGTGATGATGTTGATGATGGGAATGAAGGTAGTGATGATGGTGACGCTGGTTATGATGGTGATGATGATGATAGTGGTGATGAAAGTTACGTTGGTGACAACGGTGATGATGGTGATGCTGGTGATGATGTGGATGATGGTGATGATGATGAGGCTGGTGATGATGGTGATAATGGTGATGTAGGTGATGATGTTGATGATGGTGATGATGGTGATGATGACGATGATTGCGACGATGGTGATGATGGTGATGAGTGATAATGGTGAGGATGTTGATGATGATAAGAGTGATGTTGGTTATAGTGACAATGATGATAATGGTGATGATGTTGATGATGGTTGTGATGGTGATGATGATGGTGATGATGGTGATGATGCTGATGATGGTGAGGATGTGACAATGATAATGATGATCATGATGGTGCTTATAGTGACGATGATGAAGATGGTGATGATGATGATGATGGTCATTATGGTGACCATGGTCATGATGGAGACGATGGTGATGTTGGTGACAATGATGATTATGGTGATGATGACTGTGACGATGGTGATGATGGAAATCATGGTGATGATGATGGTGATGATTATAATGTTGGTGATGATGGTGATGATGGTGAATATGCTGATGATGGTGATGATCATGATGATGATGATGATGATTGTGACGATGGTGATGATGGTATAAATAATGATGGTGATGATGGTATCGATTGTGATGATGATGGTGGTGATGATGGTGATGATCATGATGATGATGATGATGATTGTGACGATGGTGATGATGGTATAAATAATGATGGTGATGATGGTATCGATTGTGATGATGATGGTGGTGATGATGGTGATGATGATCATCATGATGATGGTGATAATTATTATGATGATTATGATGCTGACAATGATGATTGTAATGATTATGATGGTGGTTATAGTGAGAATGATGATGATGATGATGTAATGAACAAGGTGACATGATAATGATGATGGGGATGTGGTTATAGTAACAATGATGATGATGGTGAGGATGGTGATAATGATGGTGAAATGATAATGATGATGTTGGTGGATGTTACAGTGACAATGATAATGATGATCATGATGGTGCTTATAGTGACAGTGTTGATGATGGTAACATGATGATGATGATTGTTATGATGGTGACGATGTTGATGATGGTGCCAATGATGATGATGGAGGCTATAGTGACAATGATGAAGAAGATGGTGATGATGGTGACGATGTTGGTGATGGTGATGATGGTCTGATGGTGATGAAGGTGACATGATGATGATGATGATGATGATGTTGGTGGTTGTTATAGTGATAATGATAATGCTGATGATGATGGTGGTTATAGCGACAATGATGATAATGTTAGCAAGGATGATTATTGTAACAATGTTGATGGTGATACAATTATGATGATGTTTATGATGGTGACGATGTTGATGATGGTTCCAACGATTATGATGGTGGTTATAGGGCCAATGAGGGTGATGATTATTATGGTGATCATGATGTTGAGAATGATGATGGTAATGATGATGATGATAATTTTAGTGAGAATGATGATGATGATGATCATGTAATGAATAAGGTTACATGAAAATGATGATGGGCTGATGGTAATAGTAACAATGATGATGATGGTGAGGATGATGATGATTGTTATGATGGTGATGATGTTGATGATGGTGCCAATGATGATGATGGAGGCTATAGTGACAATGATGAAGAAGATGGTGATGATGGTGACGATGTTGGTGATGGTGATGATGGTGATGGTGATGATAATGGTGATGATGGTGATAGTGATGATGGTGACATGATGGTGATGATGCTGGTGGTTGTTATAGTGATAATGATAGTGCCGATGATGATGGTGGTTATAGCGACAAAGATGATAATGTTAACAAGGATGATGGTGACGATGGTGATGCTGGTGATGATGGTGATGATGGTGATGATTGTGGTGATGAATATGATGTTGGTGACAATGGTGACGATGGTGATGCTGGTGATGATGGGGATGATGCTGACAATGATGATGGTGATGATGGTGATGATGTTCATGATAGTGATGATGGTGATGATGATTATGATGGTGATGAGGATAATGATTATGATGATAGTGATGTTGATGGTGACGATAGTGATGATAGTGATGATAATGCTGATGGCGACAATAAGGAAAATGGTTATGATGGTAATGATTATAGTAATGATGGTGAGGATAGTGATGATTGTGATGATGGTGACGATGGTGATTATGGTGACCATGCTGATGATGGCACCAATGATGATAATGAAGATGATGGTGATGATAATGATGGTGATGACAGTGATGATGATGATGATGATGATGATAGTGATGATGGTGATGATTATGGTGACCATGGTGATGATGGTGATCATGGTGATGATGGAGACAATAAGGAAAATGTTTATGATGGTAATGATTATAGTAATGTTTATGATGGTAATGATTATAGTAATGATTGTGATGATGGTGATGAAGTTCATGATGATGTTGATGATGGTTATGATGGTGAGAATGGTGATGATGGAAATGATGGTGATGATGATGGTGAGAATGGTTATAACATAATAATAACATAATAACAATTTACGGCACGGAAACAGGCTATTAGGCCCTTCTAGTCCGCACCAAACCAAACACCCCTCTCTAGTCCCACCTCCCTGCACAATGCCCATAACCCTCCATCTTCTTCTCATCCATATACCTGTCCAACCTTTTCTTAAATAATACAATTGACTCCGCCGCCACTATTTCTCCCGGAGCTCATTCCACACGTCTACCACTCTCTGAGTAAAGAAGTTCCCCCTCATGTTACCTCTAAACCTCTGCCCCTTAATTCTTAACTCATGTCCTCTTGTTTTAATCTTTCCTCCTCTTAACGGAAATAGTCTATCCACATCCACTCTGTCTATCCCTTTCATAATCTTAAATACTTCTATCAAATCCCCTCTCAACCTTCTACGCTCCAAAGAATAAAGACCTAATCTGTCCAATCTCTCCCTATACTCTAGATGCTTAAACCCAGGTAACATTCTGGTAAACCTTCTCTGCCCTCTCTCCACTCTGTTTATATCCTTCCTATAATTAGGCGACCAGAACTGCACACAGAACTCCAAATTAGGCCGCACCAACGTCTTATACAATCTCAACATCACCTCCCAACTCCTATATTCCATGCAATGATTGATAAAGGCCAGCATACTAAAAGCTTTCTTCACCACCCTATTCACGTGAGTTTCTACCTTCAGGGAACGATGTACCGTTACTCCTAAATCTTTCTGCTCTTCTGTATTCATCAATGCTCTCCCATTTACCACGTATGTCCTGTTCTGATTCTTCTTACCAAAATGAAGCACCTCACACTTATCAGCATTAAATTCCACCTGCCATTTTTCAGCCCACTTTTCTAAGCAGCCCAAATCCCTCTGCAATCCTTGAAAACCTTCTTCATTATCCACTATTCCACCTATCTTAGTATCGTCTGCATATTTACTAATCCAATTTACCACCCCATCATCTAGATCATTAATGTATATAACGAACAACAATAGGCCCAATACAGATCCTTGAGGCACACCACTGGTCACCGGCCTCCAACCTGACAGACAATTATCCACTACCACTCTCTGGCCTCTCCCTTTCAGCCAGTGTTCAATCCATTTGACTATCTCAAAATTTATACCTAAAGACTGCACCTTCTTAACTAACCTTCCATGTGGTACCTTATCGAAGGCCTTACTGAAGTCCATATAGACAACATCCACTGCGCTACCCTCATCCACATTCCTAGTCACCTCTTCAAAAAATTCAATCAGATTGGTCAAACATGACCTTCCTCCCACAAATCCATGTTGAGTGCTCCTGATCAGACCCTGTCTATCCAGATGTTTATAAGTACTATCTCTAAGAATTTTCTCCATTAATTTACCTACCACAGACGTCAAACTTACAGGCCAATAGTTGCCAGGCTTCCTCCTTGAACCCTTTTTAAATCCCACATGCGCAATGCGCCAATCCTCCGGCACTATCCCCATATCTAATGACATTTGGAAAATTACCGCCAGAGCCTCTGCTATTTCCTCCTTCACTTCTCTCAATGTCCTGGGGAAGATCCCGTCTGGTCCCGGAGACTTATCCACCTTTATATTCTTCAAAAGCCCTAAAACTACATCTTTTGTAATCTCTATATTCCCCATATTTACCCAATTTGCTTTTTTTTTTATCTCACATCTCCCAATATCCTTCTCCTTAGTGAATACCGAAGAAAAGAAACTGTTCAATATCTCCCCCATTTATCTAGGCTCCACACAGTTTTCCGCTCTGATTCTCTAAGGGACCAATTTTGTCTCTAGCTTTCCTTTTACCATTAACATATTTGTTGAACTCTTTTGGATTAATTTTCACCCTGCTTGCCATAGTTTCCTTGTACCTTCTTTTAGCTTTCCTAATTCCTCTCTTAAGATTCCTCTTACATTCAATGTATCTTTCAAACATCCCCTTAACTCCATGCTTCTTATATCTAATGTATGCCTCCCTTTTTATTCGAACCAAGTTTCCAATGGAAACCATGGCTCTCTCAAACCTTTTGCCCCTCCTTTTAACCTAACAGGAACATAAAGCTTTTGCACTCTCAAAATCTGATCTTTTAAAGACTTCCATCTCTCTACTACATCCTGCCCATAAAACAAATTGTCCCAATCCACACCCTGCAAGTCCTTTTGCATCTCCTCAAATCTAGCTTTTCCCCAATCAAGAATCTCAACCCTTGGCCCTGACTTCTCTCTTTCCATAATGACATTGAAACTGATGGCATTATGATCACTGGACCCGAAGTGCTCGGCAACACTAACCTCCGTCACTTGACCCATCCCTTTTGCCAACAGTAGATCTAACACTGCTCCTTCTCTGGTTGGCACCTCTACATATTGTTGTAAAAAACTATCTTGCACACATTTCACAAACCCTAACCCATCCAGTCCTTTCACAGAATGTGTTTCCCAATCTATATGTGGAAAATTAAAATCTCCCATAATTACAACCCTGTGCTTATCACAAATATCTACTATCTCCCTACAGATTTGCTCCTCTAGGTCTCGGTCCCCTCCGGGTGGACTATAATACACCCCTACAAGTGTAACCTCTCCTTTCCTACTCCTCAGTTCCACTCAAATAGCCTTTGTGGATGTGCCCTCTAATCTATCCTTCCTAGGCACCGCTGTAATATTTTCCCTGACAAGCAATGCAACCCCACCTCCTCTTTCCCCTCCGACTCTATCACACTTAAAACAACGAAACCCAGGGATATTCAGCTGCCAACCACATCCCTCCTGCAACCATGTCTCACTCATCGCTACCACATCATACTTCCAAGTATCAATCCACACCTTCAGCTCATCCACCTTTTTTACAATACTCCCGATGTTGATGACTGTGATGATGTTGATATTGATGGTGACGATAATCATCGATGGTGATTATGGTGACGATGCTGATGATGGCACCAATGATGATGATGAGGATGATGGTGTTGATAATGATGTTGGTGATGATGAAGGTGACCATGGTGATGACAATGATGATGATGATGATAGTGATGATGTTGATGATGGTGTTGATGGTGACGATAGTGGTGATGGTGATGATAATGATAATGATAATGGTAATGATGGTAGTGATGTTGTTGATGATGGTGACGATGGTGATAATGGTGACAATACTGATGACGATGGTGACGAAGGTGACGATGGTGATGATGGTGTTGACGATGGTAAAGATGGTGATGATGTTGATGGAGATGATGATTGTGACGATGGTGATGTTCATGATGATGGTGATGATGATATGGTGGTGATGATGGTGATGATGATGATAAAGGTGATGATGGTGATGATGGTAGAGATGGTGATGGTGCTGATGATGATGATGGTGATGATGGAAATGATGGTGATGATGGTGTTGACGATGGTAAATATGGTGATGATGTTGATTGTGATGATGATTGTGATGATGGTAATGTTCGTGATGATGGTGATGATGATGAGGGTGATGATGGTAGTAATGGTGATTATGATGATGATAGTGAGGTTGGTGATGTTGTTGATGATAATGCAAGAGATGGTGATGGTGATGATGGAGATGTTGGTGATGATGAAGGTGACCATGATAATGATGGTGACGATGGTGATGATGGTGATGATGGTGGCAATGGTGGTGATGGTGATGGTGATTATGGTGGATGATGATGATGGTGGTTGTTGTTATAGTGACAATGATGAAGATGGAGATGATGGTGGTTATAGTAACAATTATGATGGTGATAATGGTGATGATGATGATGATGATGATGATGAAAATCATGATGGTAACGATGGAGATGATGGTGATGACGATGATGATGATAATGGTGGTTGGTGACGATGGTGATTATGGTGATGGTGATGGTGCTGATGATGATGATGGTGATGATGGAAATGATGGTGATGATGGTGTTGGCGATGGTAAATATGGTGATGATGTTGATTGTGATGATGATTGTGATGATGGTAATGTTCGTGATGATGGTGATGATGATGAGGGTGATGATGGTAGTAATGGTGATTATGATGATGATAGTGAGGTTGGTGATGTTGTTGATGATAATGCAAGAGATGGTGATGGTGATGATGGAGATGTTGGTGATGATGAAGGTGACCATGATAATGATGGTGACGATGGTGATGATGGTGATGATGGTGGCAATGGTGGTGATGGTGATGGTGATTATGGTGGATGATGATGATGGTGGTTGTTGTTATAGTGACAATGATGAAGATGGAGATGATGGTGGTTATAGTAACAATTATGATGGTGATAATGGTGATGATGATGATGATGATGATGATGATGATGAAAATCATGATGGTAACGATGGAGATGATGGTGATGACGATGATGATGATAATGGTGGTTGGTGACGATGGTGATTATGGTGATGTTGGTGCTGATGCAGATGATGGTGATGGTGGTGATGATGATGGTGATGATTGTGATGATGGTGATGTTGATGATGATGGTGATGATGGTAAGGATAGTGATGATGGTGATGATGGTGTTGATGGTGATGATGTTGGTGATGGTGATTATGATGATGAAAGAGAAGTTGGTGATGTTGTTGAGTATGATGGTAGTGATGGTGATGATGATTGTGACGATGGTGATGATGGTGATGTTGGTGATGATGATGATGATGATGTCCACGGTGATGATGTTGAAGATGGTGATGATGGTGATGATTATGATGATGGGGACGATGGTGATTATGGTGATTAGCATGATGATGATGGTGATAATGCTGATGATGTTGGTGATGATGATGAAAATGTTTATTATGTTAATGATGTTGATGATGATGCCAATGATGATTATGGTGATGATGGTGTTGGTGGTGACAATAGTTACAATAGTGATGATGCTGACAATGGTGATGTTGATGATGATGGTGATGATACTGATGATGGTGTTGATGGTGATGATGGCAATGATAATGATGGCGATGTTGGTGATGGTGTGGATGGCAGTGGTGGTGATGATGATTATAATGGTGATGATGATGATAATGGTGACTATGGTGATAATGGTAATAATGGTGATGATGGTGATGATGGTGACAATGGTGATGATGGTGAAAATGGTGACGATATTGACGATGGTGCCAGTGATGATGGTGTTAATGGTGACGATGGTGATGATTTAGATGATGGTGATTGTGATGATGGTGATGCTGTTGATGATGGGGATGATGGTGACGTTGATTAGGAATGTGATGATGGTGATGATGATGTTGGTAATGATGGCGATGATGATGGTGATGATGATGATAATGGTGATGATGATGATAATGATGACGATGGCGATGATGGTAATAATGGTGATGATGGTGATGATGTTGTAGAACGTGATGATGGTGATGATGATGGTGATGATGGTGATGATGGTGATGATGGTGACGATGATGATGATGGTGACCATGAAGATTATGAGGGTTATTTGGAAGTGATGATGATGGCGATGATTATGATGATGTTCCCGATGGTGATGATGGTAGTGATGATTGTGATGATTGCGACAATGATGACGATGGTGATGTTGGTGACGATGGAATATATGATGATAATAGTGACAATGATAAAAATGGTGATGATGGTGGTTATAGTAACAATGATGATGATGGTGATGATGGTGATGAGGGTTATGATGCTGATCGTGGATGATGGTGATGCTGGTGATGACGATGGTGACGATGGTGATGATGGTGAAAATGGTGACGATGTTGACGATGGTGCCAGTGATGATGGTGTTGATGATGGTAAAAATGGTGATGATGATTGTGACATAATGATAGTCATTATGGTGACGATGATGATGATGGTGCCAATGAAGATGATGGTGGAAAAAGTGACAATGATGATAATGGTGATGATGATGATAATGGTGATGATGGTAGATGATGGTGATGATAATGACGATGGTGATGATGATGATGATAATGGTGATGATGATGGTTGATATGAGGGTAGTGGTTGTCATAGTGACAATGATAAAGATGGTGATGATGGGGGTTATAGTAACAATGATAATGATGGTGATGATGTTGATGATGATGATGATGGTGACGATGGTGATGATTCTGAGTGATGGTGATTAAGATGATGAGGGTGATGATGATGATGGTGATGATGGTAATGATGGCGATGATGGTGATGTTGATGGTGACGATGGTGATGATTTAGATGATGGTGATTGTGATGATGGTGATGCTGTTGATGATGGGGTTGATGGTGACGTTGATTAGGAATGTAATGATGTTGATGATGATGTTGGTAATGATGGCGATGATGATGGTGATGATGATGATAATGGTGATGATGATGATAATGATGACAATGGCGATGATGGTAATAATGGTGATGATGGTGATGATGTTGTAGAACGTGATGATGGTGATGATGATGGTGATGATGGTGATGATGGTGACGATGATGATGATGGTGACCATGAAGATTATGATGGTTATTTGGAAGTGATGATGATGGTGATGATTATGATGATGTTCCCGATGGTGATGATGGTAGTGATGATTGTGATGATTGCGACAATGATGACGATGGTGATGTTGGTGACGATGGAATTTATGATGATAATAGTGACAATGATAAAAATGGTGATGATGGTGGTTATAGTAACAATGATGATGATGGTGATGATGGTGATGAGGGTTATGATGCTGATCGTGGATGATGGTGATGCTGGTGATGATGATGGTGACGATGGTGATGATGGTGAAAATGGTGACGATGTTGACGATGGTGCCAGTGATGATGGTGTTGATGATGGTAAAAATGGTGATGATGATTGTGACATAATGATAGTCATTATGGTGACGATGATGATGATGGTGCCAATGAAGATGATGGTGGAAAAAGTGACAATGATGATAATGGTGATGATGATGATAATGGTGATGATGGTAGATGATGGTGATGATAATGACGATGGTGATGATGATGATGATGATAATGGTGATGATGATGGTTGATATGAGGGTAGTGGTTGTCATAGTGACAATGATAAAGATGGTGATGATGGGGGTTATAGTAACAATGATAATGATGGTGATGATGTTGATGATGATGATGATGGTGACGATGGTGATGATTCTGAGTGATGGTGATTAAGATGATGAGGGTGATGATGATGATGGTGATGATGGTAATGATGGCGATGATGGTGATGTTGATGGTGACGATGGTGATGATTTAGATGATGGTGATTGTGATGATGGTGATGCTGTTGATGATGGGGTTGATGGTGACGTTGATTAGGAATGTAATGATGTTGATGATGATGTTGGTAATGATGGCGATGATGATGGTGATGATGATGATAATGGTGATGATGATGATAATGATGACGATGGCGATGATGGTAATAATGGTGATGATGGTGATGATGTTGTAGAACGTGATGATGGTGATGATGATGGTGATGATGGTGATGATGGTGACGATGATGATGATGGTGACCATGAAGATTATGATGGTTATTTGGAAGTGATGATGATGGCGGCGATGATTATGATGATGTTCCCGATGGTGATGATGGTAGTGATGATTGTGATGATTGCGACAATGATGACGATGGAGATGTTGGTGACGATGGAATTGATGATGATAATAGTGACAATGATAAAAATGGTGATGATGGTGGTTATAGTAACAATGATGATGATGGTGATGATGGTGATGAGGGTTATGATGCTGATCGTGGATGATGGTGATGCTGGTGATGATGATGGTGACGATGGTGATGCTGGTGATGATGGTGGATGATGGTGATGGTGGTGGTCGTTATAGTGACAATGATGATGAAGGTGATGATGGTAATGATAATGATGGCGATGTTGGTGATGGTGTGGATGGCAATGGTGGTGATGATGATTATAATGGTGATGATGATGATAATGGTGACTATGGTGATGATGGTAATAATGGTGATGATGGTGACAATGGTGATGATGGTGACAATGGTGATGATGGTGAAAATGGTGACGATGTTGACGATGGTGCCAGTGATGATGGTGTTGATGATGGTGAAAATGGTTATGATGTTGATGGTGATGATGATTGTGACGATGGTGATGTTCGTGATGATGGTGATAATGATGGTGACATAATGATAGTCATGATGGTGATGATGATGATGATGGTGCCAATGAAGATGATGGTGAAAAAAGTGATAATGATGATAATGGTGATGATGATGATAATGGTGATGATGGTAGATGATGGTGATGATAATGACGATGGTGATGATGATGATGATAATGGTGATGATGATGGTTGATATGAGGGTAGTGGTTGTCATAGTGACAATGATAAAGATGGTGATGATGGGGGTTATAGTAACAATGATAATGATGGTGATGATGTTGATGATGATGATGATGGTGACGATGGTGATGATTCTGAGTGATGGTGATTAAGATGATGAGGGTGATGATGATGATGGTGATGATGGTAATGATGGCGATGATGGTGATGTTGATGTTGACGATGGTGATGATGGTGATGGTGATGGTGATGATGATGGTGATGATGGTGATGATTGTGACAATTGGTAATGATGTTGATTCTGGTGGTGATGATGGTGATGATGTTGATGATGGTGGTGATGGTGACAATGGTGCTGATGGTGATAATGGTGGTGATGGTGACGATGGTGAAGATGGTGATGAAGTTCATCATGATGGTGATGATGGTAATGATGGTGATGATGGTTAGAATGGTGATGATGGAAATGATGGTGATGATGATGGTGAGACTGGTTATGATGGTGATGAGAGTGATGATGTTGATATTGGTGATGATGATAATGATGTTACCATTTATGAAAATGTTTATGATGATGATGATGATAGTAATGATAATAATAATGATGCCTACGATGGTGATGATGTTGAAGATAGTGACGATGGTGATGATGGTATGATGGTGATGACAGTAATTATGCAGATGAAGGTGATGATGTCACCAATTATGAAAATTGTTATGATGGTGATGATGGTAATCATGATAAAAATGATGGTGACGTTGGTGATGATGTTGATGATAGTGACGATGGTGTTGATGGTGATTGTGGTGATGATGATGATTGTGATGGTGATGATTGTGACGATGGTAATGATGTTGATTTTGGTGATGATGATGGTGATGATGTTGATGATGGTGGACATAGTGACGATGGTGATGTCAATGGTGACGATGGTGATGGTAGTGATGATGGTGCTAATGGTGACAATAAGGAAAATGGTTATGATGGTAATGATTATAGTAATGATGGTGACAATAATGATGATTGTGATAATGGTGAGGATGGTGACAATGGTGATTATGGTGACGATGAAGATGATGGTGAATATGGTGATGGTGGTGATGTTGGTGATGATGATGGTGACCATGGTGATGATGGTGATCATGGTGATGATGGAGACAATAAGGAAAATGTTTATGATTGTAATGATTATAGTAATGTTTATGATGGTAATGATTATAGTAATGATGGTGAGGATAGTGATGATTGTGATGATGGTGATGATGGTGACGATGGTGATTATGGTGATGATGCTGATGATGGCACCAATGATGATAATGAGGATGATGGTGATGAAAATGATGGTGATGATAGTGATGATGATGATGGTGATGAGGATAGTGATGATGGTGACCGTGGTGATGATGGTGATGTTGGTGATGATGATAGTGACCATGGTGATGATGGTGTTCATGGTGATGATGGAGATAATAAGGAAAATGTTTATGATGGTAATGAATATAGTAATGATTATGATGGTAATGATTATAGAAATGATTGTGATGATGGTGCTGAAGTTCATGATGATGGTGATGAAGGTAATGATGGTGATGATGGTGAGAATGGTGATGATGGAAATGATGGTCATGATGATGGTGAGAATGGTTATGATGTTGATGACTGTGATGATGTTGATATTGATGGTGATGATAATCATCGATGGTGATTATGGTGACGATGCTGATGATGGCACCAATGATGATGATGAGGATGATGGTGATGATAATGATGGTGATGATGCTGATGATGGCACCAATGATGATGATGAGGATGATGGTGATGATAATGATGGTGATGATGGTGATGACAGTGATGATGATGATGATAGTGACGGTGGTGATGATGGTGATGTTGATGGTGATGATGGTGAAGATGGTGATGTTGCTTATAATGATAGTGATGGTGATAATGGGGATGATGGTGACGATGCAGATGATGTTGATGATGTTGATGATGGTGTTGATGGTGACGATGGTGGTGATGGTGATGATAATGATAATGGTAATGTTGGTAGTGATGTTGTTGATGATGGTGACGATGGTGATAATGGTGACAATACTGATGACAATGGTGACGAAGGTGACGATGGTGATGAAGGTGTTGAAGATGGTAAAGATGGTGATGATGTTGATGGAGATGATGATTGTGACGATGGTGATGTTCGTGATGATGGTGATGATGATATGGTGGTGATGATGATGATAATGGTGATTATGGTGACGATGCTGATAATGGTGATGATGTTGATGATGGTGAGGATGGTGATGACATTCATTATGGAGATTATGGTGATGATGTCACCAATTATGAAAATAGTGATGATGGTAATGGTGATAATAATGATGGCAATGATGGTGATGATGTTGATGATGTTGATGATGTTGATGATGTTGATGATGGTGATGATGGTGATGATGGTGATTGTCGTGATGATGGTGATGTCGATAGTGACGATAGTGATGATAGTGATGATGGTGCTGATGGTGACAATAAGGGAAATGGTTTTGATGGTAATGATTATAGTAATGATGGTGACAATAATGATGATTGTGATGATGGTGAGGATGGTGACGATGGTGATTATGGTGGCGATGCTGATGATGGTGCCAATGATGATGATGAACATGATGGTGATGATGGTGATGGTGGTGAATGTGGTGATGATGGTCATTTTGATGGTAACGATGGTGATAATGGTGATGATGGAGACGATGCTGATGATATTGATGATGGTGAAGATGGCGATGACATTCATCATGGAGATGATGCTGATGGTGTCACCTATTATGAAATGGTCATGATGGTGATGATGGTAATGGTGAAAATAATGATGGTGACGATGGTGATGATGTTCATGAAAGTGACGATGGTGATGATGGTGATGATGGTAATGATAATGATGGCGATGTTGGTGATGGTGTGGATGGCAGTGGTGGTGATGATGATTATAATGGTGATGATGATGATAATGGTGACTATGGTGATAATGGTAATAATGGTGATGATGGTGATGATGGTGACAATGGTGATGATGGTGAAAATGGTGACGATATTGACGATGGTGCCAGTGATGATGGTGTTGATGATGGTAAAAATGGTGATGATGATTGTGACATAATGATAGTCATGATGGTGACGATGATGATGATGGTGCCAATGAAGATGATGGTGGAAAAAGTGACAATGATGATAATGGTGATGATGATGATAATGGTGATGATGGTAGATGATGGTGATGATAATGACGATGGTGATGATGATGATGATAATGGTGATGATGATGGTTGATATGAGGGTAGTGGTTGTCATAGTAACAATGATAATGATGGTGATGATTATGATGATGTTCCCGATGGTGATGATGGTAGTGATGATTGTGATGATTGCGACAATGATGACGATGGTGATGTTGGTGACGATGGAATTTATGATGATAATAGTGACAATGATAAAAATGGTGATGATGGTGGTTATAGTAACAATGATGATGATGGTGATGATGGTGATGAGGGTTATGATGCTGATCGTGGATGATGGTGATGCTGGTGATGATGATGGTGACGATGGTGATGATGGTGAAAATGGTGACGATGTTGACGATGGTGCCAGTGATGATGGTGTTGATGATGGTAAAAATGGTGATGATGATTGTGACATAATGATAGTCATTATGGTGACAATGATGATGATGGTGCCAATGAAGATGATGGTGGAAAAAGTGACAATGATGATAATGGTGATGATGATGATAATGGTGATGATGGTAGATGATGGTGATGATAATGACGATGGTGATGATGATGATGATGATAATGGTGATGATGATGGTTGATATGAGGGTAGTGGTTGTCATAGTGACAATGATAAAGATGGTGATGATGGGGGTTATAGTAACAATGATAATGATGGTGATGATGTTGATGATGATGATGATGGTGACGATGGTGATGATTCTGAGTGATGGTGATTAAGATGATGAGGGTGATGATGATGATGGTGATGATGGTAATGATGGCGATGATGGTGATGTTGATGGTGACGATGGTGATGATTTAGATGATGGTGATTGTGATGATGGTGATGCTGTTGATGATGGGGTTGATGGTGACGTTGATTAGGAATGTAATGATGTTGATGATGATGTTGGTAATGATGGCGATGATGATGGTGATGATGATGATAATGGTGATGATGATGATAATGATGACGATGGCGATGATGGTAATAATGGTGATGATGGTGATGATGTTGTAGAACGTGATGATGGTGATGATGATGGTGATGATGGTGACGATGATGATGATGGTGACCATGAAGATTATGATGGTTATTTGGAAGTGATGATGATGGCGGCGATGATTATGATGATGTTCCCGATGGTGATGATGGTAGTGATGATTGTGATGATTGCGACAATGATGACGATGGAGATGTTGGTGACGATGGAATTGATGATGATAATAGTGACAATGATAAAAATGGTGATGATGGTGGTTATAGTAACAATGATGATGATGGTGATGATGGTGATGAGGGTTATGATGCTGATCGTGGATGATGGTGATGCTGGTGATGATGATGGTGACGATGGTGATGCTGGTGATGATGGTGGATGATGGTGATGGTGGTGGTCGTTATAGTGACAATGATGATGAAGGTGATGATGGTAATGATAATGATGGCGATGTTGGTGATGGTGTGGATGGCAATGGTGGTGATGATGATTATAATGGTGATGATGATGATAATGGTGACTATGGTGATGATGGTAATAATGGTGATGATGGTGACAATGGTGATGATGGTGACAATGGTGATGATGGTGAAAATGGTGACGATGTTGACGATGGTGCCAGTGATGATGGTGTTGATGATGGTGAAAATGGTTATGATGTTGATGGTGATGATGATTGTGACGATGGTGATGTTCGTGATGATGGTGATAATGATGGTGACATAATGATAGTCATGATGGTGATGATGATGATGATGGTGCCAATGAAGATGATGGTGAAAAAAGTGATAATGATGATAATGGTGATGATGATGATAATGGTGATGATGGTAGATGATGGTGATGATAATGACGATGGTGATGATGATGATGATAATGGTGATGATGATGGTTGATATGAGGGTAGTGGTTGTCATAGTGACAATGATAAAGATGGTGATGATGGGGGTTATAGTAACAATGATAATGATGGTGATGATGTTGATGATGATGATGATGGTGACGATGGTGATGATTCTGAGTGATGGTGATTAAGATGATGAGGGTGATGATGATGATGGTGATGATGGTAATGATGGCGATGATGGTGATGTTGATGTTGACGATGGTGATGATGGTGATGGTGATGGTGATGATGATGGTGATGATGGTGATGATTGTGACAATTGGTAATGATGTTGATTCTGGTGGTGATGATGGTGATGATGTTGATGATGGTGGTGATGGTGACAATGGTGCTGATGGTGATAATGGTGGTGATGGTGACGATGGTGAAGATGGTGATGAAGTTCATCATGATGGTGATGATGGTAATGATGGTGATGATGGTTAGAATGGTGATGATGGAAATGATGGTGATGATGATGGTGAGACTGGTTATGATGGTGATGAGAGTGATGATGTTGATATTGGTGATGATGATAATGATGTTACCATTTATGAAAATGTTTATGATGATGATGATGATAGTAATGATAATAATAATGATGCCTACGATTGTGATGATGTTGAAGATAGTGACGATGGTGATGATGGTATGATGGTGATGACAGTAATTATGCAGATGAAGGTGATGATGTCACCAATTATGAAAATTGTTATGATGGTGATGATGGTAATCATGATAAAAATGATGGTGACGTTGGTGATGATGTTGATGATAGTGACGATGGTGTTGATGGTGATTGTGGTGATGATGATGATTGTGATGGTGATGATTGTGACGATGGTAATGATGTTGATTATGGTGATGATGATGGTGATGATGTTGATGATGGTGGACATAGTGACGATGGTGATGTCAATGGTGACGATGGTGATGGTAGTGATGATGGTGCTAATGGTGACAATAAGGAAAATGGTTATGATGGTAATGATTATAGTAATGATGGTGACAATAATGATGATTGTGATGATGGTGAGGATGGTGACAATGGTGATTATGGTGACGATGAAGATGATGGTGAATATGGTGATGGTGGTGATGTTGGTGATGATGATGGTGACCATGGTGATGATGGTGATCATGGTGATGATGGAGACAATAAGGAAAATGTTTATGATTGTAATGATTATAGTAATGTTTATGATGGTAATGATTATAGTAATGATGGTGAGGATAGTGATGATTGTGATGATGGTGATGATGGTGACGATGGTGATTATGGTGATGATGCTGATGATGGCACCAATGATGATAATGAGGATGATGGTGATGAAAATGATGGTGATGATAGTGATGATGATGATGGTGATGAGGATAGTGATGATGGTGACCGTGGTGATGATGGTGATGTTGGTGATGATGATAGTGACCATGGTGATGATGGTGTTCATGGTGATGATGGAGATAATAAGGAAAATGTTTATGATGGTAATGAATATAGTAATGATTATGATGGTAATGATTATAGAAATGATTGTGATGATGGTGCTGAAGTTCATGATGATGGTGATGAAGGTAATGATGGTGATGATGGTGAGAATGGTGATGATGGAAATGATGGTCATGATGATGGTGAGAATGGTTATGATGTTGATGACTGTGATGATGTTGATATTGATGGTGATGATAATCATCGATGGTGATTATGGTGACGATGCTGATGATGGCACCAATGATGATGATGAGGATGATGGTGATGATAATGATGGTGATGATGCTGATGATGGCACCAATGATGATGATGAGGATGATGGTGATGATAATGATGGTGATGATGGTGATGACAGTGATGATGATGATGATAGTGACGGTGGTGATGATGGTGATG
The DNA here is from genome assembly GCF_036971445.1 of Narcine bancroftii. Lineage (NCBI taxonomy): Eukaryota > Metazoa > Chordata > Chondrichthyes > Torpediniformes > Narcinidae > Narcine > Narcine bancroftii. The sequence continues at coordinate 43,115,909 of NC_091480.1, read as the reverse complement.
TTGATGGTGATGATGGTGAAGATGGTGATGTTGCTTATAATGATAGTGATGGTGATAATGGGGATGATGGTGACGATGCAGATGATGTTGATGATGTTGATGATGGTGTTGATGGTGACGATGGTGGTGATGGTGATGATAATGATAATGGTAATGATGGTAGTGATGTTGTTGATGATGGTGACGATGGTGATAATGGTGACAATACTGATGACAATGGTGACGAAGGTGACGATGGTGATGAAGGTGTTGAAGATGGTAAAGATGGTGATGATGTTGATGGAGATGATGATTGTGACGATGGTGATGTTCGTGATGATGGTGATGATGATATGGTGGTGATGATGATGATAATGGTGATTATGGTGACGATGCTGATAATGGTGATGATGTTGATGATGGTGAGGATGGTGATGACATTCATTATGGAGATTATGGTGATGATGTCACCAATTATGAAAATAGTGATGATGGTAATGGTGATAATAATGATGGCAATGATGGTGATGATGTTGATGATGTTGATGATGTTGATGATGGTGATGATGGTGATGATGGTGATTGTCGTGATGATGGTGATGTCGATAGTGACGATAGTGATGATAGTGATGATGGTGCTGATGGTGACAATAAGGGAAATGGTTTTGATGGTAATGATTATAGTAATGATGGTGACAATAATGATGATTGTGATGATGGTGAGGATGGTGATGATGGTGATTATGGTGGCGATGCTGATGATGGTGCCAATGATGATGATGAACATGATGGTGATGATGGTGATGGTGGTGAATGTGGTGATGATGGTCATTTTGATGGTAACGATGGTGATAATGGTGATGATGGAGACGATGCTGATGATATTGATGATGGTGAAGATGGCGATGACATTCATCATGGAGATGATGCTGATGGTGTCACCTATTATGAAATGGTCATGATGGTGATGATGGTAATGGTGAAAATAATGATGGTGACGATGGTGATGATGTTCATGAAAGTGACGATGGTGATGATGGTGATGATGGTAATTGTGGTGATGAGGGTGATGTTGATTATGATGGTGATAAGGATAATGATGATGATGATAGTGATGTCGATGGTGACGATTGTGATGATAGTGATGATGATGCTGATGGCGAAAATAAGGAAAATGGTTATGATGGTAATGATTATAGTAATAATGGTGAGGGTAATGATGATTGTGATGATGGTGACGATGGTGATGATGGTGACGATGCTGATGATGGCACCAATGATGATAATGAGGATGATGGTGATGATAATGATGGTGATGATGGTGATTACAGTGATGATGATGATGATAGTGACGGTGGTGATGATGTTGATGGTGATGATGGTGAAGATGGTGATCATGCTTATAGTGATGGTGATAATGGGGATGATGGTGACGATGCAGATGATGTTGATGGAGTTAATGATGGTGTTGATGGTGACGATGGTGGTGATGGTGATGATAATGATAATGGTAATGATGGTAGTGATGTTGTTAATGATGGTGACGATGGTGATAATGGTGACAATACTGATGACGATGGTGACGAAGGTGACGATGGTGATGATGGTGTTGACGATGGTAAAGATGGTGATGATGTTGATGGAGATGATGATTGTGACGATGGTGATGTTCGTGATGATGGTGATGATGATATGGTGGTGATGATGATGCTAATGGTGATGATGGTGATGATGGTAGAGATGGTGATGGTGATGATGGTGATGATGGTAATGATGGTGATGATGGTGTTGACAATGGTAAATATGGTGATGATGTTGATGTTGTTGATGATGGTGACGATGGTGATAATGGTGAGGGTGATGATGGTAGTGATGGTGATTATGATGGTGATAGTGATTATGATGGTGATAGTGAAGTTGGTGATGTTGTTGATGATGATGGTAGAGATGGTTATGGTGATGATGGTGATGATGGTGATGTTGGTGCTGATGCTGATGATGGTGATGGTGGTAATGAAGACGATGATGGTGATGATGGTGATGATGATTGTGATGATATTGATTATGGTGATGATGGTGATGATGATGGTGATGATTGTGATGATGGTGATGATGGTAAGGATAGTGATGACGGTGATGATGGTGTTGATGGTGATGATGTTGGTATTGGTGTTGTTCTTGAGTATGATGGTAGTGATGGTGATGATGATTGTGACGATAGTGATGATGGTGATGTTGGTGATGATGATGATGATGTCCATGGTGATGATGTTGAAGATGGTGATGATGGTGATGATTATGATGATGGGGACGATGGTGATTATGGTGATTAGCATGATGATGATGGTGATAAGGATAATGATGATGATGATAGTGATGTCGATGGTGACGATTGTGATGATAGTGATGATGATGTTGGTGACGATGATGAAAATGTTTATTATGGTAATGATGTTGATGATGATGACAATGATGATGATGGTGATGATGCTGTTGATGTTGACGGTAGTTACAATAGTGAAGATGCTGATGATGGTGATGTTGATGGTGATGATACTGATGATGGTGATGATGGTGATAATGGCAATGAAGGAGATGATGGTGATAATGGTGGTGATTGTGATTATGATGATGATAGTGAAATTGGTGATTACGTTGACGATGATGGTAGAGATGGTGATTATGATGGTCATGATGGTCATGATGGTGATGATGGTGCTGATGGTGAAGATGGTGACGATTGCTATGAAGGTGATGATGATCGTGCCAATACTGATGATGGTGTTCATTGTGATGATGGTGATGATGGCAGTGACGGTGATGATGATGACGATGGTGACAATGTTGATAATGATGGTGAAGATGGTGATGATGCCGATGATGATGGCTATCATGATGATGATGCTGACAATGGTGACGATGATGAAAATGGTAATGATGTTGATGATGGTGCCAATGTTGATGATGGTGATTATAGTGACAATGTTGATGGTGATAATGATGGTGATGATGGTGAAGATGATGATGATGATGATGGTGATGATGATGATGATGATGGTGATGATGGTGATCATGATGGTGATGATGGTATAATGGTGATGATAATGATAATGGTGATGATGGTGGATGATGATGATGGTGCGGATGGTGGGTGAAAATGGTGGATGATGATAATGGTGATGATTGTGACGCTGGTGATGATGGTGATGATCGTTAAGATGGTGATGCTGATGGTTACTATGGTGATGATTATGATGATTTTGATGATGGTGCTGATGCTGATGGTGGTATTGAAGGCAAGGATGGTGATTGTTGTCATGATACTGATGATGGTGATGATGGTGATGATGATGTTGGTGACGATGATGAAAATGTTTATTATGGTAATGATGTTGATGATGATGACAATGATGATGATGGTGATGATGCTGTTGATGTTGACGGTAGTTACAATAGTGAAGATGCTGATGATGGTGATGTTGATGGTGATGATACTGATGATGGTGATGATGGTGATAATGGCAATGAAGGAGATGATGGTGATAATGGTGGTGATTGTGATTATGATGATGATAGTGAAATTGGTGATTACGTTGACGATGATGGTAGAGATGGTGATTATGATGGTGATGATGGTGATGAGGGTGATGTTGGTGATGATGACAGTGACCATGGTGATGATGGTTACTATGGTGTTGATGGTAATGATGGTGATGATCAAAATGACGATGGTGCAATGTTGATGGTGATTATGATGAGGTTGGTGATGATGAAGATGATGGTCATGATGGTGATGATGGTGCTGATGGTGAAGATGGTGACGATTGCTATGAAGGTGATGATGATCATGCCAATACTGATGATGGTGTTCATTGTGATGATGGTGATGATGGCAGTGACGGTGATGATGATGACGATGGTGACAATGTTGATAATGATGGTGAAGATGGTGATGATGCCGATGATGATGGCTATCATGATGATGATGCTGACAATGGTGACGATGATGAAAATGGTAATGATGTTGATGATGGTGCCAATGTTGATGATGGTGAATATAGTGACAATGTTGATGGTGATAATGATGGTGATGATGGTGAAGATGATGATGATGATGGTGATGATGATGATGATGATGGTGATGATGGTGATCATGATGGTGATGATGGTATAATGGTGATGATAATGATAATGGTGATGATGGTGGATGATGATGATGGTGCGGATGGTGGGTGAAAATGGTGGATGATGATAATGGTGATGATTGTGACGCTGGTGATGATGGTGATGATCGTTAAGATGGTGATGCTGATGGTTACTATGGTGATGATTATGATGATTTTGATGATGGTGCTGATGCTGATGGTGGTATTGAAGGCAAGGATGGTGATTGTTGTCATGATACTGATGATGGTGATGATGGTGATGATGGTAAGGATGTTGATGACGGTGATGATGGTCATGATGGTGAAGATGGTGATGATGAAGAAGGAGATGGTGATGATGGTGATGATTATGATGATGATGAAGATGGTGATGATGATGATGATGGTGATTAGGATGATGATGATGGTGATGTTGGTGATGAAGAAGGTGACCATGGTGATGATGGTGATGATGGTGACAATACTGATGATGGTGCTGATGATAGTGACGATGGTGTTGATGCTTTTGGAGGTGATGATGGTGACTGTGGTTATGATGTTGGTGACGATGGTGATGATGATGGTGATTATGATGATGGTGGTGATGATGGTGACAATAGTAGTGATGGTGATGGCGATAATGCTGCATGATGATGATGGTGGTTGTTGTGATAGTGACAATGATAAAGATGGTGATGATGGTGGTTATAGTAGAAATTATGATGCTGATAATGCTGATGAAGATTATGATGATGATGGTGATGATGATGATGGTAACGATAATGGCGATGGTGATGATGGTGACAATGGTGATGTTAGTGATGATGGTGGTGATGATGGTGACGATACTGATGATGGTAATGATGGTGACGATGGTGGTGATGATGGTGATGATGGTGATGATGATGGTGACAATGGAGATTATGGTGAAGGTGGTGGTGATGATGTTGATGATGGTGACGATGGTGATGATTGTGACGATGGTGATGATGAAGGTTATGATGCTGATGGTGATGATGATTGTGATGATGGTGATGATGATGGTGATGATATTGATGATGGTAATGATGGTGATGATGGTGATGATGGATATCATGATGATGTTGGTAATGATGGTGATGATGGTGATGATGGATATCATGATGATGTTGGTAATGATGGTGATGATGATGGTGATTGTGATGATGCTGATGATGATGGTGACAATGGTGATAAAAGTGATGATGATGTTGACGATGTTGATGATGGTGATGACGATTGTGCCGATAGTGATGATGGTGACAATGGTGATGATGATGAAGTTGGTGATGAAGGTGATTATGATTATGATTGTGGTAATGATTGCGATGATGATGGTAATTATGTTGATGATGGTTATGATGGTGATGATGATCATGATGATGGTGATGAAGGAGACGATGATGGTGATGATGGTGGTAATGATGATGATGATGGTGACAATGGTGACGATAGTTATAATTGTGAGGATGATGGTGACTATGGTGATGATGGTGATTTTGGTGATTATGTTGATGTGGTGACGATTCTGATGATGGTGAAGATGGTGATGATGGAGATAAAGGTCATGATGATGGTGACGATGTTGATGATGATGATGTTGGTGATGATGGTGACGATGATGGTGATGATGGAGACGATTGTGATGATACTTACGATGATGATGATGATTGTGATAATGGTGACGATGTTGGTTACAATGATGATGATGATGATGATGATAATCATTGTGATGATGGTGATGATGATGGTTATGATGATGGTTATCATGATGATGATGGTGAGGATAATGATGATGGTGATTATAGTGACAATGATTAAGATGGTGATGATGGTGATGATGGTGATGATGGTGATGTTGATGATGATGATGTTGATAATGGTGATGATGATTATCATGATGCTGATGGTAATGATGGTGATGATGATGGTGATTGTGATGATGATGGTGATGCTGATGGTGATGATGGTGATAATGGTGATAAAAGTCACGATGATGGTGACAATGTTGATGATGGTGATGATATTGATGATGGTGATGATGGGCATGATGTTGATGTAGGTCACAATGATGATGATGGTTATGATGGTGATGATGATGGTGACGATAGTGATGATGATGATGATAGTGATGATGGTGATTATGGTGATCATCTTGATGTGGTGACAATTCTGATGATGTTGATGATGGTAATAAAGGTGACAATGATGGTGATGATGGTCATGATATTGATGATGGCCACAATGATGACAATGGTTATGATGGTGATGATGATGGTGACGATGGTGAAGATGGTGATGATAGTGATGATGGTTATGATGGTGATGATGGTGATGATGGTGATTATATTGAAGATGATTGTGAATATGGTGACAATGATGAAAATTGTTATGATGGAAATGATGGTGATGATGGTGCCAATGTTGATGATGGCAATTATAATGACAATGGTGACGATGATGTCGACGATGGTGATGATGATGATGATGATGATGATGATGATGATTATGGTGACAATGGTGATGATGGTTATGATGGTATTGATGGTGATGTCGATGGTGACGATGGTGATGATGGTGATGATGATAGTTACGATGGTGATAATGGTGATGGTGATGATGATGGAGATGAAGGTGATGATGGAGAAGATGTTGATGATGGTGATGATGGCGATGATTATGATAGTGAGGAATTTGATTATGGTAATGATGGTGATGATGGTGATGGTGATGATGATTGAGATGTTGGTGATGATGGTGAAGATGTGGATGATGGTGATGATTGCGATGATGGTGATGATGATGTTGACGATAGTGATTTTGATGATGATTATAGTGATGAGGATGATGATGATGATGATGATGGTAATAATGATGATGATGGTTACGATGGTATTGATGGTGTTGTCGATGGTGACGATGGTGATGATTGTGATGATGATGGTGACGATGGTGATAATGGTGATGGTGATGATGTTGGAGATGAAGGTGATGACAGAGAAGATGTTGATGATGGTGATGATGATGGTGACGATTTGATTATGGTGATGATGTTGATGTTGGTGATAATGGTGATGTTGATGATGATGGAGATGATGTTGATGATGGTGAAGATGGCGATAATGGTGATGATAATGGTGACAATGGTGGTGACCAAGGTGATGATGGTGATGAGTGTGAAAATGGTGATGATGGTTATGATGGTGATGATGGAGATAATGGTGATGGTGATGATGACGGAGATGATGGAGATGATGGTGATGATGGTGATGATGATGATGATGATGATGATGATGATGATGATGATGGTAATGATGGTGATAATGAGGAAGATAATGATAATGGTGACAATGGTGATGTTGGTGATGATGGTGATGATAATGATGGTGATTATGGGGATGAGGATGATGATGATGATGATGGTGATGATGGTGATGATGATGATGGAGATGATGAGGAAGATGGTGATGATGGTGACGATGGTGATGATGGTGATGATGGAGATGATTGTGATGATAGTAATGATGATGACAATGATTGGATAATGGTGACGATGTTTGTTACAATGGTGATGATGATAATCATGATGTTTGTTACAATGGTGATGATGATAATTATTGTGATGATGGTGATGATTATGGTTAAGATTATGGTTATCATGAAGATGATGGTGATGATGGAGAGGATGATGATGATGGTGATTATAGTGACAATGATTAAGATGGTGATGATGGTGGCGATGGTGATGATGATGGTGATGATGCTGACGATGGTGATGGTGGTGTTGATGATGTTGATAATGGTGATGATGGTTATCATGATGCTGATGGTAATGATGGTGACGATGATGGTGATTGTAATGATGATGGTGATGATGATGGTAATGGTGACAATGGTGATTATGTTGATGTGGTGAGGATTATTGTGATTATGGTGACGATGATGAAAATTGTTATGGTAATGATGTTGATGATGGTGCCAATGTTGATGATGGCGATTACAATGACAATGGTTATGATCATGTTGACGATGGTGGTAGTGATGATGATGATGATGATAATGATGATGATGATGATGATGATGATGATTGTGATAATGGTGACGATGTTGGTTAAAATGGTGATGATGTTAATGTTTGAGATGATGGTGATGAAGATGGTTATCATGATGATGATGGTGATGATGGTGACGATGATAAAAATTGTTATGAAGGTAATAATTTTGATGATGGTGCCAATGTTGATGATGGTGATGTTGATGATGATGGTGATGATGGTGACGATGATAGGAATGATGGTGATAATGGTGATCATGATGATGATGATGCTGATGATGGTGATGAAAATATTGATTATGGTAATGATGTTGATGATGGTGCCAATGATTATGATGTTGGTTATAGTGACAATGATGATTAAAGTGATGACGGCGATGATGGTGACGATTGTGATGATGGTGATGATGGTTATAATGGTAATGATGTTGAAGATGGTGACAATTATGATGATGATGGTGATAATGGCGATGATGTTTATCATGATGATGATGGTGCTGATGGTTATGATGGTTATGATGGTGACAATTATGGTGATGATTGTGACAATGGTGCTGATGGTGATGATGATGATGATGATGGTGATATTGTTGATGATGCTGACAATGGTGACAATGGTTATGATGGTGAGGTTGATGGTGACTATGGTGATGACGGTGACGATGGTGACAATGGTGATTATGGTGATTATGTTGATGTGGTGACGAATCTAATGATAATGATGGAGTTAAAGGTGTCGATGATGTTGTCGATGTTGATGATGATGATGATGATGATGATGTTGGTGATGATGGTGATGATGGTAATGATGGTGACGTTGGTGATGATGATGGTGACAATGGCGATGATGATGATGATTGTGATGATGGTGATGATGATGGTGATGTTGTTGATGATGGTGATGATGGTGGTGATTATGTTGATAATGGTGATGATGGTTATCATTATGATGATGGTAATGATGGTGACGATTATGGTGATTGTGATGATGATGTTGACGATGGTGACAATGATGATAAAATTGACGATGATGGTGACAATGTTGATGATGGTGATGATATTGATGATGGTGATGATGGGCATGATGTTGATGTAGCTCACAATGATGACGATGGCAATGATGGTGATGATGATGATGATTATGATGATAATGGTTATTGTGGTGACAATGGCGATGATGGTTCTAATGATGACGATGATTGTGATGATGGTGATGATGGTGACGATAGTGATGATGGTGATAATGGGAAAAAAGGTGACAATGATGGTGATGATGGTGATGATGATCGTGACTATGGTGACGATGGTGATGATGGTGATGATGGTGACAATGGTGATTATGGTGATTATGTTGATGTGGTGACGAATCTAATGATGGTGATGATGGAGTTAAAGGTGTCGATGATGTTGTCAATGTTGTTGATGATGATGATGATGTTGGTGATGATGGTGATGATGGTAATGATGGTGACGTTGGTGATGATGATGGTGACCATGGTGATAATGGTGATGATGATGGTGATAATGGTGATGATGATGATGACAATGGTGAAAATGGTGATGGTGATGATTTTGGAGATAGTTATGATAGAGGAGAAGTTCATGATGGTGATGATGGTGATGATGGTGACGATAATGGTGACGACGGTGGTGACCAAAGTGATGATGGAGATGAAGATGAAAATGGTGATGATGGTGATGATGGTGACAATGATGGTGAAGATCGTGATGTTTGTTATGATGGTGCTGATGGTGATGCTGGTGTCTATGGTGATGATGGTGATGAAGATGGTGATAATGGTGAAGATTGTGATGATGGTGATGCTGGTGATTATGAGGGTGATAATGGTGATCATGATGATGATGGTGACGATGATGAAAATGTTTATTATGGTAATGACATTGATAATGGTGCCAATAATGATGATGTTGGTTATATTGACAATGATGATGATGGTGATGATGGCGATGATGGTGACGATGGTGATGATTGTGATGATGTTTATGATGATAATGATGTTGAAGATGGTGCCAACTATGATGATGGTGGTTATAGTGACAATGATGATGATGGTGATAATGACGATGATGTTAATAATGGTGACACTGATGGTGATGATGGTGACAATGGTGATGATGGTAATGATGTTGACAATGGTGATTATGGTGATTATGTTGATGTGGTGACGATTCTGATAATGGTGACGATGGTGATGATGGTGATTAAGGTGACGATGATCGTGACGATGATATTGATGATGATGATGATGGTGGTGATGATGGTGATGATAGTGATGATGATGATGATGATGATTGTGACAATGGTGATGATGATGGTTAACATTATGATGATGGTGATGATGGTAATTATGGTGATGAGGATGATGATAATAATGATGGTAATGATGTTGGTGACAATGATGATGATGGTTATGATGGTATTGATGGTGATGTCGATGGTGACGATGGTGATGATGGTGATGATGATGGCGATGGTGAAGATTTTGGTGACGATGCTGACGATGGTGATGGTGGTGTTGATGTTGTTGAAGATGGTGATGATGTCGATAGTGATGATGATGATGATGATGTTGGTGAGGATGGTGATGATGATTGTGCCAATAGTGATGATGGAAACAATGGTGATGATGGTGATGATTGTGATAATGATGACAATGTTGTTGACGATGGTAATGATGATGATGATGATGATGATGATGATGATGATGATGATGGTGATGATGAGGAAGATAGTGATAATGGTGAAGATGGCTATCGTTATGATGATGGTAATGATGGTGACGATGATGGTGATTCTGATGATGATGGCGATGATGATGGTGACGATGTTGACAATGGTGATAAAAGTGACAAAGATGGTGACGATGGTGATGATGATAATGATGATGGTTATCATGGTGACAATGGTGACGATGGTTCTGATGGTGATGATAATGGTGACGATGTTGACGGTGGTGATGATGGTGACGATAGTGATGGTGGTGATGTTGCTGATGATGGTGACAATGGTGATGATTGTTATGATGGTATTGATGTTGATGGTGACGATGGTGATGATGGTGATGATAATGGTGATGATGATGGAGATGAAGGTGATGATGGAGAAGATGATGATGATGGTGATGATGGCGATGGTGATGATGGTGACGATTTTGATTATGGTGATGATGGTGATGATTGTGATAATGGTGATGGTGATGATGATGGAGATGATGGTGATGATGGTGATGTTGATGATGGTGATAATGGCGATATTGGTAATGATAATGGTGACAACGGTGGTGACCAAGTTGATGATGGTGATGAGGATGGAAATGGTGATGATGGTAATGATGATGATGATGATGATGATGATGATGATGATGATGATGATGATGATGATGATGATGATGATGATGATGATGATGATGATTGTGATGATGATGATGATGATTGTGATAATGGTGACAATGTTGGTTACAATGATGATGATGATAATCATTGTGATGATGGTGATGATGATGGTTATGATGATGGTTATCATGATGATGATGGTGAGGATAATGATGATGGTGATTATAGTGACAATGATTAAGATGGTGATGATGGTGATGATGGTGATGTTGGTGATGATGATGGTGACCATGGTGATGATTGTGATGATGGTGATGATGGTGGCGATGGTGATGATGACGATGATGATGATGATGTTGATAATGGTGATGATGATTATCATGATGCTGATGGTAATGATGGTGATGATGATGGTGATTGTGATGATGATGGTGATGCTGATGGTGATGATGGTGATAATGGTGATAAAAGTCATGATGATGGTGACAATGTTGATGATGGTGATGATATTGATGATGGTGATGATGGGCATGATGTTGATGTAGGTCACAATGATTACGATGGTTATGATGGTGATGATGATGGTGACGATGGTGATGATGATGATGATGATAGTGATGATGGTGATTATGGTGATCATCTTGATGTGATGACAATTCTGATGATGTTGATGATGGTAATAAAGGTGACAATGATGGTGATGATGGTCATGATATTGATGATGGCCACAATGATGACAATGGTTATGATGGTGATGATGATGGTGACGATGGTGAAGATGGTGATGATAGTGATGATGGTTATGATGGTGATGATGGTGATGATGGTGATTATATTGAAGATGATTGTGAATATGGTGACAATGATGAAAATTGTTATGATGGAAATGATGGTGATGATGGTGCCAATGTTGATGATGGCAATTATAATGACAATGGTGACGATGATGTTGACGATGGTGATGATGATGATGATGATGATGATGATTATGGTGACAATGGTGATGATGGTTATGATGGTATTGATGGTGATGTCGATGGTGATGATGGTGATGATGATAGTTACGATGGTGATAATGGTGATGGTTATGATGATGGAGATGAAGGTGATGATGGAGAAGATGTTGATGATGGTGATGATGGCGATGATTATGATGGTGATTAATTTGATTATAGTAATGATGGTGATGATGGTGATGGTGATGATGATTGAGATGATGGTGATGATGGTGAAGATGTGGATGATGGTGATTATTGCGATGATGGTGACGATGATGTTGACGATAGTGATTTTGATGATGATTATAGTGATGAGGATGAGGATGATGATGATGGTAATAATGATGATGATGGTTACGATGGTATTGATGGTGTTGTCGATGGTGACGATGGTGATGATTGTGATGATGATGGTGACGATGGTGATAATGGTGATGGTGATGATGTTGGAGATGAAGGTGATGACAGAGAAGATGTTGATGATGGTGATGATGATGGTGACGATTTGATAATGGTGATGATGTTGATGTTGGTGATAATGGTGATGTTGATGATGATGGAGATGATGTTGATGATGGTGAAGATGGCGATAATGGTGATGATAATGGTGACAATGGTGGTGACCAAGGTGATGATGGTGATGAATGTGAAAATGGTGATGATGGTTATGATGGTGATGATGGTGATAATGGTGATGGTGATGATGACAGAGATGATGGAGATGATGATGATGGTAACGATAATGGCGATGGTGATGATGGTGACAATGGTGATGTTAGTGATGATGGTGGTGATGATGGTGATGATGGTGATGATAATGATGGTGATTATGGGGATGAGGATGATGATGATGATGATGGTGATGATGGTGATAATGGTGATGTTGATGATGATGCAGATAATGGTGATGATGATGATGATGATGATGGAGATGATGAGGAAGATGGTGATGATGGTGACGATGGTGATGATGGAGATGATGGTGATGATAATGATGATGGTGATTATGGTGATTATGTTGATGTGGTGACGATTCTGATGATGGTGATGATGGAGATAAAGGTGACGATGATGGTGATGATGTTGATGATGATGATGATGATGATGATGTTTGTGATGATGGTGACGATGATGGTGATGATGGAGACGATTGTGATGATAGTAATGATGATGACAATGATTGGATAATGGTGACGATGTTTGTTACAATGGTGATGATGATAATCATGATGTTTGTTACAATGGTGATGATGATAATCATTGTGATGATGGTGATGATTAAGGTTAAGATTATGGTTATCATGAAGATGATGGTGATGATGGTGAGGATGGTGATGATGGTGATTATAGTGACAATGATTAAGATGGTGATGATGGTGGCGATGGTGATGATGATGGTGATGATGCTGACGATGGTGATGGTGGTGTTGATGATGTTGATAATGGTGATGATGGTTATCATGATGCTGATGGTAATGATGGTGACGATGATGGTGATTGTAATGATGATGGTGATGATGATGGTAATGGTGACAATGGTGATTATGTTGATGTGGTGAGGATTATTGTGATTATGGTGACGATGATGAAAATTGTTATGGTAATGATGTTGATGATGGTGCCAATGTTGATGATGGCGATTACAATGACAATGGTTATGATCATGTTGACGATGGTGGTAGTGATGATGATGATGATGATAATGATGATGATGATGATGATGATGATGATTGTGATAATGGTGACGATGTTGGTTAAAATGGTGATGATGTTAATGTTTGAGATGATGGTGATGAAGATGGTTATCATGATGATGATGGTGATGATGGTGACGATGATAAAAATTGTTATGAAGGTAATAATTTTGATGATGGTGCCAATGTTGATGATGGTGATGTTGATGATGATGGTGATGATGGTGACGATGATAGGAATGATGGTGATAATGGTGATCATGATGATGATGATGCTGATGATGGTGATGAAAATATTGATTATGGTAATGATGTTGATGATGGTGCCAATGATTATGATGTTGGTTATAGTGACAATGATGATTAAAGTGATGACGGCGATGATGGTGACGATTGTGATGATGGTGATGATGGTTATAATGGTAATGATGTTGAAGATGGTGACAATTATGATGATGATGGTGATAATGGCGATGATGTTTATCATGATGATGATGGTGCTGATGGTTATGATGGTTATGATGGTGACAATTATGGTGATGATTGTGACAATGGTGCTGATGGTGATGATGATGATGATGATGGTGATATTGTTGATGATGCTGACAATGGTGACAATGGTTATGATGGTGAGGTTGATGGTGACTATGGTGATGACGGTGACGATGGTGACAATGGTGATTATGGTGATTATGTTGATGTGGTGACGAATCTAATGATAGTGATGATGGAGTTAAAGGTGTCGATGATGTTGTCGATGTTGATGATGATGATGATGATGATGATGTTGGTGATGATGGTGATGATGGTAATGATGGTGACGTTGGTGATGATGATGGTGACAATGGCGATGATGATGATGATTGTGATGATGGTGATGATGATGGTGATGTTGTTGATGATGGTGATGATGGTGGTGATTATGTTGATAATGGTGATGATGGTTATCATTATGATGATGGTAATGATGGTGACGATTATGGTGATTGTGATGATGATGTTGACGATGGTGACAATGATGATAAAATTGACGATGATGGTGACAATGTTGATGATGGTGATGATATTGATGATGGTGATGATGGGCATGATGTTGATGTAGCTCACAATGATGACGATGGCAATGATGGTGATGATGATGATGATTATGATGATAATGGTTATTATGGTGACAATGGCGATGATGGTTCTAATGATGACGATGATTGTGATGATGGTGATGATGGTGACGATAGTGATGATGGTGATAATGGGAAAAAAGGTGACAATGATGGTGATGATGGTGATGATGATCGTGACTATGGTGACGATGGTGATGATGGTGATGATGGTGACAATGGTGATTATGGTGATTATGTTGATGTGGTGACGAATCTAATGATGGTGATGATGGAGTTAAAGGTGTCGATGATGTTGTCAATGTTGATGATGATGATGATGTTGGTGATGATGGTGATGATGGTAATGATGGTGACGTTGGTGATGATGATGGTGACCATGGTGATAATGGTGATGATGATGGTGATAATGGTGATGATGATGATGACAATGGTGAAAATGGTGATGGTGATGATTTTGGAGATAGTTATGATAGAGGAGAAGTTCATGATGGTGATGATGGTGATGATGGTGACGATAATGGTGACGACGGTGGTGACCAAAGTGATGATGGAGATGAAGATGAAAATGGTGATGATGGTGATGATGGTGACAATGATGGTGAAGATCGTGATGTTTGTTATGATGGTGCTGATGGTGATGCTGGTGTCTATGGTGATGATGGTGATGAAGATGGTGATAATGGTGAAGATTGTGATGATGGTGATGCTGGTGATTATGAGGGTGATAATGGTGATCATGATGATGATGGTGACGATGATGAAAATGTTTATTATGGTAATGACATTGATAATGGTGCCAATAATGATGATGTTGGTTATATTGACAATGATGATGATGGTGATGATGGCGATGATGGTGACGATGGTGATGATTGTGATGATGTTTATGATGATAATGATGTTGAAGATGGTGCCAACTATGATGATGGTGGTTATAGTGACAATGATGATGATGGTGATAATGACGATGATGTTAATAATGGTGACACTGATGGTGATGATGGTGACAATGGTGATGATGGTAATGATGTTGACAATGGTGATTATGGTGATTATGTTGATGTGGTGACGATTCTGATAATGGTGACGATGGTGATGATGGTGATTAAGGTGACGATGATCGTGACGATGATATTGATGATGATGATGATGGTGGTGATGATGGTGATGATAGTGATGATGATGATGATGATGATTGTGACAATGGTGATGATGATGGTTAACATTATGATGATGGTGATGATGGTAATTATGGTGATGAGGATGATGATAATAATGATGGTAATGATGTTGGTGACAATGATGATGATGGTTATGATGGTATTGATGGTGATGTCGATGGTGACGATGGTGATGATGGTGATGATGATGGCGATGGTGAAGATTTTGGTGACGATGCTGACGATGGTGATGGTGGTGTTGATGTTGTTGAAGATGGTGATGATGTCGATAGTGATGATGATGATGATGATGTTGGTGAGGATGGTGATGATGATTGTGCCAATAGTGATGATGGAAACAATGGTGATGATGGTGATGATTGTGATAATGATGACAATGTTGTTGACGATGGTAATGATGATGATGATGATGATGATGATGATGATGATGATGATGATGATGATGATGATGATGATGATGATGGTGATGATGAGGAAGATAGTGATAATGGTGAAGATGGCTATCGTTATGATGATGGTAATGATGGTGACGATGATGGTGATTCTGATGATGATGGCGATAATGATGGTGACGATGTTGACAATGGTGATAAAAGTGACAAAGATGGTGACGATGGTGATGATGATAATGATGATGGTTATCATGGTGACAATGGTGACGATGGTTCTGATGGTGATGATAATGGTGACGATGTTGACGGTGGTGATGATGGTGACGATAGTGATGGTGGTGATGTTGCTGATGATGGTGACAATGGTGATGATTGTTATGATGGTATTGATGTTGATGGTGACGATGGTGATGATGGTGATGATAATGGTGATGATGATGGAGATGAAGGTGATGATGGAGAAGATGATGATGATGGTGATGATGGCGATGGTGATGATGGTGACGATTTTGATTATGGTGATGATGGTGATGATTGTGATAATGGTGATGGTGATGATGATGGAGATGATGGTGATGATGGTGATGTTGATGATGGTGATAATGGCGATATTGGTAATGATAATGGTGACAACGGTGGTGACCAAGTTGATGATGGTGATGAGGATGGAAATGGTGATGATGGTAATGATGATGATGATGATGATGATGATGATGATGATGATGATGATGATGATGATGATGATGATGATGATGATGATGATGATGATGATTGTGATGATGATGATGATGATTGTGATAATGGTGACAATGTTGGTTACAATGATGATGATGATAATCATTGTGATGATGGTGATGATGATGGTTATGATGATGGTTATCATGATGATGATGGTGAGGATAATGATGATGGTGATTATAGTGACAATGATTAAGATGGTGATGATGGTGATGATGGTGATGTTGGTGATGATGATGGTGACCATGGTGATGATTGTGATGATGGTGATGATGGTGGCGATGGTGATGATGACGATGATGATGATGATGTTGATAATGGTGATGATGATTATCATGATGCTGATGGTAATGATGGTGATGATGATGGTGATTGTGATGATGATGGTGATGCTGATGGTGATGATGGTGATAATGGTGATAAAAGTCATGATGATGGTGACAATGTTGATGATGGTGATGATATTGATGATGGTGATGATGGGCATGATGTTGATGTAGGTCACAATGATTACGATGGTTATGATGGTGATGATGATGGTGACGATGGTGATGATGATGATGATGATAGTGATGATGGTGATTATGGTGATCATCTTGATGTGATGACAATTCTGATGATGTTGATGATGGTAATAAAGGTGACAATGATGGTGATGATGGTCATGATATTGATGATGGCCACAATGATGACAATGGTTATGATGGTGATGATGATGGTGACGATGGTGAAGATGGTGATGATAGTGATGATGGTTATGATGGTGATGATGGTGATGATGGTGATTATATTGAAGATGATTGTGAATATGGTGACAATGATGAAAATTGTTATGATGGAAATGATGGTGATGATGGTGCCAATGTTGATGATGGCAATTATAATGACAATGGTGACGATGATGTTGACGATGGTGATGATGATGATGATGATGATGATGATTATGGTGACAATGGTGATGATGGTTATGATGGTATTGATGGTGATGTCGATGGTGATGATGGTGATGATGATAGTTACGATGGTGATAATGGTGATGGTTATGATGATGGAGATGAAGGTGATGATGGAGAAGATGTTGATGATGGTGATGATGGCGATGATTATGATGGTGATTAATTTGATTATAGTAATGATGGTGATGATGGTGATGGTGATGATGATTGAGATGATGGTGATGATGGTGAAGATGTGGATGATGGTGATTATTGTGATGATGGTGACGATGATGTTGACGATAGTGATTTTGATGATGATTATAGTGATGAGGATGAGGATGATGATGATGGTAATAATGATGATGATGGTTACGATGGTATTGATGGTGTTGTCGATGGTGACGATGGTGATGATTGTGATGATGATGGTGACGATGGTGATAATGGTGATGGTGATGATGTTGGAGATGAAGGTGATGACAGAGAAAATGTTGATGATGGTGATGATGATGGTGACGATTTGATAATGGTGATGATGTTGATGTTGGTGATAATGGTGATGTTGATGATGATGGAGATGATGTTGATGATGGTGAAGATGGCGATAATGGTGATGATAATGGTGACAATGGTGGTGACCAAGGTGATGATGGTGATGAATGTGAAAATGGTGATGATGGTTATGATGGTGATGATGGTGATAATGGTGATGGTGATGATGACAGAGATGATGGAGATGATGATGATGGTAACGATAATGGCGATGGTGATGATGGTGACAATGGTGATGTTAGTGATGATGGTGGTGATGATGGTAATGATGGTGATTATGAGGAAGATAATGATAATGGTGACAATGGTGATGATGGTGATGATGGTGATGATAATGATGGTGATTATGGGGATGATGGTGATGATAATGATGATGGTGATTATGGTGATTATGTTGATGTGGTGACGATTCTGATGATGGTGATGATGGAGATAAAGGTGACGATGATGGTGATGATGTTGATGATGATGATGATGATGATGATGATGTTTGTGATGATGGTGACGTTGATGGTGATGATGGAGACGATTGTGATGATAGTAATGATGATGACAATGATTGGATAATGGTGACGATGTTTGTTACAATGGTGATGATGATAATCATGATGTTTGTTACAATGGTGATGATGATAATCATTGTGATGATGGTGATGATTAAGGTTAAGATTATGGTTATCATGAAGATGATGGTGATGATGGTGAGGATGGTGATGATGGTGATTATAGTGACAATGATTAAGATGGTGATGATGGTGGCGATGGTGATGATGATGGTGATGATGCTGACGATGGTGATGGTGGTGTTGATGATGTTGATAATGGTGATGATGGTTATCATGATGCTGATGGTAATGATGGTGACGATGATGGTGATTGTAATGATGATGGTGATGATGATGGTAATGGTGACAATGGTGATTATGTTGATGTGGTGAGGATTATTGTGATTATGGTGACGATGATGAAAATTGTTATGGTAATGATGTTGATGATGGTGCCAATGTTGATGATGGCGATTAGAATGACAATGGTTATGATAATGTTGACGATGGTGGTAGTGATGATGATGATGCTGATAATGATGATGATGATGATGATGATGATGATGATGATGATGATTGTGATAATGGTGACGATGTTGGTTAAAATGGTGATGATGTTAATGTTTGTGATGATGGTGATGAAGATGGTTATCATGATGATGATGCTGATGATGGTGATGAAAATATTGATTATGGTAATGATGTTGATGATGGTGCCAATGATTATGATGTTGGTTATAGTGACAATGATGATTAAAGTGATGATGGTGATGATGGTGACGATTGTGATGATGGTGATGATGGTTATAATGGTAATGATGTTGAAGATGGTGACAATTATGATGATGATGGTGATAATGGCGATGATGTTTATCATGATGATGATGGTGCTGATGGTTATGATGGTTATGATGGTGACAATTATGGTGATGATGGTGACAATGGTGCTGATGGTGATGATGATGATGATGGTGATATTGTTGATGATGCTGACAATGGTGACAATGGTTATGATGATGAGGATGATGGTGACTATGGTGATGACGGTGACGATGGTGACAATGGTGATTATGGTGATTATGTTGTTGTGGTGACGAATCTAATGATAGTGACGATGGAGTTAAAGGTGTCGATGATGTTGTCGATGTTGATGATGATGATGATGTTGGTGATGATGGTGATGATGGTAATGATGGTGATGTTGGTGATAATGATGGTGACAATGGCGATAATGATGATTGTGATGATGGTGATGATGATGGTGATGTTGTTGATGATGGTGATGATGGTGGTGATTATGTTGATAATGGTGATGATGGTTATCATTATGATGATGGTAATGATGGTGACGATTATGGTGATTGTGATGATGATGTTGACGATAGTGACAATGGTGATAAAATTGACGATGATGGTGACAATGTTGATGATAGTGATGATATTGATGATGGTGATGATGGTCATGATATTGATGATGGCCACAATGATGACAATGGTTATGATGGTGATGATGATGGTGACGATGGTGAAGATGGTGATGATAGTGATGATGGTTATGATGGTGATGATGGTGATGATGGTGATTATATTGAAGATGATTGTGAATATGGTGACAATGATGAAAATTGTTATGATGGAAATGATGGTGATGATGGTGCCAATGTTGATGATGGCAATTATAATGACAATGGTGACGATGATGTTGACGATGGTGATGATGATGATGATGATGATGATGATTATGGTGACAATGGTGATGATGGTTATGATGGTATTGATGGTGATGTCGATGGTGATGATGGTGATGATGATAGTTACGATGGTGATAATGGTGATGGTGATGATGATGGAGATGAAGGTGATGATGGAGAAGATGTTGATGATGGTGATGATGGCGATGATTATGATGGTGATTAATTTGATTATGGTAATGATGGTGATGATGGTGACGGTGATGATGATTGAGATGATGGTGATGATGGTGAAGATGTGGATGATGTTGATTATTGCGATGATGGTGACGATGATGTTGACGATAGTGATTTTGATGATGATTATAGTGATGAGGACGAGGATGATGATGATGGTAATAATGATGATGATGGTTACGATGGTATTGATGGTGTTGTCGATGGTGACGATGGTGATGATTGTGATGATGATGGTGACGATGGTGATAATGGTGATGGTGATGATGTTGGAGATGAAGGTGATGACAGAGAAGATGTTGATGATGGTGATGATGATGGTGACGATTTGATAATGGTGATGATGTTGATGTTGGTGATAATGGTGATGTTGATGATGATGGAGATGATGTTGATGATGGTGAAGATGGCGATAATGGTGATGATAATGGTGACAATGGTGGTGACCAAGGTGATGATGGTGATGAATGTGAAAATGGTGATGATGGTTATGATGGTGATGATGGTGATAATGGTGATGGTGATGATGACGGAGATGATGGAGATGATGATGATGATGATGATGATGATGATGATGATGATGATGATGATGATGATGGTAATGATGGTGATTATGAGGAAGATAATGATAATGGTGACAATGGTGATGATGGTGATGATGGTGATGATAATGATGGTGATTATGGGGATGAGGATGATGATGATGATGATGGTGATGATGTTGATAATGGTGATGTTGATGATGATGCAGATAATGGTGATGATGATGATGATGATGATGGAGATGATGAGGAAGATGGTGATGATGGTGACGATGGTGATGATGGAGATGATGGTGATGATAATGATGATGGTGATTATGGTGATTATGTTGATGTGGTGACGATTCTGATGATGGTGATGATGGAGATAAAGGTGACGATGATGGTGATGATGTTGATGATGATGATGATTATGATGATGATGATGATGATGTTTGTGATGATGGTGACGATGATGGTGATGATGGAGACGATTGTGATGATAGTAATGATGATGACAATGATTGGATAATGGTGACGATGTTTGTTACAATGGTGATGATGATAATCATGATGTTTGTTACAATGGTGATGATGATAATCATTGTGATGATTGTGATGATTATGGTTAAGATTATGGTTATCATGAAGATGATGGTGATGATGGTGAGGATGGTGATGATGGTGATTATAGTGACAATGATTAAGATGGTGATGATGGTGGCGATGGTGATGATGATGGTGATGATGCTGACGATGGTGATGGTGGTGTTGATGATGTTGATAATGGTGATGATGGTTATCATGATGCCGATGGTAATGATGGTGACGATGATGGTGATTGTAATGATGATGGTGATGATGATGGTAATGGTGACAATGGTGATTATGTTGATGTGGTGAGGATTATTGTGATTATGGTGACGATGATGAAAATTGTTATGGTAATGATGTTGATGATGGTGCCAATGTTGATGATGGCGATTAGAATGACAATGGTTATGATCATGTTGACGATGGTGGTAGTGATGATGATGATGATGATAATGATGATGATGATGATGATGATGATGATTGTGATAATGGTGACGATGTTGGTTAAAATGGTGATGATGTTAATGTTTGAGATGATGGTGATGAAGATGGTTATCATGATGATGATGGTGATGATGGTGACGATGATAAAAATTGTTATGAAGGTAATAATTTTGATGATGGTGCCAATGTTGATGATGGTGATGTTGATGATGATGGTGATGATGGTGACGATGATAGGAATGATGGTGATAATGGTGATCATGATGATGATGCTGATGATGGTGATGAAAATATTGATTATGGTAATGATGTTGATGATGGTGCCAATGATTATGATGTTGGTTATAGTGACAATGATGATTAAAGTGATGATGGCGATGATGGTGATGATTGTGATGATGGTGATGATGGTTATAATGGTAATGATGTTGAAGATGGTGATAATGATGATGATGATGGTGATAATGGCGATGATGTTTATCATGATGATGATGGTGCTGATGGTTATGATGGTTATGATGGTGAGAATTATGGTGATGATTGTGACAATGGTGCTGATGGTGATGATGATGATGATGATGGTGATATTGTTGATGATGCTGACAATGGTGACAATGGTTATGATGGTGAGGTTGATGGTGACTATGGTGATGACGGTGACGATGGTGACAATGGTGATTATGGTGATTATGTTGATGTGGTGACGAATCTAATGATAGTGATGATGGAGTTAAAGGTGTCGATGATGTTGTCGATGTTGATGATGATGATGATGATGATGATGTTGGTGATGATGGTGATGATGGTAATGATGGTGACGTTGGTGATGATGATGGTGACAATGGCGATGATGATGATGATTGTGATGATGGTGATGATGATGGGAATGATGGTGATAATGGTGATCATGATGATGATGCTGATGTTGGTGATGAAAATATTGATTATGGTAATGATGTTGATGATGGTGCCAATGATTATGATGTTGGTTATAGTGACAATGATGATTAAAGTGATGATGGCGATGATGGTGACGATTGTGATGATGGTGCTGATGGTTATAATGGTAATGATGTTGAAGATGGTGACAATTATGATGATGATGGTGATAATGGCGATGATGTTTATCATGATGATGATGGTGCTGATGGTTATGATGGTTAATATGGTGACAATTATGGTGATGATGGTGACAATGGTGCTGATGGTGATGATGATGATGATGGTGATATTGTTGATGATGCTGACAATGGTGACAATGGTTATGATGATGAGGATGATGGTGACTATGGTGATGACGGTGACGATGGTGACAATGGTGATTATGGTGATTATGTTGTTGTGGTGACGAATCTAATGATAGTGAAGATGGAGTTAAAGGTGTCGATGATGTTGTCGATGTTGATGATGATGTTGATGATGATGATGTTGGTGATGATGGTGATGATGGTAATGATGGTGACGTTGGTGATGATGATGGTGACAATGGCGATAATGATGATTGTGATGATGGTGATGTTGTTGATGATGGTGATGATGGTGGTGATTATGTTGATAATGGTGATGATGGTTATCATTATGATGATGGTAATGATGGTGACGATTATGGTGATTGTGATGATGATGTTGACGATGGTGATAATGGTGATAAAATTGACGATGATGGTGACAATGTTGATGATAGTGATGATATTGATGATGGTGATGATGGTCATGATATTGATGATGGCCACAATGATGACAATGGTTATGATGGTGATGATGATGGTGACGATGGTGAAGATGGTGATGATAGTGATGATGGTTATGATGGTGATGATGGTGATGATGGTGATTATATTGAAGATGATTGTGAATATGGTGACAATGATGAAAATTGTTATGATGGAAATGATGGTGATGATGGTGCCAATGTTGATGATGGCAATTATAATGACAATGGTGACGATGATGTTGACGATGGTGATGATGATGATGATGATGATGATGATTATGGTGACAATGGTGATGATGGTTATGATGGTATTGATGGTGATGTCGATGGTGATGATGGTGATGATGATAGTTACGATGGTGATAATGGTGATGGTGATGATGATGGAGATGAAGGTGATGATGGAGAAGATGTTGATGATGGTGATGATGGCGATGATTATGATGGTGATTAATTTGATTATGGTAATGATGGTGATGATGGTGATGGTGATGATGATTGAGATGATGGTGATGATGGTGAAGATGTGGATGATGGTGATTATTGCGATGATGGTGACGATGATGTTGATGATAGTGATTTTGATGATGATTATAGTGATGAGGATGAGGATGATGATGATGGTAATAATGATGATGATGGTTACGATGGTATTGATGGTGTTGTCGATGGTGACGATGGTGATGATTGTGATGATGATGGTGACGATGGTGATAATGGTGATGGTGATGATGTTGGAGATGAAGGTGATGACAGAGAAGATGTTGATGATGGTGATGATGATGGTGACGATTTGATAATGGTGATGATGTTGATGTTGGTGATAATGGTGATGTTGATGATGATGGAGATGATGTTGATGATGGTGAAGATGGCGATAATAGTGATGATAATGGTGACAATGGTGGTGACCAAGGTGATGATGGTGATGAATGTGAAAATGGTGATGATGGTTATGATGGTGATGATGGTGATAATGGTGATGGTGATGATGAAGGAGATGATGGAGATGATGATGATGATGATGATGATGATGATGATGATGATGATGATGATGATGATGATGATGGTAATGATGGTGATTATGAGGAAGATAATGATAATGGTGACAATGGTGATGATGGTGATGATGGTGATGATAATGATGGTGATTATGGGGATGAGGATGATGATGATGATGATGGTGATGATGGTGATAATGGTGATGGTGATGATGATGCAGATAATGGTGATGATGATGATGATGATGATGATG